>NC_037332.1:33692142-34307500 GCF_002263795.3 Bos taurus
CCATCTTTGACTTCCTCTATGCAGACAACCCAGAGGACCCGAACCTGTCATTCAGTGAATCTGTTATGTGCACGTCCTTTACCATGGCCAATCATCCTTTGCCTCCTCTTCTGATCTAGCTGATTTGGTTTCTTGTCTTCCTTCTTTCCCTCCATTGAGATCTCAAAGTAAAACCTGTTTCCTTTATTATTGTTTGCACCCTCTTTATTATTTTTAGCATGAAATTCCCACCTATCCTCCTTAATCTCCCTCTTGCCACCTGTTTAAATATGGAGAAGCAGGAAATGGTGATCGAATTTCCAAGGACCTTGGCATCAGATAGACCTGCGCTCTGACTCCAACTGGGCCACTAAATGAATTGGACAAGTTATTTATTCTCTCTGACATTTGGTTCCTCATCTATACAACAGATGCTTCAATAGATACTTTGTAACATTAGGAAAGAAATAAGTGAATGGAAAGTGCCTGATACTTGCTGCTGCTGCTGCTAAGTCACATCAGTTGTGTCCGACTCTGTGCGACCCCATAGACGGCAGCCCACCAGGCTCCCCTGTCCCTGGGATTCTCTAGGCAAGAACACTGGAGTGTGTTGCCATTTCCTTCTCCAGTGAATGAAAGTGAAAAGTGAAAGTGAACTGGTACTAAATAAATAGATCCTATTATTATTGTTGTTACATCAATTATTATCATTGCAGTCTACCAGTGATGACTTTCCCTGGACTTTCTCTCACCACATTACCCCATCCTCTTCCTTCTCTGTCAGGGGCACCAGGGCACTAATCCACAACCCGAATGGCTGTTTCTCTCGGCCAAGGCCATTTGATTGCTGATGAGAGTATCTCTCCTTCCGACACATTTGACTCATGAGTCAGTTATCTGCATTATAACTAGACAAGCTGGGGAGACTCACATAATCAAACCACCACCCCTCCTGATCAAAGTGAAAATGCACACAGCTGGGAATGAGGATTTCAGGTGATGTGTTGGTTCTTTCAAGGGCCAGACTCTACCCCAGGTATCTCCCCAGCAACAGACTCTGCCTTCACATTTTTTTTTTTTTTTTTTTTTGAAGGATAATTGCTTTACAGAATTTTGTTGTTTTCTGTCAAACCTCAACATGAATCAGCCATAGGTACACATATATCCCCTCCCTTTTGAACCTCCCCCCATCTCCCTCCCCGTCCCACCCCTCTAGGTTGATACAGAGCCCCTGTTTGAGTTTCCTGAGCCATATAGCAAATTCCCATTGGCTATCTATTTTACATATAGTTCCAGTGGTCATGTATGGATGTGAGAGTTGGACTGTGCAGAAAGATAAGTGCCGAAGAATTGATGCTTTTGACAGTCCCTTGACAGTCCCTTGGACTGCAAGGAGATCCAACCAGTCCATTCTAAAGGAGATCAGTCCTGGGTGTTCTTTGGAAGGAATGATGCTAATGCTGAAACTCCAGTACTTTGGCCACCTCATGCGAAGAGCTGACTCATTGGAAAAGACTCTGATGCTGGGAGGGATTGGGGGCAGGAGGAGAAGGGGACGACAGAGGATGAGATGGCTGGATGGCATCACTGACTCGATGGATGTGAGTTTGAGTGAGCTCCGGGAGATGGTGATGGACAGGGAGGCCTGGTGTGCTGCAATTCATGGGGTCGCAGAGAGTCGGACACGACTGAGCGACTGAACTGAACTGAATGTAAGTTTCCATGTTACTCTTTCCATACATCTCACCCACTCCTTCCCTCTCCCCATGTCCATAAGTGTACTCTCTATGTCTGTTTCTCCACTGCTGCCCTACAAATAAATTCTTCAGAACCATTTTTCTATATTCCATATATGTGCACTAGAATATGATATTTATCTTTCTCTTTCTAACTAACTTCACCCTGTATAATAGATTCTAGGTTCACCCACCTCTTCAGAACTGACTCAAATGCATTCCTTTTTATGGCTGAGTAATATTCCAGTCTGTCTATGTACCACAACTTCTTTATCCATTCATCTGTTGGTGGACATCTAGGTTGCTTCCATGTTCTAGCTATTGTAAATAGTGTTGCAATGAACAATGGGATACATGAGTCTTTTTCAATTTTGGTTTCCTCAGGGTATACGCCTAGGAGTGGGATTGCTGGGTCATATGGTGGTTTTATTCCTAGTTTTTTAAGGAATCTCTATACCTTCTTCCGTAGTGGCTGTATCAATTTACATTCTCACCAACAGTGCAAGAGTGTTCCCTTTTATCCACATCCTCTCCAGCATTTATTGTTTGTAGACTTTTTGATGATGGCCATTTTGACTGGTGTGAGGTGATATCTCATTGTGATTTTGATTTGCAGTTCTCTAATAGTGATGTTGAATATCTTTTCATGTGTTTGTTAGCCATCTGTATGTCTTCTTTGGAGAAATGTCTGTTTAGGTCTTTTCCCCACTTTTTGATTGGGTTGTTTGTTTTCCTGGTATTGAGTTGTATGAGCTGCTTGTACATTTTGGAAATTAATCCTTTGTCAGTTGTTTCATTTGCTATTATTTTCTCCCATTCTGAGGGTTGTCCTTTCACCTTGCCTATAGTTTCCTTTGCTGTGCAAAAGCTTTTAAGTTTAATCAGATCCCACTTGTTTACTTTTATTTTTATTTCCATTACTCTAGGAGGTGAGTCATAGAGGATCTTGCTTTGATTTATGTCATCGAGTGTTCTGCCTATGTTTTTCTCTAAGAGTTTTATAGTTTTTGGTCTTACATTAAGGTTTTTAATCCATTTTGAGTTTATCTTTGTGTACGGTGTTAGAAATGTTCTAATTTCATGTTGTCTTTGATTTCTTTCATCAGTGTCTTATAGTTTTCTGTGTACAGTTCTTTTGTCTCCTTAGGTAAGTTTATTCCTGGATATTTAATTCTTTTTGTTACAATGGTGAATGGGATTGATTCCTTAATTTCTCTTTCTGAATTTTCAATGTTAGTATATAGAAATGTAAGTGATTTCTGTGTATTGATTTTGTATCCTGCAACTTTGCTAAGTTCACTGATTAGCTCTAGTAATTTTCTGATACTATCTTTAGGGTTTTCTATGTACATATCATGTCATCTGCATACAGTGAGAGCTTTACTTCTTCTTTTCCAATCTGAATTCCTTTAATTTCTTTTTCTTATCTGATTGCTGTAGCTAGGACTTCCAGAACTATGTTGAATAATAGTGGTAAAACTGGACACCCTTGTCTTGTCCCTGATCTTAGGGGGAATGCTTTCAGTTTCTCACCATTGAGAATAATGTTTGCTGTAGGCTTACCATATATGGCCTTTACTATATTGCTAAGGTAGGTTGAGGTAGGTTCCTTCTTTGCCCATTTTTTGAAGAGTTTTAATCATAAATGGGAGCTTAATTTTGTCAAAGGCTTTTTCTGCACCTATTGAGATTATCACATGGTTTTATCTTTCAATTTGTTAATATGGTGTATCACATTGATTGATTTATGTATATTGAAGAATCCTTGCCTCCCTGGAATAAACCCAACTTGATCATGGTGTATGAGCTTTTTGATGTGTTGCTGAATTTTGTTTGCTATAATTTTTTGAGGATTTTTGCATCTATGTTCATCAGTGGTATTGGCCAATAGTTTTCTTTTTGTGTGTTGTCTTTGTCTGGGTTTGCTATCTATGATGGTGGCCTTGTAGAATGAATTTGGAAGTGTTCCTTCCTCTGCAATTTTTTGAAAGAGTTTCAGAAGGATAGGCATTAGCTCTTCTCTAAATGTTTGATAAAATTCTCCTGTGAAGTCATCTGGTCCCAGGCTTTTGTTTTTTGGGAGTTTTTTTAATCACAGCTTCAATTTCAGTGCTTGTAATTGGGTTGTTCATAATTTCTATTTCTTCCTGGTTCAGTCTTGGAAGATTGAACTTTTCTAAGAATCTGTCCATTTCTTCCAGGTTATCCATTTTACTGCCATATAGTTGTTCATAATAGTCTCTTATAATCCTTTGTATTTCTGCTTTGTCGGTTGTAATCTCTCCTTTTCATCTCTAATTTTGTTAATTTGATTCTTCTCTCTTTTTTTCTTGATGAGTCTGGCTAAAGGTTTGTCAATTTCGTTTATCTTCTCAAAGAACTAGCTTTTAGTTTTATTAATCTTTACTATTGTTTCTTTCTTTTTCATTTATTTCTGCTTTGATCTTTATGATTTCTTTTCTTCTACTAATTTTCTTTTTCCAGTTGTTTTAGGTTTAAATTTAGGCTGTCTATTCGATGTTTTTCTTGTTTCTTGATGTAGGATTGTATTGCTATAAACTTTCCTCTTAGAACTGCATCCCATAGGTTTTGAGTTGTCATGTTTTTATTGTCATTTGTTTCTAGAAATTTTTTGATTTCCCTTTTGATTTCTTCAGTAACCTGTTGGTTATTTAGAAACGTGTTGTTTAATCTCCATGTGTTTGTGTTTATTACAGTTTTTTTTCCTTGTAATTGATATCTAGTCTCATAGTGTTGTGGTCAGAGAAGATGCTTGATACCATTTCAACTTTCTTAAATTTACTGAGGTTTGATTTGTGACCCAAGGTGTGGTCTATCCTGGAGAATGTTCCATGTATACTTGAGAAGGTGTATTCTTCTACATTTGGATGGAAATCCTGAAGATATCAATGAGATCCATCTTATCTAGTGTATCATTTAAGACTTGTGTTTCCTTACTAATTTTCTGTTCTGATGATCTGTCCATTGGTATGAGTGTGATGTTAAAGTCTCCTACTATTATTGTGTTACTGTCAGTGTCTCCTTTTATGTCTGTTAATGTTTGTCTTATGTATTGAGGTGCTCCTATGTTGGGTGCAGAGATATTTACAATTGTCATATCTTCCTTTTGGATTGATCCCTTGATCATTATGTAGTGTCCTTCTTTATCTCTTGTGGTATTCTTTATTTAAGGTCTCTTTTGTCTGATATGAGGATTGCTACTCCAGCTTTCTTTTGCTTCCCATTTGCATGGAATATATTTTCCCATCCTCTCACTTTCAGTCTATATGTGTCTTTAGGTCTAAAGTGGGTTTCTTATAGACAACATATATATGGATCTTGTTTTTGTATCCATTCAGCCAGTCTATGTCTTTTGGTTGGAGCATTTAATCCATTTACATTTAAGTAATTATTGATATGTATGTTCCTATTCTGGAGAAGGAAATGGCAACCCACTCCAGTGTTCTTGCCTGGAGAATCCCAGGGACAGGGGAGCCTAGTGGGCTGCCATCTATGGGGTCGCACAGAGTCAGACATGACTGAAGTGACTTAGCTTAGCTTATGTTCCTATTGCCATTTTCTTAATTGGGGTTGATTTTGTAGATCTTTTTTCTTCTTTTGTATTTCTTGACTGTATAAATCCCTTTAACATTTGTTGTAAAGCTGGTTTGGTGGTACTGAATTCTCTTAACTTTTGCTTGTCTGTAAAGCTTTTGATTTCTCCATCAATTTTGAATGAGATCCTTGCCAGATACAGTAATCTTGGTTGTAGATTTTTACCTTTCAGTACTTTAAATATATCCTGCCATTCCCTTCTGGCCTGCAGAGTTTCTGCTGAAAGATCAGCTGTTAAGCGTATGGGGTTTCCCTTGTATGTTACTTGTTGCTTCTCCCTTGCTGCTTTTAATATTCTTTCTTTGTGTTTAGTCTTTGTTAGTTCAATTAGTATGTTTTTTGGCGTGTTTTCCCTTGGGTTTATCTTGTATGGGACTCTTTGTGCCTCTTGGACTTGATTGACTATTTCCTTTCCCATGTTGGGAAAATTTTCAACTATAATCTCTTCAAAAATTTTCTCATGTCCTTTCTTTTTCTCTTCTTCTTCTGGGACTCCTGTAATTCAAATGATGGTGCATTTGATATTGTCTCAGAGGTCTCTGAGATTATCCTCAGTTCTTTCCATTATGTAAAGTAAAACTTTAATTTTAATTTAAAAATTAAATTAAAATTTAATTTTAAAATTAATTAAATTAATTTAATTTTAGTTTAATAAAAATTAAATTAATAAAATAAATAAATAATAATAATAAACTAAATTAAATTAATTTAATTTAATTTTAGTTTTTAATTTTAATTTAATAAAAATTAAATTAATAAAATTTAAGATTTAAAAACTTGAAATTTAAAATTTAAATAAATTTTAATTAAATTTAATAAAATTTAATTTAATTTAATTTAAAGTAATTAATTTAATTTTAATTTAATTTTAATGAAGTAAAACTTTATTCTGCTCTTCAGAGGTTATTTCCACCATTTTATCTTCCAACTCACAGATTCATTCTTCTGCTTTAGATATTCTGCTATTGATTCCTTCTAGAGTATTTTTAATTTCAATAATTGTGCTGCCTTCATGTTTAACTGTAGACATGGGGGGCTCCAGACCATCCCTCCATAAGGAGAGGGTGAAGAAGTTGAGGAAGCTCATGGTTGCTCATTGGCTGCTCTGATCCCGATCTCCAGAGGACTCAGTGCCCTGGAGGAAGGTCACACAGCTGCGGCCTTCATTGAGTGCTCCTTGGACCAACGCCACCTCCTTTGCCAGGAGAGAGATGAAAACTAGGTCCCTGGGGCTTTGGGCCAGAGGAATTAGAAAGTCTTCTCTTTGTGGAGTTAGCCATTTCCCTGGGCCCAAAGTATCTCCCCGTCCTGTTTCCCTCCACCTCCCTGAGAAGTCACAGCCTCTCAGCAAGCTGAGCCCCTCTGTGCCAGCCAACCTTGCCTCTTCCCACTCCACCCCAAGTCACACATGCTCTTCCCTCTGTGTAGAAAAATCCAGCCCTATCCTTCCCATTCGACCTACTGCCCCTCAAGGCACAACAGAGAGAGCTTTCTTCCCTCAGCAATTACCTTGACACCAGCCACATTTGGGGAGAGAGGAGACAGGACCCCCACTTCTCAAATCTGTGTTATTAGGACTCCAGGGGAAACCAGCTAGCAGGATGGCTGTCAACTCTCAGACTGTATTAGCTATTGCTACCCTTTTCTGGAAACTCTGCTCTGCCCACTGGCCTGAAAGAGGCAACTCTAATCTCCCAAATGACTCTCACTGCACCAGCTGCAGCTGATTGGATCGTGGATAAACTGTTGACTGGAAAGGAATGGATCCATTGGCTGGGGGCTGACCTGTGATTTGCGTGATCTGGCTCAACCAATCATATTTCTCACTCAAACTGTGTGTTAAGAGACACACAAACATGTTCCTATCCATGGTGGCCTGGAAGGCCTGTAGAGTCACATGAGAGATGAATAGGTTACAGACAGAGCGGAGCTGGAAAGGCCATGGGGAAACTGAGGGATATGGAAATTTACCTCACAGGAGGCTTCCAACTCCCAGCAATGCCTGTAAACCTCATTCCTTCATCTTTGTTCTGTGGGATTCTCTTCTAATCTTTCATTCAAGCCCCCCTGACTGCAGCTAGCTAGAACAAGGTTTTGTTCCAAAAGAGTCTTAACAGAAAGAGCTTCCCCCAAACAGATGCCTAAACACATCTTCCAGACACACTGCATTGTAGTTTGAGTCTCCTGTTAGTTTGCTTGTGATCATAAATGTTGTTGTTCAGTCACTCAGTCGTGTCTGACTCTTTGAGATCTCATGGACTGCAGCATGCCAGGCTTCCCTGGCCATAACCTTCTCCCTAAGTTTGCTCAAACTCATGTCCATAGAGTAGGTGATGCCACCCAACCATCTCATATCCTCTCATCCCCTTCTCTTCTTGCCCTCAATCTTTCCCAGCATCGGGGTCTTTTCCAATGAGCATGGCTATCAGTTATTGAACACTGTTTTATGCCAGGCAGGATGCAAAGAAGAGATAGAGGGCAGAGTACTATCTCTACTAATGAGACAGTAGCATACACATTGTCTCGTTTCATCTCATATGTATTGAGATGGGATGTATTAATACTATCAATACCCCTATTTTACATGTGAGAAAACTGAGACTTAGGTTGAATGAAATTGCCCAAGGCCATTCATTTACAAGTGGCAGACCCAGCATCTAAGTCTAGTTGGTGTGATTCCAAGTCTGTACTCCTATCCATCCCCAGGATGGTGTCTCCTACATCATCAACAAGGCAGGATGAAACCACATCACTGCTCCCTGCAGGCATGTGGTTATGGGCTTCCAGAGGCTCTCCTGGGAGTGGCCACATCCCAGTGCTGCAAACCAACAGCGATGTCCTGGTGGACCTGAGAATTATGGAAACAGATACTGCTGACATTCCTGGTGTCCTATGGGTAGGGCTCAAAGGGCACCCAACACATACAAGCCCCAGTACTGCTCACTGCAGGCTTTTGAAAGGAATTGTGGAAGGAGAAGCACGTTAGGAAAGGCAGTGAAGCCTGCAGAATTATTTACAAACCAAAGACCTTTTAAGGGACAGTTTCCAAATATATTGATAAACTGATTTTTTTAATCAGTTTTTTTTTAAATCCTCCTCCAATCTACCCCTTGTTAACCCTAAACATCATTTCATTTTAACAACCTCTATTCTCTTTCATTGTAAATCAACTATACTTCAATAAAAAAAATAAAATAAAAATTAACAGTCTCTAACATAAATTCCTGGGGATGACTTTCTTTGTGAGGCTTCTGTTTCATTGACATACAATCCATGAAACTGTCCATTTATATGGGAAGAGATAAAAATAAATGCAGGATAACACTTTAAAGAAGTATCAGATCAGTTGCTCAGTCATGTCCGACTCTTTGCGACCCCATGAATCGCAGCATGCCAGGCCTCCCTGTCCATCACCAACTCCCAGAGTTCACTGAGACTCACGTCCATTGAGTCAGTGATGCCTTCCAGCCATCTCATCCTCTGTCGTCCCCTTCTCCTCCTGCCCCCAATCCCTCCCAGCATCAGAGTCTTTTCCAATGAGTCAACTCTTCACATGAGGTGGCCAAAGTACTGGAGTTTCAGCTTTAGCATCATTCCTTCCAAAGAAATCCCAGGGCTGATTCCTTCAGAATGGACTGGTTGGATCTCCTTGCAGTCCAAGGGACTCTCAAGAGTCTTCTCCAACACCACACTTCAAAAGCATCAATTCTTCAGCGCTCAGCCTTCTTCACAGTCCAACTCTCACATCCATACATGACCACAGGAAAAACCATAGCCTTGACTAGACGAACCTTTGTTGGCAAAGTAATGTCTCAGCTTTTGAATATGCTATCTAGGTTGGTCATAACTTTTCTTCCAAGGAGTAAGTGTCTTTTAATTTCATGGCTGCAGTCACCATCTGCAGTGATTTTGGGGCCCAGAAAAATAAAGTCTGACACTGTTTCCACTGTTTCCCCATCTATTTGCCATGAAGTGATGGGACCGGATGCCATGATCTTCGTTTTCTGAATGTTGAGCTTTAAGCCAACTTTTTCACTCTCCACTTTCACTTTCATCAAGAGGCTTTTGAGTTCCTCTTCCCTTTCTGCCATAAGGGTGGTGTCATCTGCATATCTGAGGTTATTGATATTTCTCCCGGCAATCTTGATTCCAGCTTGTGTTTCTTCCAGTCCAGCGTTTCTCATGATGTACTCTGCATAGAAGTTAAATAAACAGGGTGACAATATGCAGCCTTGACAACTCCTTTTCCTATTTGGAACCAGTCTGTTGTTCCATGAAGTATAGATAGTAGCATAATATTTAGTAAGATGTTCAAGCCCCAGTTCTAATCAACCACTTTTGATTGTTCCTCCAGAGACCCTTCTATGGTATGGTGTTAAGCAAGAATGTTTTATTCAAAGACACATTTATTTTTCAGGGCGGATAAATGACTGCTATTGGGGGTGAGTGCATATAAGAACACTCCAAAGGCAAGAAGGCAATGATAAAGGCAGACAGTGATGAAATGTGCCCTAGAAGTTGTTGGGTTTTTAAACTAGAACTGTAATTATAGGGCTACTAACGATGCTAAGGATTAGTTAATGTTTCGTCAGCACTTTTATTGTAATACTTAGTGAGATTAGTCATTTGAGTTGTTCCCTTTTTATGCCAAAAATGGAAGACAGCTGTTTGTGCTCTAAAAACTATTTTTAAAGGATAGTTCTCTCTGTTTATCAAGTATACTTTGCCACCAGGGAAACATCTCTTAAAGCTTTTGCACTGTCAAAATGAACTGAGTAGGAATGATTGCTTTAGCTTTAGTTGTTACTCCTGCATAATGACAGGAAGCTTAAACACGTAGGAAAGCCTCACAGGGAGGATGCAGAATATCTGGGTGCACAAATATTCCAACTTCCATCTCTCCTGTAAAGAGGGATTCCTGATGCCGCTGATCATTCCCCAAGTTTATTCTCTGAGCAGGAGAGTTACTGCAGAACTTTTTAGAGGCACTTCTGTGAAGGTGGGTAAACTAAATCACAATCGGCCTGTCCCTCATGAATAGAAAGCCAGCTTCTTTTCTTGAGGCAGTGCCTCTTAGTGAATTATATCTAAATCCAGGAGTTTTGACTGGCCCAGATGAACCCATCTCCCAGAGTATAATAAACTTCAAGAATTCGCTTCCAAAAAAAAAAAAAAAGAATTCGCTTCCACCAGTGCATTAAGTGGGGGCTTCCCCAATGGCTCAGTGATAAAGAATCCACCTGTAATGTAGGAGATATAGGAGACACAGATTTGATCCCTGGGTGGGGAAGATCCCCTGAAGGAAGGAATGGAAACCCACTCCAGTATTCTTGCCTGGAAAATCCCACGGACAGAGGATCCTGGTGAGCTACAGTCCATAGGACACTCTTTGCCTGTCGCAAAGGGTCAGACACAACTGAGCATGCATATTAAATTAGATTAGTACGTTAAATATCTGTAGCCTGTAACACACCAAAAAAAATGGAAGTTTAATGGAAGTTCGCAGAAGAGGTTAAAAAATCCATCAAATGACACTGACTTTTTTTTTACATGTTTGTTTTCACCCTATATTACTTTGGGAGGTTTGGTTGTTGTCCTAAGGCCCTAACTCTTAATAAGGTTATAATCGAGTTAGTAACAAAGAATGAGATGGTTGGATGGCATCATCAACTCAATGGACATGAGTGTGAGCAAACTCCAGGAGATGGTGAAAGACAGGGAACCCTGGCGTGCTGTAGTCCATGGGGTCACAAAAAGTCAGACACAACTGAGTGACTGAACAACAAAAACAACTAGTTAATGAGAAGACCTCAAGACAGAAAACAATTAAATGACCAACACGAATCAGCATACTGAAAGATGCAGCTCAGATCCCCCTCTTCGAGACAGAACTCCCTACCCAGCTGTGAGGACCGTGGTGAGCTGACAGCCTCCAGCTGGGAGCTCCTTCAGCTTCTAGCCAAGGTCACACTCTTCTCAGGAGGTCCCCAGACAATAACTGAGCAAGGCAGGAGTACAGGGCCTGATCATTTCCACACAGTTAATATTCCTCTCACAGCCATCTCTGCTGTAGAACTCTCCATGGAGATGGCAGGGACTCTGTCAGGTCCGCATGAGATTCGAGGCCTCCCTGCCCAGGTTTGTGGCCCATTCTTTTCCTCTCACAGTGGCTGCTCCTCAATAAACCTTTTGCAATCCTCATTATGCCTCAGAGTCTGCTTTCTGGAGATCCTAACCCCCAGTAGTTTGAAAATATTAAGAGAAATCGAGAAGCAGGTAGGACCAAAACCCTGTGTGTGCCTTCAGGGGAGTGGGAAGTGATAGGTGATGGAAGGGGTGTTTAAGTCCCCAGGGGAATTGTGATGGCTAATGAGCTTTGGGTTCCACTGCTTGAAGTGGTACCTGCTCTTGGAAAGCTGGAGAGATCGGGGACCAGTAAAAGGAGAGATTTGGGCAGACCAATCAAGTGTAGGTCAGGGAGAAGAGCACCAGGAAGAGACCATCATCCATCCACTGTCCCTCCATCGTCCCTCCTCTGAGGAAAACTTTGCAGGAATGCAGTGGAGGAAAGTGCGTATCTTGCATTCACTAAAGCTCAACTTGAATCCTTGATCCCTCTTTGATGGCCTGTGTGATACTAGACAGGTCACTTCATCTGGAATCTCCTTGGACCTTTCTTCTTCACCAGAGATGATGCTTGATTCTCCCAGTGCTTATATAGAATCAAATGAAATAGTCCACAGGGAAGTGTTTAATTGGCTGAATGATATTACCTTGCCACATCTCAGAGGCTAGGAGGCAGCCACGGAGCACCACCTCCTCCCCCAGACATGCTGTGTGAAGCTCTTTCACCCTAGTGGGCTCAGCTCCCCACTCCCAGCATCATCACCCCCAGACTGAGTACCTACAATGATGATATAGTTAGAACATCCCTACCTTCTCAAATGTGTATCTGTTAATCATTTTATTATCTTCCTGGTGTATAGTTTAATTTAGCAATCCTGGCACAAAAATACACACTCAGTATCTGTTGGGTTGAACTGATTTGATCCTTTATTTAGTCTATTGGTCTCTAAGGGTTTGTGATAGCTTTTATTATACAAACTGATTTTTTTACACTACTGTAACATCCTGTTCTTTATGTCATGGTGAATGATTTAGTCTCTGTTGTTAAATAACATGCTGTTATTTCTTTCATTAGGAGATAATGACTTGAATTCAATGTCAATTTATCAAGGCTGCATGAAAATAAATATTCAGGGACATTTGCTTATCTTTAGTGAATTTTACCCTAAAAAAATTTACTAAATTCCCTAAGGTATTTTTTATGGTGTGCAGTCTTAAAAATAAGTGTCTTCTAGACATAAGGGAAGGGGTAGGTGTTGCCTTTTGTTTTGTCTTTGTTTTGTCTTGCTTTTTTTTCTGTTCAGGGTCCCTTCCTTCAATTTCTTCTAATAATAACACCCTTACTTTGTGGGAGAAACATGCCCCCTACCTCCACTTAGCTTTGGTGGAACTGCCAACCACAGTCACAGTGGCCCTGGCCGCAGGGTGAGCTCATCATGGTACTCATCCCCCTGGCCTGGGTGACTGACCCAGGCCTGTAGATCCAATCCAAGCTGAAATGATTTGTGGATGGATATACTAGGAGAGCGAGGGGTCAAGATTGGGCAGGGCTAAATTTAGAGCGTTTTAAGGTCAAAGTCCTCCTTTTCCTCACCTCATGGAGGTCTGTGTGATGCAGGAGAAATGACCTCAAACTCCTATAGAGTAAGGCTGGGGGAGGAAGAAGGGAGAAGAGAGGCAGAGAGAGGGACAAGGAGAGGGAGAGAGGAAGATGGGGAGAAGAAGGCGGAGGGAAGGGAGAGGAGGAGGGGAAGGAGGAAGGGAGAAGGGAGGAGGAGGAGCGGAAGAGGTGAAGTGGGGCAGGATGGGAAGAAACAAAGATGGATCAGGGAAGGAGAGAATGAGGAGAAAAAATGAAGACGTCTAGGGAGAAAGAGAAGCAGAGCGAGGGCTATAGAGATCAAAGAAGAGAAAGGGCAGGCAATACAGAGGAAAGGAGGGGAAAAGAGAAGGAACTGGAGAGCAGAGAGGAAAGAGGAATGATGGGAAAAAGGTGGAGATTGCTGAGGACTGTTGTACAAAGACGCAACACACAAAGTGAACTGTTTCAGCATTATCATGTCAGTTTACTTGCTAAACCCCAAAGAATTTCTAGACAGTACAATATTTTGTGATTGAGAAGATAACAGATTTTTCCAGATGAAAGGGTACAAATCAGTATAGATTAATTTTAAGATCATGACCTTGTAAATTTTTGAAACACTACGTAAAAAAGAACAATGTTACTATTTTTCCACCTTCCTTGTAATTAAGATTCCTCATCAAAAATTACATCTTTGTGTTCCCTCCAATGACTTGGATACAGTAGATACTCAATGAATGTCTGTTAAATGAGCACGGGCTAGATAGAAAAACACATCACAACTTGGAGGCTCTCAAATGGCATAGCCAAGACCACAGCTAAGACCTCGTAAAAAAAAAGCAAGAAGGATTTGTCTGTGGGTTTCTCAGTGTCTTCTTTAAGGACACTTTCATCTCTTTTTGGAACCCACCCTGCCCCCCACTGCTTTTCTCACTCACCGCCTAATAAAACCTGCTTTCAAAGGACAATCAAACACTTCTGCTATCAAGTTGTAAAGGGCCAGAAGAACTTAATGGTCTGTCTTTGGGGGGCCTTTCTAAGGGCATTTTAAAAAGAGACAAAGGAAACAAAGCTTTAAAAATCACACACACAAAATGAACGTTTAATTCTGGAATTTCTGGCCAGTGCAGAAAGCATTTAGAGATGATGACACAGGAAGGCAGGGGCCTTCTGGGGTCCCTGTGGTTGTACAAATGGTCATCTATGTGTTAGTTCTGGGTGACAGTGCTGCAGAGTCAGGTTTCAGACAGAATTCCTGAAATCCTGACCACTGGGCCCCAGAAAGAAACCCATCTGTTTGAGCCTGATTGCATTTGTTTACATTTTGCATTTTTCTTGCAGGAAAATACATAGTTATTTTGGCCACGTTGTGCCCACTAAAATCACAGAATGTGTTCCAATACCTTTAATGTCCACCATGAAAAGAACAAATTTATTACTTTTCCACAGTTCCCCAGAGAGTTTTCTCAGAACCTAAAAACAAAATTTTCTTATTAATAGGCTAACACACAGAGAGAGAAAGAAGCCAAAAAGGGGGCAATGAAAAATGCTCATCAATGATTAATTTTGACCTTACTATAGAATTCTTTTAGTCTGTTTCTGTCTTGATTTACTGATAAGGAAAAGGACAGCTTTATCCAGGAATTTCCAAGTATCTTTTTGCATTTTTGCCTTGCTCAGTAACTCTGCTGGATTGTTAGAGGCTACAGCACTGCACTGATAAAGCCATGTCCAAGTACAGTGAGAAAAAGTACCATGACTGATGATCAATGTCTGCCATGGGTGCAAGAAAGAAAATGGTGGATTACATGCCATCAGTTGTTCTTGCCACTTGGCCTTCATTCACATTTCTCCTGGTAACTGAACCCAGATACCCACCTGGGAAACAACACATCTTTCCAAACCAGCCCATATACTCTGGGCTCAGAGCAGAGCATAAAACCAGGACCAGGTCCTTTGCTCCACTAAGCTAATAGTAGACCAGACTCATAAGACCAAGCTAATCAGTGTTTCCTGTTCTCTGAATCATAAGGACAGGGTTACAGTGGTCAAATAACCCTATCAAAGCCAATAACACTTCAGTAGGAGATGCTACAGTAAGGACTCTCACTTTTTCTGCAGAATTTCAGCTTGGAAGGATTTCGTAGTTCCTAGCATATATCTTGCAACCCTGAAAGAAGATTTCTCCTGAGAATGAATTCAGCCCAGAGGAAGTCGAATCAAAATTTACAAGAGTAACTCTCCATGGCTGCACCACTGAGTCCTATTTAAAGTCATACCTGAAATCACATATTTGCCTTGCCTAAGCTACTTTGGGTCAGATATTCTATTACTTGTAATCAGATGAATCCTAACCGATATGGCCATTCATGCTATTTCCTGCCCTGGCTACAACCTTTGCATCATGCTTAGCTGATTCAGTCATGTCCGACTCTTTGTTATCCCACAGACTGTATAGCCTACCAAGCTTCTCTGTCCATGGGATTTTCCAGGCAAGAATACTGGAGTGAGTTGCCATGCCCTCCTCCAGGGGATCTTCCTGACCCAGGGATCAAACCTATGTCTCTTATATGTCCTGCATTGACAGGAAGGTTCTTTACCCCTAGTGCCACCTGAGAAGCCCGGCTATAACCTTTAACCAGTATGTTTTAAAATTAGTTTACCTAAGGAAGTCACCAAAAAAAAAAAAAAAAAAATGAGGGTGAATATTTGTTGATAGAATGTTAAGGGGGGCTTTTCACAGTTTGGGGGTCCTAAAAGGTCAAAAAATTTCTAAGCACTCTATACCCGAAAAATATAGGCTTCACAAAAAAGTATCTGGACCATCCTTACTCCATCCACCGTCCTGGACATCCCTCATTCCGCACTGAGAAATCAGAAGTGATTGGACAGCACAAGAAGGAATCCCTGGAATATGAAGCTGTTCTGCGGAAGAACCTCGATACAATTAATGAATGTTTCCTGAGCACTTGCTGGGCACCAGGTCAAGGATCTGAGTCTATAAGGGATGAAGATAAAATATAATCTCATCAGGGAACTTACCTTGGCCACCTGATTAGCATTCCAACCGTGCTGATTCCAGCCCTTGTGCGAGAAGTTAGTTTGTCCAGATCATCAATCAATGTTCCATGCGTATGGGTAGAGAACACACATTAGAGGTATTTTTTCATTCTTAGTAATTCACTTGAGCATGCACAGTGCTCTGTGAAGAAAGAGAAATTTCTTCTTTGCCTCTGCATCACCAGAAATTTACCTTGCAGAGGGAGGGTTTCCTGACAAGTTTAGGTTTGCCTCAGTCTCATCAGGGATTATTCTCAAAGATACTGATGTCAGAAGCTCCCAACACTCTTTCCCCATAAAGGCTATGAAGACCAAGAGAAGCAACAGCTCCCTCTAACACTGCTCTCAGTGCACTTCTGTATACTCTTCTAATTCCCTCAACTACATCTCTATCTCACATCCTCTTCCTGATCATCAAGTTGTGAAGACTGCTGAAAACCTCTACTTGCTATCACATGATCATTTAAAGCATACCATGCCAGAACTCACCACACAGAACTCACTATCCTCCCTGTCTTGCCCCTCCCCGTTTCAGAGACCGACTCTGTTGTTCACTGGGTTGTTCATACCAGGAGCCTGAATCTGTCCTTGTCCCACTCTTTATTCCTCACTACCCATTTCTCATCAAACAATACACTATTTTTTAAAGTTTTTATTGAAGTATAATTCATTTATAATATTGTGTTAGTTTCAGGTGTACAGCAAAGGGATTCAGTTACATATATATGTGTATTCTTTTTATTCTTTTCCATTATAGTTTATTACAAGATTTTGAATATAGTTCCCTGTGCTGTAGAGTAAATTCTTGTTGTTACCTGTTTCACATATGGTAGTGTGTTATCTGTTAAACCCACATCCCAATTTATCCCTATCCCCTCTTTCCCCTCTGGCAACCATAAGTTTGTTTTCTATGTTTGTGGGTCTGTTTCCGTTTTGTATATTAGCTCATTTATATCATTATTTTAGATTCCACATATAAGCTGTATCATATAATATTTTTTTCTCAGTCTAGCTTACTTCACTTAATATGATAATCTTTAGTTCCATCCAAATTGCTGAAAATGGCATTATTATTTTCTTTTTATGGTTGAGTAATGCCTGCAGTGCAGGAGACCTGGGTTCCTGCATTGGGAGGATCCCCTGGAGAAGGAAATGGCAACCCCCTCCAGTATTCTTGCCTGGAAAATCTCATGGGCAGAGGAGCCTGGCAGGCTAACGTCCATGGGTTCGCGAAGAGTCGGACACGACGGAAGTGACTAACACTAATATTCCACTGTGTGTGTGTCTCTCACACACATGCATCTTCGTCACCTTTTCATCTGTTGATAAACTGGCTGCTTCCATGTCTTAGCTCTTGTGAATAGTGCTGCTATGAACATTGGGATGCGTGTATTTTTTCAAATTAGAGTTTTCATCTTTTCTGGATATATGTACAGGAGTGGATTGCTGGGTCAGGTGGTAGCTGTATTTCTAGTTTTTTAAGGAAACTCCATGCTGTTTTCTGTAGCAGTTGTACCGATTTACATTCCCACCAACAGTATAAGAGGGTTCTCTTTTCCCCACACCCTCTCCAGCATTTGTTATTTGTATAGACTTTTTGATGATGGCCATTCTGACCAGAGTGAGGTGATACCTCATTGTAGTTTTGATTTGCATTTCTCTAATGATTAGCAATGTTGTACATCTTTTGATGTTAGCCATCTGTATGTCTTCTCTCATTTTTTGATTGGGTTGTTTGTTTTTTGTTATTGAGTTGTCTGAGTTGTTTATACAACACATCCTATTGAGCTCTTGTTTATATCTGCTTTTCTCCATTGCCACTAGCACCACTTTGGTTCAGCCCCCTGCTCTCTCTCTTCAGTTCAGTTCAGGGGCTTAGTCACGTCCAACTCTTTGTGACCCCATGGAGCTCTCTCTCTTGCATTCCTGTTATTCGCCTAACTCATTTCCCCACTTCTAGTCTTATCTTCTCTGATTCAGCCTCAGAGTAATTTTTATAATTAAAAAGTATTACCATGTAGCCCCCATTTACAACACTTCAATCAGTTCTCCTTGTCCTCCATATAAAGTCCCTAGCATAACTCACCATACTTCATTATTTGACCTCTGCTTATCTCTCACTTCAAGGATCGCCCACCTTATTCTCCATAATCCCTATGGTTCTAATTGCAGCTCTTCAAACAAATATGCCTTCTATTGTCTCTGGGATTTTGAACGTTTCTGGATGATATGTTCTTTTATTGCTTTCTATCTGTTCTCTCTCCCAGCTTCAAATTCTTCAGTTTCTTACCTTTTTTCTGCTTGTGAAAGTGAAGTTAGTCTCTCAGTCGTGTCTGACTCTTTGTGATTCCATGGACTGTTGTCCACCAGGCTCCTGTGTCCATGGAATTCTCCAGGCAAGAATACTGGAATGGGTAGCCATTCCCTTCTCTAGGGGATCTTCCTGACCCAGGGACCTCATTCAAGTCTCCTGCATTACAGGCGGATTCTTTACTGTCTGAACCACTTCTTTCTGAAAGACTTTCCCGGCATCCAGACTGTGCTGATATCCGTGAAATGTACTCCTATAAGGTGCACAACTAATCCTACAACTCAAACCCACTGAACTAAACTGCCTCTTAGACTGTAAACTCTTTGGGAGCCAGAACTATGACCAGTATATTATTGAGTTCCTGATGATTAATACAGAGACAACACAAACAGGACGTCAAAAAAGATGGATCAAATCAAAGAATGAATTACCGAGGACTCTTGAGTACCCATAGGTGAAGCAAAGAAAATACACATATCTGGATTTTGATGTCACATAACATTTTGGTTTGTATGTTTACTCACTAAATATGTGTTCTCTGTTGTTTCCCATTTATCACACGTCTATTCCAATGACCTTGTGAAGCATCTGACAGGAGAGTGAAAATAACGTTTCTCAAAACTAATGACCTGATGTTGCAATAATTTCTCCCCACAACTATGCTAACCATAGCTATGGAATGTGTAAGAAACCGCCTGATTTTTTACTATATGTATATGTATACATACAGTATGTATACATATATACATATATCTGCATCCAAGTAGAACTTGAAAGCTGTAATTTCTGAGTTCAATGCCTTCCACGGCAGCTGCCCAGCCACAGTCAGTCACATGAGTTGTCCCTCCCAGGGCCCTGCCCATGGTGGTGGCAGGCCCCTAGAAGCCGGGTCTGAGCTGTGTGGTCCTGCCCCTGTAACCTCAGCTCATTGATCCAAGGTGGGCACAGACCCACGCTGGCCTAATAAGACTTTTTCTCCCAAGAACTGGGAATCTGGTGTTAACCTGGTGTCTGGAGAACTGAGTCATTTGACATGATCTCTTTAAAGTTCCATGGTGCCTCCCCTTCCCAGGGCCTCCCTGGACAACTCTTGCTTACACCCTCTGAGAGTTCTCAGAATTGTTTCAATAAACCTCTTTTGCTGCCTTGCATATAGGATTGTCATTACCATCTTTCTAAATTCCATATATATTTGTTAATACACTGTATTGGTGTTTCTCTTTCTGACTTACTTCACTCTGTATAATCCAGTTTCATCCACCTCATTGGAACTGACTCAAATGTGTTCTTTTTTATAGCTGGGTAATATTCCATTGTGTATACACACCACAATTTCCTTATCCATTCGTCTGCTGATGGACATCTAGCTGTTGTAAAGCTTGCTGCAATGAACATTGGGGTACATGTGCCTCTTTCAATTCTGCTAAAACCAACCTGTTTGATCAGGCACAGATCTCTAATTAGTTGAAAACAAGGTGACCAACAATCAATGTTTAAACATAACTTTCAATATATGCTATTTATTGACACAAAGACAAGAACAGAAACTCAAATTCCAGAAGTTTTAGTGAGTATTTGACTTTAAAAACAAACATCCGCCCCAGAATCTTCCCTCTGTTTTTGTTTTTAATAAATATACAAATTAAGAAGAGATTAAGTTTTAATAAATGTTCTGCCACAGGAACAGAAGAAAGTATCTTTGTCACCAGCAACCAGCACCTGTCCAGTTTTTCCAAGCCCACTTGTTGGCAGTTCTCATGATCTCTATAGCAAATGAACTTCCAGCAATACTCCCTAAGAGTAGCAGTAGACTATACAAGTAGCCAAAATTGTCTTTAAAGGCTTTGTGAATGAGTGGATATCTTTCTGGGTTAACACTCAGAGTCCCAGAGAAAGAGAATTTACCACAGACATCCAAAAGATGCAGCTGCTCTTTCCGCTAAGACAGATCATGAATGCCCAAAGCTTTTGAAACCTTTATTATTCGGTTAAATTTAGGGAAATTGATACTACCAAAGAGTCCCAGCAAATCTAACTGAATGTACTTCAGAGAACAGTGATACTGGCTGAAAACCATGGTTTACATTCCATCTTCAAAGTGAGATAATGCAAGAATGCCAAAAATTCAACAGAGCCTTCTCAAGTAACAATCTTGTCCTTAAGAGAGCACTGGGATTCTGAGCTGTGGAATTTTCCACTCATTTATTCTTTCATTTTCCATCTTCCTTTGCCTTCAAGTGTCAATTGGCTCCTCTCAGTCACAGCTGTACAAATCACAGGACCCCTTTTTTTTTAATTGGCAGAAGACATATACATTATTCATCTATTCATTTCCATCTAATGGAAATCCAAAAAAGACAATTGTATTTTCCAACAAAACATTTAAAGCTGCTTTTTCCCCCATGAGAAACGGGACAGAAGACTCCATCCATGGTCTATGTAAGTAAAAAACTTTTTGCCTATTAAAGCATGTATGAATTTGATTTTATTAAAATGTAAGACTGCTTTTTTCCTGTTATGCTTCACAGTACTTGTACATAACTATGTAGCAAATTCAATGTTTTTCTTAGCTTGTGAAACCTTGTACCATAATAATACCAAGAACACGCTGTGCTTTTCCCAGCAAATATTGACTTAAGAGGGCACTTTGTTTACACTTATGCTACATCCTTGATAGAAAGCATGTACACATTGCGTTGTGGGATGTGTTTTTCTCTAACTGTAAACACAATGAAGCAGAAAAGTCAAGTAGTGACTCTACATCAAGTGATTACCTTGGCCTCTGGGTTATTGATTGAACTGGAATGCAGGTTAAGGTCATGGTGGCTCTCATTTCGCAGGCTCCTCTGTAGCAAAAGGAAATGACCTGTGTCTAACTCAACATCCACACAACTTCCTATTTGACAAGACAATTTCCATATGAAATGAAGGGGAAAAGTGACATTTGCATTGGTAGTGAGGTATATGTATCTGCCTTGAGAGTCGGCCACAATGATAGGTTCATGATATAAGGATAAACCTTCCTCTCCTTCAGGAGATAGTTTATTACCCTGCTCTGTAAAAGCCTTGTGGGACACACAGAGCAGGAGAAAGAAATGTCCACCTGCCTCCCCATCTTCAACCCAGCTCTCCATGACAGAAGAATGAAATCCTTGAGTAGTCACCATCAACCACTAATGAAAATGCTGAGCAAAAAAAAAAAAAAAAAAAAGATGTGAGCTCCAAGCTCTCTGTCAGAAGATAGAAGTTCCATTATAAAAGACAATCATGGCTTTACAAGCCAAACAGAACTTTCTCAACGTCTCACAGCCATCTCATTAACCAATGCTCTCTCATCATGAGTGATCATGGGTGTTTAGAGTCAGAAGCAAAATATGGGGAGCTCTGTCTGCAGGCAAGTAGAGACACGGCATTATAGAGGAAGAGCTAGGTGTGTGAGGAAAATGATGAAGTGGGCATATTTTAGTGCTTAATTCATAAGGAAGAAAATGCAGCGCAGGCAGGAACTTAACCCCTTTCTAGTTGTCATGTCAAATGGATACGTAAACAATTATTTCCATTTCTTTCAATATCAATCCCGTCTATATAATTTGAACTTCTCTTTTGCCCCCCTACTTGGCTTTATTTCAAGGACTGGTAAAGGTACCTCATAAAGGCCTTTCACATATAAAAAGGTACAAATTTCAACATCTTTAATTGTTTTTGAAAGCTTATTGATCCTAAGTAGAGGAAATCATCATTTGAGATGATTCATTTCCGAGTTGCACCAAGTGTACCATTGAACTCACAGCTGGGCATCTCAAATGAAAGATGGAATTTCTGGGACCTAACACTTCAGGGGCAGCAAGGAGAGTGACCCTTCAGTAGTTGATGCTGAAAAAGACTTTAAATTCAAACAATACAGGACACCCAGCACATGCTCCCGCAGCATCATATGAGCGGCAAGCCTTATCTGTTCTGCAGAAGTCTGTACACAAGCCTGGGTGTTTACCTGGAGACGTCACCTTCCTGTTGCCCCATCACAGGTTGCCCTTTTGTTGGTTTAACCTAGTTTTCTCTGTATACACTTGTCAAGGTAAAGGAAAGAACTGTTGGATTTGGGACTTTATATTCTTTTATGGGAGGATTTTGTATTACCACTGAGTAATGAGTTTGCTCAAACGAATATTTTAAGAAGTAAAAGGCGGAGGGAGGAGAGAAGGAGTGGTTATTTTATATCCCGTTTTACATTTTATATCCCATTTTTCCTATGTTAAAATGTCTGGAAATTTCGTAAGCTTAATGCTTATATATAAATACAAATGATAACGATGTAACTTTTGCTTATCCCTGGAAATAGGGATATTTTTGTTTGTGTGTGTGTGCATGCTGCACACATAGCCCACCAGGCTTCTCTGTCAATGGGATTCCCCAGGCAAGAATACTGCAGTGGTTTGCCATGATGTAGGATAAGGTGGAGCAGACTAGGGGTGTGATGGGACAGCCTAGGTTCATGGAGCATATGATGGTGATCTCCAGTGGCCTTGGCCTGCAATGTCTTGAGGTGGGTCTTGGGTTCCCCACCAGAAATTGGGCTGGGTTGTGGCAATGAAAACACCAGATCCTCGCAACTAGACCAGTGGTCAGTGACATAGGCCCTGATCCTTTGGCTTTGCAGAAAAGAATTTCCACAAAGATGGAAAGCAATGGAGCAAGTAAAGCATTTATTAAGAAGGGAAAAGTAGAGTACGTGTGGACAGTCACACAGGAGGACTCAGATGGGGAGAGAGTCACTGAGTCGCACCCTCATGGCAGTTTGAATTACTCTGATGGGATATTTCTTCCAGGTTTCCTTTGACCAATCATTTTGATTTGCCTGGTTCACAGTCCATATCTGGTATATCTCAGCATCCTCCCAGGTGTGCACACGCATCTCTTAGTCAAGGTAGATCCTACCAAAAAGGCATCTGGGTAGAACATCCCTTGACAAAACTCTGCTCTGGCCTCCAAGGAGCCTTTTCTGGGTATGTGTGGCCAGGGAGGTCTCTTGACTTGGAGAATAAGAAGTATGTGGTCTGGGCAGGGCCTAGCTTCTCCCCTCAATTGCCCTGCTATTCTTGTCTTGGAGTTTCAGTCCATAGAGAATGAATGTCCGATTGCTTTACCCTGGGTGGGGCCTTCTGCCTCTTGCCTCAGAGGCAGGTGAAGGTGATGTAAGTGAATGTCCCTCAGTTGTATCCAACTCTTTGCAACCCCATGGAATTCTCCAGGCCAGAGTACTGGAATGGGTAGCCTTTCCCTTCTCCAGAGGCTCTTCCCCCCAGGAATTAAACCCAGGTCTCCCACATTATGGACGGATTCTTTGCCAGCTGAGCCACAAGGGAAGCCCTCAGTAGTGGGGAGGGGACAATAGTACTAGAATGAACTGCTAGTTCAACCCAGTGGTTTTGGAGCTGAGAACCTGAGCTTCAGCAAGGGGAGAATCTTAGACCATAGATGAAGGATTGAACAGTTGGAGTTAACGATATGAAAATACTGAAAAGGAAAGTGTTAGACGTTCAGTTGTGTCCAACTCTTTGCGATCCCATGGACTGTAGCCCACCAGGCTCCTCTGTCCATGGGATTTCCCAGTCAAGAATACTGGAGTGGGCTGCCATTTCCTTCTCCAAGGGATCTTCCCAACACTTTTAATAAGAAAAACAAAAATGCAAATTTTACTTACCTGCCATTTACTAGCTGTGTTACCTGAAGTAGGTTACCTACCCTCTCTGTGGCTCATCTATAAAATTGAAATATAATGGTCATAGCTTTGCTGGGAAAATAAAATCAGTCAATAACTTAAAAGTCATCTAGAAAAAGTATCTGATAAACATCAACTGTTTTTATTATTGTTGCCACTGCTAGTGTGGATTCAACTAGGCCTTTCTCAAGTAAGTGAGTTTTTGTTGATTGATGAGCTGGAAAACTCAGTCCACTATGAATTGGCATGTCACAGCAGTGTGGGTGTCAACATTTTAGGATACACTGAGGCAGAGCCTAGCTTCAGCGTGGAGCTAAAGGAAGTGGGGGATATCTGGGAGTCTCCTCTCCGTGACTAATGATCACTCATACTTAAGAGCACTTAGGTATCATCTTTCTTATAGCATAACAAAAACTCCTAAAATGGAATTGAAAACTCAAACCTTTCCTGAGTCCCAATTTTGATTTTTGGAAACCTTGACCAAGCCTCTTCTATATCTGGTATTAATAACAATCTTCACCTGAATTGTTACAGAGATTAAATGTGTTAGAAAGCACTTTATGACCTACAGATTCTACAGAGAACTGTACATTCTTAAAAGCATGGTGTATTACAATTACAACATGTTTCTCTTATTTTGAAATCACAGGGGAAAATTCATTCTTGCTTTCTTCCAAGGATTTAGCTTTGACCATGAAAGTAGGATATATGTCCAGAGTATTCACGGAAAGTGTATTTGAAGAGAAACACTGAGCTGGGAAGGTTGGAGGATGGGTTCCAGCCCAGCTTTCCCATGGGCACAGCATACAGCTTCCAGGCAAGTCATTTAGACTTCCTGGCTCCCAGTTTCCTTTCCTGTAAAACACAGGATAAATTAGATGATCTCTCCCCCCTCATTCTATAATTCTAAATGTCAGACATAAGTTTGCATGAATCCGTGAGTCACTAAAACTTGGTAAATTTCAGAAAATTATTTAATAAACAAAATCTCTCATAAGCAACTCGAGCAAGCTTGGAACTGACTCCCAAAATATTGCATAATTGTGTTTAGGCAAAGACTTCAAACCTAAGAAGAAGATGCTGGAAATGGGCCTCTTTTCACTACCACTAGCAATTCACACGACTGAAGCGATTTAGCAGCAGCAGCAGCAATTCACAGAAGACAGGCTGTCAGTTCCTGTGTTCATACTCATTCTGCCTTAAGGGCTCAGAGCATTTGAACATTTCTCATTAATTTTATGGGTCACTTAATAAACAGAAAATGCTATTGCCTCTTTCAAAATGAAATGAAAGCCATTTCTATAACACGTTTAGCATCTCAAAATGCTTAATAACAGTTTTAGTTTCCCCCTCTTCCTCATTTCTGGTTTGATCAACATAATAACTTTGCTAAGAAGGCTGGTCCCAGGTATTCTTACGCTCATTTTGCAATTGAATATTCTGGGGACAAACAAAAAAAAGTAACTTGCTTCCTACTTGGAGTTGATGGTCCTCCTTAGATCTTCTGACCCTCACATGAAACCCAATCCTGTCTAAGAGTATCCTCCTCACTATAGTCCACCTGCCTGCAGATAAGCCCCTGGAAATGCCTGACTCAGCTCCCTTCATCAGCAGAAAACTCTCCTCCCTACTCACTGCCCAAGTCTTTCTCTGGGACCCCATATAGAACTGAAGTGGTTCTCTGAGTGCTTTAGCCCTTTTAAAGAACTTCTATGGAAAAATGAGATTCCCAAGATAGAAACAATGGACTTATTGATGACTGAATTAGACCCTGCCTCCATGCCCTGTGGTTTCTCCCCATAAATGTTTTTCCCGTAATTCAGTGGCTGCTTTGGGAGAACTGTCCAGAACCCTTTCATCAAGAGTTATTTTTTCATCCTAAGATTTTGGCTATCTCTCAAAAGGGCAAGAAATGGATCATGTCCTAGAGAAAGATCCTACAAGGTCCTCAACATTTTATATCCATGGGGATAATTAGGAAGATTGAAGAATTACAGCTCCTCCAAGAACTGACTGAGGAGTGGACCAACTTCAAATCACAAATACAGGATTCTGAACACAAAGTATAATTTTATAGAACTCATTTCCCAGCCTCTGTGGTGGAGACAAGATAGTGATAGGTTTGAAGTGCCTGCCCTGGGCTTGGCTGGCAGAGTCAGAGGGCTGGGAATGAAAGATCACACAGAGATTAACTCCACAAGAAACATGCTTGTGCTTACATAATATTTATCTTTAATATTTACCTTCATACTGGCTTCATTTCTTGTATCCCCCAAATTAAGTGGCAGAAATAGCTACTCATGGTGACACACAGCTCCATTACTGCTTCCACTGGTCCTGGGAGAGAGGCAGTGTTGCCTTCCCTCTCTTCCCTGGTGGCTCAAAAGAATCCACCTGCAATGCAGGAGACCTGGGTTCAATCTCTGGGTCAGGAAGATTCCCTGGAGAAGGGAATGGCTACCCACTCCAGTATTCTTGCCTGGAGAATTCCAAATGGACAGTGAAGCCTGGAGAGCTACAGTCCATGGGGTTGCAAAGAGTCAGACACAACTTAGTAACTAGCACTTTCTGGCAACTGAAGCCACTGAAGCAAACTGGCAACTGAAACAAAATAAACACAGCTCCCATCTTTGACTCACTCTTCACTTATGATGGGCGATATTGGCAGCCATATGCATCACTTCACCTAATTAATGTCCACAAATGGTAAGAAACTAGTGTGGGCAAGGCACCACATTAGGTGCCCAGGGGACCAAAATCTGAGCTCAATGGGGTGAACTATGGCTGGAAAGGGCTTGTGGGCAGCTGGTGATGGGGTAGATGAGTCTTCATATTACTGTTTAGAATCAAAAGTTTTATAATAAAAACATACCTAATGATCAAACTCAACAAAGATAACAGACTAGGGATCATATCTCCTTTTAAACATCCCTGCATCCCACTCTGGTACCTATAAAAATTTTTTTAAGGAAAGAGAAATATCTTGAGGATTCAGAGAAGGGATGGTTCTTAGGAGGATAAGTAATGGTTTCGGGAAGAAAGTGGTGCTAGAAATAAGTTCTGAAAGTTGAACTTATGTATATATAATGCACATTTTTTTTGGCCATGCCATGAAAGATCTTAGTTTCCCAACCAGGGATTGAATTCTTGGCCCCTGCAGTGAAAGTGCAGAGTCCTAACCACTGAACTGCTGGGGAATTCCCAATGCACAACTTTAAATGGCCCTATTATATTAGGCTTCCCTGGTGGCTCAGATGGTAAAGAATTCGCCTGCAATGAAGGAGACCTGGGTTTGATCCTTTGGTTGGGAAGATCCCCTGGAGGAGTGCATGACCACCCACTCCAGTATTCTTGCCTGGAGAATCCCCATGGACAGAGGAGCCTGACGGGCTACAGTCCATGGGGTCGCAAAGAGTCATGACCGTGCAACTAAGCACAGCAGTACATACATCATCTTCCTTCTTAAGACAAGGAGAGGAGGTCCCTTCACATAAGAAGTGGACCGGGAGTAAAGGCAAGGGCCTGGAAGCACCAGACTGCACACGCCAAACCTTTAGTGAGTACCTACTAAGTTCCAGGTGTGAATGTAGGTGATACAAGGATTCTGAAGCACGGATGTCTGCCTTCAAGTATCATGCAGCCTGGAGGAGAGGCTGACATAGTTGGCTCAGAACGTGTGTATCAGGTGGAAGTAGAAGATAAAGGTGGGAGACTCCATCAGGACCAGGTGAAAGGGATCATTAAAACTAGGCTAATGGGGCTGTACTTATTTCAGTGGTGCCACGCTGTGCTCAGTCACTTCAGTTATGTCAGACTCTTTTTGACCCTATGGACTGTAGCCTGCCAGGCTCCTCTGTCTATGGGATTTTTTTAGGTAAAAATACTGGACTGGGTTGCCACACCCTCCTCCAGGGGATCTTCCCAACCCAGGGATCAAACTCACAGCTCCTGCATCTCCTGCATTACAAGTAGATTCTTTACTGCTGAGCAACCAGGGAAGCCCTGTTTCAGGGGTAACAGAGGATTGTTAAAGATTTGAGGCTGAGGAGACATGAAGTGGGTTGAATACATGATTCATTTAGAGCAAATGCATAGGATTCATTCAGAACAAGAAGAAACCTGGAAGAAAAACTGGGTAGGAGATGAAGGCAAAGGTCCCAGGCTATAGATAACAGCGCTCTGAATCTGATAGCACTAAAGAGGGATGAAAAGAATGAAGAAAGGGGGACCCAGCTAAAACAGACAATATAGGACACTGAATTGCTTGAAAGGAAAAAGAAATGTTTGGTACGGACCATGCTGAGTTTGGGATGCTAGTAGAATGCTGAGAGGAGGTGTTTAGCCCACAGTTGGACAATCGGGTCTGTGGTATTCACGTGCTGGCTAGAAACATATGTCTTTGGTGCTATCCACAAGTGGGTGGCTGATGGAGCATGTACAGAAGGAGGAGGAAGAAAACATTTCTGGGGAATGCATCCATTTATGGGGTAGCAGTATTGGGATGGCCAAAAAGTTTGTTTGGGTGTTTCCATACGCTGTTACAGAAAAACTCGAACAAATTTTTGGCCAAACCCCCAATAGAAGTGCTATATCTGAGGAAAACAAGAGAAATCAGAAAAGAGTTGATGGTCAAGATAATACATGCCAGGGAACACAGAGCAGGAGAATGTTCAAAGGAAGAGGTATCAAGAGTGAGATGCAAAGGTGAAGCCAGGAGATGTAGTCTGGGTCAGGATGAGCCATTGGATCTAGTGCTTGGGGGCGGGCGGGTTGGTGGGGGGGATGGGGGGGTGGGGTCACTGGCTGCCTTGAAAAAGAAACAGAAAAATCAGCATGCATCAGCAGCAAGTTAGCGAGTGGAAAGAAGGAAGAGATGGATGGATGGGGGGATAGAGAATATACATGAGTGTGAGGATGGATGGACGATGGGGAAGGGGGCAAAGGAATCAGGTTTGCAGATAGGTAACATAGCAAGGGAAAGGCTGCATACAACCCAGAGACAAGCTGGAAAGAAGAAAGAAGGCACGGAGGGGGTGATGAAAACAAAGACTCTCCCTAGACTATTCTCACCCATGCCAATGGGTGCAATTACCACCTCTCCCTGGGGTGACTCACACATTTATATCTCCTGCCCCAAGCTCTTCCTGAGCTCCTGATGTATATATAATATGATCTGCTAGACAACTCCACTTGGGTTCAGAAAGATACCTCAGACTCAACCAGCCTGAATCAAATGTGTGATCTTTCCCTCCAAGCCACATCACCTCCCCACTGTTCCCTTCTCAACATGACATCTTTGTCCAAAGTCATAATGTTAAAACTTATCTCAGCACCTTGACTGCTCTGAAACCCCTCGCCACCTCTAAAGGATTTTAATTTATCTCCCCAAATCAACCTTTGCCCTCACCTAAGCTCTATACTACAGCTGGAGTGACTTTTTCAAAATGCTAGTCTGATCACATCCACCCCTGCCTAGAACCTTTCAGAGATTTCCTGTTGGGCAGTGCCAGGGTCTGACCTGGCTCCCCAGCTCCGGACAGCCTGGCCCTGCCCACCTCCCAGCCTCACCTCACACCCTCTTCAGCATGCTTCTTTTCTCTTCCCCCATCACCCCATCCACCCTGCTTCTCTTCTCTCCCACCTCTGTGCTCCACACAAGCTGTTCCACCTGCCTGGCATCCCTTCCCACCATTCTCTTTACCTGCTTAAGTTATATCTCAAGCAAGACAGGAGACAGTACAACAGAGTGGTAAAACTCCAGACTTTGCAATTACATTGAGTTCCAGTATTTCTACTCAAGCTGCATGATCCTAAACAAGTTACTTACTATCTCCAAGCCTGAGTTTTCTCACCTATATGTTAACATGAGTCTGTAACTCACCAAAAATCCATATAAAGTACTAAAATCTGGGCCTGGTACATAGGAACTACTTGGTAATTGTCAACCAATGTTATTATTGTTTTCAACTGTAGGTCAGTGATTTCTTTCTGGAGATACCTCTTGACCAGGTCACTACCCCCAGTCGGCACTCTCAGCCCCCTTGTACCCTCCCTTCTTTGCACCCGTGACAGATTTAATTTTGCATTTATTAAGAGATTTTTAGGTCATGTCTGTGTTCTCTAACAGATTGAAGGCTTTTTGAGATTCTGCCTCCTTAGCTCATGCAAATAGCCTAGAAAAGACCCTGATGCTGGGAAAGATTGAAGGCAGGAGAAGAAGGGGACGACAGAGGATGAGATGGTTGGATGGCATCACCAACTCAATGGACATGAGTTTGAGCAATTCTGGCAGATAGTAAAGGACAGGGAGGCCTGGCATGCTGCAGTCCATGGGGTCACAGAGAGTCGGACATGACTGAGCAACTGAACAACGAACAGCAACCAGCCAAATTAAGTCAACCAATACCAGCCTAGTGAGTGAGTGAGCAAACAGGTAAACAGACATGGCCCAGCGGTGGTTAGAGTATGTGAGGGTTGGCCCATTCAGCTCATCTTCTATGCGACAACCCAGTATTCTGTCACCTAGCCATTGCATCCTGTCTCTAGGGAGGGCCAGATAAACAGTGTGTCGTCTCATCTGTGAAAACCAGTACGTTGTTATTAGCAATATATATTTTTAAGAAACCAAATGATTCTGGAGTAAAATCCATATTTGTGCAGGCCTCATTGACCAAGGACATTTGGTAATCCTTGACTGAGGCAGATGACGACAATGAGGATCGTCTCGTAATTAACAAGGCTTATGCATGTTAGCACATTCAGTCTCAGAACACATTGGGCTAGTGAGTGGGAAGAATAGAATAGAAGCTCTGGAAAGTTATCTTATGTGCCAAGTGAGAAACACTGGGGAAGAGCCACCTTCCCTGCACCCTTTAGCCCATCTTAATTTTCTTTGTTGTAGATACAGCCACAGACATCAAACTGAACCCCTCACCAGGGTATGCCCTGCAGCTTTCTGACTGTGAACTGTGACTCACAGGCTCGGGGGTCAAATCACATCCTCCCTTTCTTCCACATCACTTTCCCTCCAGGTCACTTCTGAGGAAAACATTTTAGTTCAGAAAATATTTTCTGAAGAATTCTCTTGGTGTCTGCTATTGGGCACATACTAAATCCATGGGAAATTCTATACAACCTTGGACAAATATGAGAAAAGCAGATAAAAGATCCATATAACTCCATACAGATCGCCTTTACTACAGCAGGCAAACACTCTGATTAATGCCATCCTAAGGAAATGGCAACCCACTCCAGTACTCTTGCCTGGAAAATTCCATGGACCGAGGAGCCTGATAGGTTACAGTCCATGGGGTCACAAAGAGTTGGACACGACTAAGCGACTTCACTCTCTCACTCTCACTCTTGCTTCTAATATCAGTGTGTTCTTTCCCTTGATGGAACAGATGACTGAGCAACAGTAGCTAGAATTTATGCTGCTAACTGTGGCCTTTCTTCTATTGAGTACCTTGTAAAGGCAGCAAACCACAAGGCCCTATGTGCGTTCCCTATATTTGTCATTAAATTGAACAGGAGTTTCGATGCCTTCAGTGTAAAAGCTAAGAGCTTTGTATTCTTGATAGAAAGGGAAAGGAAATTGACCTCTTTTTAGCACTCACAGATTGTGACCCTTCCCCTGTTCTCCTAGGACTGTTAATCTTAGGAGCTTTGTTTGGGCCCTGGCAAGTTGCTGTCTCAGTTGAAACAATAAAGATTACCCACAATATGGTAACTTTGAGAACAGCAATGAAAACCTTTCACTTCCAGAACTTAGATAACCTTTTTGAAGAGATCCATTATTGCCTAGAAATTCTGCTGTAAAGGCACATTAGGGTTTCAAAATGCAAAGTGGCTGAGAAAAAAGACTTATGTAACATTAGAAACAAAAACCTGATTGTAAAGTCTTGTCTAGGTTATGAAAATTAGGTAACATATTGACTAACTGGAAGGAAACATTAGAACAGCTGGTTTTTAAAATGGCAAAATGAGAGATATGTTTTCCTTTCCTTTTTTCATGTTTGATTTCTGTGGCACTTCTTATGGTATGGTTTGTACAATGCATAGTTGCAAGCTAAACATTTGTATTATGCTTAAAATATGGTGAAAAATTATAATTCACTTGTAGTATAAACATTAAAAACTATACCCCACCTTAAAGTTAAATACAGAAAATATTGAGCTATTCTATCATATCTTTAAAAACGATTACTTATTCTACCAAAAAAACCTTCTAGCATGGCTCTTAAAATTGGCAGAAACAAATTTCATTTATCTCCTTTGGCATCATGGGCAGCAACCTCAAAAATCTTATTTTCTTCAATGAGAAATGATAGAACAAAATTAATTTTTATTAAATTTTCCCTCTGATTATCTAGTAGACCAGAAAACCAGTCTAGAGAAACTACCGTCTGTTTAAGGAGTCCTTAGTAAGGCTAGGTTAGAAAATACTTCAGCATATATTTGCCTCATGACTACAAATGCTTAAAGACAGAATTCTTGCTGGGTGCTGACAGCCAGAGTTGAATCACTGCATTACAAGTCTACAAATTCAACTCAGAAAATAATCACAAAGTTTTCTGTTTCTTAACCATCTGTTATTGGGTGTTTCACTCACAGGGCCCTATTGCCTATGAACAACACGATGCAGGGTTAGGATAAATCTCACATGGAATGGGCATTTCCTTCTGACCAGATATTTCCACCTTTTAAATGAAATAATTTCTATTCATAAGAACTGGCTGTCTTTGCCCTCTAGAATGACATTAAGAGGTTAAGGGAGTCTGTGGTTAGGTTGGACTTTATCTGTCTTAGAGTTCAGGTCCCTCCTTTTGTCCCTTTCATGCAAGTCATTCCAACAAAAATGTATCCAGCTGAGTGACTTCCCAGAGCTATTGAGTCAACAAACTCTACCAGGAGGCTATGGAAATACCTTATTGGCCCTTGAACGCTGTGTCTCACCCACTGATTAGTTAGCACGGTCCATGCAGCTTCTAAACAGTTCAATCCGGAATCAGGGGGACTTCATGTTCCTAACTTTCCTCTTCACATGACTGGTTATACGCGGTAAGAGTTATCAGCTGCAAAAATAAATAAGTCCAGTGCTACACCAACAAGCAATCTGCTGACCCACAAATGAATGACTCAATACTGGTGAGTTGATTACTACACTAAAGATCATGAACTTGATTCTGGGGGCAAAGGGGATTGCAGAATGATCTTTAAGAAGAGCATGCATAATGTAACTCTGCATAATGAGAACTAAGCCTAGAGGCTGGAAGAAAACAAACGGGAGAGGATAGGGATTGGCTGGAATCCGGAAATGAAGAAGAAACAACTGAAATAGCTGAATTGGCTCAAATCAAGGCAATGAAGACAGGCATGAAAATCAAATAAATAACAGAGTAAAAATGGATCAAATGATGCAACAGATTTGATACAAATTAATGAACCTCTGTAATAATCTCTTCCTGTTCTCCCTGTTTTATGCTTTATTTCCCTCAGTTCCCCTCTGCACGGAAAATAGTGAGATCTTGTATACTAAAGATGAGCAATGGAGAAGGCAATGGTGCCCCACTCCAGTACTCTTGCCTGGAAAATCCCATGGATGGAGGAGCCTGGTAGGCTGCAGTCCATGGGGTCGCTAAGAGTCGGACACGACTGAGTGACTTTGCTTTCACTTTTCACTTTCATGCACTGGAGAAGGAAATGGCAACCCACTCCAGTCTTCTTGCCTGGAAAATCCCAGGGACGGGGGAGCCTGGTGGCTGCCGTCTATGGGGTCACACAGAGTCGGACACGACTGAAGTGACTTAGCATAACTTAGCACAAAGATGAGCATCCCATTACTCCTCTGCTTAAAAACCTCTAAAGACTCAGCATTCCTACCCTCAAACATAACACTCTCACCCTAGCCTCAGGGCCTTGGCACTTGCTGTTCCCTCTGCCTGGAGTGCTCTTCCCTAGATTCCTCGAGCTTAGCCCTTTTACATCCTTCTGCTATTAGCTTACATGTCACAATCTCATGGAAGAAGCCTTTTGATGATCCTTCCTTCACCCACCCCAAGCACTCTACATACACTTCCTCTGTTTTTATTTTCTCTGTAGAAAATTATCATTCAAAATGAAAAATTCATGTATTTGTTTACATCTTCTGTCTCCCTCTTCAACTGCAATGTCAGTTCTTGATAGCATGTCTGTCTTATTTCTCTTTATAACCCCAGTTCCTAGGACAAAGTAGGATCTTCATAAATAATTGCTGAGTACTGGTCAGTTGCTCAGTTGTGTCTGACTCTCTGTGACCCATGGACTATAGCCCTCCAGGTTCCTCTGTCCATGGAGTATTCCAGTATTCAGGCAAGAATACTGGAATGGGTTGCCATTTCCTTCTCTAGGGGATCTTCCCAACCCAGGGATCAAACCAGCATCTCCTGCATCTCCTGCATTGGCAAGCAGATTCTTTATCACTGTACCACCTGGGAAGCCTAATTGTGGCATGAAAGAATGAATATATATGGAAGTATACAGATCCTTAAATATGAAACATGCATTTCTTCCCCAGTAAGACTGAACAGTCTAACTCACAAACATAATCCTATGGCCCTGATTTACTCTAACCTGGATGTTTCACCGAGGTAAGCCAATAAACCTCTCTGGTCCCCATTGTCCTTCTCATTATGAAAGAGCCAACAATTGCCACTCTCCTGCCAAAGTCACATGTAGTGAAAAATAAGCAAGATGAAATCTGGCCAGTGCCTAGAGTCTTGCAAAAGGAAGACACTCCACTTAACTGTTCAACCCACCAGAAACATGACAGGCTGAGGCCAAAACAACAGAATCAAAATCCCCAAAGTCACATCAAATCCCAAATGGCCAAATGGACTACAAATGGACTACAAATCCCCAAATGGCCCTCAAACAACAGTCCATCAGAATTTCCACCAAGCTATAGGTCACAATTCAATGTGGCAATTCCTAAAATTTTTGGAAAACAAAGCCACTCCCCAAATGGATTACTGATGACAAAGAAAATGGAAAATGCCTTCTGCCACAGCATGGTCAACACCCCAGTTCCCAGACTTCTGGCTTCCCTCTTTCCATGGAGACCACCCATCAAGTCCCTCAGGTGCCCCAGAGCCCACTGCCAGAGCATTCAGCCAGCACCCCCTAGGAGTTCACTGTCTGAAAACCTTTTCAAGATACACCCAACCAAACTGAAGAAAATAGTTTAGTCTTGAGCTTCACTTCAAGCCCAGCAAATGGAAGTTGGCTTTATAAATCTAGGATAATGACTCAGCTCAAGAAAACTGACATAAGCAGCGTTCTTCTCCAGTTACAAACCCACTGCTGCCTGTGAAGTCTCTATTAGAATAAAGGAATTCAGAAAGCTCATCACATCTGGTGTAGGAGTTAAGAAAATGAACTGTAGGGACTTCCTTGGTGGTCCAGTGACCACAACTGTGTGCTTCTGATGTTGGCAGGGGGAGGCGGGGGCTGGGTTAGATCCCTAGTCAGGGGCTGAATCCCACATGCCACAGCTGAGGATCCCACAAGCTGCAGCTAGAACCTGACTTGGACAAATAAAAAAATATTAAAAAAGAAAATGGATTTTATTTTTTTTACTTAGAAGGCACCAGGGTTTTCCTGATTTTATCACTTAGCCAGTTGTGTCACTTCAGGCAAGTTATTCTAAATCCATACAGGTTTCAGTTCTCTATAAAATTGAATTGAATGCCTACTTTAGTGGGTTATGGTAGAAGAGACAAAGGAGATAGAACAAAATGCTAAGCATGCTCAATGAACGCTATCTGTTGTTGCTAATCAATAGGTAATGATTAATTGTCAATAAAAGTATCTGAATTCATGTTATTTCTTTTGTACATATTCAGCAAATGTTTACTAAGCATCTACTTGATGCCCATCGTTGTGCTAAGTGCTGGCAATGAACCAACAAACATGGGAGACTGCTCCTGCACTCATGCAGCCAACAGATTTGTAAGCAGACATTTACAGGGTGGTGGAGTAAGTGCCTCTTCATACTGTTCATGGGATTCTCAAGGCAAGAATACTGAAGTGGTTTGCCATCCCCTTCTCTAGTGGACCGCATTCTGTCAGACCTCTCCACCATGATCTGTCCATCTTGGGTGGCCCCACATGGCACGGCTTAGTTTCATAGACTTCTGCCAAGAGAATGCACTGGTCATAGCAAACACCCTCTTCCAATAACACAAGACAAGACTCTACACATGGACATCACCACATGGTCAACACCGAAATCAGATTGGTTATATTCTTTGCAGCCAAAGATGGAGAAGCTCTATACAGTCAGCAAAAACAAGACCGGGAGCTGACTGTGGCTCAGATCATGAACTCCTTATTGCCAAATTCAGACTGAAATTGAAGAAAGTGGAGAAAACCACTAGACCATTCAGGTATGACCTAAATCAAATCCCTTATGATTATACAGTGGAAGTGAGAAATAGATTTAAGGGACTAGATCTGATAGAAAGAGTGCCTGATGAACTATGGAATGAGGTTCGTGACATTGTACAGGAGACAGGAATCAAGACCATCCCCAAGAAAAAGAAATGCAAAAAAGCAAAATGGTTGTCTGAGGAGGCCTTACAAATAGCTGTGAAAAGAAGGGAAGTGAAAAGCAAAGGAGAAAAGGAAAGATATACCCATTTGAATGCAGAGTTCCAAAGAACAGCAAGAAGAGATAAGAAAGCTTTCCTCAGCAATCAATGCAAAGAAATAGAGGAAAACAATAGAATGGGAAAGACAGAGAAGGCAATGGTAACCCACTCCAGTACTTTTGCCTGGACAATCCCATGGACAGAGGAGCCTGGTAGGCTGCAGTCCATGGGGTCACTTAGAGTCCGACACGACTGAGGGTCTTCACTTTTACTTTTCAGTTTCATGCACTGGAGAAGGAAATGGCAACCCACTCGAGTGTTCTTGCCTGGAGAATCCCAGGGACGGGGGAGCCTGGTGGCCTGCCATCTATAGGGTCGCACAGGGTCGGACATGACTGAAGCAACTTAGCAGAGATCTCTTGAAGAAAATTAGAGACACTAAGGGAACATTTTATGCAAAGATCGGTTCAATAAAGGACAGAAATGGTAGGGACCTAACAGAAGCAGAAGATATTAAGAAGAGGTGTGTGTATTACACAGAAGAACTGTACAAAAAAGATCATGATCCAGATAATCATGATGGTGTGATCACTCACCTAGAGCCAGACATCCTGGAATGTGAAGTCAAGTGGGCCTTAGAAAGCATCACTACAAACAAAGCTAGTGGAGGTGATGGAATTCCAGTTGAGCTATTTCAAATCCTAAAAGATGATGCTGTGAAAGTGCTGCACTCAATATGCCAGCAAATAGGAAAACTCAGCAGTGGCCACAGGACTGGAAAAGGTCAGTTTTCATTCCAATCCCAAAGAAAGGCAATGCCAAATATGCTCAAACTACCACACAATTGCACTCATCTCACATGCTAGTAAGGTAATGCTCAAAATTCTCCAAGCCAGGCTTCAGCAATACGTGAACCATGAACTTCCAGATGTTCAAGCTGGTTTTAGAAAAGGCAGAGGAACCAGAGATCAAAATGCCAACGTCCAATGGGTCATTGAAAAAGCAATAGCGTTCCAGAAAAACATCTATTTCTGCTTTATTGACTATGCCAAAGCCTTTGACTGTGTGGATCACAATAAACTGTGGAAAATTCTGAAAGAGATGGGCATACCAGACCATCTGACCTGCCTCTTGAGAAACCTATATGCAGGTCAGGAAGCAAGAGTTAGAACCGGACATGGAACAACAGACTGGTTCCAAATAGGGAAAGGAGTACGTCAAGGCTGTATATTGTCACCCTGCTTATTTAACTTATATGCAGAGTACATCATGAGAAACACTGGGCTGGAGGAAGCACAAGCTGGAATCAAGATTTCAGGGAGAAATATCAATAACCTCAGATATGCAGATGACACCACCCTTATGGCAGAAAGTGAAGAAGAACTAAAGAGCCTCTTGATGAAAGTGAAATAGGAGAGTGAAAAAGTTGGCTTAAAACTCAAAATTCAAAAAACAAAGATCATGGCATCCAGTCCCATCACTTCATGGCAAATAGATGGGGAAACAGTGGAAACAGTGGCTGACTTCAATTTTGGGGGCTCCAAAATCACTGCAGATGGTGACTGCAGCCATGAAATTAAAAGATGCTTACTGCTTGGAAGGAAAGTTATAACCAGTGTAGACCACATATTAAAAAGCAGAGACATTACTTTGCCAACAAAGGTCCGTCTAGTCAAGGCTGTGGTTTTTCCAGTGGTCATATATGGATGTGAGAGTTGGACTATAAAGAAAGCTGAGCGCAGAAGAATTGATGCTTTTGAACTGTGGTGTTAGACAAGACTCTTGAGAGTCCCTTGGACTGCAAGGAGATCCAACCACTCTATCCTAAATGAGATCAGTCCTGGGTGTTCATTGAAAGGACTGATGTTGAAGCTGAAGCTCTGATACTTTGGCCACCTGATGCGAAGAGCTGACTCATTTGAAAAGACCTGGTTGCTGGGAAAGATTGAGGGCAGGAGGAGAAGGGGATGACAGAGTGTGAGATGGTTGGATGGCATCACCGACTCAATGGACATGGGTTTGAGTGAACTCCGGGAGTTGGTGATGGACGGGGAGACCTGGTGTGTTGCAGTTCATGGGGTCGCAAAGAGTCGGACATGACTGAGCGACTGAACTGAACTGAAGTAAGTGCTATATGGGGAAATTCAGAGTGAGAAGACCTGAAGGACATCAAACATGGGCCAGGGAGTCATGGAAGATTTATTGGAGGAAGTGTTGATTAAGCTATATGACAAGTATGTCATCCAACGTTTGGAGAAGCTAGAGCAAAAGAAAATCCTATGCAGAAGAAACACTCTTCACAGATGCCCAAATAATAGAGAGCAAGGCATTTTCAAATTGTTGAAAACAGGTTTGAGCAAGGCACATTAGGCTAATAAGGATCCAAGTAAGTATTTGTTAAGGAATTTCTGCTTTAATCTGAGTACCTTGGGGAGCATGGTAAGATTTGAAGCCAAAGAGTGGTATGGTTGCATTTGTATTTTAGATTGATCACTCTGGCTGCTGTGTAAAGAATGTGCTGTGCTGTGCTTAGTCGCTCAGTCATGTCCAACTCTCTGCAACCCCACGGGGATTCTCCAGGCAAAAATACTGGAGTGGGTTGCCATGCCCTCCTCCAGGGGATCTTCCCAACCCAGGAATCAAACTGGGGTCTCCTGCATTGCAGGGGGATTCTTTACCAGCTGAGCTACCGGGAAACCCATGTAAAAAATAAATTGAGGCAAAGAAACCATTATGAGTCTATGAATCAAGAAAATATCCCACAAGCATGAGGAGAAGTGGACATATTCTAGAGATATTTAGAAGAACAATGACAAGACTTGACAATGGATAGAGTGAGGAAGAGGGAGTGGAAGAAGATAATGCCAGGTTAAATGGTGGTACCACTCACTGAAATAGGAAACAGGAGAAGAACAAATTTTGGATGTTCTGTACAGAGTAAGCTGAGTCTGAAACGCCTGCAGGATTCTCCAGGGGAAATATTCATGGATAAGTTAATTAATAAGGCCTGAATCTCTTCTTGTCATCACAACTACTTTTCTAGAGTACTTACTCACTGTCACTATGATCCAGCCACATAGGTCTTCTCCTCTTCAAATATACCAAACTCATTTCCTCTTCTAGTCCTTTTCATCTGCTGTTCTCTCTAGCAGGGATCCTCTTACCTCTGCTGGCCAAATCTGGCCAAAACATCGAGGGGTCTTCTGTGACTGCTCAACCTAAATTTGCCCCAAAGTCATGCTTAATCACTCCATCCTAAATAGCATTATCACCTCCCTGACAAATGATAACTATCAGGAATTATCTGCTCTTTTATTTATTGATTTTTTGTTTGTCACCCACCTATATGTGTTGTTCAATACGATAGCCTCATGCTGCTTTGTAAATTTCAATAAATTAAAATTTAGAAAGATTTGAAAATTCAGTACCTCATTTGCACCAACCACATTTCAAAGACTGAAATCACATGTAGCTACTGGTTTACACTTTTCATCATAGGAGACTAGAATGCAAAACTAGGAAGTCAAGAGACACCCGAAGTAAACAGGCAAGTTTTGCTTTGGTGTACAAAATGAAGCAGGGCAAAGGCTAATCAAGTTTTGCCAAGAGAACGCAAGTGGTCATAGCAAACACCCTTTTCCAACAACACAAGAGAAGACTCTACACATGGACATTACCAGATGGTCAATACCAAAATCAGATTGATTATATTCTTTGCAGCTGAAGATGGAGAAGCTCTATACAGTCAGCAAAAACAAGACCGGGAGCTGACTGTGGCTCAGATCATGAACTTTTTATTGCAAAATTTACACTTAAATTGAAGAAAGTAGGGAAAACCACTAGACCCTTAAGGTATGACCTAAGTCAAATCCCTTACAATTATTCAGTGAAAACAACAAATAGATTCAAGGGATTAGATCTGATAGACAGAGTGCCTGAAGAACTATGAACGGAGGTTCATAACACTGTACAAGAGGCGGTGATCAAAAACCATCCCCAAGGAAAAAAAGCAAAAAGAGCAAAATGGTTGTCTGAGGGGGACTTAAAGTAGCTGAGAAAAGAAGAGAAGCAAAGGGAAGTAGAGAAAAGGAAAGATATGTCCATCTCAATGCAGAGTTCCAAAGAATGGCAAGGAGAGATACAAAAGTCTTTTTAAGTGAACAATGCAAAGAAATAGAGGAAAACAATAGAATGGGAAAGACCACTTCAAAGGTCTCTTCAAGAAAATTAGAGATACTAAAGTAATATTTCATGCAAAGACAGGCCAATAAAGGACAGAAATGGTATAGACCTAAAGGAAGCAGAAGATATTTAAAAAGAGGTGGCAAGAATACACAGAAGAACTATACAAAAAAGATCTTAATGACCCAGATAACTATGAAGGTGTGATCACTCACCTAAAGCCAGACATTCTGGAATGTGAAGTCAAGTGGGCCTTAGGAAGCATCACCACAAACAAGGTTAGTGGAGGTGATGGAATTCTAGTTGAGGATTTCAAATCCTAAAAGATGATGCTGTGAAAGTGCTGCACTCAATATGCCAGCAAATTTAGAAAACTCAGCAGTGGCCACAGGACTGGAAAAGGTCAGTTTTCATTCCAATTCCAAAGAAAGCCAATGTCAAAGAATGCTCAAACTACTGCACAATTGCACTCATTCCACATGCTGGCAAGGTAATGCACAAAATTATTCAAGCCAGGCTTCAACAGTATGTGAACCAAGAACTTACAGATGTACAAGCTGCATTTAGAAAAAGCAGAGGAACCAGAGATCAAATTGCCAACATTCATTGGGTCATCAAAAAAGCAAGAGAGTTCCAGAAAAATAGCTACTTCTATTTCATTGACTATGCTAATGTATTTGATTGTGTGGATCACAGCAAACTGAGAAATTCTTCAAGAGATGGAAATACCAGACCACCTTAACTGCCTCCTGCAAAACCTGCATGCAGGTCAAGAAGCAACAGCTAGAACTGGACATGTAACAATGGACTGGTTCCAAATTGGGAAAGGAGTACATCAAGGCTGTATATTGTCACCCTGCTTATATAACTTATATTCACAGTACATCATGAGAAATGCCCTCCTGGATGAAGCACGAGCTGGAATCAAGATTGCTAGGAGAAATATCAATAATCTCAGATATGCAGATGACACCACCCTTATGGCAGAAAGCAAAGAGGAACTAAGGAGCCTCTTGATGAAGGTGAAAGAGGAGAGTGAAAAAAGCTGGCTTAAAATTCAACATTCAGAAAATGAAGATCATGGCATCTGGTACCATTACTTAATGGCAAATAAATAGGGAAAAAGTAGAAACAGTGACAGAGTTTATTTTCTTGGACTCCAATGTCACTGCAGATGGTGACTGCAGCCATGAAATTAAAAGACGCTTGCTCCTTGGAAGAAAAGCTATGACCAACCTAGACAGGGTATTAAAAAGCAGAGACATTACTTTGCTGACAAATGTCTGTATAGTGAAAGGTATGGTTTTTCCAGTAATGTGTGGATGTGAGAGCTGGACAATGAAAAAGGCTGAGCGCCAAAGAATTGATGACTTTGAACTGTGGTGTTGGAGAAGACTCTTGAGAGTCCCTTGGACAGCAAGGAGATTAAACCAGTCAATCCTAAAGGAAATCAATCCTGAATATTTATTGGAAGGACTGATGCTGAAGTTGAATATCCAATACTTTGGCCATCTGATGCGAAAAGCCAACTCATTGGAAAAGACCCTGGTATTAGGAAAGATTGAAGACAGGAGGAGAAGGGAACAACAGAGGACAAGATGGTTGGATGGCATCACCAACTCAATGGACATGAGTTTGAGTAAACTCCAGGAGTTGGTGATGGACAGGAAAGCCTGTCATGCTGCTCTCCATAGGATCCCAAACAGTCAGACACGACAGGGTGACTGAACAAATACAATACAAATACTGCATTGGGCAAGACAGTTATAGAACATTTCCATCATTGAAGAAAATACAAATGGACAGGTCATCTCTGGAAAGAAAGTTCCATGTGATCAAATCTTATATACTCCAAGAGCCTAGAAGAACGTCTTCCAAACTGTAGGCTATATTGAGGATTGGAATATTCAGTAGTTAATGATGAGTACAAGTTTGTGAAATAGAGTAGAAAATAACAAAGCATATAACATTAAACCTAAGAAGAGTAAGAATCTCCACAGGAAATTTTATTTTGCATAAATTACATAATTATGCATAAATTACACATTATGCATAAATTACAAAAATTACATATTACATAAATACATATTATGCATGTATGTTCTAGACAACATTATAAGTTATATTTCATGTTGTATGTCACAGTCTATAAAAACCTTGTACATAGTAACTGTAATATGAAAAAAGTGTGTTAGTAGCTCAGTTGTGTCTGACTCTTTGCAACCACATGGACTGTAGCCCACCAGGCTCTTCTGTTCATGGAATTTTCCAAGCAAGAATACTGGAGTGGGTAGCCATTCCTTCCTCCAGGGGATCTAGTGTGGACTTATTTTTTGTTGAATCAATCAACCAATAAAATGTTTTATAGTGTACCTGATTATGCTGATTCCCAACTCACACCCCTTGATGAGGGAATTACTATACTTATTTTAAAGTTGAGAAAAATGGAGGTTATGAGAGTTAAATAACTTGTCCAGAAGACAAAATTTAAAACGGTTGGAAAGTCAGTGTCAAATTTGGATCTGGCTGGCTCTATATCCCATGATCTTAAGCACGGATGTGACTGGCTCCTGCAAGGGGAGATGAGATGAGGAGCTTCGAGAGGACTGGGAGGAAATCTGGCATTGGAGGATGAGCAAAGGAGAAAGAGTCTGAAAGAGAGGAGCCTCCTGAAGGAGAGGGAAGCTTTCGGAAAGGAGGGAGTGGTGGAAGCTACAAAGGGGTCCAAATTTCAAGGAAAATGGAGCCTGAAAATTTCAGTCCAGTTAGCCTTGAGGAGGTTGTTAAAGACTTTAGCAAAAATGATTTCAGTGAAGTGACTGGGAACCTATCCCTGAAGGCCGAAGGGGAAAGGGGAGGTGGACTTACACTTCCACTATAAGGGAGGAAAGACTTTGCAGTCGGAGGCAGTCACTACTGATTTATTTTCAAAATAGAACGTTCTGAGCATGATAATATATTGATGAGAAGGGAGAGGTTGACATAAACAGTTCCTGAGCTGATGGTAGGAGACGAAATCTAGGGAAGAGATGGAGAGAGGGCCCTGAATAATGGGAGGACTGCCCTCTCTGGTTTAAGAGGAGGAAAGGGAGGTTGAGAAATGGGTCCAGACAAACTAGAAGCAGGAGGCTGCTGCAACTTTTCCCCAGTGGTTTCTTTTCTCTGGGAAGCAGAAGACATCTTGTGCTAAGAATAGAAAGTAAGAAAAAAAATATGGAAAGAGTATTTTCTTAAATTTATTTTTATTGAAGTATAGTTGCTTTACATGTTGATTTCTGCTGTACAACAGTGATTCTGTTATAGTAGTACTTATATATACATATATGCACATTCTTTTCATATTCTTTCCCATTATGTTCATTACAGGATATTGGATGTAGTTCCCTGTGTAGGATCTTGCTGTTTATCCATCCTGTATATAATAGTTTGCATCTGCTAATCCCAAATTCCCAACCTATCCCTCCCCTTGGAAACCACAAGTCTGTTTTCTGTCTGTGAATCTGTTTCTGTTTCATAGATAAATTCATCTGTGTCATAGGTTACATTCCACATATAAGTGATATCATATGATATTTGTCTTTTTCTGGAAGGATATTTTTATTTTTTTAATTTTTAATTTTTTTTAATAAAAATTAAAAATTAAAAAATTTTTAACTTATTTAAAAATTTTTATAGTAGCAGGCTTCCCTCATAGCTCAGTAGGTAAAGAATCCTCCTTCAATGCAGGAGACCCTGGTTCAATCCCTGGGTCAGGAAGATCCCCTGGAGAAGGGAAAGGCTACCCACTCCAGTATTCTGGACTGGAGAATTCCATGGACTGCAAAGATTCAGACAGGACTAAGTGACTCTGATTTGCAATGTTAATTTCTGCTATACAGCAAAATGAGTCAGCTATATGTTTACATATAGCCCCTCTTTTTTGAACTTCCTTCATTTAGGTCACAGAGCATTGAGTACAGTTCCCTTGCTATACAGTAGTTTCTCATTAGCTAACTACTTTATACATAGTATCCGTAGTGTATATATGCCAATCCCAACCTCCCAATATCCTCCTTTCCCCACTGATATCCATATGTTTGTTCTCTATATCTGTGTCTTTATTTCTGCTTTGCAAATAAGATCATCTATACCATTTTTCTAGATTCCACATATATACGTTAATTTATGATATTTGTTTTTCTGACTAACTTCACTCTGTATGGTAATCTCTAAGCCCATCTACATCTTAGCAGTTGGTAGAATTTCATTCCTTTTTATGGTGAGCAATATTCGATTGTATGTATTTACCACATCTTCTTTATCCATTCTTCTGTCGATTGACATTTAGGTTCCCTCCATGTCCTGGCTATTATACATAGTGCTGCAATGAAATTGGGATGCATATATCTTTTTGAGTTATGGTTTTGTCTGGGTATATGGGGCTTCCCTGATGGCTCAGCAGGTAAAGAATTCACCTGCAATGCAGGAGATGCAGGAGATGCTTCACTTCTGGTCACCTGCGTCATGAAGATCCCCTGGGGGAGGAAATGGCAACCCACTCCAGTATTCTTGCCTGGAAAATTCTATGGACAGAGGAACCTGGTAAGTTGCAGTCCATGGGGTCACAAAGAGTCAGACATGACTAACCAACTGAGCACTGGTTATATGCCCAGGAGTCGGATTTCTGGGTGATATGGTAGTTCTATTTTTAGTTTTTTTAAAGAACCTCCATACTTTTAAAGAACCTCCCTAGTGGCTATATCCATTTACATTCCCACAAACAGTGTAAGAGGGTTCCCTGGAAAGGGTAATTTTTATTGTATATTGGAGTATAGTTTATTAATAATGTGTTAGTCTCAGGTGTACAGCAGAGTGATTTGGTTATACATATACACGGATCTATTCTTTGGAAAGAGTATTTTTAAAAAACAAGGCTTTGTCTATATTTACATGTGCTGCTGCTGCTAAGTCGCTTCAGTCGTGTCTGACTCTGTGCGACCCCATAGATGGCAGCCCACCAGGCTCCCCTGTCCCTGGGATTCTCCAGGCAAGAACACTGGAGTGGGTTGCCATTTCCTTCTCCAATGCATGAAAGTGAAAAGTGAAAGAGAATAAACCCTCAAAACCCTGTTCCTAGTTCTCCTAAATCAGAAAGCCAAAATTTCCCTTCATCACAGTACCCTGAAGGAGTTAGAACTACAAAATGTTGAGAGAAAGGTACTCTAATCAGCTGAAATGGACTAGACAGCTGACCTGGAAAGTAAGAATGGGGAGCAGCATGCCCGGACCCCATGGAAGCTGCATCCCGTGAACTTCAAGTGACACCAGTCAGCAAGCATCCTGGAAATGCCTGGATAATCTTGGACTTTAATTGAGTGTTTAAGACGTCGGACTTTAGCGTAAGAACCTGACCTCATTCCTCCTGTGAAAGCTAAAAGCTGAAAGAAACAAACCTCCAGTAGAGAGCAGAAGAAAAATATAATCAATGTGACCATTGCTTAACTAAACTTGTACCCGTTTTGCACCCTCCTTTTTGTTTTACGTGTTCATTGAAAGTTTCCAATCTTCCACTTGCAGGTGCCTAAAATGCTGTTAGTACACAAGGTTTGCTTAAAGTTTGAGAAACAAGCCCTCTGTGTTACAAAAGCTCAGTTTGCTCTACCTGCTGAGTTGGGAAAAACCTTTTCTTGCCTACCCTGTGTTTCTTTCCTGTCTCCTTTACTGCTCACACTGCACGCTTCACTTCTGGTCACCAAGTATGTGGGGGTTTCTACTCACACCAAGCAGTTCTCCATGACACCAGCTGGGTGTCATACAGCTTAATTCTGACTCTGTCTACCTGGAGAGGAGGTCCGATCCCACATGCTAAGAGTTCAGTCCCAGTCCCCCACCTGAGGGGGCTAGAGCAAATTCAGATTTTCACCTGTGCTTCAACCATGGGCTCCCACAACCCCTCAACTGGCTTGATTAATTTGCTCGAGCGGCTTGCAGAATTCAGGAAAACAGTTTACTACATGGACTGGTTTATTGCAAAAGGATATGATAAAGGATATAATGAACATCCAGATGGAAGAGATGCCTAGAGTGAGGTAAGTGGGAAGGGGTGTGGAACTCCTGTGCCCTCTCTGAGGGCACTGTTCTCCCCACACTTCCACCTGTTCACCCACCTGGAAGGTCTCCAAATCCCTTACTTTTGGAATTTTTATAGAGGCTTCCTCATGTAGGCACAATCAATTCTTACCTCCATTTCCTGCCCCTCTCCTCTCTTTGGCGGATAGGGGGAGGGTTGAAAAATTCTAAGCTGCTAATCATAGTTTGGTCTTTCTGGTGGTCAGCCCCATCCTATCACTTAGGAATTTATAAGGGTTTTAGGAGCCCTGTGTAGGGATGTAATGAAAGACCAAATTTTAGAACACAAGATGCTCCTAATACTCTTCTGACTCAGGAAATTACAAGGGTTTTAGGAGCTCTGTGCCAGGAACTGGGGGCAGAGACCAACAAATACATTTTCTATCATCTCATACCCTAAAAGTCTTGTGTAGCATTGTCCTAAATCACATTTTAAAAATCAAATTTAAAAACTCCCACCATCACTATTAGGGATGAACTAGAAATACAAACAGAGAAGGCGATGGCACCCCACTCCAGTACTCTTGCCTGGAAAATCCCATGGACAGAGGAGCCTGGTGGGCTGCAGTCCATGGGGTCGCTAAAAGTCGGACACGACTGAACGACTTCACTTTCACTTTTCACTTCCATGCATTGGAGAAGGAAATGGCAACCCACTCCAGTGTTCTTGCCTGGAGAATCCCAGGGACGGGGGAGCCTGGTGGGCTGCCATCTATGGGGTCGCACAGAGTCAGACACGACTGAAGCGACTTAGCAGCAGCAGCAGAAATACAAAATTATCGAAAGGATTTTCATTTCCAATGGTAACAGCAGCCCTTGCTGTTTCTCTAAAACGTTTGTTCCACTTATATCACTATCCTCATAGCCTCTCACCTGACTCCCTCTCTTCCAGTGAATCAATATTCTCCTCATCACATAACCCTCTTAGCAGTTCCTCTGCAGATCCCCCATGTCTGTATTTGCAAACACACTGACAATAAAACAGCATACTACTCTGTGTGTCCAGAGCCCAGTGTAGCTCTACAAGGCAAGGTCACTTCTTCCATGTTGTAGCCATATCCTGCCTTGCCGAGTGCTGCCCAAAGCAAAAAGACTAGTAAACATACATAAGATTTTCACAGGCATCCAGGGAGAAAGTTGAGTCCATACATTATACCACATACCCACAAAAAATCCAGATATATCAAAATTTACATGAGAAAAATGAAACCAGAAAAGAACTAAGAGGGAAAAAAACAGGAGAATGCCTTAAAAATCTCAAAGTAGAGAGGAACTTTTTAGATTTTTCCATAAAACCCAGAAACCACAAAAGTAGTGATTGATAGATTCAGCCAAATAAAATTTCTAAAATTTTACATAAAAGTTTTAAAATATATTAAAATACCATGGGCAAGAGCAAAAGAAATTTTGCTTTACATCACAGACTAACAGCTGATTTCTTCCATAAATAAGGAACTCTTAAAAATCAATTAGAAGAAAAAATTGAAAGGGCAAAGTATAGGAACAGATAATCCATGGAAAAGGATAAGCGAATTATTTAGGTGTATGAAAAGATGCATTGTACCATTAATAATAAAAAATACAAATTTAAGGTACAATGAGAGACCAGCATTCAGCAATCAGATTGGCAAAGATCAAAATATTTGAAAATATTACAGACACATTCCTGAGTTTGTGGTAGAAATATAAATTAACCTCTTGGAAGGCATGACAATAATCACAAAAAATTGAAATTTTTATATTAGTTAAACCAGTAGTTGACTCACAAATATTTTCTTCACAAATGTATTCCCTCAGGTAAAAATATACCTTTGTCATAATATCAAAGAATTGGAAACAATCTAAATGCCTTTCCATGGAAGACTGAGATTTTACTACACATTGAGATGGATAGCTCTCCAAGAGACAGTTAAGGGGAAAAAGTATTGTTCAGAACAGTGTATAGAGTATGCTACCATCTGTATACAAATAAAATATATACACATAATTATCATCTTCAGTTCAGTTCAGTTCAATCGCTCAGTTGTATCCGACTCTTTGCGACCCCATGGACTGCAGCACGCCAGGCCTCCCTGTATATCACCAACTCTTGGAGTTTACCCAAACTCAAGTCCATTGAGTCGGTGATGCCATCAGAACATCTTATCCTCTGTCATCCCCTTCTCCTCCTGCCTTCAGTCTTTCCCAGCATCAGGGTCTTTTCAAATGAGTCAGTTCTTCACATCAAGTGGCCAAAGTATTGGAGTTTCAGCTTCAGCATCAGTCCTTCCAATGAATATTCACGACTGATTTCCTTTAGGATGGACTAGTTGGATCTCCTTGCTGTCCAAGGGACTCTCAAGAGTCTTCTCCAGCACCACATTTCAAAAGCATCAATTCTTTGGTGCTCAGCTTTCTTTATAGTCCGACTCTCACATCCATACATGACTACTGGAAAAACCATAGCCTTGACTAGACGGACCTTTGTTGACAAAGCAATGTCTCTGCTTTTTAATAAGCTGTCTCTAGGTTGGTCATAACTTTTCTTCCAAAGAGCAAGCCTCTTTTAATTTTATGGCTGCAATCACCATCTGCAGTGATTTTGGAGCCCCAAAAAATAAAGTCTCTCACTGTTTCCACTGTTTCCCCATCTATTTGCCATGAAGTAATGGGACCAGATGTCATGATCTTAGTTTTCTGAATGTTGAGTTTTAAGCCAACTTTTTCACTCTCCTATTTCACTTTCATCAAGAGGCTCTTTGGTTCTTCATCACTTTCTGCCATAAGGGTGATGTCATCTGCATATCTGAGGCTATTGATATTTCTCCCGGCAATCTTGATTCCAACTTGTGCTTTACCCAGTCCAGTGTTTCTCATGATGTACTCTGAGCTTATCATCTTAGGAAAGTATATATACATATATATGTATATGTTTGTAAATATGTGACAGACCTCTAGAAAGATATATATTAAAAGTGACAGTAATTGGGAGAGGAATTAGATGGCTAGAATATAAAGGAAGATTTTTTATTCAACATCTCTAAGTGAATATTTTGAACTTTTATTGAAGTATACTTGATGTATAATACTATATCAGTTACAGGTGTAAAATATGATAATTCACAATTCTTCAGCAAAGGAATCAGAGATCAAATTTCCAACATTCGTTAGATCTTAGAAAAAGCAAAGGAATTCCAGAAAAACATCTACTTCTGCTTCATTGACCATACTAAAGCCTTTGATCTGTGGATCACAACAAACTTGGGAAATTCTTCAAGAGATGAGACCTGCCTGCCTCCTAAGAAACCTATATGCAGGTCAAAAGCAACAGTTAGAACCAGACATGGAACAACAGACTGATTCAAAACTGGGAAAGGAGTACATCAAGACTGCATATTGTCACCCTGCTTGTTTAATTTATAAGAAGAGTACATCATGAGAAATGCAGGGCTGGATGAATCACAAATTGGAATCAAGATTGCTAGGAGAAATATCAATAACCTTAGGTATGCAGATGATACCACTCTAAAGGCAGAAAGCGAAGAGAAACTAAAGAACCTCTTGATGAAGGTGAAAGAGGAGAGTGAAAAAAGCTGGCTTAAAATTCAACATTCAAAAAACTAAGATCATGGCATCTGGTACCATCACTTCATGGCAAATAGATGGGAAAAAGTGGATAAAGTGACAGATTTTATTTTCCTGGGCTCCAAAATCACTAAATGGTGACTGCAGCCATGAAATTAAAAGATGCTTGCTCCTTGGAAGAAAAGCTATGACAAACCTAGACAGCATATTAAAAAGCAGAGACATTGTTTTGCCAACAAACGTCCATCTAGTCAAAGGTATGGTTTTTCCAGTAGTCATGTACAGATGTGAAAGTTGAACCATAAGAAGGCTAAGCATCAAAGAATTGATACTTTCAAACTGTGGTGCTGGAGAAGATTCTTGAGAGCCCCTTGGACAGCAAGATCAAGCCAGTCAATCCTAAAGGAATTCAACCCTGAATATTCATTGGAAGGACTCATGCTGAAGTTGAAACTCCAATACTTTGACCACCTGATGTGAAGAGCCAACTTATTGGAAAAGACCCTGATGTTGGAAAAGATGGAAGGCAGGAGAAGGGGATGACAGAAGATGAGATATGGCACATCTTCTTTATCCTTTCATCTGTAGATGGACACTTAGGTTGCTTCCATATCTTGGCAATTGGAGAAAGCAATGGCAACCCGCTCCAGTATCCTTGCCTGGAGAATCCCAGGGACAGAGGAGCCTGGTGGGCTGCCATCTATGGGGTTGCACAGAGTCGGACACGACTGAAGCAACTTAGCAGCAGCAGCATATCTTGGCAATTGTAAATAACACTGCTGTGAACATTGGGGTGCAGATATCTTTTCAAATTAGTAGAGGATTTTTTCAGATACAATGCCCAAGAGTGGAATTGCTGGGTCACACGGTAGTGCTATTTTTAGTTTTTCAAGAAATGTTCATAATGTTTTCAACCATAGCTGCACTAATTTACACTCCTACCATGTACATGGGTTCCCTTTTCTCCACATCCTCGCCGACATTTGTTATTTGTGTTTGTTTTTTTGTTTATGATAGCCATTCTGAAAGGTCTTATATTACCACTGTGACTTTTATATGCATCTCTCTGATGATAGCAATGTTGAGCACCTTTTCATGTACCTGTTGGTCATCTGTACATCCTCCCTGGGAAAATGTCTGTGTAGGTCTTCTGCCTATTTTTTAATTGGTTTTTTGGTTGTTTGACGTTGAGCTGTATGAGTTGTTTATACTTTGTGAATATTGACCCCTTGTTAGTCATATCATTTGCAAATATTTTCCCCTATTCAGCAGGCTGTCTTTTTGTTTTGTCAATGGTTTCCTTTGCTGTGTAAGAGCTTTTAAGTTTAATTAGGTTCAATTTATCTATTTTTGCTTGTATTTCCTCAGCTTTAGGAAACCAGTTCAAAAAATATATATATTGCTAAATGTTTTGAATTCTTTGTAGGTGTTAACCCAGTGGAGAAGGGAATGGCTACCCACTCCAGTATTCTTGCCTGGAGAATTCCATAGACAGAGAGCCTAGTGGGCTATAGTCCATAGGGTTGCAAAGTCAGACATGAATGAGCGACTAACACTTTCACTTTCAACCAGTTAAAAATATCAATGTCCAGCAAACCAAACAAGAGTACTACCAACTCCCATAAACACAAAGCTCACTTAACACTGTATAAAACTATAGAAATTATAATCAGTGATCCTATGGAATCACCTCTGAAAGATTAGAACCTAAATAATGGGACCCTGAAGTTCATTTATAATTATGAATTCTGGCTGAACCTCACAATTTAACATTCTTATAGGTGCAGAAAATATACACTCGCAGAGGCCAGAAGCCACACCACTCCTGGTGAGCAGAATAAAACAATCCAAGTAACTGGCATACCAGTCAAGAATGCTTCCTTACCAACCACCATTATGTGACTCCATCTTAGTTCCAATCTTAATTGAAAATTAATTTTTTAATAATTCAAAATAAATGTAATCACAAAAAGTAAAACAGTCAAAGGGAAAAACTTTCCCCCAAATTGCCCTGAATCAAACTAGGGAGCATTTCCTCTTCAAGGGAAAGCCAAACGGCCTCTGAGTTATTTTTGAGTCTGATTAAAACCTTGCTCCCGAGACTGTACTTAGTTCCCTTTGTGGATTGCTTGTCATCACAGAAATCTGGCACATTATGTTCAAGACAAGGATTAATGTGATCCCCAAGTAAATTTAACAATGACGTTCAACCACAGTTACTCAAGTTGAATGGTTTGGAGCACTGGTACACTGTTGTAAAACACAGTTGACGATTTATATAAGACAGGGAAGCAATTTTATTTCTTGTGCTTTCTCCTCTAACCTTTCTGAGCAGTTACATTAGGAAGTGGCTGCTTCTCCTGGCAGCTGGGCTCTGTATCTCTACCCTTGGAGAAGCAATTCCCTGTGCTTCAAATACCTAGGAGCTGCTGCTGCTAAGTCGCTTCAGTCGTGTCTGACTCTGTGCAACCCCATAGACGGCAGCCCACCAGGCTCCCCCGGCCCTGGGATTCTCCAGGCAAGAACACTGGAGTGGGTTGCCATTTCCTTCTCCGACCTAAGGGCCAGCTCCTTACAAAAGAACTTCTTTTTGGTAAGAGAGTTTGAACATACTTTAGACCATGCACTAAACATTAGTGTTAATCATTGTCAGAAAGGTAAGAGTAGAATGCAAATAGATTGATAAGGTTAAATCCAAAGTTACTTTAATAAAATTCAGTACCTTGGACTCTAGATCTTATGCACCCAGCACATACGTGCACCAGATAATTTCTCTTTCCATTACAAGTCCAGTCTTACTGGGTGAGCTATTACACTGCTTTTCTCTGTTTCTTCATCTAAAAGTTTAAGCCTTGACTACCTATATTAGGGCTGTAGCGAAGTTCAGTTTACTGTGCCTAATGCCACATAAACTCTGATAGAAGTAGCTCATAAAATAAATACCTTTTTTAAGTTGTAGGCAAAAATAGAAAGCAGAAAATATGTAATTTCATCTATCACAAAATTTTATAGCTAAAAAAATAACTATTCAACTATACTCACATATGTAGTCATTTTTTTTCTAACTTGCTTGCACATTTCCATTTTTTTCTACCATAAAACAGGAAAAAAATTATCTCTGGATACTTCCCAAAGTGAATGTATTTTTTTTCCTTGCCTGGGCATACAGCCAATAAAGATTAAATTGGTGGGAGTCATTAAACATATGACCTTGGACAAGCACATTAACCCTTCAGGATGCCAATTTCCTCTTCTATAAATTAAGAAAACTGGACAAATAAGTCTTTCTGAAAGCACAAAATGTTCTGGAATTATCTAGGGACCATGTATCTTGGCCATTGGAATAGGGTCTATGAAGCTGCATTTTTTTAAGAACTCCCCAAGAGATTGTGATGCACACCAAGTTAGAGAATCTTTAAATCTGATGATCTCTAAGTCATTTCTGGCTCTAACAATTAGTAATCTTTTTTTAAACATACTTGTTCTGTGTATGTAGACAACTTCGTAAAACTGCACAATGGTAATCATATACTTGCTTTGCTGTTGTCCAGTTGCTCAGTTGTGTCCAACTCTTTGTGACCCCATGGACTGCAGCATGCCAGGCTTCCCTGTCCATCACCATCTCCTAGAGTTTGCTCAGACTCATGTCCATTGAGTTGATGATGCCCTCCAACTGTATCACCCTCTTGTCATCCCCTTCTCCTCCTGCCCTCAATCTTTCCCAGCATCAGGGTCTTTTCCAGTGAGTCAGCTCTTCACATCAGGTGGCCAAAGTGCTGGAGCTTCAGCTTTAGCATTAATCCTTCCAATGAATATTCAGGGTTGATTTTCTTTAGGATTGACTGGTTTGATTTCCTTACAGTCCAAGGGACTCCCAGGAGTCTTCTCCAGAACCACAGTTTGAAGGCATCAATTCTTTGGCATCAATACATGCTTTGGGGACCTTTTTTCTCCCTCTACCTTTTTTTGTGTGGCTTCTTCTGCTGCTGTACATCCTATTCTATTCATAACAGTCACCTTCCTCCCAAAGGACCCCATATGAACACTCTACCCATGATCTCAATAAATTAAGCAAAGGCCTGCTTGGTTCCTTATTCTAGATTTGGGATGCTGAATCCAGAGTCTTAAATGTATTTTTTAATCTAACTGAATATATAAATGATTTGCCAGTTCTCTGTCTCCTCTTGTTCCGCCTCCCTTGCCATCCAAGTAACCTCACGTAAAAGCAATTGCTCCTTCGCCGTCACGGTTGTCTTTACCTCTGCATCTCCTGAGCCTGGCTCAGTGCTTAGCTGGCACAGGGTATTGCTGCTGACGGATTGGCTTTGAAAAAAGATATTGCAATCTTTGTCCCTGACTGTTTTGTGACTCTTAATGGGTCATTGTCTTTACTGAACAGATAGGAGTAAGAAGGTCAGAGATGAATGAAGACTGCAAAGGAGATGGAAAGCCAGACCCAGAGTCTCCTATGATTCTCTGTCTCTCAATTCACAGGCAAAAGACTCTGAAACTGGACATTATGTGTATAATAAAAATAAGAAAAAATAATAGCTCCTTTCAAAAAAGGTAAATAGAATCCTACAAAAGATCAGACCCAAATTGAAATAAAGACTATGTGGAATCTCATAAAAGCTCTTTATCTTTGATTTAATTCGATTTAGTTTTGTTAAATTTTTGATTTGGCAAGAAATTAGTAAGTATTTTACTGATAGGTGGATTATGTTCATGAGACTGAATTTGATCTTTGGCAAATCTCTATGAATGGGAAATTGAGATATGACTTGTCACCCCACAACCCTCACAATGTACTTGTAGTCCCTCTCCATGTTTTATTCTGTGTCCACCCAAATCTCCCTGACTCATAACCAGGTATGTGAGTGGACATGACATTGCATTGCTCATCTCTGAGGTGCCAGGAAGGATTGTGCCAAAGCCATCAAGTAAATGGACCGTGCTGCCTACCTTGGCAACAGAAACCTGTATAACAGCTCTCTTGCTCAGGTCACTCTTTCGGTGCTGTTAATACTTATTACATACTTTATTAAGACTTCAGCAAAAGACCCAAAGCTCAAAAGAGTATGGCTGATGATGATGACACATCCTCAGCTACTTAAAAAATCAGTACAGAGCCCACACATTGACCTGTTCTTGAGAACACTTCTGCTACTATCACACATGCCAGATAGCTCCACAGAAAAGACGGTCTTCAGGGCCATCAGGCAAACCTCCTGACACGAACATTGCAATAAACATCAATCACTGTGGCACTTTTCACTCAGATCTTTGAACAAACTTAGGATATTATTGAGAGTCCTTTAGAGTTACACTTTCATCCTATATCTATGAGTTGAGGTGACATCCAGGTTTGGGGTAAGAAGAGTCAGCAGAAGTACCATGGGAAGGGGACTCTTCCATAGCCCTTTCTGGGGTCTTTTGGTGCCTTTGTCAAGTTATTTTCCTATTTTTGAGATTATTCATATAAAATAGCAGATTCCTTCCTTTTTTTCCAGATACACAGTGAACCACACTATTCTCAGAACCTAGTGTAAACGGATGTATATTCAGAGCTTAGTCAGGAGTACAGATCTTGGAATGTAAACATGTCTGAAATGTTTACTATGGTGAATCTATATTGTTTTGACAAATTTTCCAGAGTTGCTCAGTTGATGTAGAAGTGTAAACTTGATCCTAGACAAAGCAAGAAAGTCAAGCAGTTACTGCCTGTGAGTTCTAAACATAAACAGCTGGGTTCTATTGTCACTGGCCTCCACATCTGGAGAAATTAATCTAATGTAAACTAGTTCCCCCCAATTTTTTAAAGTTCCGTAAGATACATCAATATCTGGAACTACAAAAAAACTACTAATTATTTTTATCAAAATAAATATTAGCTATAACATACATTTGCATACATGGTCACCAACCCTTCCATCAAATTACCACTCACCCTGTTGTTCAAACCCAAAATTATTGTTAATTGTCTCCTTGGTTCCTTGCCTCCCACACCCAATCTACCATTAGCTCTAATATAAGATATATCCTATGTTTCCCCACCTTTCCTCAGTTCCCTGGCCAATGTTCTAATCAGGGCCAAAATCATCTCTCTCCTGGACCACCACAATAACTGCAAAAATTTATTTCTCAAATTTCCTCTTGCCTCCTCAAAGCCATGCTCCAATAACAACCAGAGAGACTGTTATGTAACTCAAACTTTTCATGGCTCTCTTTTGCATTTAAGATAAAATTCAGGTTCCTTGGCCTGATCTTTCACAATCAAGCCCATGTCTACATGCTCAACTCCATCACCTAACACCCTCCCTGCCTCATGACCCTCCAGCCACTGTGGCTTTCAGTCTGACCCTTCCACCCACCAAGCTCACCCTATTCTCTTTCACCAGCACTTGAAAGGGCTAGATCCTGTCCATCATTCAGTTTTCTAGATCACAACTCAATGTCAGTGCTCCCAAAAAAAGCACTTCTGAACCATTCTTTCTGAAGTAGCCTCTCAATCCCAGACTCTTGTTTGCATCACCCTGAAATTCCCTCCACAGCAGTAATCATTCCTTCCTGTCCTTATCTAGAGATAGCTGACACACCCAGGGTTACACCTCTTCCTGTGGTCAGTCTGTATCCACTAATTGACCCAGGCAACAGTAGAAAAAAGAGCCCGTTCTCTACAATGAGGGATATCTGAAGTCATCCCAGTCTCAGATCTCCCTGCAGAGTTGGCTGAGATCGTCCTTGAGTTGTTGACTAATTGCCCCCTGCCTGATCCTACTTTCAGCCCCTCCCATCCACAAACAATGATCCCAAGAGGTCTTGAGAATAACTTTTTACCTGCTAATGGCTTCCTGAGTCAGCTTCCGGGGATCCCAACCTATAACAGAATAGCTCATATTCTGCATATGTCTTGAAGATATAACCAACAAAATTTGCCAATAGATGTGTTCGTGGGGGGAGGGGGAGAAGGGAGGCAAAAATAACATCAAGATTTTTATCTTAAGCAACTAGAAAAGCAAGTTGCCATTTACTGTTATGGGTAACTCTGCAAGAAGAACATTCTGGGGGTGGGGCCAGGACCCATTGTTTGTTTCTGTTCCAATCACGATGTCTATGAGGCACCACAGAGGAGCATCAGGTAAGCCCTTGAATATGTGAGACTGGAGCTCAAGAGAGAGGACAGGGCAGAAAGAGAAATGTGGGAGTTGTTAGCAGGCAGAAAGTGAGTGCTCACAACTGGATAAGAACACCTTTAGATCAAAAAAATATATCTATTATAGTTTTGGTCAGGGTTTCCAAAGTAGACTATTGGCATTATTATTATAGTATTTTTTAATTTTAAAATTTGTCATGAGATGTATACTGTCACTAATCAGCTATCTACCTTGAACAAGTTATTAACATAACTTACTGGCCTCTTTGTTTCTTCATCTGACATGTGGAGATAAACTATAATTATAACCTCCAACTTTAGGGGTTAATCTGAGGATCAAATGAGAAGGCAGATGGGAAGGCACTTTGAGGAGTTAAAACTTATTCTAATGAGGCATTTTATTGCTGTTAAGCATTTTTTTAGAAATATAGTTTCTTTGTCATTAGGAATGAAAGTGAGACAAGAATTAAACATTGAGTTTCACGCAAGGAGAAATAACAAATGAATCCAGAGGAAAATTAAATAAGTGAAATAACAATAACAAGATTGAACTAAACACATTGGGAAACATTAAAATTCTCAAAAATAATAAATAAAACTCAAATTTTCAATAAGCTAAAAAATAAAAAACATTTTGAAAATTATGAAAAACAAAAGAGCTTACACATTAAATGACAATGAATAAAACAGAAAATATTTTTAATAAAAATGAGCATTTATCAAAATTAAGGATGTAAATTTACATATAAGCTTCATTAAAGTGATAATTTTTCTCCTTGAAACATAGAAACAGACTTGTTTTACCTAGAAATTAATTGGAGTTCCTACATACCCAAACAAGATATATGTGTTGTTATTTTTGATCTATATCTTTACTTTTTAAACTACTAACTACTGAGTCGCTTCAGTCGTGTCCGACTCTGTGCGACCCCATAGAGGGCAGCCCACCAGGCTCTCCCGTCCCCGGGACTCTCCAGGCAAGAACACTGGAGTGGGTTGCCATTTCCTTCTCCAATGCATGGAAGTGAAAAGTGACAGTGAAGTCGCTCAGTCATGTCCGACTTTTAGCGACCCCATGGACTGCAGCCCACCAGGCTCCTCCATCCATGGGATTCTCCAGGCAAGAGTACTAGAGTGGGTTGCCATTGCCTTCTCCACTTTTTAAACTGGGAAATGCAATTTTAATTGTTTGCAGAATTATTTTTTTTTTAATATTTTCAATGGGAAAATCTGAAGAGTACTTAAAATATGTCACTCTCATTCTTCTAATGCCCCATTTCAATTATGCTATCTAGATGCGCTTCATCCTATTCCACTCATTGCATCCTTGCTGGGGTGGGAGCACCACAGAAACTGTTTCCATTGAAGTATAGTTGACTTACAATATTGTGTTAGTTTCAGATGTACCACATAGTGATTCAATGTTTTAATAGATTACACACCATACAAAGTTATTATCAAATAGTGACATTATTTCCTGTGCTATACATTGCATTTCTATAGCTTATTTACTTAGTAACTGGTACTTATACCTCTTAATCTCCATTCACTTATTTCATTTCTCTCCCCTCTACTCTTCCCTCTAGTAACCATTGTTTGTTTTCTGTATCTGTAAGTCTGTTTCTGTTTTATTATATTTATTTGTTTTGTTTTTTAGATTCCAGATATAAGGGAACATGTATGGTATGTGTCTCTATCTTAATTATTTAATTAAACATAATATCTTCCGGATCCATCCATGTTGACACAAATGACAAGATTTCATTCTTTTTTATGGCTAGGTAATATTCCATTGTGTTCTTTATCCATTCATCTGTTGCTGGGCACTTAGGTTGCTTCTGTATCTTGGCTATTATAAACAATGCTGCAATAAGCTTTGGAGCACATTTACATTTTCAAATCAGTGTTTTTATTTTCTTTGGATAAATGCCCAGGAGCAGAATTGTTAGATGCTATGGTAGTTCTATTTTTAATTTTTTTAGAAATCTCCATATTGTTTCAACAATGGCTTTACCAATTTACATGCCCACCAACAGTGTACTACGGTTCCCTTTTCTCCATATCTTTACCAATATTTGTTATTTGTCATCCTTTTGATGACAGCCACTCTGATCATTGTCAGGTGATATCTCATTGTGGTTTTTGGTTTGTATGTCTATAGTAATTAGCAATGTTGAACATCTTTTCATGTGCCTGTTAGCCATCTGTATGTCTGCTTTAGAAAAATATCCATTCAGGTCTTCTGGCTACTTTTTGATTGGGTTGTTTGGGTTTTCATACTGAGTTATATGAGCTGTTTATATATGTTGGATATTAACCTCTTGTCAGTTACATCATTTGCAAAAAAAAAAATGTCTCCCCATCTGTAGGTTGTCTTTTCTACAGCCAAACCACCCTGAACATGCCTGGATCTCATCTATAGGTTCTTTTTGTTTTGTTGATGATTTCCTTTGCCGTGCAAAAGCTTGTTTATTTTTTTGTTTTTGTTTTTGTTCATTTGTTTATTTTTGCTTTTGTTTCCTGTCTGAGGAGACAGATTTAAAAAGATGTATATATGAAGACAAATACTGAAGAGCATATTGCCCATGTTTTCTTCTAGGAATTTCATGGTTGTAGATCTTACATTCAAATCTTTAATCCGTTTTGAGCTTATATTTGCATATGGTATGATTGCAGTGTATATTGTAATATTGTAGTGTCATTTTTTACACGTAGTAACAGCTGCCCAATTTTCCATTCACCCCTTATTTAAGAGAGACTGTCTTTTTCCCATTGTATGGACTTGCCTCCTTTGTCATAGATTAATTAACCTTGTAAGTATGGATTTATTTCTGTGTTTTGTTCTGTTCCATTGATTTTATGTGTCTGCTTTTGTGATGGTACAATATTATTTTGATTACTATAGCTTTGTAGTATAGTTTGAAGTCAAGGGGCATAATAACTCCAGCTTTCTTCTTTCTCAAGACTGCTTTGGCTATTCAAGATCCTTTGTGGTTGCATACAAATTTGGGGATTCATTTGTTCTAGTTCAGTGGAAAATGCCATGAGTATTTTGACATGGATTCCATTGAATCTGTAGATTTTTTTAAAATAATATCGATACTGCAACAATATTAATTTTTCCATGAACACACACTGTCTTTCAATTTATTTATATCATCTTCAATTTCTTTCATCAATATCTCATAGGGCTCAGAACACAGGTCTTTCATCTCCTGGGTTAAATTTATTCCTAGGTGCTTTATTCTTCTTGAATAGATTGTAGATGAGATTGTTTTCCTGAGTCCTTTCTGATAGTTCATTATTAGTGTATAGACATGCAACAGGTCTCCGCTTATTAGTTTTGTATCCTATAACATTACTAAATTTATTAGTCCTAATAGTTTTTTGGTAGAGCCTTTATGGTTTTCTATATATAGTATCGTGTCGTTTGCAAATTAGTGATAGTTTTACTTCTTCCATTTCAATTTATGTCTTTTATTTCTTTTCTTGTCTGATTGCTGTGACTCTGACTTCTAATTCTATGTTAAATATAACTGATGAGACTAGGCATCCTAGTCTTGTTCCTGAATCTAGAGGAAAAGCTTCCAGCTTTTTATCATTGAGTATGTTAGCTGAGATTTCTCATAAAAAAATCTTTGCTATATTGAGCTATGTTCCCTCTATACCAACTTTGTTGAGAGTTTTTATCATGAATCAGTGTTGAATCTTGTCAAATCCTTTTTCTGCATCTACTGTGATGGGATTTTTATCCTTCATTTTGTTTAATGTAGTATATCACTTTGATTGATTTGTGGAATTCCTAAATTTTCCTACTTTTCCCCCTTTTATCATTTTTGTATGATTTTAGAGCTGGAAATAATTTCTGAAAAATTTTAATAAACTATTAATTATTAATAAATATCACCTGTTTCTTTGTGTATTCTTTTAAGAATCTAATCTAAACATGCACATTTTTAGAGACTGTAAAACATAAGAATACTGCCAATTTTTTTTAAGAATACCTCTTTAAAGTAATGTTTTAGGTCTTACAGCTATTTTATGTTATTCCAGGTCATGTAAGTATGACATGAAAATGACTAATGAAAAGGGGTAGGTCAGTAAACAATTCATCTGGCTCATCTATGGAACTCTAGTCAAGTGACCCTCTCTGTCATCATGGGGTAACTCATTTTTCCTGGCTGGGCAGCAGTCAGTTTCCATGTCTGTAATACAAAGACTGTGAGGATTCAGAAAAATTTGTCCTCAGCAGGGTACGTACTTGAAAAACTTTGCTCGAGAGAGCCCAGCACACAGTAGGTACTCAATGAATATCCAATAAGTATATCAAATTGGTAAAAGTACTGACCAGACTCACAGACATCTTTAGTAATTAAACTTCTAAACATCTTAACAGTGCCAAGATACAGTTTCAGAAAGTCACACTTACACTGAATTATACTTTTTCCACTGGATTCAAGGAAGAGTAGGAGGATGGAAACTAACTCTTAGATTATGAGTGTAAGGAAAAGAACCAGGAACGCCTTTGAAAGCATCAAATCCAACAACAACTGGGTTATGCCAAAAAGTTCGTTTGAGTTTTTCCCTAAGATCTTACGGAAAAACCCAAACGAATTTTGTGGCCATCCCAATACTTCTTTTAACGTAATCGTAGAGTTCGGGCTTGTTTAAATGACAATTTCTTTTAATATTCCACAGTTGGATACTGAATGAACAAAGTCTGGCTTCTCCTCAGAGTGAAACAGATTGCTCCCAGCCAGTGAACTCAGCCTACTTTCTCCTCGTGTAATTTTAGACTGCACAGGAAGCACTCAAGACTAAAGAAGCTGGAATGTGCCCTTTTACCTGCAATGGTACTGGCAACGCTGGCATGTGCCACCAATGACGTGGAACAGAGCTGACAGGCACGCTTTGCTCAGCAAAGCTTCTTTTCATTTGACCTGATATCTATCCCTGTAGCTGTGCAATGTCCTACAATTACTTCTGACATCACTGATTTTAAAACAAGGCATACCATACTGTATTATCTACTCCTCTTAAAAGGAATTGTAAAAATGCTACCATAGTTTTGTTATCCCTGACTGAAGATGCAAACCCATGAATGAACTGGCAGTCCAGCAGGATTATCCTCACCATAGGTAGCTACATCATCCTCCGTACATCAATTTGAGGTCTCCCTGTGTGCGGTGTCTCATTATGAGAACCTGAGTAAAATGTCTAAACCATTCCGATGTCTGGTCACGTAACATTAAGCAATTTACCAACATTCTGGTCTCTAATAGGTAACAGTGTGGCACAACTGCGCTTTGAAAGTCTCTCACACTCAACCATTAAATAACTATTGGAGAACTTTGGAGCCAGTTCATAGAAAATGTTAGGTAATACCTGCTTCCTTCACAGTTACAAACCGACAGAAGATGACATCATCTTTCTTTCCTCTCATTTATTTATATGAATCAGAATCAGGCTTTTAATTCACACCAGGTAATAAGTATTCAAAAGCACCTACAGACATTCTGTATATATTAATCGAAAACATAAATTTATTCATTACCCTAAAATTCCCCTGATAGGGTTCTCGGGTAACAATCTGTGAGCTTCCTTTAAAGGCAAGTCTTATAATGCCTCTCCCCAACCTAAAATCCTTCAATAGGTTCCCACTGCTCTATAATACAATGCTGACCCTCAAAGAGGGTCTAAAAATGACGAGACCCTTACTGCTTTCTCTTACCTTATGCCTCGCCCTATTGTCAAACTATGGTATGCTTTTACTTTCTGAAAAATTCATTAAAGAAAATTTATGTTTTCCTAGTTTTCAGATAACAGCTAGCTTTTGTAATAATAGGAGATGGATATTTTTATGTTATTATACATAAAAAGCATCTTTATCAAGCTTATCAATCCATAATCAATCAATCATTTTGTTGAAAGGGACATGAATATGATGAACAGGCATACATTTTAAGCTACTAGATGATTTTATGAGATAATGGCTACAATTTTTTTGAGTGTTTAATATGTGCCAGTCATATATACGTACTTCACATATATTAAATCTCATCTAACTCTCCCATAAGCCCTTTGTGGTAGGTAACATACATTTCCACCCTAGAGTTGAGATTACTGGGTGCTGGAACTGAATTTACTCACTTAATTTCCATTCACTCTCACAGGTTGCAAAGACAAAAACTAAATTTCCCATATTCCCTTGCAGCTAGGGTTCTGGAAGAAAATTCTGTCCCAAAAGGTTAATACAAACAAGTGAGACATGACAATATAGAATGCAAAATGAGGCAGAAACCATTGTTTTTTATTCCTTCTTGACTACTTCTAGCAAGCAAGTTAAGGCTCATTGGCACCATGTTCCAGCATCCATTTTATAGATACATTGATGTTTAGAGACAGCAGCAAGTTCTTGATCCTTGCAAAGCTTTGTTGCTGGTCTCAGAGGTAGTTTTGTACTTTTGCAGTCATTCCTGGACAACTTTAGAACAACTCAGAACCTATTTCTTCAACCCTTCTATTGCTTTTGTAAGTGCCTAATCCCCTGGCTTCCCTAGCTCAGTCAATAAAGAATCTGTCTGCAATGCAGAAGACTGGGGTTTGATCCCTGGGTCAGGAGGATCCCCTGGAGAAGGAAATGGCAACACATTCCAGTATTCTTGCCTGGAAAATCCCATGGACAGAGAAGCCTGGAGGGATATAGTCCATGAGGTCGCAAGAGTGGGACACAACTTAGCAGCTAAACCACCAACCACCAATCCCCCTGCTGGGATTCGTAGGTGCTGCTAATGGAAGAGAACCTGCCTGCCAATACAGGGGAAGAGATGGGGTTCTATCCCTGGGTTGGGATGATCCCTTAGAGAAGGGCATGGCAGCCCACTTCAGTATTCTTGCCTGGAGAATCCCATGGACAGAGGAGTCTGGAAGGCTACAGTCCATAGCATTACACAGTCAGACACGACTGAAGTGACTTGACACGCACGGACTCAATCCCCTGTATTTAATCACTAACTGTTTAAAATACTTAAAGTGGTTTCTCTTTTCTTATATCTAATCTGAGAGTGTGCAAAAGCCCATGTGTTCATTAGATTACAGGTTAAGCTGAAACAAAGGCACTCAAAAAATAGTGTGGCTTAAATAAGAGCAAAGTTTATTTTTCTTCCACGTAATAGTACAGAAGTGGGTGATATCACACAGGTGGGATGGCTCTACTGTCATCAATATGCAACTCTTCTCTCTGGCCCAGAGAAGGTCCAATATGAGGCTATTTCAAAGCCATGGAAGGCAGTGTGAATAGAAAATATCCAATAATTTTCAAACACATACAAAACTCCTCACATACCATTGGTTAAAAATGAGTTGCAAAGCAAACTTAATCCCAAAGAAAGCTGAGGGAATATAGTGACTAGATAGGCAACCATGTATATCCTGCTAATACTTATGGGTGGGTTGGGGAGGGATGCAGGGGGAGAATTGGATATTTTGTTAGAAAAAAAAAAAGAAAAAAATGGTTATTAGTATAACATCACTCTCTTCCACGGAGAAGGCAATGGCAACCCACTCCAGTACTCTTGCCTGGAAAATCCTATGGACGGAGGAGCCTGGTAGGCTGCAGTCCATGGGGTCGCCAAGAATCAGACACAACTGAACAACTTCACTTTCACTTTTCACTTTCATGCATTGGAGAAGGAAATGGCAACCCACTCCAGTGTTCTTGCTTCGAGAATCCCAGGGATGGCAGAGCCTGGTGGGCTTCCGTCTATGGGGTCGCACAGAGCTGGACACGACTGAAGTGACTTAGCAGCAGCAGCAGCACTGTCTTCCATGTCTACCCCTCAGTCCAATATCCATGTCTCCCCTTATTTCTGCAAATAGATCGCACAGTCTAAGTGGAATTCTAATCTACTGGCGTCCATGTGAAAGAAACAGTAGCCAAAGACCTCTCTGGTCACAGCTCTTGAGCCAAGATTCCTCTTTTTTTTTCTTTTACTAGCCTCTCTATTTATCCTTTCCCTCTTTGCTTCTATTTCATGTTGGCTACCTTTAGTGGCACCATTTGAAACAATTAAGAAGGCAGTGTCTTTTATCCAGTCTTTGTTTCGGGCTGATTTCCATTTTCTGGCCAATGAAAATACTTCACAGAAGGTCCACGAGAAAGACCTCCATCATCAAACTTCTCTACTGTTGTCTGGGGACACAGATCTTCCAACCTTGCATGGTCCAAGCTTAAGCTATAAGATATATAAGATTGCAATCCATAAATGAGAAAACCTCCCTCATCAGAGCTATATTCCCTTCTATCTCCACTTATTGACCAATAATTACCTGACTTTCCTTTCCTCTTATAATACATCATTAACAGTAGTGAGTGGTAATCAATATATACCTATATTCTTAATTGCTCTCCTTGAGCTAGAGGTCACGAGGCCCATGACCTGTCTTCCCAATTATAATAGGCAACTGTCTTAACAAATGATATGTCACAAAATAACAAGTGCTACCAATGTTCCTAAATGAAATACTGTGCCTATGTCACCTCATCCTGTTTTTTAAATGCTCACGTCCCATTTCTGGTACCAATTTCTATACTAATTGGATACATGCTTATTCATTCCTTTTAAGCAAATGTCACTGTTCAGTTATCTCAGATAGTTCCAAAATTATATGATTAGGGAACTGTTTGCATTTTAACCTAGGTTTGTAGTTCTCTTCTTGTTTGTTACACAATCTAATGCTTAAAAATATTGCACAGCAGTGTCTTTGAATGTTTTCAGTTGTACTGCCAGATCATCTTTACTTGTTTAATTTTCACCTTTAAATCTGCAATGTGTTAGTTATGTGTCTGCATGAAAAACCTAGCATAAGGTTTCATGGTCTCTGTGTGATGGCAGTTGATACAGTTTGTTAACTTTCATTCTTTTGGGACGTGAGGATTTTTTTGTTTGTTTGCTATAAAGATTTTAATAAAGATTTTAACAAAGATTTTAAATAAAGATTTCAATGATGACATCTGAAAAAATTTGGATTCATGCTAAGATCTTTTTTAAATTTAGAAAAAGAAATCCCAAAATACAATGTCTTCATAACGTAGAAGCTTGCTTCTCCTTCACCTACCAATGCAGGGCAAGCAGGAGGACTCTGCTGCCAATGTGTGACCTTCATCTCTGAGTGCCCTTTAGCTGTTCGAGTGTCACCCTCTCTCACCCAGCAGGAATTGTCTTTTAAAAGGAATATTCAGAAGGTATCACCTCACTTTTGCTGACTTCCCATTATCAAGAACTTAGTGTTGTAGCTGCAAAGGATGCTATGAATTATTCTCTCGACCTGAGTAGGTGTGTGTGTGCCTTGCAAATGCTCAGGAATCTCATCACTCAAAGAAGCAAAGGAAAAAGGACCCTAGGAGATAACTAGCACTCTCCACCACTGATTACAGCTGTTTGACTCCAGATCGCAAAGGCAAAACTACTTCCAAAACTCTTCCAATATCTAGAAAAAAGGTTAAGTCTCTTATTCTTCCTCACTACTCTGATGGTCCATATTCTCTAAAATAAGAGAGTTGTCGCATTTTGTTTGCCATCTTGTTTCAACTTATTTACTCATTCATTTATTCTAGGAGCTGTGCTCATGTGCTCAGTCATGTCTGACTCTTCGTGACTCCACGGACTGTAGCCTGCCAGGCTCCTCTGTCCGTGGGATTCTCCAGACAAGAATACTGGTGTGGGTTGCCGTTTCCTCCTCCTGGGAATCGCCCTGACCCAGGGATCGAAACCATGTCTCCTGAGGCTCCTGCATGGCAAGTGGATCCTTTACCTGCTAAGCCATTGGGGAAGCCCATTCTAGGAGCAATTATTTATCAAATACCTACTATATGGTGGAATTTAGTTAGACAATAGGAAGAAAAAGATAACTAAGACAGAATCATCTGGACTCTTTATTCAAGAGTTTCTATTTATTTAGAATAGAATATTTACTTAGAAAATTCACCATTCTCTTCTGAACATACCATAACACCAAAAATGTATTTAAAAATAATAAATTGAAGAGAAGGACACAAGAGAGTTTTATATTTTTCACTTTCTTTCCTCAATTTTGTATTACTTCCATCAATTGACCTAACTAAAAATTATACTTTAGTGTCAAATGAATCATTTAAAGCACAAAAGTCTTGCCAATAAGGACAAGATGCAACTCAATTATACCTACAAGACTCTTTCTAATCAACTGCTATATTGACACCAGTTTTCATCATTAATATGAAACTGCAATATGCAAAAGACTTTTTTCCCTCCACTGAGCCCCCCATTTGGAATTCTACTTCTATCAGATCTAAGTCAACATCAAAATATTCCCCAAAAGAAGCCATACACAAATTAATACATACTACATTGTTCCATTTATACTTAAAGTATAAAAACAGGAGAAAACTAACTTATGCTATCAGAAGTGAGGATAGGATGCCCACCTTGATGAGGGGCATGCAGGATGCTTCTAGAATGCTGATAATGTTCTGTTTCTGGATCAGGGTGGTGATCACATGGGTGCATTCTGTTTGTAAATCCCACCTAATATTCTATGTTGGTAGCAGTTTTTTCATATAATTCTGGTAGCAGTTTTCACATAATTTAGAAGGCATCTCGGAGAAGGCAATGGCAACCCACTCCAGTACTCTTGCCTGGAAAATCCCATGGGCAGAAGAGCCTGGTAGGCTGCAGTCCATGGGGTCCCTAAGAGTCGGACACGACTGAGCGACTTCACTTTCACTTTTCACTTCCATGCATTGGAGAAGGAAATGGCAACCCACTCCAGTGTTCTTGCCTGGAGAATCCCAGGGATGGGGGAGCCTAGTGGGCTGCCATCTATGGGGTCGCACTGAGTCAGACACGACTGAAGCGACTTAGCAGCAGCAGAAGGCATCTAGAGGGCTTACGACATGTCAAGCATTTTGCCAGTCGCTGTGAAGGTTTCCAACAACATGTAGTGTGTGTGCCACCTTTCCATTTCCCATCAAAATGAGGCAGCTGCGATGTGAGAGGGAAGAAGGGGAATCAGGAGCTAGCCTGTATGTCCACGTGTAAGTCCAAACTAATAGTCCCTCTCTGAGCCTCAAAATTTCTCAGATAGATCTGAACTCTAAGGCTCTATAATTCCCTACCGGTCAGTCATGGTCGCCCATTTTCCTGTTTGTATCTAAAGCACCTTTTTTTTTTGGAACTCATAATATCAAATTAGGTGGACACTGAAAAAACATTAATACATTATAACGAACTTACATAGCTCTTTACCAAAGGGCTTCCCTGGTGACTCAGATGGTAAAGAATTTGTCTGCAATGCAGGAGACCTGGGTTCGATCCCTGGGTCAGGAAGAATCCCTGGAGAAGGGAATGGTTACCCACTCCAGTATTCTTGCCTGGAGACTTCCATGGACAGAGGAGCCTGGTGGGCTACAGTCCATGGGATCACAAAGAGTCAGACACAACTGAGTGACTAACACTTTACCAAAGGGAGGATAGTACGACTGGAAAACCCTGGGACCAGGTACCCCTTGACTCCTGATTTATGGTCAACACCCAGTCACTAGCTCATTGCATGACATTAGGCAAAGCCCTTCAGTTTTCTGGATGTCAGTTTCATCATTTGTAAGACGAGGGGCTTAGACCCTAAAGATTCTGTTTCCAAGTTAACTTGTTCAGACGAAGAAGTAGCAAAACCCAGACTCTGGTTTTAGGCTCAACTCCAGTTTTGTTCCTACAAATATGTATCTTAAAAAACAACCTAAATTTATATTTAAAAATTCTTGTTGCCCAATATGTGCTGGACATAGACATCAACTGTATCAGGGAGATATGTTACCTGTGCTTTTCAGATTAGGAAACTGCCCATCAGAAAGTTAAGTGACATGTCCCTTTATGTGCCCTAGTCAGTACCAGAGGAAGCAGGGGAAGCCTGGTCCACAGGCTGAGGACCTTACTCTCCACATGGAGGCTTGTAAGGGGTCCAGAATCAACAAATAAGCCAAAAATAAATCCAATTCTAAAGCAAAAAAGTTTTACTTTTTCTAGTTTCCTCTGGTTGAGAAAGAAAAATAAGAACTAGGAGTTTCACTAGTAAGTATAAAATTTCATGTTATTTGTTAAAATGATAAAACTATATACAGTTGAATAAAGCCTCAGGATGGCTCCAAAGTCACAGCACGTTTTAAGACATGATACACATGTCACTGCAATTCACATTTTCTCTGGAAGATAAGTTCCTCGGGGGTGTAAATGATTTTACGAGCCTAGAATCAAAGAGGAACAATAATTTTCTCTTTTTTTTAATGTTTATTTTATATTGGAGTATAATTGATTTAGAGTGTTTTGTTAGTTTCAGGTGTACAGCAGAGTTATTCAGCTATAAATATTCATAAATCTATTCTTTTTCAAATTATTTTCCCATTTAGGTTGTTTTAGTCGCTCAGTTGTATCCCACTCTTTTCGATCCCATGGAACATAGCCTACTAGGCTCCTCTGTCCATGGAATTCTCTAGGTAATAATACTGGAGTGAGTAACCATTTCCTTCTCCAGGGGATCGTCCTGACCCAAGGATCAAACCTGGGTCTCCTGCACTGCAGGCAGACTCTTTACCGTCTGAGCCACCAGGGAAGCCCATCCCATTTAGGTTATCAAAGAATATTAAGTAGTTCCCTGTGCTATATGGTAGGTCCTTGTTGGTTATTATTTTAAATTTAGTAGTTTGTATATGCCAGTCTCAAACTCCCAATTTATCCCTCCCCTCAACCTTACCCCCTTAATAACTGTAAGTTTGTTTTCTAAGTCTGTGAGTCTCCTGCTGCTGTTTTGTAAATAGGTTCATTTGTATGATTTTTTTAGATTCCACATATAAGTGATGTATATTTGTCTTTCTCTGTCCTATTTATTTCACTGACTATGATAATCTCCAGTTTTCTTTTCTTTAAAAAGAAAAGTCCTGATAAAGCAGGAAAGCTTCGTTATACCATGCCCTTGCCGGGTATCATGTATGATATGGGGGCGTGGTCCCCGAGGAAACAGCTCAAAGACGCAGAGGATAAAAACTCTGGGGTGAGTGAGATGCTATCTATACACGGTGTTCTCAGCAAGCCTAGAAATATTTCAAATGTTGTTCCAGCCCAGATGATGATTGTTTTAGAACAAGTCTCCTGTCTAGGCCTGGCCCTTGATCTGCAGAATTCCTCCAAAGACATTGAGACCAGCAGGCAGGAATATATCATCTTCTAGGGGGGACACCAAAAGTCCTGGAGGTTGCCATGACTCTCAGGTTATTAGAGTTCACTTGAGTACTTCTAAAAATACAATGGGATAGCCTTCCCAATCTTTCTTTTAAAGCTAGACCATCAATGAATAGGCAAGAAACAGCTATTATAAGACAGCTTTGAGAAAAATGTACAATATTTTTTACAAGTCATTAACTTGTCATTTTTCTATGCAGAAACTCCAGTTTTTAACCCTAAATTCTACGATAAACTGAACGCTGAGGTATGGGGTTAACATTAAGTATAATAGGACTAGTTTCTAAATCAGATGTTAATGAGCCTATTTGCTCCTGTAATTGTAAACATAGGGGAATGTTCCCAATAAAGCCATGCTCCTGAGCCTCTCTACAGTCCCACCCCCAACCCCTCCCCACCCCGCAACAGAGTGCATGGATAATGTCTCCTGCAAACTGCTTAGTTCCACAGCACTTTCTAGTGTTCCAGGTATCATTTGTTAAACATATTTTTAGAATCTATTCCGCCCGAGGTCAGAAGTTACAGATAAAGCAGAGCAAGTCAGAACTGACCGCCAAAATGGATGTGGGCTGGAGCCCTGGGTTTCCCAATGGGAGGGAATTAGAGGAGCCTGTGGAGGCTTATTGGAGGTCATCGCATGTTTTCTGAAAGTTTCATCCAAGATGAGACTTGAAAGGCAGTAAGAATTTTCCAAATGAAGGAAGAGCATGCGGGGGCGAGGAGCAGTGTTGGGGAACGGGAGAGAACAGGAGAAACAACATCTCTGGCAGCGGAGGTGGAAGAGGCCCAGCTTGAGTTTAGGCAGGGGCCCACACGGGCCTTCACCTTGACCTGGGTGCCCAGTGTGAGGGCAGGCAGTGACCATCTGCAGGCGACAGCCATGCTGTGACATTAAAGATGCTGATAGGAAGTGCTCTGAGGCTCCTGAACTGTATGACCCAGACTCTGCCCCACCTTCCTGGCCACTCTCACCCAGAAACCGGAAGCAGAATTCTACTCAGTACTCTGTAACTCTTATCAGCCTGTGTAGTCTGCACATTATGTGGGGTCCCTGCAGAGGAAGGGGGCAGGGGGAGAGCAGGGCTCTCCCGCCTGTTGTCTGCAAGCCTGCATGTGGAAAGCATGCATCACAAGGTGAGCAGTTTGGGAGAGGTCCTGTGAACAGTCACAGCAAACCTGGAACCGGCGCTGCTCTAAGCCTTTTACACATTTGGGGATTTTCTCTTTTAATTCTTATAGCCCCTATGAGCCTGCCTATGTGTTTTTTTCTGTAGTTTCCCCCCCACTATGATTCCTGGTCTACAGATGAGGGAAACTGAAGCACAGAGTGGCTGAGTAATTTGTCTGAGGTCACACAGCTAGTTCCTAAAGAGAAGCCCTGGAACCCAGACGGCCCAGCTCCAGCCTGAGTTCTTAGGCCCTGACTTCCGTGGCCCTTACTCCAGCACAAGGGAGAGCACCACAAGCCCCCCATTCCTCCAGGAGCTGGGGCATGGAATAAACACCGACTGAGAGCACAGGGCGGAGAGGCAATGGCACCCCACTCCAGTACTCTTGCCTGGAAAATCCCACGGACGGAGGAGACTGGTGAGCTGCAGTCCATGGGGTCGCTAAGAGTCGGACACGACTGAGCGACTTCACTTTCACTTTTCACTTTCATGCATTGGAGAAGGAAATGGCAACCCACTCCAGTGTTCTTGCTTGGAGACTCCCAGGAACGAGGGAGCCTGGTGGGCTGCCCTCTATGGGGTCGCACAGAGTCGGACAGTACTGAGGCGACTTAGCAGCAGCAGCAACAGAGAGTACAGGGGCTTGACTAGAAATAAGAATCACATGGGTGCAGCTCACAAAACAGACTTCAAAGAGGCCTAGTCCATAGCATGTATACAAAACAGAACTGATTCTGCCTAGGAGAAATGGCTGCTTCATTTAAATTATCTCATTGCTGTCTCACCACTGGGTTAGGGAGATAGAATCTCCTCATCTGATTCAAGAGGAAACTGAGGTGAAGATGGTTGTGTAACCAGGTCCAGATGGTGAAGCCGAGTTCTTTTCCTATTCAGTGAAGCCTCCTCAAAATTCAGAGCTTTGTCCTCACTCCTAAAAGTTGGCATCCATTTCAAGTAACTTCTCTTTGACGTAGAGAGTAAGGGGAAGTGTTTTCATTTAGGCAGTTAGCAGATTCGCTTCCTAAACTCTGCAACAGGAAGCTGATGCAAACACACCAAAACATCCTGCTCACGGCAGCCTGGCTGTTTAGAGAGACCTCTAGCTCCAGACTATTCCATCTGAGGCTGACAGGGACTCTGCTGAGGGCACTGTAAGTAAAGCGGTGCCATGTTGGAGTTCTAGATCCCACTTGGCCAGAAGAGAAGGCATTTGAAGAACACTGCAAGTCAGGAGGGGATAAAGGAAACAGTGTAAGGAGGAGGGAGGTGTGGGTGGAGGTTGGTTATGGATCAGACATCACAGCACAATCCAAGCTTTGATCCTCCCATCAGGATCTTCCTTCAACAGTAAAGGCTGCCCAGCCCATGCTGGTCAACCCAACTTCTGCTTGGGCTGCAAAGTATCTTCCTGGAAAGGAAAAAAAAACTGTTGAGCCAGGGCTTATAGCCAAGATTTCAGGAGAGGAAGCTACATTTTAGCTCTGAAGTACAAGACACATTGCTTCGAAGAACAGGGAGAAAAATGAGAAGTATAACTTTGTTTTTAAGCATAGAAGTAAAACTTTGTTCCAGTTCTATAATAACAGATTCCTTCCTCCCTCCTTCAATTCCCCAACCCTGTGAGACAAGGACAATTGTACTAATGAAATCCGCAGTTGCAGAACCTGAAGATCAGTTTATATTGGGTTTTACTCTTTGGGGAAGATAAAAGGGGCAAGGTGTTAGACTTTCCAATGAGTAGAAAAAAAAGAAAACAAAGAGGCAAACACAAATAACCTAGCATTTGGGTATCAAGGGCAGCAATGATTCAAGTAAGAGTATAGCAAAGGAACTGTGTGGCTGAGTCAGAACCATGGTGACTTGCGTGAAAAACAAAGGGAAGTGAGTCCTGTCCCTTCTGGCCAAGACGTGCAGGCAGCATGCCTGAAGCCTGGGGGCAGCCTGCTTTCCCTTGGGGCTGCTTGAGGGATTAAGTAAATATAAACCTCTTCAAATAACCCAAGATGTGAGAAATTGAAAGCATAGCAAGCTGGAGTAGTCATCAGAGGATATATTTAGGAGAGCTTATTGTGCAAGCTAGAATTACAGAACAACAAGATGCAGTCAATTAAAAGTATTAAAGGGTGAAGTTTCTATGATTGGGAGAGAGTTGCCATCTATGACAAAGCGCCAGAAGGGACCACCGTTCTCCAAAGATCAGGCAATCATTTTAATAAACTGGCTCATTCTCCCTTGCCCCAACAGCCAGTTTCTACATCAAGACTAGTTCAAGATTTCAACAAAAGGAAGTGGTTTACAAAAGAATCAGCAGGAACACAGAAATGTTTAATTAAAAAAAAAAAAAAAAAAATGACCACACAAAGAAAAACTTGCTCTGTATACCATTTAGGTTACACACGTTTTTTTAAATAGCATAGAGTAGGAACTTTAAAAACAGACACTGCTACAAAATTTCACTATATTCACAGAATTCTGTATAGCCCTTTCAGTTCAGTTCAGTCGCTCAGTCGTGTCCGACTCTTTGTAACCCCATGAATCACAGCACGCCAGGCCTCCCTGTCCATCACCAACTCCCGGAGTTCACCCAGACTCACGTCCATCGAGTCAGTGATGCCATCCAGCCATCTCATCCTCTGTTGTCCCCTTCTCCTCCTGCCCCTAATCCCTCCCAGCATCAGAGTCTTTTCCAATGAGTCAACTCTTCGCATGAGGTGGCCAAAGTACTGGAGTTTCAGCTTTACCATCAGTCCTTCCAAAGAAATCCTAGGGCTGATCTCCTTTAGAATGGACTGGTTGGATCTCCTTGCAGTCCAAGGGACTCTCAAGAGTCTTCTCCAACACCACAGTTCAAAAGCATCAATTCTTCAGCGCTCAGCCTTCTTCACAGTCCGACTCTCACATCCATACATGACCACAGGAAAAACCATAGCCTTGACTAGACGGACCTTTGTTGGCAAAGTAATGTCTCTGCTTTTGAATATGCTATTTAGGTTGGTCATAACTTTCCTTCCAAGGAGTAAGCATCTTTTCATTTCATGGCTGCAGTCACCATCTGCAGTGATTTTGGAGCCCCCCAAAATAAAGTCTGACACTGTTTCCACTGTTTCCCCATCTATTTCCCATGAAGTGATGGGACCGGATGCCATGATCTTCGTTTTCTCAATGTTGTGTTTTAAGCCAACTTTTTCATTCTCCACTTTCACCTTTTTTTTAGTTTTTTTAGTTCCTCTTCACTTTCTGCCATGAGGGTGATGTCATCTGTATATCTGAGGTTATTGATATTTCTCCCGGCAATCTTGATTCCAGCCTGTACTTCTTCCAGCCCAGCATTTCTCATGATGTCCTCTGCATATAACTTAAATAAGCAGGGTGACAACATACAGCCTTGACACACTCCTTTTCCTTTAGGTACTGTCATATCCCTTGCCTTGGTGGAGCCTCTTAAGTCCCTACTTAGGTAGAGCAAGAATTATGGTCATTTTACAGATGAAGAAACTCTAGCTCTGGAAGGTTAAATATATTGATGTGATCACACAGCTAACAGGGCAGGACTGAGATATGAACCTGTCTGCATCACGCTTTTTTTCCATAGGTTCCTCAAAAAATAAAATCTGCAATCAGCTAATACGTCGTCAGTGTTTATAACGTGCCGGACACATGCTACATTATTTATATTTATTATTTCATTTAATCCTCAACCACTCTCCTCAGTTGACCGATGAGGAAATAGAAGCACCGAGAAGTGAAACAACTTGCTCAAGGTCACGCAGCTTGTAGGTGGCAGATTCAAAGCCCCAAAAGGGGCCACATTTTAAAGTGGTCATGTGGTGCGATTACACATAAATAATTATTCTATGGTCTTTTTTTTTCATGCTTATTGAAATATTATCAATTTATGTGATTTTTCTGCTTTAATTTTCACAAAAACACTTTAAGATGTGCAATATTATTCTTCTGGACCCAACATTTAAAAAGCTCTGTATCTTTTAAAACGTAACTGAAGCTGAGGGACTTTGCCTATGTTTCATCCTCTCTAAAATGAGAATGTGAATAGTTATCATTAAGATTAAACTAGTTTATTCATGGAAAACACTTGTAATTAGCACCAAGTGGTGCCCATGGCAGGCTTCTGCTTGTATAAACTATTTTCATTATTGCCCATGGGCTGCCTTCCCCAGTATGGCTAAGAACTTGAGTTGTAGAAATCCACTTACTACCATTAAGGCAGATGCATATGTCTCACCAGCATTCAGGATGTGCTTTAAAACAAATTGGAATAAATGATCAAAAGTTCAAACAAGAAAGTGAATGACTGATAACAAAATTACAAAGTTCAAAACGATCTGCAGGACCTGGAAATAAACGCCTCCAAAGAGGAGTAAAATGGAAACCACATATTTTTTTTTTAACTTTCCAAGAAATACATTTCACTTAATCCACTGTGAACCACATTTCTGTTAAAATGAAATGATTATTTTCCAAAAATAAGTAGTATGAAGTCACATAAAAAGCTAATAAAGTCCACGTCCAAATATAAGAGAGCTTTATTGAGATCTCACTTAAAATTGAGGAAGGAAATCCGTGGTCAGGTTTTTATTTCATCTTTAATTTCCCACGGTTTTCAAAGAGCCATATTACAACTCTCTCTCAAACATTTGCAAGGAAGTACTGTGATTGTGAAAATAGATACTCCGAATACCTAAGCTAAATATTGACATTCTGTCTTTTTTAGTTAAACAATTGACTTTGTTCTTTAGCATTTAGGTCAAAATATTTAAATGCTGTAAAACATCAATAACAAGAGGATATGGTTTTTCACCAGATAGTCTAAACTTACTGGTTTTAGCAAAAGCTTCACAAGAAGGAATTGGGCACTTAAAAAAATGTTAACTTGCATACACCCTGGAAATAAGGAAAAAAGGGTGGGGGAGGTGTCAGTCATTTACTCTTTTTGGCACAACACCACATTTCTTCACTTCGTTATCTTTATGTAGTTAAGACTTGCTGAGCATTTACACCTACCTACATCATTGCAACAATAGCTTCAATTTTCTGACTTTACATAGGATTTACTTCAAAGTAGTTCTTGGATTGACATGCTTTGGTTTATTTATTTTCAGAGCATGTCTGTCTATAATAGGTATGGGACTAGCATCTTATGTTTATCCTACAAAATTAAAACTGGAGGTACTAGGGGATGAAGGGACCTGCCCCCAAAAGACCAACTATTATTAGGAAACTTGCGTTATAACTCACATCTTCTTTAATATAGTAGGGTGTTTTCCCACTGGATTATTTTTCCTTCACATAAGGGAGCAGCCAGGTTGACAACTGGGCAGGACAGGCTACCTGGGCAAATTCCAAGAACATTTTTGGAGGATAGGTTAATGTGACCCAGCAGTGGCTCTGAGGCTGGAAAGAAAACGTGAGGCTCAGAGAACTGTGTATGTTTAGTGATACTCAGTGAGCTACATATAACTACTGGTAACAAGACAGTCAAATCAAGCTGTGTAAGAGAAGTTGAGAAACAGAAGTGTTTTCTAACAAACTTCTTTCCTTGTTAGTTTCGTTTGAGACTTCCGCTCAGGCCCTGTGTTTCGTGTGTGCCTCGTGCCTGCCCAGCCCGAGTTCTCCTCTGTGTTATTGGAGCTGCTGTTGCAGGAGCTGGAAAGCCAGCTTCTGCAGCCGCCAGCTTGGGGCAAGAGGTTTTATGCGAGGAGACTACAGAGCGGAATGTCTGACTGCACCAAACCAGTCACATTGATGACACTGGAATGGCACGTTCTTCAAGAAGGAAGCCATTCAGGCACCCTTTGCTGCAAAAGCCACAAGGAAACATTTGGATTCCCCAGTCATTTCTCTCAAACCTGACTGGAGCTGCCAGGACTGAGTCACTTTCTTTCCACTGTGGCTCACATTACAGGTGGCAGGTTCCACCTGTTTCAATATTTGAATGATGACAAAAGTGACCCTTGAGGGCTGAGTGACGTGGGCAGCTGAGCAGGCTTCCACACCAATTGTGGGAGAAACCAAGATAACCTGCCCTCTATAAAAGGGATTACAAAGACAAATAAGGCCAAAAGAGGGTGTTCCGAGAGGCTCTTTTGTCTAAAGCTCTTTCTGAGGGTTAACAAGTATTGGAGGGATCAGTTTAAACAGTAGCAGGAGAGGGCATAAGCTTAAGTTACAGCAGAGAGAATGAAGGTCAGATATATTAAGGACCTTCTGAACACGAGAAAGCTAACACGGGAGGAGAAAGAATAGACCACGCAGATCTCTCAAGTAAGATCTGTCACAAGTCTTTCTCAAACTAGGATTTTCGACAAGGAGATAGGTTTCTGCCCAGTGAGGCACCTTGAGAAGAAAAGATTCAAAATCTTTCCTTGCGATTTTGAAACACTCTTCCCCTGAATCCCTCCATGCTTGCTCTCCAGTGCAAACCCCACCATTGTCTGTTTTGTGTGCTAATTGCTATAGTACTGAATATAATGCCAGGAACAGATTTCTCACAGCTCTGCTCTTCACCGCATTCACCTTCTCCAAAGCACTACCCCTTTCCAACCATCTCTCATGAGAGAATGAAGTGATTAATTAATAATGATTTAAGCAATGAGGAGAATTTCACCAGTTCTCCTCCATCTTAATCTTGCCAATGCAAGAAGTGGCAGCCAGCTTTCACAGAAACAGGGGACAAGATTAAGGGGTGGAAAAGTAAACAAGCACTTTAAAGAGAAGCTCAAAAGATCAGGGGGTTTTGTTTTGCTTTTGCCACTCAATGTTCTGTGCAGCTTTGTGTTCGTAACTCCACTGCTCTCTGCCTGCTTCCCTCATAAAACCTGCCCATGTCTTCTCCTGATGCTATCTAAATAACAAAGAATCCAGCAATCAATATATAGTCTTTCTTCCTCTTGTATCTGGTCACTCACACTAAAGGTTTCTGGAAGATATAAATTTCCATCATCAGAATCTCAGAAAATGACCATGAGTTGGACAAAGCTGGCCCTTTTAGTTCAGTTCAGTCGCTCAGTCATGTCCAACTCTTTGCGACCCCATGAATCACAGCACGCCAGGCCTCCCTGTCCATCACCAACTCCCGGAGTTCACTCAGAGTCAGTAATGCCATCCAGCCATCTCATCCTCTGTCGTCCCCTTCTCCTCCTGCCCCCAGTCCCTCCCAGCGTCAGAGTCTTTTCCAATAAGTCAACTCTTCGCTTGAGGTAGCCAAAGTACTGGAGTTTCAGCTTTAGCATCAGTCCTTCCAATGAACACCCAGGACTGATCTCATTTAGAATGGACTGGTTGGATTTCCTTACAGTCCAAGGGACTCTTGAGAGTCTTCTCCAACACCACAGTTCAAAAGCATCAATTCTTTGGCACTCAGCCTTCTTCACAGTCCAACTCTCACATCCATACATGACTACTGGAAAAACCATAGCCTTGACTAGACGGACCTTTGTTGGCAAAATAATGTCTCTGCTTTTGAATATGCTATCTAGGTTGGTCATAACTTTCCTTCCCATGAGTAAGCATCTTTTAATTTCATGGCTGCAATCACCATCTGCAGTGATTTTGGAACCCAAAAAAATAAAGTCTGACACTGTTTACCAGTGCTTATATGATGTGAATATTTATCTCTCTCTGAAGTCTATAGTTTCTCACTAAAAGAATTTATAGAACAAGAATAATTTTGTAATTAAAGATTATTTTAATTTAGAAATTGTTAGTGAATTCAATTATAATAAAGATGTGGGGATGATTGTATTTCATGCCTGAAAAATTAATATATATTTGATGCCTTTCTTTAACTGCTGCTAGCACTGATATTTTCAGGATTAAAACATCTGTAGTTAAACCATAACAACTCAGCATTTCCCACTGAGGAAGATGCTATGGCTGGGTTTTCATTAGATGGTGTTTATCGATTTTTTTATTAAAGAAGATCATGGGATCCAGTCCCGTCACTTCATGGCAAATAAATGGGGAAACAATGGAAGCAGTGACAGACTTTATTTTCTTGGGACTCCAAAATCACTGCAATTGTGACTGCAGCCACAAAATTAAAAGACACTTGCTCCTGGGAAGAAAAGCTATGACCAACCTAGGCAGCATATTAATTAGCAGAGACATTACTTTGCCCACAAAAGTCCGTATAATCAAAGCTATGGTTTTTCCAGTAGTCATGTATGGATGTGAGAGTTGGACCATAAAAAGGCTGAGCACAGAAGAATCGATGTTTTTGAACTGTGGTGTTGGAGAAGACTTTTGAGAGTCCCTTGGGCTGCAAGGAGATCAAACTAGTCAATCCTAAAGGAAATCAATCTCGAATATTCATTAGAAGGACTAATGCTGAAGCTGAAGCTCCAATACTTTGATCACCTGATGCGAACAGCTGACTCATTAGAAAAGACCCTGATGCTGGGAAAGATTGAGAGCAGGAGGAGAAGGGGATGACAGAGGATGAGATGGTTGGATAGCATCACGACTCAATGGACATGAGTTTGAGCAGGCTCCGGGAGATGGTGAAGGACAAGGAAGCCTGGCGTGCTGTAGTCCATAGGGTCACAAAGAGTCAGACACGACTGAGCGACTGAACAACAGTGGACTTTTTATAATCATTAAGCCTCATCACATAACTAGATTTTCATCTTCTACGAAACTTTAAGGATCAAAACAAATATATTAAGCAAGAAAGGATGGATGTGTTGCTGTATCTCCTCATCAAATGGGAAAAATAGCATAGGAAAACAGCCAAGTTTACCAAAAATCACAAATACAGATCATCGAGATAAAAAGAGAGAGCAAAATTCCTGAATCCCAGGCAAGGACAGATGACTCTGTCTCTTACACGTGCCCAAAGTGATGTGCAGCTGACACAGTTTCTCCCTCAACCCCCTTGTGATTTACAGGTAACACCCAGGCCCACAGAGTTGAAGTCCCGTAGCTAGAAAGAGAGGCCTCTTTCCCACCTAGACACTGTTCTGTTCATCTCTTGTTCCATCCCAGAGCAACTGGAACAGACTGCCTCATTCCTTCAGCCAACATGTACTGAGAACCTAGCAGGCAAAGCCCAGGAGGAATGGCCGAATCTCATCTGCTAAAACACATTCCTCGCTCCCCTCAATGGAAAAAAAAAAGAGAGAGATCAAAAGTCAAAATGTACAGGGTCCTAGGTAAGGACAAGGTTTGGACGGGCTTTAAGGTTAGACAGACCTGGATACATAATCTGACTACACTTTGCTAACGTGTAACCTTGGGCTTCTACATCCTCTTCTGTACAACTGTGAAAATTCCTCAGAGGTGGTTTATGAGGATTAAATGAGATAGCACTTTACTGCTACTGCTAAGTCACTTCAGTCGTGTCCGACTCTGTGCGACCCCATAGATGGCAGCCCACCAGGCTCCCCCATCCCTGGGATTCTCCAGGCAAGAACACTGGAGTGGGTTGCCATTTCCTTCTCCAATGCATGAAAGTGAAAAGTGAAAGTGAATTCGCTCAGTCGTGTCCGACTCTTAGCGACCCCATGGACTGTAGCCTACCAGGCTCTTCTGCCCATGGGATTTTCCAGGCAAGAGTACTGGAGTGGGGTGCCATTGCCTTAAAATAGTAATAATAACATAGTGTCTGGACATAGTAAGGGACTGAGTAAGTGTAAGCAGTCAGCACTACTACTGATTACATCAGGCTGGGAGTGAGAAAAGTATCAATACTTCTGCCGCTTTTTCTTTCTTCTCCCATCAGATGGCCTCAGGGCACACACCTCATGCCATCTGAACCACATCAATATGAGAGTTATGCGTAACTTACAGGTGGCCTTGCAAGGCCACTTTTACTGGACTCTGTCTGCAAGGTTTCCTAACTCTGTGTGTCTGTTTGTGTGTGTGTGTGTGACAGAGAGAGAGAGAGAGGCTTTCTCGCTAAACCATGGCTTTTAAATTCCTTAGAGTCTATGAGTCATCCACCTGTCCAAACTTGTACATCTTCTGCAAGTAAAACTTCAGAACCTTGCCTAATAAGTTTTTGGTTAATAGATACCAGATTAAGATGAGAATTACTAAACTGAAAAGCAAAAAGAAGTGTACTGAGAGTTTCCCCCAATACACCCTGTATGCATTGTCTCTGTAATTCCTTTAATCCATAACCATGCAAAGCACTCCATGAAAAGAGACACGGGATCCTCTGAGTTCCCCTGGAGGACTTAGGGTAAGTGCTGGTAAACACGAAGTGACAGGCATGGAGATGACCAGGCAGTCGGGGCTATATAAAGACAGGCGCGTCAGTGTTCAGAAGGGCTAACATCTATAAGACACAGGGGTTAGCAGGATAACGGTCAAGAGTGAAGCAAGACAACACCTGTTTGGAAAGACTTCAAGGAAAAGAGTTCTGAAGGGCAGTGGGGTGACAGGCAGACGTCAGGGTTGACAAGAGGGAGCAGAGCAGAGATGGCAGGAGGTAACAGAAAAAGTGACCGCTGGAGAGCAGAGAGCAGAAGTGAAGGGGTTTGCAAACTTCTCCAGGACCCCTTGACACCTGCATAGTCAGAGAGAACCAGAGAGTGGCGTATGGCAAATTAGAAGCATACAGAATTATGTTGTCCATTTTCCCCCTTCCCTGTTTGTTTGTATTACATGTGGAATACAGACAAATGGTATCTAACTTTCTACTTACACTTATCATAGTGGGAATGTGAATGCCCCAAACCCATAGTCATACAAACAACTTCAAAACCCCAAAAGTGAATTATTAGCCTCACATGGATCACTGAAAAGTGGGAGGAATGTTAGAACTTCTTTTAACTACAGAACTACTTATGATTTAAAGAAAAACAAACTTCCAGAAATGGTTTTGTTAACATGGCTTGCCATATATGATGGCAAGTTTTTAATGACTAGAAGGTTTACAGTTTTACTTTTTGAACAACAATATCTAATCCAGCAGTTCTGTGTAGTCAGTGGAGACTTTTATAAGAATACTCGTTGACTAAGCTGGTCATGCCCTTGACTCAGGTCATAAGACTCACAGGCATATAGCTTGCAAGAAACTTTGACTAGATCCTCCACGAAGGCCCTGTGGGCCATGTGGGTGACAATTTATATATTAATAGTAAAATAATATCTCCTTTAAGGAGCACATTCGAGGTGACAAACACTATTCTGGTGCCTTCCTCCTCATCATCTCCAATCCTTAATTAAGGAGTCCCACCCTGTAATAAAGCAGATGTCTTTAGAGATGAGAAAACAGGGGCTTCGAAGGAAAAACCGTGTTCCCAAGTTGCATAATTAATAAGTCACGGAAAGGAGACTACAGTCCAGCTCTCTTGAATTCCACAGTGAGGTTGGGGAAAGGAGAGGGCTGTCTTACCTAAGAATCAGATTACACGAAGAAATCTCTTAAACTTATGCTTTAAACTAAAAAAAGAAAAAGAAAACTATCTTTGTAGACCTGTAGATAGTTTTTCAAATAGAAAATTAAATGCCCAATAAATAAGCCCCAACAGTCACCACTGTAAGATTGGAACTAGACTCTGAACGGCAACCAAGAGCCCTTCCCCCACCCATCCCCTGAGGAAAGGAGGTCAGATTTCTCCAGGCACCCCAAGGCCTCCATCCCATCAGCCTGCCAGCAGTTCTGCTCTCCAGGTCTGACACCAGAGGTTGAAAATAATTGCAGTCTGAGCTCTCACCTCATTGCCACTGGCAGCTAAAATCAGTCTTATTAGTCAAGACAATCTCATAGGAAACAATCCATAATATCCTTGAGACATTTGCCTCTGAGAAAGATGGATTTGGTACAGTCGCCTCCGCGCCCACCCTGGCCCTCGCTCTGCTGGCAAAGGGAAGCGCCTGTGGGCGGAGAGGAGCCGCCAACCCCAACACCGGCCTGGCCTCCCGCTGGCTCCGCATCCTCGCCCCCAGGAGGGTGCCTGGCCAGCGCGCAGGAATAACAGCAGCCTCCACCGAGGCAGCAGCGGGGAAAAGCCAGTGTGTTCAAGTTGTTGTTTCTGGCTGGGTAAGCAAGTCTAGACCTCGGGAACTAGGAGGCCGCCTGGGTACTGGCAGAGGCCCATGTGGAAACGGGGCTGCCTCTCCTGAGTCCTGCCTGACTTCCAAGGTGAAGCCCACTGCTCCTGCATTCCCCATATTCTTACCTGAACCCCAGAAAAACCAGAAACCTTGGGAATTCACTGTGACCGACATGCCCGGGGGCCGGCATTTCTAGCGCAATTGGACAATGCTAGCCATCCTACACTCTTTAAGAAGGTGTAGGTGAAGGGGCTGGGTGAAGTGTCAAGCTGTGACATTGTGACTTTATACTGTGAGACAGGAGATGGCCAGGATATACAGTAGAGCCTAGACAAAACCAAAGTAATGCTGATCACAATAGGAAGAAATTAAAAATCTAGAAGAAAGGGGGGTTAATATTTAACACTGCATCCTTCGTAAAGAAGGCACAGCTTCTGAATTCACATCACTTGTATTTTGCAACACAGAAAATGTTTATCCAGCTGCAAATGTATTTGGAATGCATATTATTCTACAGTCCCTCTTTCCAAATTCTATTTTCAAAGCCCTTCTTCTATTACTTTTTTTTTGCTAGATCTTTTTAACATTGATAATCATCTTTTTGAATTTCTTCCTCTCTCCTAGTTTGAATCTCTAGGAAAAATAATAATAGTAGTTATAAAGTCAGATATAAAGGAAAGAATCAAAAAGAAAGAAGGCTTTAGATCTGAATTCTGATTTCAGAATTCCCTTTTGAAGCATGATTTCTTTCTAAGCTGCATTTATGAACGAACACATGCTCCACAGTGGCTTAATGATCCCTTTCCTTAGGAAACATGCTGAATTTCAGAACCCACGCCCTTTCTCCTCCACTCGCATTGCTTTGGTTTAATCCCGCCTTTACTCTTTGCCTCTCAGAGAGATTGGCACCCACTGCTTTCCAGTGCTCCATGCTCACCCTGTCCATGCCACCCTACCCTACCGCTTTGATACCCAAGTAGCATCCTAAATTTTAAATCTCTTAGTGTTAGCCTTAAAACTTTTCACTGGCTATCCATGACCTAGAGCAGAGGTTCTTAATAGTTTGGGACATTTGATTAGAGTTTTGGTCACTCTTTGTCACTCTTTAAAAGCAAATCACTCAGGATAAATAATAAATCCTGAGTTAAGAATTTCTTCCTTGGCCTAGAGCAGAAGTCACTAAAGGGGTGTGTGTGTACCCTGGGGATACATTAGATGGTTCATGGTGGTACAGAGGAAACAATTATTAGCACTTTTATGTCCACAAACAAGGGGTGATGCTGCATCCTCATTCATTTCTTCACCTTCACCTACGGTCATGATTTGCATTCTACAGATTGTAAAATGCCATGGATGGTTAGGTTATGAAAACTGAGTCCTTCATAAAGGAGATTCTTTGCAATTCGTTTACATTAGATGAAAAATTTCACACCCATAGTTATTTTGTATCCAAATAATTAAAAAGAGTTATTCCACTGCAAGATGATTTGCATATTTTCCTTTTGCAAATGACAAGGATCCCAAGTTGTCAGACTTTTTCATGTGAGAACTAGTAGCTGCCAGAATTATGCAGATTTTTTCAGGAAAAGGAATATGCTTGGTCAATCTCTTTAAGGTAAAGATGGCCTTTTGATGGTGAATGAGAATGTAACTGCTTTTCTAAAATAGTTTGCTATTTTGAAAATGGGTGTGGTAGGCAGTCTCTGAGGTTGCCCCTCCCCTTTCCCATCCCCTCTTTCTGCTGTTCATGCTCTTGTGTAACCCCTTTCCCCTTGAGTGTGGGCTGGACCTCAAGACTCACTTCCAAGGAAGAGAATATAGGAAGGTCGAGTTCATGCTCAGTTGCTCTGTGGTGTCCAACTCTTTTGCAACCTTATGGACGATAGCCTACCAGGCTCCATGGGGTTTTCCAGGAAAGAATACTGGAACAGGTTGCCATTTCCTTCTCCAGGGGTCTTCCAAGCCCAGGGATTGAACCCACATCTCCTGTGTCTCCTGCATTGCAGGTGGATTCTTTACTGCTGAACCATTAGGGAAGCCCATAGCAAGGTTACCTCTGAGATTAAGTTACAAAAAGACTGTGATTTCTGTCTTATGCTTGCTCTCTTTACAGAAAAGCCAACTGGTAAGGAAGTACTCTCTCTGCAATAGCCATGAGGACTGTGAGGTCTGCCCACAGGCATGTGAGTGAACTTGGAAGCAGATTCGCCCCCAACCCAGCCTTGAGCTGCCTGGAGAACTGGCCACCACCCCAGTTGCAGCCTTGAGACAGAAGAACACAGCAAAACCACTCCTAGATTCCTGACCACAGATACCATGAGATAATAAATGTCTGCTGTTTTAAGCCACTAATTTTAGGGATACTTTGTTATACAGCAATAGATAACTCATGCAATTGGAGAAAATCGTATGAATGCATTTCATTAAATAAAAGAAGAAAAAAAACTCCCATCTGCACATTAAAAAAAAAAAAATAGAAACAGAATTCGCTAGCCTATTTTTTTAATCCCAGATAAAATTATCAATGGATTTGAACCAACTGCTAAAAATACAGAAATGCAACACCTTCTAAAGAGTTTTCAATAATGAATGAATGATTGACACCAGAGAAAAGATGAAGTTATTAATTAAACTTCAAGAAAAATCTGAATATAGTGCTCAGAGTAAATAGAGTCATGATTTGGTCAATCCTGCTAACAAACACTCCTGTTGAAATTCTCTTTGCATAGTATCTTGTTTTGATTAAAACTAGAAATTAAAATAAACTGAACTTAAAACCAGTCCTTCAAATTACCCTATCACAAGGTATCACACAAAAGTTTTCAAAAATATATAACATTTTCAAACACATTGCTCATCCTAATATTTAATAATATTTTTGTGGGAGTAAAAATTTTAACTGTTGTCTATGCAGTCTTATCTCTGTGTATTTTGTAAGAGATACAATAAACTAGTATGATGTACATGTACATAAACAATTAAATATCAATATAAATTATTAAATAACTACCTAGTTGGAGAGGACAGGCTCAAGTTATTTTAACAATTGAAACAGTTTATATATCCCTGACCTTGAAGGTAAGTCCAAATGCTTTCCCTGAGTTTGTATAGCTTCCACCTATCTTTCTAGCCCTGTACTTAGAGCCACTTGCAATTCTCAAGACACTCTTGAGTAAGCTTAGAAGTGAATCCTCCCCCAGAAGCCTTTCTTCCAGCACCACCCCCACCTGGCCGCTATATCTACTAAGAGTTTCTACTCATATTTCAATGGTCAGCTTACTTGTCAGCTATTCCATGGCATTTCCTCTTCCCCTTCCCCTCCCTTTACCTCCCAAAATATACAGTACCTTTGTAATTGCTTTATTACAGGACTTACCGCACTGTGGTATACTTCAAGGATTTATTTTTCATCTACCCTTATCAAACTAAGGGCGTCCTACAAAATTTTCTCGGTAGATGCATGTACAAATGAACTCAGTTTTCCAGATCATTTTCCTCCATGGTTCAAAGTCTAACAAGGTGAGAAGAGACTCTCCCTTCATCTTATCCTGGCCAGCTATCTGGAAACTTTGTCACCAAGATTCGGTTTAATAAACTTTTAAATATTTTTTCCAAAATATTTAAAAATTGATTTAAGGACCAGATCCAGCATTTGAGAGCAGCTTTCTTATAACACTGGGTAAGCCAGCATTGTCTGCCAGACTGCCTCAGGTTAAATCTACCTCTGCCACTTGGGCACATTAAATATCCTCATGGCACTCAATTTCCTCATCTAGTAAATGAGGAAACTAATCATTAATGCATATAGGTGTGGCACAGAGTAAAAGTTCAATAAGCGTTGGTTATTATCCTGTGCTTTTGATATTCAGCAAATGAGTAATAAGTGTTAACTAAGCTCCCAGCGTGGATCTCCCGTGTACCTACCCCGGTGAACAGACACATGCGTCCGCAGAGAGAGGCATCTTAAGGACAGGGCTGTGTCTACTTCTGTTTTCATTGTTGTAACCCCAGTGCCTGGCATAGAGTAGGAGCTCCATTCATGTTTATTGATTTATTTCAAAATTCCCCATACATTCCTGCCTTGTACAGATTTGAATTCGCATTGTGGTTCAGACCACCCTTTGGAAAGCATTCTCAGGGCAGCTATTGTCAGAAACAGGATGTGGGGAAACAGTTAACAAAGCTGATGTTTCAGGAAAAGCTGAGAAAGAGACATGGGAGGAAATTATGGTTCAAGAGGGTCCAAAAGTCTATCAGGAATGTAATGGGAAATGATTCACAAATGCAGTATTTACACACAAGTACAAAATGTTCCAGTGACTTCAAAAAGTAAAATGGCATATTTTAAAACAAAGAAACAACAACCTTGACAAATTCTAACACAGAATAAAAACTATTTAAAATTGAATCAGTGTTGTAGTCAGAATCCTTTCAGTTATAGGTGACTAATGCAAAGTTAACTGCTATAAGAAAGGAATTTTATGGGCTTGCATAAATAAGGGTAGAGGTTTCTCTCAGGGACATGTAAATTGTCGTCAGGTGGGTCTTTCATCTGTTTATTCCTTTATGTATACATCCACATGTCCATCTCTCTGACTTCCGATCTATCTCCCTAGCTTTTGATTGTCTCTTGCTCCAGGCAAGGGTTCTCCATTTGGCAGAGAGAAAGAGGGGCAAAGCCACCAACAGGTCCAAGCATACATCATCTCAGTTCATTAGCCAGAGATGGGAAGTTCCTCTTCCCTCCTAGGTCCATGTAGGGTGAGAAGCGTTGTTGGATAACCGGAACAGTATCTGTCTACCACCACCATGATGGAAAAACCACTCCAAATTCTACTACTTCAACACGCAAACCACTTGCCACCGTCACATTTCCTGGCCGTGCTAGTGAATGACTTTTATATAGTATCCTGGCACACATTTTTTCATTTGACATTTTGTCATAAGCATTTTACCTGTTGCTACATAGACTTTATAATGACCAGTTTTAAGGGACCATATAAGATTTAACTGTGATTAGTCATTATGCAATAATTCACTTAATCATTTCCTTAGTGATTTCTGCAATTTCCAGCTGCTGTTATAATTTAAAAATAATTATTCTCTTCCTACCTGTAGTTTGAAAATATATGTTTCCTTAAGATACTTCCCAGAAACTGGATTAATGAGTGAAATGGTAAGAACAGTTACATAGGTCTAGTTCCTAAGATATATAACCAAATGTATGTTAAAAAAAGTTGAACTAATTTTCAGTGTATCCAGTGATGTGTATATGCTACAGCATCACCATATGATACTGAGTATCATGTGCAGATAAACCTTCATGAAGTCATGATGCCTGAACATTCTCACCAGTTCACAGTGTTTTCATTAATAGCCTGACTCTCTTGAGGAAACATACACGAGATTACTTAGCCCAGTACATAGTACATAGGTAATAAAAGTTAGGTAAATCTGCAAAGGAATCTATTATGTTCCTACTTATGTTTCTAGGGAAGTCCACCCTTTGAAATTTGGGCTTTGCAAATTCAAAGTACAGCACAAGGATAAGCAAAAATAAATCTGTGGGGTCATTTCTACATAAAACTATACAGAAGTGAATTTATCTGCTGACTTGCTTGAGCTTCTCTTATCTGTTTTGGAAAACAATCAAATAAATCTGAGGGTGTTATTCTCACAGAAGCATAATGCAATTATTTGGAAGTTCCTTCTCTATGAATTTTTTTTTCCCCAAGATTAACCAAGCCCACCATTGCTCAACATCGTGTGTCAAAACCCTGGGTGTGTCAGAATGACTTATGGAAGATCAGGTCACGTTTTTATGCTGTCACCTGGGCCCCATCCCCAATCCTCCCACTGAGAATTCCCATGGAGAGCCAGGCATTGGTAACTTTTTCAATCGGTGTAGGTGATTCTGACACAGAGTCAGAAGCCAATAATCAGGGAAGCAAATAAATGAGTCAGTAATGAGGTATTAGTATTTCTGTCAGTTATTTTTAATCCTTCAATTTAAACTGAGAGCAAACTGGATTGGGGGTTTTCCTTATACCTCTGTCCTGTCTCATGGTTCCATGCAGCACCTCTGACCACTCTGTGGACCAGCCTGCTGCACTTCCTGCTTCCCACAGGAGACTGTGCTTCTTTAGGTTTCCAGTTCCCGCACTTGGGTACATCCACCCAAAGCCTTACTGAAGGATCAGTGGGTGCCCTCGGCTGACAGATCCATGCCACATTCTCCAAAATCCACCTGCGTCACTCTCTCAATCTCCTATTTCTTTGGCCCCCTCAAGCCCCATGAGTAGTCATCTATTTCTGCATCTCACCTTCCTTTCTAGACCACATGCTCGTTGAGGGCAAGCTGGCACATCTTCCGTATGGTTTGTAAGACACAGAGCCTGGCGCCTAACAGACATCGGATAAATGTACAATGAACAGAGTGTGAGATGTGACTCCTCTCCACACCTGCTCCGTGCCAAACAGTATGTGAGGTCTTTCCATGATCTCATGCTGCCCGCATCACAACCCCTGAGAGGCAGGATTTAATATTCTCAATTTGCAGGTAAGAATAGAAATTATCATCAAATAGAGCCCATTCTGTCTGAGAGTATTTATTGGCAAGAACATTAAAAAGTGAGAAGTTATTCCCCCTTATCTACCTAGTTTTCTTGAGATGGTTTGCTCTAAGCACACAAATAGAAGTCCACAGATCCCTGCTATTACAGACATATAACTACCTAGAGATGTGTACTCTTGGTTGGAAATTATCAAATCGATGAGCTCTAATCCAGACAAGTGCCTTTTCCCTTTCTGCATCATTCATTATCATGAGATCTTAGTATTTCAGATAGGTTTGTGCCATTTGGGCTGGGTACTTAGGATTCCTCTAAGGGCCAAGGCTGAGTCATTTTCAGGTAATGGGCTTTAATGTCAGGAAAGAGACATCCTGAATCACCTTCTGAACCTGTGCCACAGACCTGCTGTAATACTCAGTGTCAGTTGTTCTAGAACCTTACATAATTGATCTTGTGATTTGAATTGAATCACTTTCCAGTCTTCTTCCAAAGTAGTTGCCCTCCTGAACTGCATGCTATTACAGCTGCACTGAGTCAGGCAGCTAAAGAAAATGAAGATGATCATTCCTAGTGCTTCCACTTTCACTGAGGAGCTTCGAAGTCACTCTGAGCCCCCGTTAGCCTCAAGGGCAGAGTGAACCACAGGCAAACTTCCCCAGTCAGAAAAAAAATGAGGGTAAAAATCAGAGGAAAAGGAGATCTTGCACAGGCCCAGGGATTCGGGTCCTTAGTCCTCCAAGGACTCCGGCCCCCCACTCACCCTGAGGAAGTGATCCGAGTTATGCTCACCCTTGTGCACACCACCAGGTAGAGAATCTGCATCAGTGTGAAAAATGTCAGTGTGCAAAGTGTGGTAAAATTCATTAGGACAGACCCCACTCATTTAAAATTTGAGGTTATAAAACCTGAATGTTGGCACTCACTCCATTTACAGATAGGGAAACAAAGGCTCAGAGAGGTTAAGTGACTTGCCCGAAATCACACAGCTCTCAAGTAGTAGAACTGTGGTTTGAAGGTAGTCCTCCCAAACTTAAATTCAATGTTTTGTTTAATAAAGAGTACTGCTCTTAAGGGGGAGAGAAAGCTGAAATTTAACTTTATTCTAAGATAAAATAATTTATTTCCTAAAAAAATAGCATAACAGAATGTGTAGAGAAGAGGGTAGACAGAAAGATACATGGTTTTTCTAGTTTAAAAGAGATAGGAATAAGGAAGAAGTAGGAGATTAGAGTTAAAAGTCCACTCTTCAATTTACCAGTTGATAATCTTGGGAAAGTTGGTTGACAGCCATGAACTTTGAATTTTCTCATATATAAAATGGACTACTCACAGGATTATTGTAAGATTTAAGTTAAGTAATCAGGATAAACTAGCTGAAACTCAGGTGCTCAATAAACACTCTTTCTCTTCCTTGACACAGACATGTCATTCTCATCATTCTTATTCATTCATTGAAGAGTCCTCCTAAGGACTCTCAGATAATGTGACTCTTAGGGTCTGTTACTGTGTATATTTATTTGCTTAAATATTTATTTTCTGCCTCTTCCCACTAGGAGGTAACCTCAGAGAGAACAAGTGCATTTCTGTCCTGTTCTCCTGGTTCCTAGCACAGGGTGTAATTCATACTGACAATTACAAAAAATTAGAAAATGACAGAAAATAATTAAAAACTTCATAGATGTGAAGGTGCTTTTCCTCACCTTTTTTAAAAAAGAAAGGGTAATATTTTTGCTAATTATTTTATCTTATATGTGCCCTATATTAAGAATATGATTATATATATATATATTTTTAATTATGTGAAATTGAAAGCGTTAGTCGCTCAGTCGTGTCCAACTCTTTACGGCCTATAGACTACCAGACTCTTCTGAATTATGTATATATACATATATATCCAACACAGTGTATACCAATATAGTTACAATGTAGTACACTAAATTATATATTATATATTATAGTTTATGTTATATATTATGGGCTTCCCTTGTGGTCAGCTGGTAAAGAATCCACCTGCAATATGGGAGACCTGGGTTTGATCCCTAGGTTGGAAAGATCCCCTGGAAAAGGGAAAGGCTACCCACTCCAGTATTCTGGCCTGGAGAATTCCATGTATAGTCCATGGAGTCGCTAAAAGTCAGAGACGACTGAGCAACTTTCACTTTCATGTTATATATTATAGCTACATATATAGCTATATATTTTGTATAATATATAGATATATATTTAGCTCTAATGTAGTATTCTACCTTATATACTAAAATAATGCAATAAATATATATTATATAATAATATATTAGTGTCAACATGTTACATATGTAATGAATTACATTTAGATATCAAAATAAAGGATATGACAAATATGAGGTGGTGGTTGCCACTGGAGAGTGAGGTAAAGGTATAAGCGCTTGGAAAGAAACAAAGAAAAGCTCAACACAGATCTGCAAATGTCCTACTTCTTTTATATTAAAACGGTGGACATACATGCACCTCAGTGTTCACAGTAGCACTGCTATGGAAGTGATTCCAAGACATGGAAGAAACTTAAGTGAATGGATAAAGAATATGTGATACATATATAATAGTGAAATATTACTCAGCCATCCAAAAAATGACATAATGCCACTTGCAGCAACATGGATGGACCTGGAGATTATCATACTAAAGTGAAGGAAATCAGACAGAAAAGGACATATCATATGATCTCACTTATATATGGAGCCTTAAAGAAATGATACAAACGAACTTATTTACAAAACAGAAATAGACCCACAGACATAGAAAACAAACTTATGGTTACCGAAGGGGAAAGGTGGGAGGGAGACAAATAGGAGCTTGGAATTAACAGGTATGTACTCCTGATATAAAAAATAAACCACAAGAACCTACTGTATAACACAGGGAACTATGTCCAATATCTTGTAATAACCTATAATGGAAAAGAATTTGAAAACTTATATATTCTGAACCATTTTGCTGTATACCAGGAGAAAAAAATTTTTTTAATAATTTAGAAAATGATAAAGTCAAACAGACAAAGAGCTGAGAGGATCAGCAGAGGTAAAACTTCATGGGAAAGAGGCATTGATATGAAAGAAATACATCAAAACTGACTCTGCCTTAACTGTCTTAGGAAGTGACTAGTGCTGTTCCAAGTTTACAGATGCGGAAGCTGAGGCTCATCAATTTTTCAGGGACAAGTAGGCAACAAGCAGCTGAGCCAGGGTTTGTCAGCCTTAGACATTGCTTCCCCCACTAGGATCCAGCATGATTTCCCAGCAATCAGATTACCACAGCAGAATTCCCAGTGTATCTGCCCTTAGAAGAACTTGTATAATCATCATATAGAGCAATGTCACTCGGCATAGGAGAGGTATCACTTAAGCGGCTTTTAGGCAAATACGGTATTTGTGAATCGTGGCCCTATTATAAATGCTCAGCTGCTAAACTGTATCCCACTCTTTGCAACCCTTTGAACTGAGGCCTACCAGGCTTCTCTCTCCTTGAGAGTTCTCAGGCAAGAATACTAGAGGGGGTTGCCATTTCCTCCTCCAGGGGATCTTCCACCCAGGGATCAAACCCCGGTGGATCAAATGGGTCTCCTGCATTGTAGGCAGATTCTTTACTCACTGAACCATGGAGAAGCCCATTATGATCATTCAGTTCAGTTCAGTTCAGTCGCTCAGTCATGTCCAACTCTTTGCAACCCCATGAATTGCAGCAGGCCAGGCCTCCCTGTCCATCACCAACTCCCAGAGTTCACCCAAACTCATGTCCATCCAGTTGGCGATGCCATCCAACCATCTCATCTTCTGTCGCCCCCTTCTCCTCCTGCCCCCAATCGCTCCCAGAATCCGAGTCTTTTCCAATGAGTCAACTCTTTGCATGAGGTGGCCAAAGTACTGGAGTTTCAGCATTAGCATCAGTCCTTCCAGAGAACACCCAGGACTGATCTCCTTTAGAATGGACTGGTTGGATCTCCTTGCAGTCCAAGGGACTCTCAAGAGTCTTCTCCAACACCACAGTTCAAAAGCATCAATTCTTCGGTGCTCAGCTTTCTTCACAGTCCAACTCTCACATCCATACATGACCACTGGAAAAACCATAGCCTTGACTAGACGGACCTTTGTTGGCAAAGTAATGTCTCTGCTTTTCAATATGCTATCTAGATTGGTCATAACTTTCCTTCCAAGGAGTAAGTGTCTTTTAATTTCATGGCTGCAATCACCATCTGCAGTGATTTTGGAGCCCAAAAAAATAAAGTCTGACACTGTTTCCACTGTTTCACCATCTAATTCCTATTAAGTGATGGGACCAGATGCCATGATCTTCATTTTCTCAATGTTGAGTTTTAAGCCAACTTTTCACTCTGCACTTTCACCTTCATCAAGAGGCTTTTGAGTTCCTCTTCACTTTCTGCCATAAGGGTGGTGTCATCTGCATATCTGATAGTGATATTTCTCCCAGCAATCTTGATTCTGGCTTGTGCTTCATCCAGCTCAGCGTTTCTCATGATGTACTCTGCATAGAAGTTAAATAAGCAGGGTGACAATATACAGCCTTGACGTACTCCTTTTCCTATGTGGAACCAGTCTGTTGTTCCATGCCCAGTTCTAACTGTTGCTTCCTGACCTGCATATAGGTTTCTCAAGAGGCAGGTCAGGTGGTCTGGTATTCCCATCTCTTATGATCATTAATAATCCCCAAATCTCAGCAGTTTTTCAACAGCAAAGATTTATTTCCCTTTCACATTTTATAAGTAGTCTGTGGCTCTGCTCCATGTAGTTTCTCCATTCAGGATCAAAGATGAACGAACAGCTTCTTTTGAGGACAGGAGTCCTATGATAGGGGACAGCGGCAAATGTAAAGGCCCTTAGTATTTGCCTGGAACTTCATTCAGACATGTGCACACTGCTTCTTCCCAGTGGGTTGCCCAAAGCAAATCTCGTGGCCAAGCCTGATGTCAATGGGACCAGGAGGCAGACACCACCCACAGAGAGGCCCTATAAATCATCTAGATACTAACAGGCATGTATCGAACTATGAAACGGTGCAACAAATGATTGAGATTAATAATACAGTATTTCACAGATACTGTGTTTTCTGCTCTTTGTAATCAACAGGTAGACTCTGTTTCCAACAAACCTAACATTTGTTTTTTTTATCATTTACCCAAATTAGTTCTTCAGAGGCTTAGGCTGCTGATGAATGTATTTAAATATTCCCTGAAGTTCCCTGTCCTTTTAGGAGGGTAGGAATACAATAAATAATAAACATTCATGACCCATCCTAATATCCTATGGTTCTTCCTAAAATGGTTATAGCCACACCAAATTGATTCAAAAATATTCTCTTAGATCCACGGATGTGAGCTGCATCATAATAATACTTCAGAAGAAACAAATGGCATGAGTGCCCAGACCAGGTTTATTTTGTTAAACAGTGGTTTGGAATTTTCCCACTGTGGGTGTCACAGTCTAAGTGGAAGGAAATTCATTAGGAACACCTGTGTCTGACTGACTGCTCTGTTGTTCCCATTTTGAAATTCTTAATGGTTTTAAACAAGTGGTCCACCTTTTCATTTTGCAGTGGACTCCACAAATGATGTAGCCAGTCCTGTTCAGACTCGCTGTTCCCTACCCTGGAACAATTTCTGTTACTTGTGCTCTCATAAGGCCCTGTGATTACAGACCTTGATATCTCTCTCATACTGGAATTTAATAATATATTGTCTTCCCTCTGGTCTGTGCGTTCCTTGAAAGTAGGAACAATGATTAATTCATCATGGTACTTCCAGCATCTCCTACCCAACAAATATTTGATGAATAATGGATTATCAGATATGGGGTTATTTTCATAGTTTCCAACTTTGAAATTTTTCTCTCCTGCAAAAGGAAATCACTTGGTCCTTCAAGAGTGTTCTTGCTGTGCTGTTTGCTAAAATTTCCAAGTAAACCGATAGCAGCAGTGTGCCATCTCACACACCTTCAGGTTGCGGCAGTGCTCCCCCAGAGAGACCTAAGGGTCCAGCTGAAATCTCACATCACTCAAATCTGTCCCCCAGACCACTTTTTCCCTCCCAAACAATACAGAATATCATATACAGTAGCTCACTGATGTCTGTTACTTGAAGTCTCTGGCTACTGCCAGAAGCATACAGGAATAGAGACAAATACAAATTACCCCACTCCAGGAAAAAGATAAATTAGAGATTTATGAAGTACATTTTCCCAATCCTACACAGAAATTAGGAAGCTTCCCTGTTGGCTCAGGGGTAAAGAATCCACCTGCAATGCAGGAGACTCGGGTTCCAATGGAAATGGCAACCCACTCCAGCATTCTTGCCTGGGAAACCCCATGGACAGAGGAATCTGGCAGGCTACAATCCATGGGGTCTCAAAAGAGTTTGACATGACTTAGTGACTAAACAACAAGCAACACAGGAATTCAAAGATTCTATTTTCAACTCATAAGGTCTTTCTGATGCACAATAAGGACTGCTGCTGCTGCTGCTAAGTCGCTTCAGTCGTGTCCGACTCTGTGTGACCCCATAGACGGCAGCCCAACAGGCTCCCCCGTCCCTGGGATTCTCCAGGCAAGAACACTGGAGTGGGTTGCCGTCTTCTCCAATGCATGAAAGTGAAACGTGAAAGTGAAGTCGCTCAGTCGTGTCTGACTCTTCGTGACCCCATGGACTGCAGCCTACCAGGCTCCTCTGTCCATGGGATTTTCCAGGCAAGAGTACTGGAGTGGGGTGCCATCGCCTTCTCCCACGATAAGGACTAAATACAAGCTAAACTTCAACAGGCCACAAAAGGAACTACATCTCTCTACAGACCCTTATCTTAGAATAAAAATAAACTGGAGCATGTGCCACTTGTGTTAAAAAAAAAAAATTGTGGGCAGTTCACCAAAGCCATACTGGGAGAAATTATTGTAAAGTCAGCGTTGTTTGACGGGCGTATGCATCACAGTACAACACGTAGACTTGGAGCCCAAACATTCATGAATTGGAATCCCGACTCTGCTGTTTATCTGCTGTGACACCTTGGGTTATTTAGCTAAATCTTTCTGAGCCAGTTTGCTCATTTTTAAATACAGATAATAATATCTTCCCCCTCGTAATCTTGTTAAGGAAAATAATGAGAAGATGTATGCAGGGTGCTTAGCACGGAGCAGGAAAAGCACAGAAAATCTAGGGAGCAGCAGTTACATCCCTCCAGCTGCTCTCATGCCCCAGTTCCTAGACAGCCTTTGGGCCCTCCTCCACCTCTACCCCATTCACACTATATTCCATCCCCTTTGTCTTCTCCTCTAAACTGTCTCTAGGCAGATTCCATTAATCCCCCAAACCACAAGAGTCAATAAATATCTTTAAAAGAAATACTTCCAAGTTTTAGGTTTCTATGGACAATTTCTTCCATCCCACAAGAACTTTGTACTGTGTATTTTAAACTTTGTACTGTGTACTCTTAAAAAATATGAATAAACATACATCAGGAATGACCTCTCTGATGCCAATAAATAACTCAAATAGGTCAAAGAAATCTTGCTTTGCTTTACTGAAAGAAGAAATGGCATCACTGACAAGAGGCACCTAATATACAACATGACTCAACCCAAGGGAATTGTTCTCTGTAGCATTTTTCTTCTCCGGTTGCCCTTAACATTATTCATAAATAACATTTGACAAGGAAAAAACGCAATAGTAAAACTATTTAAAAATCTATCTCCAAATATGTACATATTATGTTTGTTACTGTTTAATTTTCCATGATTTCACAGTCCAATAATTCGGGGGTGGAGGGGAGGGAAATTGATGCCTCTAAAGCATCAATTAGCAGGTACGTGCCTAGATCAAAATAACCAGACAATTACCAAAATCTTGACTCTGCACAGAGTTGTGTAGATACGTGTGACAGTGTTTAACAACACCAGAATTTTCTGCTAAATAAATCACGATTGAGTACCTATTCTGTTTAGATGAAAATATTGTGCTATAGTGACACCAAATCAGAGACTACAAAGGCCCTACTAAATACTATTTAGCTACAGAGTCCCAAGCCTGTAGAGTAGAGTGGTAGATCAGAGCAGAGGAAAAAGAGAATCGGATTTAAAGTTTAAAAAAAAAAAAAACAGACTTGAGTAACAGGGAGGCCTCAAATAAAGCACTTGAACTTCTCAGTCATTAAAATTAGAATAAATATTATATCCCTGATTTATTTCAGATGGTTGGGATGCTTGGATGAAACTTCAAATAGGAAAGAATTTTGCAAAATGTTGTATAAAACACAAGTAATTTTATTAGAGTGAACTGACATCTTGAGAAGGTTCAACTGCTACAGTGAGAGTTCTTAACCTGAGATTCACTGATGGACCATTGTCATTGTCACCTGGGTATGCAAACCATAAATATATCTGTCCATGGACATTTTTTGAGTGGAGGGGCCATAATTTTCATGGGTTTCTCCAAAGGATCTTTGGTTCTTCTCTTCTTTCATGCCTCACTCCCCAAATTAAATACATCATTCTAAAATACTTTGGTATCTTGACTGAACTGTGATCACATACTTTTATAAATGAAATATCCTTTTATAATGTATATAAGTTCAGATTTCCACTTTTTGGACTTTTTTCATAAAGGCATCATGTACATTTGGGAAAATTTAAGGTTATAAGGAAATGTGGCCCTAAACTGGTTGGTTGCATTGCTTCCATGCAAACAGGGATGGAAGGAAATGGTTTCTTAATATCTCTTCCCATCTTAAATACTTAGTTACCTTGCTGCCCTTTATTTGAATTGGTCCCTATGAATCACCTTCGAAATATCCTTGGTCCTGAAATAATAAGAACATAATGCAAACTCTTTATATAATGATGTCACCCACAATGCTATTTAAAACACCAAAATACTGGGGGGAGAAACTAAATATTCAGTAATTGATCATATAGCCTAGGATGGAATATTATGCAACATAAAGCGATACTTTCAAAAGATTTTTAAGACCATGGTGAATGTTAATACTAATAAAGTAAGCTTAATGCAAAAGGAACAATACATATAATTATGTTGCAAAATTACATGCAGTGTGTATATCTGTGTGTGTGTGTATATATATATATATATATATTACATATTGCATATTGTATTCTAGCTAGCCTGAAAGGAGGTATACCAAACATTAATAGTGGTTATCTTTAGGTGGTGGGATTATGGGAATTTTTTATCTATTTAATTTTCTTTTTGTTGCTTGTTTTTCTTTTTGCTGTGTTGTCTTGTCTTCAAAATAAAAATACTTTTTTATTCCTGATTATAAAACAACTGTAAAATATTTAGGTAGTACATAAAGACACCAAATGAAAGGCAAAAATCATTCAAAACTCCCTACTGGCAGACATTGTAGTTAACATTTTGGTGTAGTCCTTCTGAACTTACTTCTACACAAGTCCCCCTACACTCACACACATTCATACAGTACAGAAACAGAATCAAACATACATGTGCTTCATAGTCTGTCTTCTTTTAAACTAATAGACTTTATTAGAACAATTTTAGGTTTACAGAAACAGCAAACATAAAGTACAGGGAGATGACATCACCCTTATGGCAGAAAGCGAAGAGGAACTAAAGAGCCTCTTGATGAAAGTGAAAGAGGAGAGTGAAAAAGCTGGCTAAACACTCAACGTTCAGAAACCTAGGATCATGGCATCCAGTCCCATCACTTCATGGCAAATAGATAGGGAAACAATGGAAACAGCAGCATCCTTTATTTTCTTGGGCTCCAAAATCACTGCAGATTGTCACTGCAGCCATGAAATTAAAAGATGCTTGCTCCTTGGAAGAAAAGCTATGACCAGCCTAGACAGGGTATTAAAAAGCAGAGACATTACTTTGCCAACAAAAGTCCATCTAGTCAAAGCTATGGCTTTCAAGTAGTCATACACAGATGTGAGAGTTGGACCATAAAGAAAGATGAATGCTGAAGAATTGTGCTTTTGAACTGTGGTGTTGGAGAAAACTCTTGAGAGTCCCTTGGACTGCAAGGAGATCCAACCAGTCCATCGTAAAGGAAATCAGTCCTGAATAACATTGGAATGACTGATGCTGAAGCTGAAGTTCCAATACTTTGACCACCTGATGCTAAGAACTGACTCACTAGAAAAGCCTCTGATGCTGGGAAAGATTGAAGGCAGGAGGAGAAGGGGACAACAGAGGATGAGATGATTGGATGGCATCACTGACTTGATGGACATGAGTTTGAGCAAGCTCTCGGAGTTGGTGATGGACAGGGAAGCCTAGCATGCTGCAGACCATGGGGTCACAAAGAGTCAGACACGGCTGAGTGACTGAACAACAACATTCCTCCCTACACATACACCCATTCCCTCTGCAATTAACATCTTGGCATGGTATATTTGTAACAACTGATGAAACAATATTGATATATTATTATTAACTAAGGTTTACAATAGGATTCACTCCTCTATGGTTTTTTACCAAATACGTAGTGTCATGTGTCCACCATCAGAGTAGCATACAGGAAAGTTTCACTGTCCTAAGAGTCCCCCGTACTCCACCTACTCAGCGATCCTCACTCCTCTCCCAAACCCCAGCAAGCTCTCATCTTTTTACTGTCTCCATGGTTTTGCCTTTTTCAGAATGTCATATAGATGGAATCATACAGCACGTAGCCTTTCCGATCAGTTTCTTTCACATAGCAATATACATTAAAGTTTCCTCTGTGTCTTTTCTATCTTTTTATGATGTGATAGTTGTTTATTTTTTTAATTGCTGAATAACATTCCATTGTCTGGATGTACCACAGTTAATGCATCTATTTATTTACTGAAAGATGTCTTGGTTGCTTCCAATTTTTGGCAGCTATGAATAAAGCTGCTATAAAAAGGCATGTGTAGGTTTCTGTGCAGAGAGAAGTTTTCAACTCCTTTGGATAGACACCTAGAAGTGTGATTGCCAGTCGTATGATAAGGCCATGTTTGGCTTTGTGAGAACCTGCCAAACTGTTTTCCAAAATGATTGCTGTAGCCTGTATTTTAATTAAAAATTTAGTATAGACATCTTTCCATATAAATAAATAATAATTGCTTGGTATTCCATATTCTATACTATAGTTTATTTAACCTTTTGTCTATTATAGGCCTCAATATCATTTCTAATTTTTCACTACTGCAAATGATGCTGAGATAAACATTCTCATACATACATCTTTGATTGCATGTTTAGGTACACCTGGGGGAAAATCCAAGAAAATGTGTAAAGCATATGTAGTTCATATGTAGTTCTGAGGAAAGACTATACAAATTTACTCTCCCATTAGAAGTAAATGAAAATGCTGTTTCCCCTTTGTCTCTCATAATTAATCCTCTTCAACCTTACCAATCCAACAGGTAATAAATTGCATCTCAATGTGTTTCACCTTATCTTTCTTTAATAGCTCAAGAGGTTAAACACTTTTTCAACTTTTTTGAATATTTCTATCTCTTTTTTGTTAATTCTGTTCATATTCCTTTTACTCGTGCTGTTTGAGTATGCAAAAAAATTTTTTTGCTTACTAAAACTCTTTATATATCTTATTTCTGCTTTCTAATAAGTAGTTTATAAGAATATGTACTATCAGTTTAACCACTGTTAAGAACAAGGGGAAAGAAACAGAACATTAAATGTATATACAAACTTCAGGAAGGGTAAAAAAAATAGAAAAAGGAAATTCAGTGTTTCTGTGATGTGTGTTGTTTTAAAAAAACAAATGTAACTTTCATAAATGAGGATTTTATTTTTTGTTTATTTTGTTTTGTTTTGCCGCATTAAACTTTCATATGGTCAATTCTGTGGACCTTCTATTTTGTTTTCTGCTTTGTTATCACATTTTAACAGGCTTTCTCTAGTCAAAGCATATGAGTACAAATATATTTACTTAAATATTTATCCTGTAGTTTAATGTATATAAGCTGTGCCGTGCTCAGTTGTGTCAGACTCTTTGCAACTCTTTGGACTATAGGGCTCAGGCTCCTCTGTCCATGGAATTTTTTAAGCAAGATAGCTGGAGTGGGTTGCCACTTCCTCCTCCAGGAGATCTTCCTGACCCAGGGATTGAAACTGCATCTCCTGTGGCTCTTGCTTGCAGGCAGATTCTTAACCCACTAACCCATTGGGTATGTATTTCAACATTAAAATCTTTCATCCATTTGCAATTTTTGTCTATAAAGGTAGGATCTCGACTTTTTTTTTTTAACAAATGTCTAGCAAATTGTTACAACACTGTTTATAAACAGCTGATCTTTTTGGCCACTTTATCACATGCTAAATCTTCACATATATTTGGGCCAATTCCTGAACTCAATATTTTGTTGCATTTTCTCCCCCTGTGGCTCTTTGAAGCTAAGACCACACTGTTTTAATTACTGTAGCTTTTAATATCCCAGATAACCCCATGACTCACCTCCTGCAGGTCTTTACCCAAATACCACCTTTTCTGTGAGATCCTTCCCAAGCAGCCTACTTACAATTGCAGTTTCCCTCTCCCCCTCCCCTGCCCGCCCCCTGCCACAAAGCAGTCTCTTCTTTGCTTTATTCTTCTCCTTAGCACATGTCTCCATCTGATATCCTAAGTGTTATATTTATTCATTTGCTTATTATCTGTTATCTCTAAACTGAGTTTCATGAGATGACAAGTTTCATGAGAACAGGGATTTTATTCTCTTGTATTCACTTGTGTATCCCCAGTGCCTGGAACACTGTCAACGACAGAATAGATTCTCAAAAATATTTGTTGAATGAATGACTATCCGGTAGAGAAAAACATACTACATACAGCCACTACTCTTTTTTTTTTTTTGAAACTTCCTAGTTCTTTTTACACAACCATTCTTCCATGAAATACAGTATTAGGTTGACCAGGTCAAAAAAGAAAATCCATGAAATTTTGATTAATCTCAGTTCAGTTGCTCAGTCATGTCCGACTCTTTGCGACCCCATGGACTGCAGCATGCCAGGCTTCCCTGTCCATTACCAACTCCAAGAGCTTGCTCAAACTCATGTCCATCCAGTCAGTGATACCATCCAACCATCTCACCCTCTGTTGTTCCCTTCTCCTCCTGCTTTCAACCTTTCCCAGCATCAGGGTCTTTTCCAATGAGTCAGTTCTTCGCATCAGGTGGTCAAAGTACTGGAACTTCAGCTTCAGCATCAGTCCTTCCAATATTATTCAGGACTGATCTCCTTTACGATGGCTAGTTGGATCTCCTTGCAGTCCAAGGGACTCTTGAGAGTTTTCTCCAACACCACAGTTTAAAATTATCAATTCTTCAGCACTCAGCTTTCTTTGTGGTCCAACTCTCACATCCGTATCTGACTACTGGAAAAGCCATAGCTTTGACTAGACGGACCTTTGTTAACAAAGTAATGACTCTGCTTTTTAATATGCTGTCTAGGTTTGTCATACAAGCAGGCTGGGTGGCTCAAATGGTAAAGCATCTGCCTACAATACAGGAGACCCGGGTTCAATCACTGGGTTGGGAAGATCCTCTGAGGAAGGAAATGGCAACCCACTCCAGTACTCTTGCCTGGAAAATCCCATGGACAGAGCACTGTGGTAGACTACAGTCCATGGGGTTGCAAAAAGTCAGACACAACTGAGCGACTTTGCTTTCACTTTCAGGTTGGTCATAGCTTTTCTTCCAAGGAACAAGTGTCTTTTAATTTCATGGCTGCAATCACCATCTGCAGTGATTTTGGAGCCCAAGAAATAAAGTCTGTCACTGCTTCCATTGTTTCCATATCTATTTGCCATGAAGTGATGGGACAGGATGCCATGATCTTAAGTTTTTGAATATTGAGTTTTAAGCCAGCTCTTTCACTCTCCTCTTTCACTTTCATCAAGAGGCTCTTTAGTTCCTCTTTGGTTTCTGCCATAAGGGTGGTGTCATTTGCATATCTGAGGTTATTGATATATCTCCCGGCAATCTTGATTCCATCTTGTACTTCATGCAGCCCAGCATTTAGCATGATGTACTCTGTATATAAGTTAAATAAGTATGGTGACAATATACAGTCTTGATATACTCCTTTCCCAATTTGGAACCAGTCTGTTGTTCCATGTCTAGTTCTAACTGTTGCTTCTTGACCTGCATACAGATTTCTCAGAAGGCAGGTCAGGTGGTCTGGTATTCCCAAATCTTAAAGAATTTACCACAGTTTTGATTTGATCTATACAGTAAATATCTTTCCTTTTCTCCTTTGCCTTTCACTTCTCTTCTTTTCACAGCTATTTGTAAGGCCTCCTCAGACAACCATTTTGCTTTTTTGAATTTCTTTTTCTTGGAGACGGTCTTGATTCCTGTCTCCTGTACAATGTCATGAACCTCCGACCATAGTTTATCAGACACTCTGTCTATCAGATCTAGTCCCTTAAATCTATTTCTCACTTCCACTGTATAGTCATAAGGGATTTGATTAGGTCATACCTGAATGGTCTAGTGGTTTTCCCCACTTAGAACAGCAAGGAGCAATAAGGAAGACTTCCTCAGCTATCAATGCAAAGAAACAGAGGAAAACAATAGAATGGGAAAGACTAGAGATCTCTTCAAGAAAATTAGAGATACCAAGGGGAAATTTCATGCAAAGATGGGCTCAATAAAGGACAGAAATAGTATGAACCTAACAGAAGCAGAAGATATTAAGAAGAGGTGTGTGTATTACACAGAAGAACTGTACAGAAAAGATCCTCACGACACAGATAATCACGATGGTGTGATCACTCACCTAGAGCCAGACATCCTGGAATGCGAAGTCAAGTGGGCCTTAGGAAGCATCACTACAAACAAAGCTAGTGGAGGTGATGGAATTCCAGTTGAGCTATTTCACATCCTAAAAGATGATGCTGTGAAAGTGCTGCACTCTATATGTCAGCAAATAGGAAAACTCAGCAGTGGCCACAGGACTGGAAAAGGTCAGTTCCAATCCCAAAGAAAGGCAATGCCAAAGACTGCTCAAACTACCGCACAATTGCACTCATCTCACACGCTAGCAAAGTAATGCTCAAAATTCTCCAAGCCAGCCTTCAGCAATATGTGACCCATGAACTTCCTGATGTTCAAGCTGGTTTTAGAAAAGGCAGAGGAACCAGAGGTCAAATTGCCAACATCCACTGGATCATTGAAAAAGCAAGAGAATTCCAGAAAAACATCTATTTCTGCTTTATTAACTATGCCAAAGCCTTTGACTGTGTGGATCACAATAAACTGTGGCAAAATTCTGAAAGAGATGGGAATACCAGACCACCTGACCTGCCTCTTGAGAAACCTGTATGCAGGTCAGGAAGCAACGGTTAGAACTGGACATGGAACAACAGACTGGTTCCAAATAGGAAAAGGAGTATGTCAAGGCTGTATATTGTCACCCTGCTTATTTAACTTATATGCAAAGTACATCATGAGAAACGCTGGGCTGGAGGAAGCACAAGCTGGAATCAAGATTGCTGGGAGAAATATTGATAACCTCAGATATGCAGATGACACCACCCTTATGGCAGAAAGTGAAGAAGGACTAAAGAGCCTCTTGATGAAAGTGAAAGAGGAGAGTGAAAAAATTGGCTGAAAGCTCAACATTCAGAAAACTAAGATCATGGCATCCGGTCCCATCACTTCATGGGAAATAGATGGGGAAACAGTGGAAACAGTGACTGACTTTATTTTGAGGGGCTGCAAAATCACTGCAGATGGTGATTGCAGCCATGAAATTAAAAGATGCTTACTCCTTGGAAGGAAAGTTATGACCAACCTGGATAGCATATTGAAAAGCAGAGACATTACTTTGTCAACAAAGGTCCGTCTAGTCAAGGCTATGGTTTTTCCAGTGGTCATGTATGGATTGAGAGTTGGACTATGAAGAAAGCTGAGCACCAAAGAATTGATGCTTTTGAATAGTCATGATGGAGAAGACTCTGGAGAGTCCCTTGGACTGCAAGGAGATCCAACCAGTCCATCCTAAAGGAGATCCATCCTGGGTTGTTCTGATCATCAGTTCTGAAGGAGTGATGTTGAAGCTAAAACTCCAATATATTGGCCACCTCATGCGAACAGCTGACTCATTGGAAAAGACCCTGATGCTGGGAAAGATTGAGGGCAGGAGGAGAAGGGGACGACAGAGAATGAGATGGTTGGATGGCATCACTGACTCAATGGACATGGGTTTGGGTGGACTCTAGGAGTTGGTGATTAACAGGGAGGCCTGGCATGCTGCAGTTCATGGCATCGCAAAGAGTCAGACGTGACTGAGCAACTGAACTGAACTGAACTGATACAGTCAAAGGCTTTGGCCTAGTCAATAAAGCAGAGGTAAATGTTTTTTCTGGAACTCTCTTGCTTTTTCAATGGTTCAATGGATGTTGGTAATTTGATCTCTGGTTCCTCTGCCTTTTCTAAATCCAGCTTGGACATCTGAAAGATCTCGTTTCATGTACTGTTGAAGGCTGGCTTGGAGAATTTTGAGCATTACTTTGCCAGCGTGTGAGATGAGTGCAATGGTGCAGTAGTTTGAACCATTCTTTGGCATTGCCTTTCTTTGGGATTGGAATGAAAACTGACCTTTTCCAGTCCTGTGGCCACTGCTGAGTTTTCCAAATTTCCTGACATATTGAGTTCAGCACTTTGACACCATTATCTTTTAGGATTTGAAATAGCTCAACTGGAATTCCATCACCTCCACTAGCTTTGTTTGTTATGATGCTTCCTAAGGCCCACTTCACTTCACACTTCAGGATGTCTGGCTCTAGGTGAGTGATCACACCATCATGGTGATTTGGGTCATAAAGATCTTTTTTTATATAGTTCTTCTGTGTATTCTTGCCACCTCTTCTTAGTATCTTCTGCTTCTGTTAGGTCCATACCATTTCTGTCATTTATTGTGCCCAATCTTTGCATGAAATGTTCCCTTGGTATCTCTAATTTTCTTGAAGAGACCTGTAGTCTTTCCCATTCTGTTGTTTTCCTCTATTTCTTTGCATTGATCACTGAGGAAGACTTTCTTATCTGTCCTTGCTATTCTTTGGAACTGGGCATTCAGATGAGTATATCTTTCCTTTTCTCCTTTGCCTTTCGTTTCTCTTCTTGTCTCAGCTATTTGTAAGACCTCCTCGGACAACCATTTTGCCTTTTTGCATTTCTTTTTCTTGGGGATGGTCTTGATCACTGCCTCTTGTACAATGTCATGAACCTCTGTCCACAGTTCTTCAGGCTCTCTCTCTATCAGATCTAATCCCTTGAATCTGTTCGTCACTTTCACTGTATGATCATAAGGGATTTGGTTTAGGCCATACCTGCATGGTCTAATGAATTTCTCTACTTTCTTCAATATACGTCTGAATTTTGCAATAAGGAGTTCATGATCTGAGCCACAGTCAGCTCCTGGTCTTGTTTTTGCTAACTATATAGAGCTTCTCCATCTTCAGCTGCAAAGAATATAATCAATCTGATTTTGGTATTGACCATCTGGTGATGTCCATGTGAATAGTCATCTCTTGTGTTGTTGGAAGAGGGTGTTCGCTCTCACCAGTTCATTCTCTTGACAAAATTCTGTTAACCTTTGCCCTGCTTCATTTTGTATTCCATGGCCAAATTTGCCTGATACTCCAGATATCTCTTGACTTCCTACTTTTGCATTCCAGTCCCCTATGCTGACAAGGACATATTTTTTTGGTGTTAGTTCTAGAAGGTCTTGTAGGTCCTCACGGATCCATTTAACTTCAGCTTCTTCAGCATTAGTGGTTGGGGCATAGACTGGATTACTGTGTTGAATAAAGTGATTATTTTAGGAAGAATTGACAGCTTTACAGTCTCAGATACTTCCAAGTAAGATTCAGTTATTTACTTTTTCAACTCTTCTTCCATATCCCTCAGTGTAGGTTAATGATTTTCTGTGTGAGGGCCCTATATATTTTATATTGATTGCTCCTAGTCATTTTGGTATGTTTTCATTATTATTCATTCAGTTATTCAATAGATGTTTACTGTTGTCTCCCACATGTCAGGCACTGTTTCAGGAGCTAGGAAAGCAATAGTGAACAAAAATTGTTCTCTCCCTTCATGGCCTTTGTGTTCTTGTGAAAATGGAATTCTTTTTTCCCTTATATTTTTTAACTGGTAATATTTGGCATATAAAAGAGCTTTTGAGTTTTGTGTAGTTACTTTTAACCGATCTTTTTACTAAATTCTTTTACTGCTTCTAAAAGTATTTTAAATGACTTTCTAGTTTCATCAAATAGACAACTATACCCTCAGATAGTGAAAACTTTGCCATCTCTTTCCAAACATATTTATTTCTAGTTCATTTTCTCGTTTTATCTATTAGCATAGTGAAGTTTTCTAATAGAGTCCCTGTATTTATCCCATACTTAATATTTTGGAAATTAATTCCATTTTAACAGTCAGGAAGAAAAGACATTAAAAATATTTTTTAATCTTAAGCCCATATAAGCTACCAGAAATTTTAATTTAAGTATCAAATTATCTGATATGATTCAAATATTTGACTTGATACAATTGACATTAGCTGGGTACAGCTGATGCTAAATTCATTTTGAGAAAATACTATTTTTTTTTCTCTTTGCTGCCAGATTGTTGATGTAGAATTAATAAAAAGAAAAGAAGACAAATTGGTTGAGGCCTAGAGGGCTAAATAATTCATTGAGTCAGCTATTACTGAATCTATCTGTTAAAGTAAAATATAAAATCATGTTTCACCGTTGAAATCAGAAAACATTAAATCTACTTATTTCTTTTATATTTATATTTGCCTATTACTTGTACAAACATTGAAATAGCTACAAATTTAATTCGTATATCCAATTCCATTAAAAAAGGGTTGCCTGAGTAAAGCTTTACACCACATTTGTAAACTAAATTTTTCTGAGTCATTTGTCCTAATAAAATAAAACAGGGATTAAGAGCAGTGATACGGCACCCATTTCTACAGCTGAAGACAATGAGACTTGGCAGACCTGAGTATCTTGCTCATGCTCACACCATACACACAGAGCCCAGCCTCAAACTCTGCTTTTCTGCTTCACATGAAATATTCTCTCCATAATGCTGTCCCTTTCGTGTGGCCTTTTCTACATAATTAGAATACTCAAATGTGTTTCCTCACTTACCTAGGAAATTTTCTTAATTGCTACCTTTCCCTATTATTTTAGCAGGAAATTATTTTTTATAAAACTCACATATGGTTTTTGATTTTATGGTGCCCTTTTCCTGAAGGTTCAAATAATGAACGTATGTTTGAAGAGTAAATTCTTACAACAGTCCTGTGTCGAGGGAAGCAGAAATGATGAGCCTTCTGTGATGTAAATCAACATTCTCATTGTTAAAAAATAGATGCAGTCATTCATAAGTGTCACAAAGCACTCTAAACTGAATAGGAAGGAATATCTGAGTGGAACTGATAACAGCCAAGCCTGGAGAGGAAGCAAGACAGCCCGTTACCAGCTATTGAAAAGTTCCATGAAAAAAACAAAAAAAATGACATACAGCAGGAAATTCCTGACCAGTGGTGTAATCTCTTACATAAATGTGTTGGCAGATAAATGGATTTTTATGATTTTTGCTTACGCCCACTGCTCATTGCCCCTTTAGATATGTCACCTTGTAACCATATTGTAACTTCACTCTAACTCTGTTTAATGGTCTGATTCAATAAATTGTAGGTTCATCTTAATCCTCTCAAAATATTCTTGGCCCTTTGCCCAAAAGTGGGGGAAAGCGTAACTAAAATACCACCAGAAACTTGATGTAAGCTAATTCTAGGAAAAGTATATGGAGGATAAAATACAGTAAGACCCTAACTTACTATTATAGTATAGAAAATAGGCAGCGGAAATTTTGGTGTACTGACTAGGGCCATAGCAATAGACCTATGGAACTAACAGAGCAGAAAGTAAATGAAATAAATATGTGTTACAATCCTGGCATATGTTAAGTACTAACCTAAATGTTTTACTTACATTTTCTCATTTCATTTTTACAACAGCACTGCAAAATGACTATTATGCTTATTCCACAGAAGCATAATAGAAATTTCAAGAAGATGAAGTTATATAATCCATACCCTCCCACCTCCGCGGCAGACCTAGATTTAGTAATTCCTGGCGCTGCCGCTTGCTGCCTACGCAACCCTGGGCCAAGTGTGAGCTTAACTTTCCTCACTTGTAAAATGAGAATGAAGATACCTACCTCACAAGGTGACCGTGAAGACATTAAATAAACGGCAAAACTAAACACAATGGCGATTACTATTAACACAAATAGTTTAACTGATAAGAGAAAGTGATGGGAATCGATTTCCAAATTGTTTTCTTGGACACTTTGTTTTCGAAGGCTTGATTACACAATACGGATCTGTGTTTTCCAGGCAAGGTCTTTTTGGTTGAGCATCAGTGAATCATTTCCTTCATATTCAGATGAAAGATATGCCTGGTTAGGTCAGGTTCCACCCTGCTTTATCTTAACGATCCGTAGATTGCAGGTAAGCAAACAATTAGGATTGTTAAGAATTTCACTCCTAGGAGACCAAGATTCCCTCTCTGCAGATATTTCCAGCACAAAAAGGGGAACTGTAGGGTCATTGACCTACTGACACTGAGTCTACAATGACAAGTTCTATGCCAGTAAACTGAGAGGCCAGGGGAGTGATTCCAGTATTTTCTGTTTTTCATGTCAACTAAACTCAGTTTGCAAATGAAATCTCATGTGGCTCTACAACATAAATGACAGATAATAACAGCAACATTTTATCAAAATATTTTATTGGTCCAAATTTGTCACATACATTTATTATAAAATTAATAAATGAAAATGGCGAGTTTTAAGGAACACAAAAAATTTTGAAATTGGAGATTACTCATGATAGTGTACAAATCTTAACACTCAGTGCTCCAAAATTTCATTTTGCTTTGTTTACACAAAATTGAGATGTCTGATACACAAGTAATTGCAGATGAGAACAGTTTTTGTTAGTTGGTTTTTGGTTTGTTTTGTTTTTGTGGTGACTGTAGGTTTGGAGGTTTTGTTTTGTGTTCATATTTAACAGTTTATGTTGCTTTTTTATTAAGCAATTAGCCAGAGAGACTTTATTTGAAAATGTACACAGGTATAAGTTACTAGCCATACAACGTAAGATCACCATAATTAATATTGCTCTGAAGGTATATGTAGATAAAATAATTGTTTAGGTGGAGAGAACTCAAGAGAATCAGCTGAAAAACTGTTACAAACAATGAAGACCTGTATGGTGAAAATGTAATATGGAAAAATCAAGTCTTCATACAGACAAACAACAATCAGAAGATACAATAGAGGAAATCACTCTATTTACTGAAAAAAAGGTTAAAATTCTTCAAGATAAACTCAATAGTTATTTTTTTACAGACTCAAACAATTGGAAAGGCATATCATGTTTTTGGTTTAAAAGACTCAGCATCTTAAGATGTCAATTCTCTCAGAAGGTAATTTATGAATACTAGGCATCCCACTCCCAAAATTGCTGATAGGATTTTTTCAGACTAGGCAAGCTGATTTTAAAGTTCCTATATAAAACTAAATAAGAAATAAGAGCCAGTAAAAAGTATCTAAGAAAAAAATTTTTCTAAAAAAGAATGAGGAAGGGTTGATCATACCAGTTATTAAAACTGATGGGAGAGAAGAAAGGAAGAAATGGAAGGAGGGAGAAATTTAAACATAGAATTGTCTGGAACTGCACTGAACATCTCAGAAGAAATTAGCTATATTGCTTGGTTCTGTGGAACAGAATTAGATGCCTTTTGTATCAGTTTTACATTTTTTTATCACTACATACATGCATGTATGAACCATTCAAAAACTTTAAAATAACTTTAATATACAGATATAAATTGAATAAATGAAGACTGTAATAATCTACAAAGTTAAGGGAAATATTTATCAATTGCATTTAAACACCTACAATCCATTACATGTATTAGATTTACAACCATAATCTGTGATTAGTTATACTTCTTAACAGAAAATAGTTTATAATGTGGTATATTTTGAAAGTCTTCCCTGGTGGCTCAGCAGTAAAGAATCTGCCTGCAATGCAGGAGACACGGGTTCGATCACTGGGTCGGGAAGATCCCTTGGAGAAGGAAATGGCAACCCACTCCAGTATTCTTGCCTGGAAAATCCAGTCCAGGAGGTTGCAAAGAGCTGTGCACGACTTAGCAACTAAACAACAACAATATTTTGAAAACTTCATCCTAGAATCTAGGACACTCAAATATTCCAAAACCATATAACATTAAGCCATAATACTCAGCATAGGTATTTTCTAAATAGGAAAGAAATTAAAGGTAAGAAAGGAACCAGTTTCCATAGCTGCTGCTTTGGAAATAGGTTAAAATACAGTTTTCAATACAAATATGTTGCTTTTCCCCTCCTTTCTACGTCAGCAGTATACAAATGTCTTTTTATAAATTTAATGGAATAAATGAGCAATTATTAAATAAGTACTTCTGAATCTTACATTTCAGCAGAATACCAATGATACTAGGAGACATATAATCTCAAACCCTTAACATTAACCCTGGTACATAGAGGCACTCAAGAAATATTTGTTGAATAAACACTACTAGAAATATGGCTTCCCTGGTGGCTCAAACAGTAAAGAATCCAGAGTTTGGAGTTCGATCCCTGGGTGGTGTGAGGAAGATCCCCATGAGAAGGGAAAGCTACCCACACCAATATTCTTGCCTGGAGAACTCCATAGACAGAGAAGCTTGGCCAGCTTCTATGTATCTTCTATCTATCTTTTTTCTGTCCATGCTATCTTTTAGAATCCTAATGTCATTAAGTGGATTTTAAAACTGGTAATTGGGATTTTTTTAAAGGTAATGGATATCTTTTAAAGTCAATTTGAAAAGTCAAAATCATAAGAATTCAGGCCAAAAGTAACCAGAAAAGAGTGTCCTTATTTTCGATAAATATAACAAAAGTATTCTAATCATTCTCCAATGGTCACTTGGTCATGCTGCTGCTGCTGCTATCCGACTCTGCGACCCCATCAACAGCAGCCCACCAGGCTCCCCCGTTTCTGGGATTCTCCAGGCAAGAACACTGGAATGGGTTGCCATTTCCTTCTCCAGTGCATCAAAGTGAAAAGTGAAAGTGAGGTCGCTCAGTCGTGTCCGACTCCTAGCGACCCCATGGACTGAAGTCTACCAGGCTCCTCCATCCATGGGATTTTCCAGGCAAGATACTGGAGTGGGTTGCCATTGCCTTCTCCGCACTTGGTCATGAGTAGAAATCTATTTTATTCTTTTAAATAGTTAGACTGTTCCATTACATAAATATATCAGAGTTTGCTCAAAACCAGTCCTCTATTGATGTTGTGGTGCTCTCACTTGGTTAGGAGAGCCCCACAAAATGTATTATTATAAAAGGATACATTATTCTTTGCAGCATTATAATAGTAGTAGCAAAAGTCTGAAAACAATCTAAGTATTTATCAATAGAGGACTGGTTTTGGACAAACTTTGATATATTTATGTAATGGAACACTATGTAACTATTTAAAAAAATAAAATAGATCTCTATATGCTGGTGTGGAACAACCAAGATATCCTGTTACCTTTTTTAAAAGCACAGAGCTTTTAAAAAAAGTTCTTCCCAGGAGGAGCAGGGAAGCCTACTTTACATGGGCTCTCAAGTCAATGAATAAGGCTGAAAAGTTCCTCAAAGACCCCCGTGGAGCAAAGCCAGTTTGGAAGCTTACAAAACCTCTCGATAAATCCTGCACAGAGCCGGTGTTTCCTATGGCATTGAAAGGCATTGCTAGTTCTTCAGTTGCACATCAGATGAAGCTAACTATCATTTACAGGTCATGTTGTGTAATAGATACAGTCCTAAAAGTCAGCCTCTCTTGAATATCACAGCAAAAGTGAAGGACAAAAGCAAAAATCAAAAGTGGGACTACATCAAACTGAAAAGTTCCTAAATAGCAAAAGAAGAAAGTGAAGTCACTCAGTCATGTTCAACTCTATACAGCCCCATGGACTCTAGCCTACCAGGCTCCTCCATCCATAGAATTTTCCAGGCAAGAGTACTGGAGTGGGTTGCCATTTCCTTCTCCAGGGGATCTTCCCAACCCAGGGATCGAACCCAGGTCTCCCACATTGCAGGCAGACACTTACCCATCTGAGCCACCTGGGAAGCCCTAGTGGGCAAAAGAAGCAACCAGCGAAATGAAAAGGCAACTTATGGAATGGGAAAAAAGTATTTGCAAACCATCTGATAAAGGTTAATATCCAAAATATGTAAGGAACTCATACAACTCAATAGCAAAAAATCAAACAATCCTATTGAAAGATAGCCAGAAGACTTGAACCGATATTTTCCTCAAGACAGCATACTGATGGCTAACAGGTGAAAAGATGCGGATTGCTTTTTTGGAGCTGTTTATTTGTAATGCTCCCTTTCTCTTTGTATTTTAAATTCCTATGATAGGAATTTGAAATTGGTGTTGATGTTTGACTGTGCTTCTGAATAGCTTATTTTTACTCTCTGATTGCATTAGATTTGGAGTGTTAGATCTATCAAAATAAAAATAACAAACTAGACTTGGGGAATATTCAGAAAACGAAAAAAAAAAAAAAAAGCCCAACTTTCTTCAGCCATAAAAGAGGAGATCTTACAACATGCAGCAACATGGATGAAACCTGAGGGCATTGCACTAAAAGAATTAAGCCAATCCCAAAGGGACAAATAATGCATGATTTCATTCCTATGAGGTATCTAAAATAGTCAGACTCAGATTAGAATGGAAGTTCCAGGGGATGGTGGAAGGGGAAAGGAGGCGTTGCTAATCACCAGGTATACAGTTTCATGATGTATATGCATGCTGACTAAGTTCTGGACATCTGCTTTACAATACTGTGCCTAGAGTTAACAATACTGTATTGCCCACTTTAAAATACTGTATTAATATATTATACTGTTAAAATACTGTATTGCCCTCTGTTAAAAGGGCAGATCTCGTGTTAAGTTTTCTTACCATGGTACAATAAGAAGCCAGTCTCATTCTGGGTGCAGGGCTGTGCATATGCTGAATATGAGTCCAGTTCAAGGAACAGGGGTTGCTGCGTCCACCTCCTGCTCAGTCATTGAGTCGAATGGCAGGTGCGATCACCAGCATGAATTTCTCCTGCTTTAATTGCTTTTATTTTGGTGTTATTGTTGTTGTTTTTTTGCCAAGTACATGTAGGGAACTCTATTTTTCACTTCAGATATATAGAGTAGATTTAAGTCATATTCACTTATGGTACACTTCCTCTGCAAAATTCTTCCACTTGTGTAAAATAAATAAAAGTACATAGGTGTGTGCTTAGTCGCTCAGTTGTGTCCAACTCTTTGTGACACTGTGGACTGTAGCCCGGCAGGTTTCTCTGTCCATGGAATTTTACAGGCAAGAACAGTGGAGGGGGTTGCCATTTCCTTCTCTAAGGGATATTCTGACCTAGGGAGACCCCCATCTCTTGCCACTGTGCTACCTGGGAAGCTCTTCACATATCCACATACATACTTACCTATTCATAGACTATCTGAAGGGACACTCAGGAAACTGGGAATACAGTTTACCTTTGCCAGGAAGGACAGGGCACTTGAAGAACTGGAATCGGAAGGACACGTTTCACTTTGTAATATTTTGGTATTATTCAAATGTTTTACCGTATATCACATTCCTTTAAAAATACAAGTGAAAATACTGTTTAAAAATGTACAAAACATCTAATGGTTTAAGATTTATTAATAGCTGTGAACTGAAGACCGATTAACCTCCCGCTAATAATGACTTCCTCTTCCTCTTCCCCAGTTCTTCACTTTTGGAGCTCACAGAATCTTTAAAAGTTTGATAAAACTAAAAACCTCCCCCAGTGGAAAACAGATACATACATATACATAAACCCATGAAATCTCTGAACTCTCAGTTTAAAGCTGTTACATTACATCAACACCTATCTGTGAGATTCTTGCCGCAAAATGTTCAACCTGAATCTATTCATGAAGATATACTCAGATACATTCAACATAAGGAATATTCTCCAATATAATCAGCCTACATTCTTCAAAAATTCCATATCATGGAACACAGCAAAGCAAAATATAAATCTAAAGACAATAAGACACACACAACTAAATACAATGTGTGAACTTTGATCAAATTATGATTTGGGGAAGAAAAGAAATCTATAAAAGATATTTGGGACACTAGAGAAATTTGAATATGGATTCTATATTAGATGCCATTATGGGATTATTATTTATTTTAAGGGTGTGATCATGCCTATTAAACAACCGAGGGGTGAAATCTGCCTGCAACTTACTTTATAGTTCAAAGCTATTGCACACAGCGCAAATAAATATAACTAAATGTTAGCCATTGTTAAAGGTTAACGCCTATAGTAAAAGGTATTTTTTTCACACTATTTTTCTAACTTTTCTGTCAGTCTGAAAGTTTTCTATAGAACAAGTTCCCCTCACTCTCCCATAACTGTGGCAGAGCACCATCACCAGATTTCCCCCTTCTTCCTACTCACCCTCTGGGCTTTCCTCCTCCAACTGTCTTGCCAAAATGCGTTGTTGATACAAGAAAGCTAGCACTCGATCCATTTCTTCCACAAATATTATGAAGCATAGGCAGCATCTCACCCTCAGCCCAGGCTGCCTTTGCCTTTGTCTCACTTGGCTAAGCCATGAGGAACTGTGCTGTTATCGTCTTTATAACCCCAGGATTACAAATGCAGTAAGAGGAAGCAGTAAACATTTACTGAGCTGAGACTTTGGGCCAGTGTCCCTGATCTTTAGTACCTGTTGTGCTACTCCTTAGCAAAGTAGGTAACAGATGTCATGGGAGGATGAGACAGATGCTGAAACCAAACCCCCAAAATCAAACTCTAGGGTTGCCTCTCCCATGAGTACAGATCAAAAGAGCCTGGCTCACAGCAGCTTTGTGCCACGTTAGCAAGAGTATGGGAGCCCAAAGCATGCCCCAAGTGGAGTACAGTTAAGGTTTTTAAACTGCCATCTGTGCCTGCTGCTGGCTTTACTCAGCTTCCACCTGTTAGCTTTTTATTCTCCAATACTGCACTGATAGCATTTTCTGTAATGAGGGAGCCACAGAGACCATCACTGGCAACATAAGCACCATCCTAATTTAGAGTAAATAAAACAATTTCAAGCAAATTGGAAACTAAGTGACAGAAAGTGTCACAGATGGAAGACACTGGGAACAGGAGGGGAAGTCTACGTTGCTCATCATCCCCGAGGTCCGTGATGGAGTTGATTCTGAAAATGCTGGCCATGCATCCAAGCTGTCTATTGCCACGCATATGCAGAACAAGCCAACTGAATTGCATTTGTCTTTGGGAATAAGATGTTCCTGTACTCTCCATTACAACCAAAATCAAATCTATCCACTGCAATCGGTATTGCACTTTTTAAAAAATGTTTCCTTTTAACTTTACTCATTGCCCATTATTATTCCTCTTCTCTTTTCCTGCACCTTCCTTTCTCTTCAGAGAAGTCTCTAGAAAGAAAACACATGACTCTCAATCTGGGAGATCAGAGAATCTGATTTACCATCTCCAACTCCCTGCTAATACTGGAACCCTTGACCTGACTAAAGGAAGAAAAACAGTGACACATGTTTCACCGCCTAAGTAGTTTCAACTGCCACCTCTTTCTGATTTGAAATCCGATCTTCCCTGGTGGCTTAGACAGTAAAGCATTTGCCTGCAATGAGGGAGACCCAGGTTCAATCCCTGGGTCAGGAAGATCCCCTGGAGAAGGAAATGGCAACCCACTCCAGTATTCTTGCTTGGAGAATCCCATGGACAGAGGAGCCTGGCAGGCTGCAGTCCATGGGGTCACAAAGAGTTGGACATGACTGAGCAGCTTCACTTTCACTTTCACTCTTGATTAGGCTTTAAAAATAAACAAAGAAATGGAGATGTTTGCAGTCAGAGTAATGGCAAAGCACACTGGCCAAGACAGGGATTAGGAACTGGGTGAAATAATATGTTCCCTATCCTATTCTCTTTCTCACCTTCAGGTCCTTCTTCATCTTTCTGCCCTCTCCCCTTTTTCCCCCTCCCTTTTGACCCTCTCCACATTCTGTGCCAGTGTCAACTAATGACTGCCAAAGCTGAAGAGCCTGACTTGCTGAAACTATTTCTGTCTTGTGGAATCAAGGCTATGAGTTCCCTTCTCCTTTTCACTCCTTTGTCAGCAAGAAGGTTGAGCCCAGATTAGTCTGCAGCGATCCACTAGCTCTACGTCCTCTGATGTTTGCTGAGTAGTGCTCTGTTCCAGGTATAAGCAAAGAGGAGGAAGCCTTGTCCTGCCTACAAGAAGCCTCTGCTCCAGCAGAGGAAAGCAAGCCTGACGACAACTAAATCTAAGGCAAGGGAGAATCACCGAGGGACAAGTGATTAAATTTCGATGAGTTTGCCAATCCCCCCAGGAGATTATACCATACAAAAAATTTTTTTCTACAAACACTTAAATAAACAAGAGTACAAAATAAAGATTTATTGGATGACACACAAAAAAAATCCTCAACCTCAAAAAGCATCTCTCCTTTTTGCAAGGGGTGGGGTGTTGCACAGGAAAAATGCTTAGTCTTTAGCACAAGAGGAACTAAATAGAAGACCAGAGGAAATTCTTATAAGGCTATGTTTCCACCTCTTAGTCAGAAGAGCAACACATACCAGCATGTATCCGATGATCTCAGGGGCTCAGTATCCTTGTCCTGGGTTGGAGATAGCACCAGGATCATTCTAGTCTTAACTACTTTCCATATACCACTGGTAATCATGACTTTTGGACAATCCAAGCCATATTGAAGTGAGGACAATCGAAAGAACTTTAAAAATATTACAAATCTCATCAATAACACCTTCATTCAGACTCAATTTGGCATGGCTATTGGTCCTGAGAGTTCCAGGAAGGTAATTTTAACAGACGAATGCTCAAGAAGATCACGGGTTGTGTCTTTCCCAAAAGATGCTACACTTAAAGCTGCATAAATTGTCTAGGGTCTCCCAGGTCATAAGAAGGGAGAAATAGCTGACTGGTCGTTGAGTCCCTTTCCCTTCTTTTAGTTCTCCAGGAAATGAAGCGAGTTCAGAGAAAGGGGAACTGGGTTAATGAAGTAAAGAAACATTTGTCTAGAGTTGGGCAACCCTGATACATGGAACTGATACATGGAAAGGGCAACACCGCTGGGAGAAGGCAGAAATCCAGCAGAGGAAAGAGTGCCAGTAGAGGCAGCCATCTGAGGTCTCTGAGGCCCCGACTATAAATAACTGCTCTCCCCCATGTTCCTGTCACCTCTTCCCAAAATGCGAGTTAGATTCCCAGTCAAAAGTTAAGCCTCAGTCCCATGCCTTCCTCTCTCTAACCTAACCTTCTCTTTCCTAATGCTATATGGTGGTGGGCCGTCAATCAGCAGGAGGTCCGGAGTCAAGCGCCTCAGTGTTGGATTCCTGCCTTCTATTTCCCAGCTTCCTGAATCTCTGAGCTGTGACTTCATCTGAAAAATGGAACACTGATTATGATGATGGTAACAAGCAACCATAAAATAGGTACTAATTTTCAGGGGGGGAAATTCAGGGCAGTATTAATTACTGTTAGAAGTAATAATACTTCTTTCTTTAGAGACGAAAAATTGCAATTCTGAGAGGAGTTAGTTAACTTATCCAAGGGCTAATCCTTGCCTATGGTTATAAGTGGAAGTGTTAGTCACTCGTTCGTGTCTGGCTCTTTGTGACCCCATGGACTGCAGCCTGCCAGGCTCCTCTGTCCATGGGATTCTCCAAGCAAGAATACTGGAGTGGGTTGCCATGCCCTTCTCCAGGGGATCTTCCTGACCCAGGGATCGAACCCAGGTTTCCTGCATTGGAGGCAGATTTTTTACCATCTGAGCCACTAGGGAAGTCTTGGTTATAATACCTGCCTGAACAGGATACTGTAAGGGTTAACATTTGTGTGTACGCCTATCAGTGAACACTACTGACATTATTTTTGGTGCTATTTCCTTCCATGGTGATACTTTTGTTTTGTTGCTTTCCTCTCTCTCCAGATGCTGGGAGTTCTGAGGTCCATCAGGCACAAATCATGAGCCCATACACCCACAAGACTAAACCAAGGCCTTGGGGACAATTCTGAGCACCAGATAACAAAACTGATAGACCTTTTAGATGTTTCATTGTTGAAATATACCTGTTAAAAGTAAAATAAAAATTAAGAAAAAAACAGAGAAATAAAAACTTTTAGAGCTAATAAGTCAGTTCAATAAACTTGCAGGACACAACAAGATCAAAATACTTAAATCAGTTGTATTTCTGTAAACTAGGAATGAACAACCAGAAAATAAGATAAACAAAATGCAGATAGATGAATAGATTTTAGTTAACAGAATAAAAAAGTGTTATAGATATGGTCTCTACTTCCACATTGCAACTAACCTTTAACAAACTATCACTTTCCTAGTTTTGAAATGTCAAAGAAAAATATTTCTATCCCTGCTGTTGCTGCTGCTGCTGCTAAGTCGCTTCAGTCGTGTCCGACTCTGTGCGACCCCATGGACTGCAGCCTACCAGGCTTCTCCGTTAAAGGCTATTAAAATACTCCAACCCTTTCAAGTACAAAATATATATACATATACACTTTTTGAGTATGAATGAGATTATCAAGAGGCAAGAGAATGAAATTCAGTACTAATATTTCAACTCTACCTAAAAGGGTCCCCCAGAGCTTGTGTTTTCTAGGAGTTCAGAATGACAAAAGGCAAGGTATATTGTCCTTATGTGTCCCACTTAGATTTCCTAAATTAATATTATCCTATGCCAACTTTCAACTATCCAAGCTGTACTTGTGCTCCATTCTTAGCTTTTAATTCACTTTTGACTCTCATGAAATAAATGTTTAAACCTCTGACATGCCAAGATGCCCATCAGATTAAACACAGCAAGCATTTAGCACATACATGGAGAATTCCCTAAGTAATATAGAATTATTGCTGTATGTCATCATTTCCTTCCTATTGCCAGCTAATATCCCCATGTCTGAAAGTGTATCTTCAAGCTACACATCTATTTATAATAGTGTGCTCACTGTCTTCCTTCCTCTGGTACATTGTCTGTGACCTTGACCATTTGAAGGCTGACAAAACAGGGCCATCAACATATGTTTATGAAACTCTAGACATCTTGTGAGAGATTCTGTAGTGACTAAAAGCAATAAAGAGTGACAAGGATAGTTCTAGACTATAATACTGCCGGTCGAGAGAAAAATGTCACCCTTCCCAGAAAGGACCTAGAGGCATAATTAGGAGATAGAAAAGACACACTAACGAGAAGCTGGGGCAAAATACAGAAGCAATGGAAAGTGCCTTCTCTCCAGCTTGCCTAATTGACATCCCTCAGTCCACATCCAAAGAGTCCAGGTAACAGTGAGGACTCCATGTCCAAAATATGCAGCATGAAAGAATGCCCAGCCTAGTAGCCCTCCTGAGGAGGGGCCAGCAGGAGTTTCTAGGAGGAAATGTGGCTTTTGCTAAGAGCATCAGTATGAAAACTAAAATAATGAATCCACCAGGACACCTACAAAGAACATTAAAAGAATTTAAGCTTCATAGTTCCTGAATGTCCATACCCATAACCACAAATCCATACGCCCGACAGTGCTATAAACAAGTCTTGCCTGAAGGTCTCCTTCCTATTCACATGTTTCTTCATAAAATCTGGTAGGATCTCCTTCGCTTTTTCCTGGCTTTTGTCCTTGTCATTCCTGTCTGTCAGGAACAGAAAGGAAAGAAATACACAAATGTATGATATCACTCATAGATGGAAGTTAATTTTTTAAATGAATACAAATGAACTTACTGACAAAACATAAACAGGCAGATTTTGAAAACAAATTTATGGTTACCAAGTGGGAAACTTGGGAAGTAGGGGTAAATCAGGAGCTTGGGTTTAACATACACACACTACTATATATAAGACAACCAACAAGGACCTACTAGAGCACAGGGAGCTCTACTCAGTATTCTTTAATAATCCACAAGGGTAAAGAGTCTGAAAAAGAATGAATATATGTATATGAATAACTGAATTACTTTGCTCTACCTCTGAGACTAACACAATATTGTAAATCAACTATACCTCAGTAGAATTTAAAGAAAGACACAAATAAACTGGGCTCCAGATGCTTTCTCAATTAATTGGCCCCTGAATGCTGACTTTCCTAGGATCAAAGTAAAGGTGTCCCTGGCAACCCAACATTAAGTCCCTGTGGTACCTTAGAGACCTCTCTGTAAAATGCGGAGTGTTCATGTAACCCCAACTATCCTGCCAGCACAAACATTTTATGATTCTGGGATGCATGGTGGTGCATGAGAAGAGTCTCAGCAGCTGCCCTCATGCAACCTCTCTCCTGATTCTTCTCATCCCAGTGGAGTGGAACCTCCCTCAGCCCGCATCCCCATCCCCAAAGGCCAGAGGCAGGGAGGTGGCTGCCACTCTCTCACCTCTCGGTTAGCAATGGCTACAAAGATGGAGCGGCCTTTTCCCAAATGACTCTCTTCACCTCACAGAAAAATTTTACCTTCTTCACTTTAATTATCAGTATCATTCACCTGCCAGCACCATCACCTGTCCCTGCTCCTCCACCTCTCAGAAGTATGACCTCTCAGTCTCCTCATCTATAAGAGGAGGGTAGTAATGGTATCCGTTGCTATTGCGAGGATTAAACTGGTTAACACAGGGAAGGCACTTAGTCCGTAGCACATAGTATGCACCAGGTAATAGCTGTCATTTGCCTTGTTATTACTGCTAGTAGCAGTAGTGGTAAGAGTAGTTTTCTCTGTCACCAACTCAAGGATTCCAACACTGTTATCTTTCCCTCGCTTATATTTGGCTTAGGGTGAATAGTTCAGATCCCCACTTTAAGAGTCTGTACTCTCAGGACAAAGCAGGGCTCTGGGGACTTTACCGGAAGGTTTTCACTTTCTCTTGACAGGAGGCCCTGTGTATTGAACGTGTCCTTGCCACCTCTACAGTATTAATAACTACCAAATGGGACGAGAGAATCATAGACATGTCAGCGATTTGATTCCACACGTTTACGTCATGATTCAAAGAGTCAAGGTCACAAACAATGGGATAAAGGAAGACGACAGCTCCAGGATACCAAGCCCACATTTTCTCCAAATTTTCTGTAATATGTTAAAGCTTTTTAGCATTTTAGAGCCCTATATAGTGCCTGTGTCAGATGGAGTGATTCTTCCCTAAGAATATTTTGTATTTTGAATAACACCCCAGTGAATAGATTGAATCAAGGTGATAGCAGCAAATGGCAGAAAAGTAATAGTCTAAAATTGTTCCCAAACCCAAATCTCCTCTCAGAATGACGTCTGGAGCTGTGGCAAGTAGAAACCAGATCATCGCTGCTTCATCTACCCACAGTATCTAGCAATACTCAAAGGCTATGGTTTTTTAATTAGATTTTAACTAAGGTTTGAAAAAAAATAATAGATCCAATCATTTATTTTATTTTTTTGCCAATTCAATATTTAAAATCTTTATAAGCTCTAAAATAATGATACATTCCAATCACTGAAGGTTTTCTTTTACAGGATTCTATCATCTCAACACATGTCATGAACTAATTTATCCTTGTTCAACTTAAATCTAGAGGGACATCCTGGCACCAGCCAAGGTAGATGTGGTGAGAATCACTGCCAGAGACTGATTTACTTAACATTGTACCATTCTTGATGTATGGGGGGAGATGTGTTCAGAAATGAGTGACTAAAAAATAAAATTTTCTCAAAAATTAACTATACCTTAGTGTAGATGGAGTAGAATAATCACAAGTCAAAGTGTCACTGGTGGTAGATTGATCCAGTGGCAACTCTGTTCTTAGCCCATCAGTCCCCACAGAAAGGTCCAGACAACTCTCTCTGTATGGTTAGGGAGGTTCAGGTCCTACCACTGACTCCGATCAGCGCCCCCAAAAGGCAGAAGACTGTACAGCGTCTTCACTCAAGTCCAGGTGTTGTAAACCATCGTGTACAACATTCCAAGTATGATGAGGAGTTGAGGGTGACGTCCCTAGCCTAGCTAACTCGTTCCTAGTACTAACTCTGGGAGCAGGTCTCAGTCTCTTTTATAGGAGCCCCATATGGCCACACCACTGGTGGTCTGGGAGTAACTCCCTCTTGCCAATCTTCCGTACATCCTCACTCTTTTTCCTTTAGTTCCTGTCTTTCTGGAAGTTCCCATCTCTGGTCTCCTGACCATCCGAGTGTGATCTGTTATTCTCATGATCTACTCCACATGGTTCTGCTGTGAGACGGGGAAGATTCAGACTTCTGTGGGTGGAGGCAGTGATGGAAGGTCCCTGACAGTGAGCTGCTCTCTGGGTAAGGCAAGGTTACACTGCCAAGGTTAACTTCCTGCTAGGACAATTGTCCTACCTTCTTCAGCTACAACAGTGTAGTCCTCCTTTCTGGCTTTCAGTTGTTTCCTAGAGCTGCCTTCACTACCATACTACCCTACATAAAGCCACTGCCCCAACACTCTATTCCATTAAGTAGATTTATTTTATTATTGGCGGTTAATATTAGGTAAAATCTGTGTGGGAGCTTCCCAGGTAGAGCTAGTGGTAAAGAATCTGCCTGCCAATATAGGAGACTTAAGAAACGTGGGTTCAATCACTGGGTTGGGAAGATCCCCTGGAGGAGGGCATGGCAACCCACTCCAGTATTCTTGCCTGGAGAATCCCATGGACAGAGGAGCCTGGCAGGCTATAGTCCATCGGGTCGCAAACAGTCAGACACAATCAAAGCAGCTGAGCACAGACACATGCACGCAAAATTTACTTGAACTCTCTTACATATGAATTGCCTCTCTGCTCATCTTCCCCCTCCCCTCAACCCCACCAGAATGTAAGCTCCATGGGAACACAGGCATCACCTCTCTCAGGATATTCACTGCTTCATGCCCAATTCCTATCAAGGAGCCTGGCACAAGGTAGTGAGTTTCAGATCTGCATGTTCGATTGTTGGTTAGTTTTTATCATGTGGGCAGTTCGATTACAACTTGGAAAAAAACTGAATTCAGGAACGATGTCCCCAGAAAACCTCCTCTTTATTCTTCCTACCGTTCTCCCCAGCTGGAGAATTCAGTCTTCCGGGAATTAACCCTCTCCTCCTTTCTCCAGCTCCCACATTCCTATCTTCTTGCACCATTTTCCTCCTTCTTCCCCTCCAGGCATCTCACTGCCACAACCCCCTTGCTGCATCTGATTGGTTCCCACCTGCAGCCCTCCTCAGTCGTCCCTCCTTCCCACATGTAGGAGTTACCGCTGATGTGAAGCCTGTTCCTTCACTCTACAGTTAGCGGCTGTCATCTTGGGGCATCACACCACTGTGCCTGTTGATTCACTCAGTGCTTTTTAGGTCCTTTTAGGGTCTCACACCTTCTCAAGAGTTTGATCAAAGTCATGAGTCCAGGAAAATCCATGTGTTCTCACACTGATATAAAATATCAGGGCTCTGTATTTTAAACCCTTTACTACAATGTGCACTCTGATTATTTTGTTGTAACTGTTTATGGGGGACACACCTGTCTCCCTCACTAGAATGTAAGGAGTTCTAGGGCAAGTCTGTATGTTTTATCTTTTTTCTTTAATCTTGTTGTGTGTAGCACTGTGCTTAGTATGTACTAGCTACTAACAACTGTCTGTTTACAGACTGTCTACAGTGATACTTAGGTGTAAGGTTAACACTGCTGCTAAGCTGCTAAGTCGCTTCAGTCGAGTCCGACTCTGTGCGACCCCGTGGACTGCAGCCCACCAGGCTCCTCTGTCCATGGGATTCTCCAGGCAAGAACACTAGAGTGGGTTGCCATTTCCTCCTCCAATGCATGAAAGTGAAAAGTCAAAGTGAAGTCGCTCAGTCGTGTCCGACTCTTAGCGACCCCATGGACTGCAGCCTACCAGGCTCCTCCGTCCATGGGCTTTTCCAGGCAAGAGTACTGGAGTGGGGTGCCATTGCCTTCTCCAAGGTTAACACAGTGTCTTCTAAATATCAGTCATGTAAATAACACCTGCACGATTTTTGGCATCTCTGCTACAACTTGCCCTATTGTTTACTTACTTACCTTTTGGGGTAGATTGTTTACAAAATGATTGCCAAAGATTCCTTCCACCCCTGAACACAAGTGCCACTAACCTCCCCTCAAATATGCAAATCTGTTTCTCCTCCCTTTGAACCTAGACTTGTCCTGTCGCTTGCTTATAAAATGGAGCAGGAGGAATGCTGTGTGACTTCTAGACCTAGACTTTAAGAGATTTTGCAGCTTTTTTTTCCCCACTGTCTTGGGGTCCAGGCACAGTATAAGAAAGCCCCGGCCAGACTACAGAATGATGAGAGACCACACAGAAGCGGGCTGAGCCAAGTGCAGTCACTCCAGCTGGGCTACCAGACTCATGTGTGAAGCCATCTTAGACCTTCGCAGTCAGTTCAGTTCAGTTCAGTCGCTCAGTCGTGTCCAACTCTTTGTGACCCCATGAATCGCAGCATGCCAGGCCTCCCTGTCCATCACCTTTTAGTCCCAGTCAAACTCAAGCCACAGGAATGATCCCAGCAGACAGCATGTGAAAAAGAAGAACTGCCCAGCTGAGCCCAGTCAACTCACAGTCCTAAGAAGTCATTGCTTTTTAAGCCCCTATGTTCTGGAATAGTTTGTTAACACAGCAATAAATAACAGATACACCAGTTTTCTTTAAATCAGCTCTTTTTAAAAAACTCTTTCGTTAAAAGAAAATTTTGTCACTTCTATAAATAGAAAATTAGTTTCTTTTCATGACTAAACATGATGAAGGAAAAACAAAACAATATTACTCACTTCTACCAGATACTGCAGTCTACAGAAGCCTTTATATTAGTTCCCCCAAAAGCTCTCCGAATGTCAGAGAGGTATTAAAGATACACCAGAAGTAAACTGGCAGAGAAGGCAATGGCACCCCATTCCTGTACTCTTGCCTGGAAAATCCCATGGACGGAGGAGCCTGGTGGGCTGCCGTCTATGGGGTCGAGAAGAGTCGGACACGACTGAGCAACTTCACTTTCACTTTTCACTTTCCTGCATTGGAGAAGGAAATGGCAGCCCACTCCAGTGTTCTTGCCTGGAGAATCCCAGGGACCAGGGAGCCTGGTGGGCTGCCACCTATGGGGTCGCACAGAGTCAGACACGACTGAATCGACTTAGCAGCAGCAGCAGCAGAAGTAAACTGGAACTCTCTCCTTGGTATAAGCCATGTTGAAAGAAAATAGAGTGAAAATAACTTGCTCATTTTGAAATGCAATATTATGTAGGGCTCTATCACCAAAAATCATTTTTGTGCTGCTATAGATAATAAATAATAATTCAAGGAGTAAACATCTGCAGCAAAAATTATAGAGGAAGTTACTCTAATGACTGACACTTGGAAAATGCTGTATTAACCTAACACCTATACATTAAGATAGGCCATAGACAGTCCACATTTTAGTGCTTTCTATACAACAATTCTGGCTTTCTTGGTGGCTCAATAGTAAAGAATCTGCCTGCCAATGCAGGAGATGCAGGTTCAATCCCTGGGTCAGGAAGATCCCCTGGAGAAGGAAATGGTAACCCACTCTAGTATGGTTGCCTGAGAAATCCCACAGACAGAGAAGCCTAGTGGACTGCAGTCCATGGGATCTCTAAGAGTCAGACACAACTTAGCAACTAAACAACAACAAATACAGTATTCAATGCTAACCAGAAAGGGATTTGAATAAAAGATAAAACATAATTATGTCCTAGAAATGCTTATGTTCTAGTAGAGAAGACAAGTATGTAAATAGTTATAAGACACTAACCATGGTAAATATAATTGGATTCAATTTAAACTCAAAAGCCCATGGACTTAGACTCCAAATCCCTGACATTTTGTGTGAGAGTTTGAGGGTAGATAGCTATTTCCAGGCCCATAACTTTCATCACCTTCTCAAAGGAGTCCAGTATGGGATCAAAGGATTGTATACTGTAGGAAACTGGTTAAGAAAATGCATAGTGATGAGTTTGTTTCAACTGTTTCTACATCAAAACTCTTCCAGATTGCGTAGACACTCACTTTTAGTCTGTAATTCTGAAATCCAAACTCTGACCTTCTCTTTCCTCCCTGTGACTTTTTTCCTTTCTCACATAGCTATATAAAAGTTTTCTTAAATTCTCTGATGACCAGACTTGCCTCATCTCTACTACAATGTAAACTCTTTGAAGCTAGAGATACATCCTGTAATTTCCTTCCTTCCATTATCAATAAACATCTTTAAATGAAGAGCAAACCTCTTAGAACTCCTTTAGAAGGTTTTCTCTGCTGTCTAGGACTAATTTTGAAACATGTTTTCTATTGCTCAGACTGAACTCTGAATGGGTATTTAATCTGAAATTTGTGCCTAATAAAATGTTTGGGGTGGAGGGGAGCATCAAGTTCCTCCTGCAATATGTTCTATGTGTATATTCATCAATGTCTGCCTAGACAGGCATTTTCTGTCTGTGCCTGCTTAGGTCAATGTGGAATATTTTAAATGGTGTGGGGTTTATTGACATACTGCATAAAGCAGCCTCGAAATGCTCTTCACACACGGGGTCTCGGGGCCTCTCCTGGGCATGAAAGTGATGCTGTTGATACGTATGCTTTCCTCACTGCTTCTGCTTTAATCTTATTCTTCCAACATAGTGATTTTGTTTCTCTCTGGAACATAAATTCAGTGAAAAACAGACACCACTAAAATGTTAGTACTTTCATCAGAATTTTAAAAAAAAAACTTTCTTTAGCCATGCTATAAAGTGAGTGAGCTAAAGTTTCCTCTGTTCAAAGTTCTTGAAGGTTTGACATTTAAATTTCTTCTAAAATAGTTTTTGCATGAAAAACCAAGAAAGGGAGGATTGTGGTTTGTACCTTGGCATGGAATTTTATACGAGTGGGACAGAAACAGAGCAGTGGTGTTGAAGCTGTCTGCAGGATTTGCTGGCACTGTTCTGGGCAGCAGTAGCCCAGTGTCCAAACAAGCACATAATTCATATGACTAATTCTAGCTTTTGCCTAGTCCTCCGCCTCCACGCCCACCCCCACCAAACGATCAACATATATGGAACACTTAGCAAAGCCATCATCTCATTCCACCAAAATGATGGATTCTCCCCATACCCATGCCTGAACTTCTCCACAAAGAAGTGGACCTTTGGGGCAATGAGCAGCAAAGCAAAGTGAGGACCCATGCAGAAACTTCTGTGAGAGCAGAGAACTAAACATCTTTCATTCCGAGATGTTTTCCTGGGGTATGCTTCTGAACCATAGGAGGAGTATGCTTCTCTGCTCTCATAGAGCAGAGAGCTAAACATCTTTCATTCCGAAACGTTTTCCTGGGTTATGCTTCTGAGTGAAAGTTGCTCAGTTGGTCCGACTCTTTGTGACCCCATGGACAATACAGTCCATGGAATTCTCTAGGCCAGAATACTGGAGTAGGTAGCCACTCACTTCTCCAGAGGATCTTCCCAACCCAGGGATCAAACCCAGGTCTCTGGCATTGCAGGAAGATTCCTTACCAGCTGAGCCAAAATATCTCATTTACATATATAATCATATAGGCATATATATACACACACATATACAGAAACACTCTACAATTTACCATTTTTTTCTAAACACTTGTTTTCTAAACTTTAATTTTTAAGGACTTTTTAAGTGTCATCTAAATACAGTCCTTATTACATGTGTCTTATTCCAGTACCTGAAATGCCCTTTTCATTCATCTATAGCACTGAACCTTGTTAATAACACCTCATAACAATTAGGAGTTTGAATGGATTAGCCATGACATGACACCATTGTTTACAGAGACTGAACACATGTGTGTATTAATATGTGTAATAGAAAACACCTGCTGCTTGGAATGTACCGTTCATCTGATACAACGTAGCAAATTTTGAGAAGTGCATCCCTGTGGGTGCTGCTTAGTCATGTCTGACTCTCTGTGACCCCCATGGACTGTAGCCTGCCGGACTCCTGTGTCCATGGAATTTTCCAGGAGAGAATGCTGGAGTGGGTTGCCATTTCCTTCTCCATGGGAACTTCCTGACCCAGGGATCAAACCTATATCTTTTGCTTCTCCTGAATTGCCAGGCGGGTTCTTTACCAGTTGAGCCATCAGAGAAGCCCCATTTTGAGGAGAATGCATCTTAAATAAGGTAATGCCAGAAGCACGCTAAAGCCCGACCTCCCGGGCCCCCAAAAATGATTGCAACGACAGTCCTTGGAAGAGCAGGAGAGTTATTTTCAGGCCAAATCCTCATATCCTGTCTCTGAGAGCTTCTTCCAGAAGAGAGCCAAGCAAATGTGGGTGTGTGTGTGTTTTCCTGAGTTGAGATAGAAAGTTCTAGAAGTAGATGTTTGGTGGTGCTTCCATGCCAACACAGAAGCTGAATAAAGCAGGGTACACAAGAAGAGGGTTACACCAGAGGTCCTGGAATGGTTCCTTCCAAGTTCAAAAGTCTGCTCTCCTTCTAGGGGCAATTGAACGAGCATTAAAAACCTGCTTCTCCCCAGATCTAAAACGCAAAAGGAAAAAGTGGAGCATCTACTGAAAAGTGGTAGAAGGCTGAGCAGGCAGGGAGGTGCCACCCAAGCGCAGTCCCTCAGAAGCTATGGAGAGAGCGGGAGCCTCTGGAGTGCTCTGAGACTCCGCTCAGCATATGGGGCATGTATCCCCATTTCCTGCCCAAACTGGCGCCCCCTCCACATGATGAAGAAACACCTCCATGGTCTGCATGGACTTTGAACTTATACAATCACCCCTGGGGTGGGCCCCAGTGCAGACAAGAGCAGGAGAAAGATGTGGAATCTGAATCTTTGGAAGTAAAATCTCCATTCTCTGTCTCCTCCATCCACACCGATGATGGTATGGAAGAACCCAGAAACAGTCAAAGTGTCTGGGTCAGTTCTCTGCTCTACAATTTACTCGCAGATGACCTTAACGTTAGTAACTAAATCGGTCCGAGCGCAAGTCTTTTCTTTTTCCATTATGGTTTATAACAGGATATTGAACATAGTTTCCTGTGCTATATGGTAGGACCTTGTTGTTTATCCATTCTATATATAATAGTTTGCATCTGTTATTCCTGTACTCCCAGTCCTTCCTTCCCCTATCCATGCTTCCCCTTGGCAACCACAAGTCTGCTCTCTATTTCTCTACGTCTGTTTCTGCTTCATAGATTGGCTCCTTTGTGTCATATTTTAGATTCCACATATAAGTGATATCGTATGGTACTTGTCTTTTCTCTGTCTGACATACTTCCCTCAGTATGTAATCTCTAAGTCCATCCATGTTGCTGCAAATGGTATTATTTCATACCTTTTTATAGCTGAATAATATTCCATTGTATTTATATACCACATGTTCTTTATCCATTCATCTGTTGAGGAGCAGTTGGGTTGCTTCCATGTCTTGACTATCGTAAATAGTGCTGCTGTAAAATAGGCGTGCATGTGTCTTTTCAAAGTATAGTTTTACCTGTCTGGATAGATGCCCAGAGGTGGGATCGCTGGATCCTGTGTGAGCCCAAGTCTTTTAAACTGCAAAATGGACAAAAGGGTAGTATTTGCTTAAACAAATTGCTGAGAATGAGCCCAGGCCAGGGAACAGCTCCTGGACTCGTGTACCTATGAGAGGAGGGGCAGAGAGGTGGACCTTCACAGACAGCACATGTGCGCATGGGACAGAGGCCAGCAAGTGGCACCTCAGTCTGTCAAATACATCAACTGCCAGCCAGAGTCCACCTGAGCGACACTGAGTGGACGTCTGGGCCTCCCCCAGCACAGGGCCCTCTGTGCTCACAACCCTGCCTCACCCTTGTGGCCATAACTGACCGCTTCCTGTCTCTGCCGCTGTGCACTGGGGCCCAGTCCCTCTCACCTCCTCCAAGATAATGCTCCAAATTATATACTCACCCTTGCATCACTGAGCTGTTATTCTCTATTGAGTCATTTCCAGCACACAAATGTGCTGTCAGAATCTCTCCCACTTAATAAAATTGTAAAACATTCCTGGTCCCATATCCTCTTCCAGCTACCACCCCATTTCTCTTCCTTTTAAGAGTAAAACTCCTCTAAAGAGTAGCCTTAGAGTCTGCCTCCTGTCCAGCTCCTCCCATTCCTTCTGGAATCCATTCCAAACTGCTCTCAGCCTCATTACTTCATCAACATAGTTCCTGTCAAAGTCACAGATGATCTCCACGTTGCTATACCCAGGGTCAGCTCCCAGCCCTCCTCTCACCCACCCATCAGCTACATGCTGGAGGTCTGCTTCTTTCTGAAAACACTTGATTCACTCAGCTTCTGGGACTTCATTCAACCTAGAACCCTAGAATGGTATTCCAGCTCACTCAGAATAAAAACCGTAGAATGGCTTTAAAGGCCTTTTTGGAGTCCTCTTGTGGGAATGGTCTTCTAGATAACCACAAAACTTCTTCCCTCATCTCCATTAGTTCAAATGTTACCTTATCAGCCTGAGGGTCTTTCCTTAGGTAAAATAACTGCCTCCCTTACCCGCTCCTTCCCTTGTGCTGTGCTGTGCTAAGTTGCTTCAGTCCTGTCCAACTTTGTGTGACCCCATGGACGGTAGTTCGCCAGACTCCTCTATCTATGGGGATTCTCCAGGCAAGAATACCAGAGTGAGTTGCCATGCCCTCCTCCAGGGGATCTTCCCAACTCAGGGATCAAACCCACATCTCTCATGTCTCCTGCACTGACGAGCAGGTTCTTTACTACTAGCGCCACCTGGGAAGCCCCTCCTTTCCTTACCAGATTAATATTACAATTGCCCTTGTAATATATCCTGTATAATTACACAGTTACAGGTTAATCTCTTTTACATTAACTGGTTTTATGCACTGCCCTATCTTCAGCACCTACAGCACTGTCTGCCCATAGTAGGGATCCAGGTATTTAGAAAAGTAACTGAATGAAAGAATTCTAAGCCCTGGAAACTGGACAGAAGCTGTGCACATAGCCAGCCTTCAGTGTTTAGTGAGAGAGGAAAGGTTGTCAGAACAGAGCTAGGGCCGTTCAGTACACCCTGTTTATACTGGGCTACATAGAGCTCTCCCTGACCAAAGATGAAGCAGGAGAAAAGCAATTCGATGACTTTGAAAAGATTTCACAGTACCAGCGAAAATGTCGATGTCGTCTTTGGTGTCCTAAACAGAGGTGTATGAAAACATGATCTCCATGAAATCAGAGGACATCTATTCAAGAATGAATAGATTACAATGAAAGGAAAAAAACAGAATGAAAAAAAATATGCAAGGGAGTTCAAAATGCCATATCAGAATGAAAGTCTTCCCTTGAAGTAATAATGATTACATTTGGTCCTGCACAAAATCACCTGTAGTATGGATGGATAACTTGAGTACCTCTTCTGAAATGCAGCACAAAGGCAAAAAGAATGCATAAACAAGAATAAAAGAAATTTTCCAATATATTAACAAGGTTAGAATCTTCAGTGATTTTTTTCTCCTTCTATATAATTTTTGCTATTTCTAAATTTTCCATAACACATGTGTAGAATTACAATAATACAGAAAAAGGGGAAAGGGAAAAAATTAAATATATATCTTAAATTGTTTGTTCATAGTCTTTGGGTTTTTTGAGAGAGCAGGAAATTATTCCCTAGCTGACTATGTCCCTGCAGTCTAATAATGCAATTCTTCTCCACTGCACCCACTCCAGTATTCTTGACTGGAGAATCCTAAGGACAGAGGAGCCTGGTGGGCTGTCATCTAAGGGGTCACACAGAGTCGGACACGACTGAAGCGACTTAGCAGCAGCAGCAGCAGCAGCACTCAACTACCTGATTCAGAAGTGCCCATGAAATTTATTCTAGTAGTAATTACTGTAGGACTTGGCTTTTTTAATATGACTAGATCTCAAGAAGATCCCAATACTTGGGGTAAAACTAGGAGCACTGAGAAATCATGAAACTGGGAACACTTTATTTCATAATCCTGTTTGTCATAGTAATGGGTATACAATGATTTTGTTTAAATGCCTGTTAGGATGGAGAGTGAGAATCCCACTTAAATGTACACATTTTAAGTAAGGGATAAAAAATGTTCTCAAGCTACTGGACCTAAGTGAGTGTTAGAGCTTTGATGAAAACTCTGCCTCGAGATCCTACAGCCCTAATGTGGTGGCACTGACTGCTTTGGGCATGTTTCCAAGACTGCAGTTAGAGTTTTCAAACCTCCATTGGCTCTGCTAGTATGTGGTGCTATTTCTTTCCCTCCTTCCCCAAATTTGCAAGCTTGTTTCTTCTTAAATGTGCCATGAGATGATGCATGAATGCATTTTATTTCCTCAATGGAAATGTAGATGCTGCACAGCTGTTAGACTTGAAATCACCAGGTGGTACTTGGCATGAACTAAGATGCTGTTGCCAGGGTAACCACACATTTTTCCAGCTATGGGAAGAGCTGCCATGTTTTCTATGCTCTTAGGAATATATGTTATAAAAGGACTGGCTTAGTGTATATGAATATTTACTATTTTAAAAGAGCACCCATTTCTTCATAAACCAGCAGAATTTTTTTCATCTGCCTTTCTCTTTTTAAATTAACTTTTATTGGAGGATAGTTGCTTTACAATGTCATGTTAGTTTCTGCTGTACAGCAAGATGAATTAACGCCTAATTCATCCAGCTCCAGACTTTTATCTTTTGGGGGCATTAGGTCTCATTTTCCTTTGCCAATAGAATTGTAAGGATCCAGGAATAACTCATATTTTATGCTACCCATAATGTACTGGTGCATCTCATTTCATGCATTAGATAGATTCATTTTAAATATGCAATTAGAGCTCAGTATTCATACCACTGTGAATTCTATACAAAAATACATTTACAGAATGTACTCAATTCATCAGTTATGAAAATCATTATTTCCATTCACAGTAGATTCTCAGAGATATAGAGGCTAATCTTCTGAGCTCCCCAAAGTTGCAATGGAGTTGACAGACTTTTAGGACAGTTTGGGACCACCCTGGCAAGGAAGAAGCTGTCCCTCAATACCCAGAACAAAGCAAAAAGAAGTCAAAAACATAAATTTTCTTCCTTCCTCCCTCCTTCCACCCCTCCTTCCTCTCCTGTAAGTTCTATACACTGAGCTCCTACTTCACACTCGGACTGTGGTTGGTACAGTGGGACTTCCTCCATGGATTAAACCCAGCAAGGCAGATACAGGTAGTATGACAGGCTCATCTTCAACTGTGCTACATTTTGTCAAAGTGTTTTCCAAAATGGTAATGCCAGTGAAATTCTCCCACAAGCAACGCCTAAGATTTCTCCTTGTTCTACATCCTCACCAACACTTGCTCTCTGGTGGGACCAGACTTCTGACAGTTTTCATATTGCATTATCATGATCACCACATTCTCACGATTACTAGCCATGTGGGGTAATCTTTCTGTGCACTATCTGGTCTTATCATTTCCCCATTTTTCTATTGGGTTGTCTTCTCCATATTGATTTTGAGGGATCATTTATATATTCTGGGCATGAATTTTTTTATATGTTTAAATCTGTTTCTTACTTGTTCACTTGTCTTTCACTTCAGTCTTTTTGTTACAGAAGGATCTAATTTAACATAGTCAAGTTTATTTATCCAGTCTGTACATTGTTTAAGAAATTTCTACTTATCCCAAGTTCATAAAATCTTTTCTTTTTGATGTTTAAAACATATCATTTTCACATTTAAGCCTTTACTCTGTCTATAGTTGATGTTTATGTATAGTATGATACAGGAATCTAATACTACTTTTTTTTCCTGTTATAACAAAATCCATTACTGAGCCATCAAACTTTCTCCAGTGTGACCTCTCATATATGCCAAGTTTTGAATCTGGTCTATACATATATAAAACGAGGTCCTAAACTTTACATTCTATCAGATCAGATCAGATCAGATCAGTCACTCAGTCGTGTCCAGCTCTTTGCGACCCCATGAATCACAGCACTCCAGGCCTCCCTGTCCATCACCAACTCCCGGAGTTCACTCAGACTCACGTACATCGAGTCAGTGATGCCATCCAGCCATCTCATCCTCTGTCGTCCCCTTCTCTTCTTGCCCCCAATCCCTCCCAGCATCAGAGCTTTTCCAATGAGTCAACTCTTCACATGAGGTGGCCAAAGTACTGGAGTTTCAGCTTTAGCATCATTCCTTCCAAAGAAATTCCCAGGGCTGATCTCCTTCAGAATGGACTGGTTGGATCTCCTTGCACTCCAAGGGACTCTCAAGAGTCTTCTCCAACACCACAGTTCAAAAGCATCAATTCTTCAGCGCTCAGCCTTCTTCACAGTCCAACTCTCACATCCATACATGACCACAGGAAAAACCATAGCCTTGACTAGACGGACCTTTCTTAGCAAAGTTATGTCTCTGCTTTTGAATATGCTATCTAGGTTGGTCATAACTTTCCTTCCAAAGAGTAAGCGTCTTTTAATTTCATGGCTGCAGTCAACCATCTGTAGTGATTTTGGAGCCCAGAAAAATAAAGTCTGACACTGTTTCCACTGTTTCCCCATCTATTTCCCATGAAGTGATGGGACCGGATGCCATGATCTTCGTTTTCTGAATGTTGAGCTTTAAGCCAACTTTTTCACTCTCCTCTTTCACTTTCATCAAGAGGCTTTTTAGTTCCTCTTCACTTTCTGCCATAAGGGTGATGTCATCTGCATATCTGAGGTGATTGATATTTCTCCCAGCAATCTTGATTCCAGCTTGTGTTTTTTCCAGTCCAGCGTTTCTCATGATGTACTCTGCATATAAGTTAAATAAACAGGGTGACAATATACAGCCTTGATGAACTCCTTTTCCTATTTGGAACCAGTCTGTTGTTCCAGGTCCAGTTCTAACTGTTGCTTCCTGACCTGCATACAAATTTCTCAAGAGGCAGATCAGGTGGTCTGGTATTCCCATCTCTTTCAGAATTTTCCACAGTTTATTGTGATCCACACAGTCAAAGGCTTTGGCATAGTCAATAAAGCAGAAATAGATGCTTTTCTGGAACTCTCTTGCTTTTTCCATGATCCAGCGGATGTTGGCAATTTGATCTCTGGTTCCTCTGCCTTTTCTAAAACCAGCTTGAGCATCAGGAAGTTCACGGTTCACGTACTGCTGAAGCCTGGCTTGGAGAATTTTGAGCATTACTTTACTAGCGTGTGAGATGAGTGCAATTGTGCGGTAGTTTGAGCATTCTTTGGCATTGCCTTTCTTTGGGATTGGAATGAAAACTGACCTTTTCCAGTCCTGTGGCCACTGCTGAGCTTTCCAAATTTGCTGGCATATTGAGTGCAGCACTTTCACAGCATCATCTTTCAGGATTTGGAATAGCTCAACTGGAATCCCATCACCTCCACCAGCTTGTTCGTAGTGATGCTTTCTAAGGCCTGCTTGACTTCACATTCCAGGATGTCTGGCTCTAGGTCAGTGATCACACCATCGTGATTATCTGGGTCATGAAGATCTTTTTTGTACAGTTCTTCTGTGTATTCTTGCCATCTCTTCTTAATATCTTCTGCTTCTGTTAGGTCCATACCATTTCTGTCGTTTATCGAGCCCATCTTTGCATGAAATGTTCCTTTGGTATCTCTGATTTTCTTGAAGAGATCCCTAGTCTTTCCCATTCTGTTGTTTTCCTCTATTTCTTTGCATTGATCACTGAAGAAGGCTTTCTTATCTCTTCTTGCTATTCTTTGGAACTCTGCATTCAGATGTTTATATCTTTCCTTTTCTCCTTTGCTTTTTGCTTCTCTTCTTTTCACAGCTATTTGTAAGGCCTCCCCAGACAGCCATTTTGTTTTTTTGCATTTCTTTTCCATGGGAATGGTCTTGATCCCTGTCGCCTATACAATGTCACGAACCTCATTCCATAGTTCATCAGGCACCCTATCTATCAGATCTAGGCCCTTAAATCTATTTCTCACTTCCACTGTATAATCATAGGGGATTTGATTTAGGTGATACCTGAATGGTCTAGTGATTTTCCCTACTTTCTTCAATTTAAGTCTGAATTTGGCAGTAAGGAGTTCATGGCACAAGCATAAATATCTAAGCCTTTGCCATTACTATTCTATCTTGATCACTACAGCTTCATAGTAAGTCTTCGTATCTACGAAAGTAAAATTCTGCACTTCTTTTAAAGCAAAATTCTATTATTCTTCAAAATTGTCTTAACTATTTTTGGCTTTTTGCTCTCCTGTGCAAAATTTAAAATAACTTGTTGAACTGCTACTATCCTGACGAGCATTTTATGCTATGGATTGTGCAGCTGATTTTCACAAAAAAGATTAAATAGATATGTACAATCTGATCAGTGGGAGCTTAAATACTAATAATTACATATACACATTTGAAAAGTGCCATATCCCCAAATCATATTAAAAATGATTGCTGTAAAACATTGGTTAATTATGAATATTGACAGATGTTGGGTCTTTCATCAATAAGAGACTTGGCCACCTCACTCTGCTTTATATAATGGCAATCAGTGACCAACGATTCTTTCCCCTCTTGATTAGTGTCAGTAGCTGGCAGCAGCTTCTTCAGTTCCTGATGACACAGGAGAAAGTCCCAGTACTGTTTCACTGGCCAGTGTGCAAGGCGAGATTGGAGAATGTCCCACTTCATCTGTACTGCTCCCCGGCACTGCTCCAAACTGCTTGCCCTTCAGAGTCCTCAACATGAGTCACACAAATTCTGAGATAGGATTTAAATTAGTCTGTGCTTCTTTGGAAATTTTAGGCTTGTCACTGCCTCCATCCCAAGCGTAGGAATTTACAGAGCTAGGAGAATGTTATATATTATCTTCACATTCTTATCACATGTTTAATACCTACTGGCACTCAAAAATATCTTTATCAAAGTGCAATAATGTAGAGCCCATGACGGTTATCTCTGTCTTCATCAACTACTGACCATAAACTCAAAGCACAGTTTATGCATACTTGTATACTTTGCATGTTCTGTTTCAAATGATCCCTACAGCAATCTTGCAGAGTAGGCCATAAAATTCCAAACTTGCAAGTAAGGAGGCTGAAGATCAGAGAAGTTATTGCCTAAGGAAAGTGTAATAACAAACAGTGAATATTAGGGTGAAGATTCAGATCCAGATCTTTCCAAAGTCCTTGCTTCTTTCTCACCACTTCAGACTGTCAAAACCTTCAAGTTTAAAACCATAATATAATGTGATTATTTGTATTTAGGGATATGTATTTACAAATTGCCATGTGTCCATATGCTGAACAATTCAATCATTTACTCGAAATGCATTAAATGCCTATAATATGCTAGGCAGTGGCTGTCCTTAAAAGCAGTTCAGAATTAACCTAAGTGTCAACACACCAGGAAAAAAGTTAGAAAAAGTGAAAATGTCAAATTAACTGGGACATATAATATGCAAAACAAAACAGAAATTCAAGGTTCTCTGACTGATTTACTTGGAAAGGCTAGATATACTAACTACTTAAAATTTGCTCCAGAGTTGTTTTACTGTCCTTTGTCTAGTCTGAGTTGAAAATCCCAAGAATTTTAAATCATTCCAAAAGTTTCCTCTAAATAAATTGGAACAAATTCACAGGCTAGCTACCAAGGTATGTGTTTCCCACCACACAAACTACGCTACACATAACTAAGCAAGTGAAAGATGTTTTTAAATTGTTGTACTGGTTAGTGGGAAATAAGGAGACAAACATCTTTTTTTAATCAATAAACGGTAAAAAACAAAGCCTGTTTCTTTTCCTATGTCCTTTAGGTAGCAGTGTAGACAGCACTCCAGTTTGCCAGTTTGTAAAAATGAAGAAAATCATCATAGCCCTCTCGAACACTCAGGTTGATTAAATGTGATAACGCATTTGAAAAGTACTTTAGAAACTGTAATGTGTTGAATGCATATTACTTACTATTAAATAGAAATCTGATAATAGAAACAACAGTTTCTAGAGTTATGTTTATACCACAAATGAGCTAAAAAGCAGAGTTCCTACTCATTTCAGAATATTAAAAAAAAAAAATAGGGCAGGAGATGGGAATGGAAAGGAAAGGTTTCTAAGTGAAAAAAGGATAAGAACAGAACCAATAGACATCCTTTCAAGTTTCGCTGAGAATGTGAGTAAATATATTTGGGACAATAAAACTCTGAAATGCCTTTTTACATGTGGCACTCTCCCCGACAGGCTAGTAGAGATATTAATTGATTCCAGAGACAATGACCACTGAAACTGTAATAGAAGAATCTGCGGAGGTAATGTCAAAGAGTCAAGACTTTCCGCTATGTTTGGTTGAAGTCCAGACTTTAATGTGATTTTAATCTATTGCCTGTCCAATGAGGAATTTAACTGACGATAATACTGAAAAGATATATTGAATGAGAAACAAGTTAGGCCAAAACCCACAAATCTTGTGAGGCCACTCTTGACATGATTTTATGTCAATAGACTGACTGGTTGTTAGCCAGGGCCTTCACCAAGTACTTGGTCTTTCAGCTTATAAATCATTGGAAATAGAATAAAAAGCATCATCTCAAATTATAAGTGCATATTGATAAAACAAACCAACGGCATTGCAGAAATATGATTTCTGGCTAAAAGGGTCTAATATCCTGATGCCTTTCTCCTCATTTTTAGACATATATATAGTTCAGCAGGATCTTAACCCTAAATTAACTACCTTAGTAAAACCTCTGATAGAAAACAGTCTTGGACTGTCAGCAAGATGCTTGTGGATCATCTTAAGTAGTAATTAACAACTGCCCAATGGATTCAGTGACAAAAACCACTCAACCATCTCTTCCCCAGCTCCAGCTATTTAAGTAGACTATGATCAAACCAAATGCACAGCACATCTGAGTTGAGGCATAGGAGGTAATATTCAAACACCTGCTTTCAGGGCTACCACATTCAATATGCAATCTGTGTACCACGCCAAATGCTGGGTGGAGAAGGAGGTGGGGGCTGAAATCCAGCCTGTATTCCACTTGTCAAGCCCTGCACCCTGGGATGGGCCTGCATCCACCAGGAAAGAGGGAGCCTTCTCCAAATCAAAAGCCCATAAGTCTGAAGGGCTACAAGGCTAGCTGTCACAAAACTGTCATAGAGACTAGTGGGCCTTACCTGACTGACTCAGTAGTGAGTCCCTAAATGATTTTGGGAAAAAACATGACTTTTTCCATCTTCTCCAGAGTAAGCCTTTCACATGATCAAACTACAATTGCTTGACACTCCACACACTGACTAAGGCCCATCTCACACTGAAGGGTACTACCAAGGGCCTTTATCTCCAATTGGAAATAACATAAACAAATCAGTATGTAGCAAGGCCCCCACCTGGGGCTCTAAGCAATAGCCTTCACACTCTGCTACGTGTTCTTCATCTTCTTGTCCTCTGATTATAGCCCCAGTCTGATAGAAGCACCTAGGAGGTGCTTCATAAGAGGGGATAAATCACAAGGATCATCTTCCTTTTAACTTTAACAAGTGGTATATTGCTGAAACTGCCACTTGATATTAGCATCTCTGACATGGCAAAGACAAAATTTGAGATTTTTTTATTTGCTTAAAAAAAACACTAGCATAATGGTTAACATGAGCTAGGCAGGATTCTAAGTGCTTTCTTTGCAAGTACAAACTCATTAAATCCTCAGCAGTTATTATTCCAGTTTACATTTGTGGAAACTGAAGCTCACAGCTATTAACAAACAGAACCAAGAATCAAGATAGTCTGTCTAGACCCAGAGTCCATCCCTTGGTCTGGATTGCCTTGGAAAGATCAGGAAATGGCAACCCACTCCACTATTCTTGCCTGGAGAATCCCATGGAGAGAGGAATCTGGGGGGGCTGCAGTCCATGGGGTTGCAGAGAGTCTGACACAAGCACAGCACAGTTGCCACTCTATCTGCAACAAAACAGTCACCTCTGAAAAACATATTTTCCAGTCCCTCCATGTTGTAAATAATGCCCCAGGTTAAAGTCTGGCAAATAAATGCTGTGGTCCTTGAGGCCAGATATAATCCCTAGTTTTTTTGTTTTTTTTAATGTTTTAGATATCTTATCAAAAGAGAATATCAGGATACAATGTTCTCAAGTAAACAGAGACCAGCTAAGAAGATCTGCTTTGTATTCAACAGAAACCATAATTTTTGCGATCTGAAATAATTTAAAGCAAGATGAAACACTCACCCTGATCTTCCCTCTCTTCGGGACCAAAGGATGCAAAAATCCCACTCTAAATAATCATCTGACTTGTCAGAGAAAGCATTCAGCAACTTTTCTCTTCAGTACTTTGTAAATTCAGGTTACAAAGTTTATGAAGACAAAAATTTCAAGTTGTGTTAAAAAAAAAATAAGGAGTGATGGGAGAGAGTTTTAACAATGACTTTTCATGAAATTTCAGAATCATAAGCAGCGTGATTAGTTAGAAGGAAACTAGAATACTACTTTTCAGATATATGTTCTCTTTACTTTTCATAATGAAATTTCCAGGACAAAGGAACTTAGTGATCATAAGTCAGTACTCAAAACGAATTTCTAATTGTAGTCAAAGATATATGTATGCATGAGCACATGTGTGTGTGTTAGTTGCTCAGTCATGTCTGACTCTTTGTGACCTGATGGAGTATCTGTCCATCTTTCTGTCCAACCCTCTGTCCGGTCCTCCATCCATGGGATTTCCTGGGCAAGAATACTGGAGTGAGTTGCCATTTCCTTCTGCAGAAGGTCTTCCTGACCCAGGGATTGAACCTGGGTCTCTTGTTTTGCGGCAGATTCTTTACCACTGCGCCACCAGGAAGCCCATGATTACTTGGACGTATGTGTAAATATACAATACTTTGGCCACCTGATGTGAATAGCCGACTTATTGGAAAAGACCTTGATGCTGGGAAAGACTGAAGGTAGAAGAAGAGGGTGACAGAGGATGAGATGACTGGATGGCATCACCAGTTCAACTGACACGATCTTGGGCAAATTCTGGTGAGAGACAGGGATGCTTGGTGTGCTGCAGTCCATGGGGTCGCAAAGAGTCAGACACGATTTGGCAACTGAACAACAACAATGTGTAAATACATAAGTTTTTTCTGGTTATAATCAGGTACTTGAAGTACATTGCAAAGTAAGGCCAATTTAGAACCAACTTTACAAAGTAACTAGAAATTACTAGTAAATCAACTAACTTCTTGTTCTCCAAAATTGAAAAGGTAGATTTTTGGCTTAATGAGTTAAAAACATTAAGTGCTAGGTACTTTCTGAGAGCACATCTGGAATCACTTTCTCTGGAACTGTTGTATAATGAGGTGCTAACATAGCCAACTATGGCTCACCCCCCACTGAAACTAGTGTGTGTGTCCTGGACTTAACCCCTTTCAGTAGCAAGCTCAAATTCCAGAACGGCTTGTCCGGGGATCATGTTGGCAGGAATGTGCTTGTCTTGGAAACCTTAAGAGCCAAATATGCTCATCCTTAAGAAAAGCAAGTCCTGCAGATAACGGGGCTGACAGTCAGGATTCTCAGATGTCTCAGAACGGCTGCTCCTCACACATCCTTACCCTCTTTTCAATATCAAGCTCATGTTCTCTTCAGCACAACTTGTAAAGCAAAAGGCAATAAGCAAGGAGTGGTAATAAGTCCTGACAAAATACCCACCAGAGCAAGATATCTGGGGAGAGGCAATTTGGGGAAGAGAAGGGCAATTTTTCACCATGGCAGTGATGAAGTCTGTGAATGTGCCATAGATCTTATGGCTGTCAAATCACAGGTTTTCTGGTAGAAACAGATTTCTCTAATGGCTGAATAATACAACTTATTAATACCCATGATTCTCTGAAGTGGATGAGAACACAGGAGACCATGTGTTCTGCCACCAGTCTTGCAGTAGGTCATCTTCCTGCCTGGCTTCAGATGCTTTCCTCCATAAAATAAGACTAAGCAGATAATCTCTAAAATCCCTCCCAATTCAGAAAAAAATGCAAGTGGCTCAGTTGTGTCTGACTCTTTGCGACCTCATGAACTGCAGCCTGCCAGGCTTCTCTGTCCATGGAATTCTCCAGGCAAGAATACTGGAGTGGGTTGCCATTCCCTTTTCTAGGGCATCTTCTTGACCCAAGAATCAAACTCGGGTCTTCTGCGTTGCAGACAGATTCTTTACCCTCTGAGTTACCAGGGAAGCCTCCCAATTCAGAAGTTATCCTACAGACAGTTTTTTACTGAATCTCAAATACATGTATGTATGTGTAAATATATGTATATAAATGTATGTATGTATATATACGTGTATACACACACACACACATATATATAGAAGAGAAAGAATCCAAACAACCCATTGAAAATTAAAGTAGGCAGTTCAGTTCAGTTCAGTTGCTCAGTCATGTCTGACTCTTTGCTACCCCATAGACTGCAGCATGCCAGGCTTCCCTGTCCATCACCAACTCCAAGAGCTTGCTCAAACTCATGTCCATCAAGTCGGGGATGCCATCCAACCATCTCATTCCCTTCTCCTCCTGGCTTCAATCTTTCCCAGCATCAGGGTCTTTTCCTATGAGTCAGTTCTTTGCATCAGGTGGCCAAAGTATTGGAGTTTCAGCTTCAGCATCAGTCCTTCCAATGAATATTCAGGACTGATTTCCTTTAGGATTGACTGGTTGGATCTCCTTGCAGTCCAGGGGACTCTCAAGAGTCTTCAACACCACATTTCAAAAGCATGAATTATTTGGGGCTCAGATTTCTTTATGGTACAACTCTCACATCCATACATGACTACTGGAAAAACCATAGCTTTGACTAGATGGATAAAGAAGATGTGGTACAATGGAATATTACTCAGTCATAAAAAGGAACAAAATTGGGTTATTTGCAGAGATGTAGATGGACCTAGGGACTGTCATACCAAATAAAGTAAGTCAGAAAGAGAAAAACAAATGTTGTATATTAACACATATATGTGGAATCTAGAAAAATGGTATAGATGACTTTATTTTTGTGTAGAAATAGAGACACAGACATAGAGAATAAATGTATGAACACCAAAGAGGAAATGGGGGATGAGAAGGAGAAATTGGGAGATTGGGATTAACATATATACTCTATCAACACTATTTATAAAATAGATAACTAATGAGAACATACAGTATTGCACAGGGAACTCTATTCATTAAAAGTTTTAATTTCTCATATGGTAAATATCAATAGGTTAACTCACATGAACAAAACTTTCATGGTCCTCAATAATTTTTGAAAGTGTGTATGTTGAGGTGGGGGGTTGGGTGGAGGGAGGGTTGTCCTGAGACCAGAAAGCTTGAGAATTGCTAGTGTAGTGATTAAGATCACAAACTGCAGAGCCAGACTGGCTGAGTTCAAGTCCTCCTTCTACCACTTAGGAGTCGTGTGACATTGGGAACAGTTGTTCAACATCTCTGTGCCTCAATTTTCTCATCTACTGAATGGGGATAAAAATAAGAGTGCTCATGTCACTGGACTGTCGTGAGGCTTAAATGAGTTGATACATGTACTGTGCTTAGAACTACTGACAGTATCCAGCATTCTCTTTGGCATCCTTCCCTTCCTCTTCATCCACCACCGCTCCCTTGTTCATTCTCGTTTTCATTCCCTCTCTTCTCTCTCCCTCTCCCCTCACCCCCCGATGCCATTTTTGTTTGGCTTTATTTGGTTTGATTTGATTTGCTCTGGTCTAACTACTGCTTCCTCTGCCTTAGGCCAGCAAGTAGCTGTGACTGGCACTGCTACCTCAAGAGTTAAAGGCTTAGCTGCCCAGGACCCCTCAGAAACACAACCACCATTTTCCTCTCCCTTTGCTGTGGTAGTCAGTTGTACTTTGAATTTGCCCTTCACAGAAGCTCCATCAGCAAAAGACAACTGGAAAATAAAAGTAAGCAACGTTAAGTTTTTTAAAACACGCTCTGTCAGATGAATTAGGATGTAAAGTAGAAACTTTAGCCTTAGGAATAATCAATGAAACAGAAGATGGAAGAAGGGAGAAAATGCAAGCAATTACATTCATTCCTTAAAGGAAAAGGTGATATTTATACAAACTCTTGCCAAATTTGAACTATTTTCTTTCACAGCCTTCCATTTCCTTTTTTAAATCTTTTTCCATCTCCCAGAACACCTCCGCAACCCTCAGATCCTTCAAACCATCAACTCTGGCTTAAATATTCCGATCAACCAGATTCTGACCATATGCACATTCGAGGGCCATTTAACCCTGGGGTGGAGTGAGCTGAATTTTATTAAGATATATAATCATAGTCTCTTGTTTTACATTCATTTGCTAATCTATAAAGTATTTTCACATAAATGTTCCTTTAATTCTTGACAATCAGCATGTTATTATTCCTATTTTACAGTTCAGAAAACTGAGGCTTAGAGAAGTGAGGTCACAAAACTGAATTACAAATTAAACTGGAGAACTGTAAAAGACTGGGGGAGTAGGAGAAACAGAAATTCAACAAGGAAGGGCAGAGCCTCGGGGAGAAAGGTGGAGCTAGACTATTTTTGTCAGGGGGGTTACCACTTAAGCAAATCTGCTCTACTGCAGAAATAACCTCTATCAATTCCCCAGGGTTTTTCTGTGTCTTTACTGCCTCTATAATTCAAGCTATCCATTCTCTAAAAATTCCAAGATTTATTTATTTATTGACTAATTTTTTTGTACCATGACTACCTTGGCAATACTGTTCTAAGGAGGAGATTAAGGAAAGTACACCAGTGTGTTTTATATTTGGGCTGCTTCTGAATAGAGTGTTTGTAAATTGAGAACTGTCTCTACGGTATGTGTGATGTCATTAAATATATATTTGGTCAGTCCAAAACTATCTGGCATTTGTCCTTTACCAACATTACTGAGTATTCTAGTTTCTCAATCACGCGAGCTTAAAATGCACAGCCGAATCTAATGAATGTCAAACTTGTGCAGTGACTCAAAGATGATCAGAGTATTTTTAAACAGAGAAAAAATTAAGATTCCCAAAGGACTGACTGAGTGCATATTCACATTAGGGGTATACAAAAAGGAATACTTTTGAACCATCTATATTCTTCTGAATATGTTTAAATGTGCATTAAACACAACTACTAAGTAAAAATCTTTATGTGAAATAACACACATCTTAGAGAGGAATGTGCTGTTCTTTGTATGTAAAAGAACTGCTGTGATACTTTTTAGTATGAAATACTTTTTAGTAATAGTGATATATTTAAATTAATAAAACTATGCCCTTTTACCTACTTTTTGTAACTTACCAGCTCTGTCCAATGGTACCTTCTGCAATAATGAAAACTTCTATATATCAGTACTCACCAATAGAGGAGCCACTCCTCACATGTGCTATTAAGTCCCTGAAATGTACCTAAGGCTATGGAGTAACTTAATTTTTAATTTTATTTTAATCAATTTAAATTTAATAGTCTCTTGTGGCTACTGGCTGTCTTAGAGAGTTATCAGGTTTCCTTCAGCAATTAAAAAAAAAAAAAGGAAAATCCTGTGATTCTGTCATTCTAAAGACTGCGAGCTGTGAGGTCAGGATTAAGGGCGGGATTATTAATTGGGTGCAGAAATAAAGTTAGCTAACCTGACATAAAATTTTTCAGGTTGTTTTGTTCTCATTTAATAAACATTAAAAACTGTTATGTGCAAAATAACAAGCCGGACAATAGGATCTATACAAACACTCAAAATATACAGCTAGTTTATATCTAGTGGGAAAGGAAGGGAGGAAAAAAACAAAGAAATGTAAGAAAGGTGCAAACTGGGAGGGGTTTGGATGGAGACTGCATTCACAGTGGGTATACTGGTCTCGTGTCTGCTCAGTTTTGTAGCCCGCCAAGCTCCACTGTCCATGGAATTTTCCAAGCAAGAATACTGGAATGCATTGCCATTTCCTACTCCAGAGAATCTTCCGGACCCAGGGATCAAACCCACATCTCTTGCACCTCCTGCATTGGCAGGTGGGTTCTTAACCACTGTGCCACCTGGGAAGCCCTTACTCATCTCTCAGTTTCTGTTATAATCTCAACTCAGTACATCCCAACAAGACCAGGCTTACCAGTAAACTCATCCTTTTAACTAGTATTGCTAAGCTCCTTCTTAAGACAAACAACTGTGCTGAGATCTGGAGACACACTGTTGACAAGGGCAGAGTGCCCCTCAGAAACTTAAGGATCTCCTAGGAAGTAGAGTCAGGTGAGCAAGCAATGAGAATTCAATGTACCACCACAGGCATAGATTCTAGGTGCCACAGGAGCATATAGAAGAGGCTTCTAACCCAGTCGTGGAGGGTCAGTTCAAGGGCAGAGAAGAAGGTTCCAGAAAAAAAAAAATTACCCTGGAGTATCTTCCCTATTGAATCCACCTAATATTTATGTTTCTTTTTGGAAATTTCCTTTTCATTTGGAATTACGTCATCAATCACTTCAAGGGTGTTCACTTCTTGAGCACATTTAATCAATATATATTTTTCAAACTGATGATTGAAGAGCTTCATTATCATTTTCCTGGAGGGCTCACCATGCTCTCGGGGCTCAAGATATATGAAAACAAGTCTACTAACGAAAATAAGCTCCTAGGTAAAAAAGTTCAATAATCTTACATTAAGAAAAGCATAAAACTGCCCCAGAATGTATGGTTTGTTCTCAAGTGTTTCTATTTTAAATTGTGTGTGGTTTTCTATCCACATTAAATTCAGACATTTCTCCGAAATAAACTTCAGGAAGGCTAAATAAGTAAAAGGAAAATAATCTCTAACAAAATGTAAATTTTATGTTTCAGTACAATCATGCTTGTTAACACAGCGTTTCTATAACACTGTGACCACAATATGGATTTTACCTCAGACAGTTTTGGGTTCAAATCCCACTTCTTCCACTTACAAGCTCAAAGAGCCTTGTCATCTAACTTGACTGTGCCTCCATTTCCTCACCTCTAAGGAATGAAGTAAGCTGAATAATGGGACAATAATAGTTCATACTTCACACAGTGGATGAGTTAAATAATCGCATATTTATAAACAACTGCCTCAAGTACTATATGAATATTAGCTATTCTTATTAATTACAATAATTCTAATTATACAAGCCTTTAAGAAAAAAAATGCAGTTCTGGTGGGAAAGTTAAAACCGCTGTGGAAAATCAGGGACCTCGGGCAAGTCCCAGTCCGGGCTTTTTTCTCAAGGTGGGAGTGAGAGGAAAAGGCCCCCAGAAGAGGCTGTTAGGAAACCTGAACCTAGCAGATCCATAAGGCTGTCTTTTCAGGCAAAGCAGTCGGTAAACAAAGATCTTAACTTTCTAATTTGATCTAGTATTTTCTTTTTCTTTTTTAAATTTGCTTCCAAGACTTTGATGGAATGACTTCAGGAGAAGGAAACGGTCACAGTTACTAGAAAGAATCTTAAAAAAAAAGAAAAGAAAGAAACACGAGAGATGAAACAGTTGGGAGTATTTCTGTAACAAACGTTTCCTTCCTTACAAGAGCACAGATAGGGCGGTGTGTCTGGGTCTATTCAATGCAGTAGCAGGATCAGAGGAAATTTTCGATAAGCCAATTTCGATTTCCAAAAGTCTTAACGGGGGACCATCTGGAACCTGCTGCACGACAAATCTCACATTCACAGAAAGCCTCGAGGATTTCCTGGTGGGTCTGGGAGTTTCATCTGAAAAATACCAGTGCCTTCGGGACTCCCTGGGCACAGGGGATGGGTCAAGGCCTCACTCTTTCGTCCCTCCCTCCTGTGCAGGCTGTCACAGCCACAGTTCCCCACGGCAGGAGCCACGTACACAAGCATCGACAGCTGCCAAAAGGGCGTGATCACTTTCCAGGCTGCAGTCTTCCGCAATGCATCCCCCCACGCGGTCAGGCGAGTCCGCGAAAACTCCCCGGGGCCTCGAAGCTCCCTGCGGCTTTCCTCAAAGAACCCCAGATTAGCCCTGATGTTTAGGGCTCTCTAGGTTTTCCACGTCGCAGACGCGGGCTGGGCGCGTCCCGGGCGAGCCCGGCTGGCGCGCACTTGGCAGCCTCCCAGTTGGCCGAGCTGGACGGAGGAGGGGGGTTGGTGGGGCCGAGATAAACGCCCATCCCCGCACCTCGAGCAGTCTTTCCACTTTCCCTCCGCTGCCTTGCACTACCCGGCCTGAGACCCGGAAGGCGGCGCCTGTTGAGTCACGGTCACGTGGCCACGGATGCGCAGAGGCTGACAACGCCTCGGCGGCTAGGTCGCTCGGGGCCCTAGTGGAAAATTTTCAGAGACCTACTGCGGCTGCGCGCCCGTGGCCCCGCCCCCACCTCCCTTCCCTCTGTTCCCCGCACCTACCCCGGCCCCCAGCCTTCCGGCGGCGGCCCGAGCCGCCTCTGCAGAGGTTCCTTTCTCCCACGAGAGCAGCGCTCCGCGCGCCCCGCCCGCCTGGCGCCGCCCGCGCCTTGGCCCTCCGGCCGGCAGTCTTCGCTTCCTTCGTGCCCCACCTTGGAGCTCCGAGCCGCCGTGCGGCCTTGCCCGCGACCTTGCTTGTACCCCGCTGGCATCCTGAAAGGCAAGGAGCGGCGTCTTGGCGCCTCCGCCTTCGCCTCAGGGGCGCCACAGCCCCCACGGCCCCGCCACCTCCGATCCGCGTGATACGGGTCCCCCCACACCTTTCAGGGGAAGGACAGAAGACAAAGGGAGGACACGGTTCCGATGGGCGTCTTGGCTTCCACTCATTTGACGCCCTGCACTGCGTCCTCGTTCAGACACAGCGTGTCGTCAGCTCTATTGTAGTTCACTTACCCCGCTCACCACCTGGAAAACAAGTTGTTTTCTCTGTCCCTGACATCCCCCACTTCATTTCCCCAGCCACGAATAAAATGTATTCCCGAGACAGCAACTTCGGGGAGTTTGTTGACTTCACCCATCCAGGGTTGACAAACGGTACTCAAAAGGGATGTGTTATGTGAATGGTTCACTTCAAGAGAGCAAACAAAATTTAACAATTTCGGGGACTGGTGGGCCCTGGACTATTCTTGCAAATGGGTGTCGCTGAATAGGGAGAGGGGTTGAGAAGTGGCGTTGGTACACCACGTGTCCCAAGACAAGGTTACTTGAAGGTGGACCCAGGCACCTTAATCTGACACGTGGTGTCAAATGTTTCAGTCAAAACAGTAGTTTTACCTAAGTAAAGATCCCAGAACCAAGCCCAGATATTAAAATGCTTTTCATCTAAGAACCAGAATTGTACATATGTTAATTTTCATAAAACCTTATTTTAGTATCTTATAGCCCTGGGCAAAGAAAGAGTGGGAAACTGAAGACCAGGAATAAATGTCCATCATGGCCCCAAATAGCTGAGTGGTAAAGAATCTGCCTCCCAATGCAGGAGACAGAAGAGACATGGGTTTGATCCCTGGGTGGGGAAGATCCCCTGGAGTAGGAAATGGCAACCCACTGCAGTATTCTTGCTTGAAGAATTTCATGGACAGAGGAGCCTGGTGGGCTACAGTCCACTGGGTCAGCAAGAGTTGGATACCACTGAGCTCACAGGCATACATCACACAGTTGCTGTCCTTTTTCTCTGGACAAGAAAACAGACTGCTAACAATTAAAAACTAAAAATAAAAGTATTTTTAAATCACTTTATTATGGAAAATTATGAGTGAAATTTTTAAGTCATTTACTACTAATTAGCAGATGTTAACTTATCCAGTGAAAGAACTATTGTCAGTTTAAAAATCTGTCATCTTTCTGACAGTTTTTGTTCATATTCATTAGTATATACCACGCCTACCAAAATGGACTCTTCCAGGGTCTCAGGAAAAGGCCACTGTGTAAATACCACAAAAAGATCTTTAATCAAGTCATTCCTTCCCTTTTTATTTGGGGAGGAAATGTGATAAACAGAGTACTGACACTCTGGGTAGTTGTTCTACAGTCCTAACATAATTAAATATGCTTATACTAACAGGTCTGTAAAGCTAAACATTTCTAAAATTTTTTTTAAGATTGAATTTCTGTGGGCACCATAATTTTCCTTTTCTGGATGAGAAGGTGTGCACTTGCAAAACATAATGCCTGCAAACATACAGACTCACAATATAAAGTGGTTTTTTTGCATGACTATTACCTGATTCTGGCCAATAGGATCAGAGATATCCACAACAGTACTGTCAGGAAATATTATCTCTCTTAATAAAAATGATTCACAGAATTGACAGTTCTTTCTTTTTCAGTGGACATGGCCCCATCTGCCCAGGAGCTCTGAAACTACTGCAGCCAACATGTGCCCATGCCAGGAGATATCTCTGCATGCTGAAGATGACAGAATGAAAAGATGGTGACCTCTCAGTCTTTGAGGAGATTAAAAGGCTAAGAATTAATTCTAGGTCTGCTCTATCTGTAGACTTTCTATTATATGAGATACTAAGTATCATTATTTAAGCCACTTCTAATTGCATATTGTGTTTCTTACAATAAACAGTTTTCTGCAACTGACAACCTTTCTGGGTGGTACCTAGCCTCCAGAAAGGCCCCAATGATCCTTACCTCCTGGTATTCATGTCTTTGTATAATCCCCTTCTACATTGAATCCAGGCTTGCTTTTGTGACCGGGAGAATATGGTGGAAATATAAGTGTGACTTCCAAGTCTGCTTTATAAAGACATTGCAACTTCTGCCTTGATCACTCTTGGATAACTTGCTCTGGAATCAGCCAGCTACCATGTCATGAGGACACCAGACGGGCTTGTGAAGAAGCCTTCTTGGAGAAGAGTCAACTGGCCAGTACCAACTTGCCAGCATGTGAGTGTGTGACCTTAGAAACAGATCTTTCGGCCCTAGTCAGGCCATCAGATAACTATACACATAGTTGTCAGATTACTACAACCTCATAAGAGATTCCAAGCTAAAACACACAATTGAGTTGCTCTCAAATTTCTGATTCATACAAAGTTTGAGAGTTTCAGCCACTGAGTTTTGGAAATAATTTGTTCCACAGCAATTAATACCTAGTAGAGTACCCTTCAATACCAGAAAAACGCGATGAAGTCACCAGGGTACTCAGAGTTAATACTATTTTGGGGGGCTTAGGAGCTGTCTTAAAAACAACCCCGGAAAGAACTAACATAAAATCAAGTAAATTGACAACAGGAAAAGAAGTGCCACAAAAAGATATTTTAAAAGTACAATGTTCAAAATAGAATGACCACTTTCAAATGGGAGTATCAAATAAAAAAAAAATTAAGGTGAGTCTCAAAGGAAAAAGTTTAGATACATAGTAATACCAGGGACAAGGAGGTATAAAGAATATTCCAAGCAGTGGGTATCACTTAAATGAGAAATGGTTTCTAGTGAGAAGAGTGGCAAAAGCATAGGGTATAAGAAGGGAAATGTATTAGTTACCTATGGCCAGTAAAAAACTTAGTGGTGTAAAATGATACACATTTATTATCACTTATTTCCGTGGGTCAGGAATCCAGGCTGGGCTTACTTGGGTCCTCTCACGAATGTATTAGCTGGGGCTGCAGTCATCTCAGGGTTCAACTGGGCATGATCAGCTTCCATGCTTACTCTTGTGACTTGGCAGGCCTCCCTGGGCTGTTCAGAGAGACTTATTTCCTTGCCCTGGGGGCATCTCTGTAGGCCAGTTCACAAGATGGCAGCTGGTTTCCCTCAAAGCAAATGAGGGAGAGAGCAAGAGAGAACAAGATGGAAGCCAGAACTCTTTGTAACCTAATCTTAGAAGTAATATACCATCACTTTGCTGAATAGAAGCACATCACTAGGTCCAATCCACATTCAAGGAAAGGGGGTTACAAATAAGTATGAATATCAAGTGAGGTTCGTTGAGCTCCATCTCAGAAGCTACCTACCACAAGAAATAGTGGGGGATCAGGGTGGAAATAAAGGCTAGTGCCAGACTTTTCAGATGGCTTGATGGGTTAAGAATCCACCTACAATGCAGGAGACACAGGAGATATGGGTTCAGTCCCCAGGACAGGAAGATCCCCTGAAGAAGGGCATGGCAACCCACTCCAGTCTTCTTGCCTGGAGAATCCCATGGACAGAGGAGCCTTGTGGGCTACAGCCCAGGGGGTCACAAAGAGTTGGACACAACTGAAGTAACTGAGCACATACGCAGGCCACAGACTAGTGCCACATCAGAGACAGCCATGAAAGCCAACCTGAGAACGGCTGGACAGGAGGGATGCGTGCCTGCACGCTCAGTCGTGTCTGACTCTTTGCAACCCTATGGACTGTAGCCTTCCAGGCTCCTCTGTCCATGCAATTCTCCAGACAAGAAGACTAAGGTGGGTTGCCATTTCCTACTCCGGGGCTCTTCCAGACCAAGGAATCAAACCCACGTCTCTTGTGTCTCCTGCTTTGGCAGACTGATTCTTTAGCAGTGTGCCACCTGGGAAGTCCCATAAAGGGTAGAGAGAACCAATATGATGTTTGAGCCCACTTGAAGCAATCTGAAATGCTGGATGAATAAAATTTTGAGGACCATCCTAAATATGATCTTGTTCAACCACAGGTTAGGAAACAATTCACTGGAGCCCTTAGAAACAGACCCGCTCTATTTTTATCAGGTGATAAAGGTCAAATAATTCTACAGAAGAAATCTATCCACCGTCCTTAAAAACTGCTACCAAACTACCTTGACAATGTAGTGCATTTCTGAAAATCCAGAGTTGACAACTTATATTTGTGATTATGTCCCTGTCTTTACTCTCACTAGCTTTTAAAATTCTTTGATCCCAGTTCACAGTATGAAACAGATTTTACATCATAACTCAGGATATATACATATTTATACATAATCAAAAGTAAAATTTTATAGATTAGTACTTAGCATTTCCACGTATGGCATACTGAAATTTTAAATTCTATTTTGTACTATTGAATTAAAGGGGAAAAAAGTTTGTAGTAATCCACTGAATGCATCACTATCGACTCCTGGGACCCACTCTGCAGTTTGAAAGGCACTGTTCTGCTAAACATTCGCTTAGGAAAAGAGCAAAATTGTAGCACTTCTGACCAACAAGAATTTGGCAGTTTAGTCTCCCAGAAATTGGGTCAGGGTACTATGTCCCATCAGAGAAGGCAATGGCACCCACTCCAGCACTCTTGCCTGGAAAATCCCATGGATGGAAGAGCCTGGTAGGCTGCAGTCCATGGGGTCGCTAAGAGTTGGACACGACTGAGTGACTTCACTTTCCCTTTTCACTTTCATGCACTGGAGAAGGAAATGGCAACCCATTCCAGTGTTCTTGCCTGGAGAATCCCAGGGACGGGGGAGCCTGGTGGGCTGCCGTCTATGGGGTCGCACAGAGTCGGACACGACTGAAGCGACTTAGCAGCAGCAGCAGCAGCACTATGTCCCATGCACTCTAGCCCTTACTAGCTCTTACTCTAGAGCCTAAGAGCAAAATCTCAAACACATGAGGCCTCACTTGGAAGCCACTTGAGTGATCAGATATAATCAAACTTGCCAATGGAAAAATTGATGTTTCAACACCTCCACCTCTTTTTTGTCATTTACTGTTCAGGTTCTTGTCATAGAAAAATCAGAACAAGATTACAGCCCTCCTCCCAACATACACACACACACACACACACACACACACGAGTCAAATTTAAAGGTTCCCTTAAGCATGCATTATAATGAACGTGAAAATTAGTCACTCACTCATGTTCAGCTCTGCAATCCCACGGACTGTAGCTTACCAGGCTCCTCTGTCCATCGAATTCTCCAGGCAAGAATACTGGAGAGGGTGGCCATTTCCTTCTCCAGGGGATCTTCTGACCCAGGGATTGAACCCCGGGTCTCCTGCACTGGAGCCCTTTTGAGCCACCTCTTTACCGTTTGAGCCACCAAGGAAGCCCATGCACTGTGATACACACCACCAAAAAATTCAACTGACGAGAGAACTAGTCTGAGAGTAGGACTTGCCAATCACAATCACTTCAGACTATGCAGGGGACTAAATTGGATGAAGAAGTGACTTAAGACCTTTTGATTTTCATCAGTTGAAACTTGACAGTAAGGAACTTTCAAGGAGTCCTTCCTAACCCACTATTAAGATTGCTGTCCAGTCTAGAAGAGTTGATCAGTGTTATCGGGGAATTTGTGTGAAAGTCTTAATTGTGTATCAAATGCCAAACTTGCCCTGGCGTGCTCACAGTCTCCCTGGTAGGACAAGACTACAAACATGAACAATTCGGGGTACAAGACAGCATAGGTTCTAAAACGTTTTCACCACACGGTTTAGCAAACACTCCTTGGAATAAAGAGGGGTGAGGAAGGAAGCCTTCCTGAGGCTCAGTGACTAAGCCCTGAGTGATGGCGATGGGAAGTTGGGTTCTAAAGCAAGAAAGAGTATTGTTTAGGTGAGACTGGTCTGACCAGTTGAAGGGGTTGGGAAGAAAGGAGTATAAAGTGGAATCGGGTCCTCCCATGTCAATCATACACACTGGTGCAAGCCAAGGGCTCCCGCAGCCTCACGTGTCATGGAAACAGTTGTACAGATTTCCTCAGGAAAACACTGAAAGCAAAAATTGTGATCACACCCAACCCTGCTCAGTCTCTCCCACGTCTCCAAAAGGAAGAGAGCAGTAGGTCAGGTCGTTTGTTTATTCGTTCATTCAACCAACAATTCTCTCTCCTAAGAGGCCTTTGTTTCCAGCCTTTCCGGCAGCACCGAGTATTCCACAGCGAAGGGTCCCCCTAGTTGCCTGGCTAAGCAAGAACACATCCACACTGGAAGGGGTGCACCCGCATTCCAAAGGAGGCAGTGCCTCTGTAAATAGGAGAGAAAGGCGAGGAGGGCGAGAAGAGCTCTTCATTTGGGGTGGTGGAATGAGCGAAACATGTCCAGGAAGGAAAAACGGGATCCTACACCCCCTCGGAGGAGCCGAGTCGCCCACTGGGGACCCTTGCAAAGAGTCTGGCTTGCTGGGCAGGATGTCGCTTTACACTTCATAGGGTTTTCCATCTCCGTACAAAAAGGATATCCCGATATTGAGCTGCCAACCGACCTAATCAGGCTTGTTCTGAAGAATGAAAGCAGGTCTAGGAACGAGAAGAAAGAACGAGAACAGAAACCTACCACGGAGACTACGTTGCTCCGTTGGCCCAAGAGTGCGAGAGAAAATCCCCCTGTAAATCATAAAAATAACATGCAGAAAAGCACTGGATGGGCGGGATGTGTCCCCAAAGAGCCTAGAGGAGAAAGGAAAGCCTGCTGGTAACTCGGACACGAGCATATTTGGAGAAAGAGCATATTTGGCACCAGTCTGGGCTGAAAGGGACAGACAGGGGAAAGCACGGGCGAGGGGAGGGGGTCTTTCAGGCTGACCAGAGTCAGCAGAGTGGAGTTAGCCTGGAAGGAGCAGGGGAGGAAGCAGGCGGGGCTAGGCTGCTTGATTCCGCCACCCCGGAGGGGCGCAGTGGGGCAGGGAGGCAGGGGGGGCAGGGGGCGGGGCGGGGTGCTGGGCGGGGCCTCGCGGGCCCAGGCTGGCCGGGGGCGGAGCCCAGGTAGTGTTGATATACAAAAAAGCAAGCTCGGGAGGCTGGGGCCCCGCCCATTGACGCGTCCTCCCGCTAAAACCCACCGCTCGCCCCGCTGCCTCAGAGCCGCGCGTCGCTGCCGTCCCGGAGCGCTTTTCTCGCACCGCCGCCAGCAGCCCGACCACGCGCTCCGCACACTCGCGCCTTTCCCTTCAGACGGCGGACGCCGGACGATTGGGGCGGCAACTTGCCATTTCCTTGTTTAATTAAAATTCTTTTCCTGGGTCTTGTTGGGTTTTTCGTTTTGTTCTATTTTTCTTTATGATTTTTGTTGACTGAGAAAAACTCACCGAAGTCTTTTGCGTGTTGTTTCCGGGATACAGGAACCCAGACCACCAAGGTAACACGCGCGGGGGCGTCTGTGCAAAAGCCGCGGGGGCCGGGCGGGAGTGGGGGAGGGGCGTCCGGGAGGGGCCGCGGCGGGAAGGCAGCTGTGGGTGTCGTTTCTTCCCGGGGAGGGCGTTTTCGGTTTGCTGGCCAGTCTGCTATCCCGGCCTGCAGCGGGGGTCACTGTCCTCTTATGGGCGGGGGAGGGGCGCGGCGCGGGGGCCGTGTGCCCGCCCAGATCGGAGCCGCATCTTCCCGTTAGGGGGAGGGGAAGCCAGCCAGGCCCGCGGTTCCACTGCGACAAGTCTGGTGACTGATTTAATAAAAACAATTAAATCCAGGGGTCTTGGAATTTGGGGGAGGGCGGATGTGGGTTCGAGCTTTTAATGTAGCAGAGGCCACGATTGGGGAAGACATACCGGGCACATTTGACAATCGGCGATCGATATTGCATCAGTTTCCTTTCCGGGCATAGGAGGGGCCGGCCGGGCGAAGAGCTTGGGAGTCAAATGCCAGTGGACGGGTGTGCTCGAGGGCACGGGCGTGCGCGTGTAAACAAACCCTCGGTTCTCTGCGCGCCCTCTGCTCCTCTTCTCGGGATAAAACTCGTGTCCGCCTAACGCCCCCTTCGAGTCTGTCTGCCGCAGAGGCAGTTCCCCATCTGGGGGCTCCAGACGTGAAAGGATTACGCGGCATTGCTATTGTAAATGCTGGAAACGGGGAGCTGTGTGCCTGGGCTACATGCAATGCACACCAGCCAAATATCTGGATGGGATGTGTGCCCTGCGTGCCTGTGCACGACCAAGGAGGCTGCGGGAAAAGCGAAACAGAGCTCCCCCCCACGCCCCTTTCGTAAAACTTGGGCTAATAGAGAGGGCAAAACGTTAAATTGCGCGGGAGAGGGTCCTTAGGGTCCCGGAAGGCGCGGGCTTCAGCGGGCGCAGCGTTGCGGTGGGACTATCTTTGTTCTCGGCGGCTTCGCGGTCTGTACTTTTCCGCCCCTCGGCGCGCGCCCCCGCCCCTCGCGCTCGGCTGGTACTTTTCCACTCGCCTGGCGGGGGATGAATCAGCCGCGCTGCGCCTCCCGGCGGTGTCACGTGACCAGGGCGGGCTCTGCAGTCCTGACGCGCCGCCTCTACCTTCACAGGCAGCCGCGCGGGCTCGTGCGTCTCCAAGGACAAAAGGAACCCAGCACTACACTCAGCGTCCGATTCCTCCCGCTGCCCAACATGAAGAAAGCTGAAATGGGAAGGTTCAATATTTCCCCAGATGAGGACAGCAGCAGCTATAGTTCCAACAGCGACTTCAACTACTCCTACCCCACCAAACAAGCTGCTCTGAAAAGGTGGGAGATGTGTGCGTTTTTAAAAACGGCTTGTGTGCATCGGAAGTTCTTTACGTAGAATTCTGTTGCTTAAAATTATTGTAGCATTTGGAGAGAGCGTGTAATCTCTGGAACATTATCTGGTTGTTGTATGGGAACACGCCTTCAGGTCGTGTGAAAGTCGACTACTACTTAATATGCATTTAAAATATGTGACAGCTAAACGCGGGGGCGTTTTGTGTTGAAGCATTCCTTTGTGTATTTCAACCAATTTAGGATTTTTTTTGTTTTTCTGTTTTGTAGCCATTATGCCGATGTAGATCCTGAAAACCAGAACTTTTTACTTGAATCGAATTTGGGGAAGAAGAAGTATGAAACTGACTTTGTAAGTTAAAAATAATCATTTGTGTTTCTGTGGCTTTATGGAGTAAAAGAATAGTTTTATTTTTAGATTTCAAGTCTAACTTGCCCAAAGCTGGTTTTCTCCATTTAATTATTGTTATATGTTTGGTTATCCTTTTCCCTCTATGTAGCATCCAGGTACTACTTCCTTTGGAATGTCAGTATTTAATCTGAGCAATGCGATTGTGGGCAGTGGAATCCTTGGGCTTTCTTATGCCATGGCTAATACTGGAATTGCTCTTTTTATGTAAGTATGTGTAAGTAGTGAGTCTGCCACGCAGGGCAGTTAATATGATGATACAGCATATATTTTGGCTCCAGAGACTGAATTTACAGTTGCAGTAATTGACTTAATCATTTGCTTAAAATTTAAAATGTGAGAAATCCAATAATCTCTTTATTCTGCTACATAACTGCATGATACCAAAAAAGTCAATTAGGTAGGGAAAATTAGGACAACTTTTAAAACTAATAATCCGAAAAGTCTTTGAGTCGGAGGGAATAAAGTTGAATAGGGATTGGGTATTTATAAAGAACTGTGGATGGATCCAGGGTAAAATTTTTACTCTGGCAAACTCTGAAGCAAGAAATACTTAAAAAGCATGGTACCTTCAACTCCGTTTAGTAAATTGACAGTTTCCCCAAGGACCTGTGGCCTCTTATGTACATAAGGAAAACAACTTATTTTTTTTAATATATAGGGTGTGATGGTATTTGTCTAACCTAGAACATGTTTAAGAAAAGTGAGTCGTAATTTTCTGGACACCGAAAAACAACCCATATGTGATATATATATATATATATTTTTTTTTTTTTGTCTCAATTTTTTGGGTTTTTTTTTTTTTTAATCCATGTCTGTGTGATTACCACAACAAAATGTGACTACTTTAAAAAATACCTGCTTTGAATTGCTTTGGTTTTTTTTTTTTCCTTAGTTGTCTAGTTAGAATTAGTTACTCCTTGTGCTTTCCCACGTGAATACGTAGAATAGGATTTCGGAGCAGGAGAAGACTTTCAAACAGTGCTTTTTAACCATTTTAGGGTCACTGACTCTTGGAGAATATAAAACTATGGACCTTATTTCCAGGAAAAAGGCATAAAAGAAAAATACCTGTGATTTTGAGTATATGTTTCCGCGATGTTTGTATCGTTGCTCCTAAGATTGGGCTACAGTGGACTCCTGGCTAAGGCACTTTCTTTTTAGGGTGATTTACTGTGCAGACAAGGAAACTACGTATACACAGAGCATGGAATTCGCTCTTTGCTACAGTCTTATTTTAGTTAGCTGACTGGTGCCTCTACTCAAGTTATTTTTTTCTAGCAGAAGAGAATGTTCATCAAAAGAAAAGCAAGCCTTTGCAAAACTCTGCTTTGTGGTGAAATTCCACATGTGTTAAGTGTGGCTTTGAGCACTGGAAGCTAGGATTCACTCACCATGCTTCATCAACCATGAGGCTTTTTGAGGTCTAAGACCAAGAGCCAGGAATTTACATAGAAAGAACCCCAGAGTTTTCAAAGTTTTTAGTGGGGTATTTGAATGGCATCATTGTTAAATGTTTGAAACCCTTCCTAACTCTTCATGTAAAAACCAGAGGCAATTTTTAAATGCTTCCAATGTGGTTGTGGTGCAGAATTTACATGAGGTAAAATGCTACCTTTGTTTCATAAAGGAACTCAGAATTCTGATATGTACCCTTGCACTTTTGAAATTATTTATACTTTAGTAGTGTTTGAATGTTTGATTATTCAATAAATGGCTAAATAATATCACAAATGCTAAAGTGAGTTTTAAATCCGTCACTGTTTTACATGGTATATGTCGAGGTATAAAGGTAAATGGTCCAAAAGCCTCGTGGCTGCCCTCATCTGGTTAAACAACTCTGTAGCTTACCCTATAAAGAAGACCCAGTCTTGAGATTGAAAGTGACCTCAAAGGTTATGGAGTCTGTTCATTCCTCGTTGTCTTCTCTGTGTAAAAGAGGGACTGAGTTTGTTAGCACACTTTCAACATTGTTTTTGATTAAGCCATGCTTTGTTCAGTTAGCGATGAGGCTGATGGTGTCATTGCCACTGCAGATTAGACACCGTTAAACTTTTGGCATTGGAACGGCAGCTTAATGCCACCAGCTATGTTTAACTAACAGACATCTATTTCTTTGCCAGACCTTAAATGGTACTTTATCCAGTTTGCCATTTCAGAATTTGGAAAATGTGACTGTCATCTTATTTGCAGAGTCTTCTATGAGTTTCCCTGTTTTGATTTTTTGTTGTTGTTGTTGGCTCATTTTAATAAAAAGAAATTTGTTTTTCTCGGCTTGCCTGGTGGGGAGGAAAGGAAAGCTGGAATGAGAGACAATGTGTGCCCTAAAGGAAAACTTAGTGACTGAGTAGAGAACCTTTTAGTTCTTCTCTATTCTTTTTTTTTCTCCTGTTCCATCCAAGCGAAAGGACTGAGGGAGGAGACAGCCCAGTCTCACTGATAGATTGCTTGTTCTCACACAGACATTGTTTAACTTTGTGACAGTGCTGGGCTTGTCTTCCATACCATGGGGCACAGTATAGTACATCTTCTCAGTAGTTACTCCTCTGATGTGTGCTGATGACACCCATCAATTTTACAAATAACTGATGACAGTTTTTTGTAAAGCTGTCCCTGACACTTAGCATGTATCATCCTTCCTTCCTTTATATAGTCCCATTCCTATGCTTACCTATATGGTTCAAGGGAACTCCAGACCTTTCCTGAACTTGTCTCAATTGGATTTCCCAAGTAACTGGCAAATGTTAAAACCATTTTATAGGTATAGGAACTATTACAACACAAAGAAGTAGCAAGTACATAACTAATTACCATGGTAGCAGAATCAGAATATAAGTCTTATAACTCTACCACTGGAAAGTTAATCTTTCCAGTGTCTCCCAGCACCTTTGGTTCAGTGGGTGGACCCTGTTCATAACCAGTACTGTAGAGCTATTACCTGAGACATGATGCAGTCATGTTTAGGGTCAGGTAAGAGCTTGTTGACATGCTAGCCAGAAGAGTGAACACACATCATTGGGGTCATTCTGTCTAGCCAAAATATTAGGACAGGTTTTGTATTTAATGTTTAAATAGAGTCAAAAAGAATCGTCTTTTAAGTATAAACGTGCTTATGTATAACCCTGCACCTTTTTCTTCTCTCATCAGAATTCTGTTGACATTTGTGTCAATATTTTCCCTGTATTCTGTTCATCTCCTTCTGAAGACTGCCAATGAAGGAGGTATGGTAGCACTCTGTATTTCTAAAACAATTATGCCTATCGTGATTTTCTTTATCTCCCTTCATGCATCTGTGTTCTTTAAATTATAGGGTCTTTATTATATGAACAGCTGGGACATAAAGCATTTGGAATGGTTGGGAAGCTCACAGCATCTGGATCCATTACAATGCAGAACATTGGAGGTAAGAGTTTTTAAAAGATGATTTGGGTATAGTTTTTTGCTCTTTATGTAGCAGAGAGTGGTGACACGCTATTTTTGGTGTCACATGCAACATTTTGCACTTGTAATGGTATAATTTTGTTTTCCTCCAGCTATGTCAAGCTACCTCTTCATAGTGAAATATGAGTTACCTTTGGTGATCCAGGCATTAATGAACATTGAAGATACAAATGGGTAGGTGCTAAGTAAGGTTACTCATAAGAAACAATTGCAGTCTAAAATGATTAGATACATTTTATCAAAGTTGGATACAAAATGATTATCAGTAAATTATTTTTTGTTAATATTCCTGTTGAAACTGACCAAGAAGTCCGCCAGAAACTGATTTGAACTTCACAAAGGAAAGGCCAAGATAGTGGCTAGATAGCTAACTGAATAACAAATTTCAAATGTATGTATGTATGTAAACAGGTTTTCTGAAACTACTTAGTTTCTCTGTCCCCAGAAGATTCAGTTGAATAACTTATACCCCAACCTAAGTTAGGACTAACATTTTGAATTATATTAAAAATCAATCCCTGTCTGATTTTTGTGAATTGGAAAATCTGTTGAAAATGCAGAATACCAGAAAATGTATGGCCATGCTGTAGAAACCTTGTCCTTCCAGCAGAGTTACTCATCCGAGCAGACTAACAGGTTTTTATCTAAAGTAAACATGAGGAGGGATAATGTACTTCCCTGCTTACATGCAGCTCATATCTCAAAACAGAAAAGTGTGGTTATCTCTGCAGCATTTGAAACCTAATAAGCTGGTCTTTAAATGTTAGTTTTCTGTGGGGGGTCTTTATTGCTAAAGTGAGCTGAGTTAGAATTGACAGGGCAATTAGAATTTGAAAATAAGTGATTTAAAGCAAGGTATAGTTGATTACCTAAAAAGGAAAAAACATTGCTAAAACTTTTAGAGAGGTGCATAACATTTTCTCTGAGTTCAGAAGGGATCTTTTTACTGTTGGAGTCAAGGTGGGTCAAGGTGTCACATACTCTTGACAGCCTGAAATAAGCTCTTGTTTGGAGGGGACTGGGTTTTGTTGTTTGTTTTTTGCCTATGTATTTTATCGAACTGTGAAAAAATTTCCGTGTTGAAATGTTTAGTAAGTACATTTGCTAACAAATGTCTGATAGAAACTTGTTTTAAAATTTCCTTGTTTCCAGCATTTAAAAAATGTGAGCTAAAGCTATGACAAAGTTGGTGTACAATTTTCTAAAAATGCTTAAAGATAAGATTAACTGGCTTAACAATGCCACTTTGTTCCCTCCGTTAGTATCAAGCCTTTAAGAAGCATTTTATGTTATGAAGCAGCTGGCAGCCTTCCCAGAGCAAACAGTGGGACAAAAGTGATACTGTTGCAGACCCCATTTCTAACCTGAGTGAATATTCATTGTGCACACTAAGTTAGAAAGCTGTTCCTGCCTATGTGGGCTTTTTGAATAAGTGATAACTCTTTCCAACCTGTCTGTCTCTCTCTCTCTCTTTTTTTTTTTAAGTATAAAACGAGCCCTGTGAGAAGAAATATATGTTATTCTGAGGATATTTATGACTGGTTGTGACCTTGGTTTTCTTTTCTTTCATTCAGATTGTGGTATCTGAACGGTGACTATTTGGTTCTGCTGGTATCACTGGTGCTCATTCTTCCCTTGTCACTGTTGAGGAATTTAGGTGAGCAAATCCATCTCTAAAGAGAATTGAAATGAGCTCCACCAACTAGTTGGCTTTCTCTTAATAGAAAATAATGAAGGCTGAGTTAAAGAACCCCAAAAACATACCTTTGAGAATCGCATTCGTAACTTGCCAGTCTTCAAGAAATTCTACCAAAAGGCCCAAGCACTTGGTTGCCATTTAGAACATCTTGTGCTTTATAAAAAATGCAAAAGGGATAGTTGTTACCGATTTAGTTATTAACAAGTATTTTTAAGTAATTCTGCGTCTTGCTGTATAAGAATTAGAAATTTCATGTGTCCACACTGAAGTCTTAGAAACAGAATTGAGTCATATTTGCCCTAAACCTGATTTAGTAAATGAATCCCATGTTTTTTCCTCCTTGTAGGATATTTGGGATATACCAGTGGCCTTTCCTTGCTGTGTATGATGTTCTTTCTGATTGTGGTAGGTATAATTTTTCTTTAAAGCTAAAGATTCTTTTTCTAAGCCCTGTCACATTATTCATTCTAACAAATGCAAAATAATATATTTTCAGGTGATTTTCAAGAAATTTCAGATTTCTTGTCCTGCGGAAATTGCTTTTCTAGTTAATGAAACAGTAAACAGCAGCTTAACACAGCCAGCAACTTTTCTACCTGATATGGGTTTTAATAGGACTGAAAGTGATTCTTGCCAACCACGTTATTTTATCTTCAACTCACAGGTAACTATAATCATTTTGTTTTCAAAGAAAGATTTTGGGGAAGAAAATAGGGAAAACAACCCACTGGAAGTTTTAACACTCCTAAGGTAAAGGGAGGTGAGGTAGTAGCTTCCTCTTTAGGAAGCATGGTTATTAGTTCATTATTGAGGACTGAGAAGAAAGTGTTGGTTTGTATCTTAAAGTAGATTGAAAGATGAGAAGATCATCTCATTTTAGTAACTGCCACATTCAGAAGTGAGAATATTGGTCACACCTAGTGAACAAATTAGAAGAGCTAATTAGGCAAGAAAACATTTTAAGCTTTGATTTCTAAGATTAATGAGTATAAAATGTAGGTTGCAGGACTGTGATATCGCATGAGTTTGTTACATCAGGATGTTAAGAAGGGTTTCACATTTTTTTGCAGACTGTCTACGCTGTGCCAATTCTGACCTTTTCATTTGTCTGTCATCCTGCTATTCTTCCTATTTATGAAGAGCTTAAAGGGTGAGTGCTTTAGCAACTTTTATATAAATTAATTGGAAAAGCTGGAAAAATACTAGATTGCTGCTACAACTACGGCTATAATATGCATGTATATTTTCCTTTGAATTTGTGCAGCCGCAGCCGTCGAAGAATGATGAATGTGTCCAAGATTTCCTTTTTTGCTATGTTTCTCATGTACCTGCTTGCTGCCCTCTTTGGATACCTGACATTTTACGGTAAATAATGTCTAGTTTACAAAAAGGACAATGAATGAAATGAAGTTCATACTTTGTATGTATAGTTCTGTCACTTTAAATGCTCAGTCTGTTTCAGTATATTTCATATTTGTGATGAGCAATTGAACCTAGAGTTTAGAATTTCCTGTAGTGTATATTGAATCAGTAATTTCTAGAGAACAGGCTCCAAAATCCACCATTAGCCATATGATGGCATTTTTATATGTGATGTGCTTGCATCTAGGTTCATCCTGGCTCTCCTCTCCCGTTCCCTTCAGATATACAACACACATGCAGACTGTAAGCCAAACCCTGGGATTTAGCTATTTAGCTCCTGTTGTTTTTAATGGGGGTCATGTGGCTAAATCTCTCCTAGGTATTTAGAAAAATTTTTCTTCAATGTTATTTTAATTGCATTAACCCTAATTCCAAATTAATCTTATTAGCCTCTTAGTTTATAGTCGTTTTGTGAGTAGCTAATAACTTTGGTGCAGATAATAGCTGTAAGTTAGATTTTTCTAACTAATCTCCAGAGAAAACAACACACATGAAGCGTTTTTTCTTTTTTTGTCTTTCTCTATAGGACACGTTGAGTCAGAATTGCTTCATACCTACTCTTCTGTCATGGAAACTGATATTCTGCTTCTCATTGTCCGTTTGGCTGTGTTGGTGGCTGTCACCCTGACAGTACCTGTTGTCATTTTCCCAGTAAGTGATCACCTGCTCTCTTTTCAGTAGGAATGAGTTGTTAGACATGAAGATTTGTGAGATTTTTGTGTTCTCTAAGAAGAAAAACACTACTACAGCAGTATCAAGGGTTTTTGGTTTTGAAAGGTTTTTGTTGTTGTTGTTGTTAATGTTTTGTCCATCTTTAAAATACATCTTGGGATCTTTTCCCATAATTCAGGATATAATGATCTTTCTAATGCTTAGATGTTTAGGAAAAGAGCAGTAGAGGAGGGGTACACTTTGAGTATTTAAATAGCTACTTGTTTAGGTGTAGTTCCTGTTGTTTGTAGCTCTTTTTCATTGATTAAAGCTGCAGTTTTGATTTATTCACTTATTTTTTGCAGATCCGGAGTTCCATAACTCATTTGCTGTGTGCATCGAAAGAGTTCAGTTGGTGGCGTCATAGTGTCATTACAGTGTCTATCTTGGTGTTTACCAATTTGCTTGTCATCTTTGTACCAAATATTAGGGATATCTTTGGTTTCATTGGTAAGTTTTGGGAAGTATCAAAGTTGATTGAATTATCAGGAGTTTTAAAGTTAAAGGAATAGCAAGTGATTCATTGAATTCTTAAGAAATAGTCAATGCTGTTTTTACAGGTGCATCTGCAGCTGCTATGTTGATTTTTATTCTTCCATCTGCATTCTATATCAAGTTAGTGAAGAAAGAACCTATGAAGTCTGTACAAAAGATTGGGGTGAGTGAGAGTTTATGACCATAAAAATAATAATAATCTAATGCCAGAAGTTCCTCAACTGATTGTAATTTTAGTCTCCTAAATGTCATTTGTTGTAGTTTCATTTTAAGTTTCTAATAAATATACCTATAAATGTGTACTTCACAGATGGAAGAATGGGGGAGGAGGGGAGGGGAGACATGGTTTGCCTTCTGGTATGTATTCTTAAGTTTATTGCAAGAAAGTTACTAGATACTTTAGAAATAGGAATAGAGGTTAAAAGTATAACCTTGACCACCTGCTGTGTGACAGGCACTTAAATGGGCCTGGAGTGTATAAAAGAGAATAAAAATGGAGTATTTAGTCAAATGAGACTAACCATTTTCAAAGCAAAGCTCAAGTGGGGTCAGGGGGTTATTACACTATAAAGTATAATAACAACTGATTTTGCAAAGATTATGATATGTTAACCACAAACGATCCTGGTGGGGATACTTAGAAGAAGAAAGACTGCATTTCAGTCCTTTTTTCCCACAACTGTTGTCTGACTGAAGTACTAGAAATGCTTATGAACCAACAACCGTTATCTTGTTTTACTCAAAATATCTGGTGCAATAATTGAAGAGTAAAATTAGAGTTGACCTACTCATGTCTCTTAGAAAAACCTCCAGCTTTAGCTTGGGCTACATTTTTAAGATAACTTAGATTTGATTTTAAAAGTTAAGATTTTTCCCTTTCAAAAATGCAAAAATACCAGTCCAGTTTTGTTGGGTGCAATAGTTTACTTAGTAAAGAAGATTATTTACTTTTTCTTTTGATACAAAGGAATGAGAAGGGAAAGTTTGAAAAGATTTTAAAGATACAGTAACTTAGTATTCTATGGATAACCCCTTGATCATTCAGTGGCTTCCCTTGCGGCTCAGATCATAGTCTTCCTGCAATGCAGGAGACCTGGGTTCGATCCCTGGGTCAGGAAGATCCCTTGGAGAAGGAAATGGCAACCCGCTCCAGTATTCTTGCCTGGAAAATCCCATGAACGGAGGAGCCTGGAAGGCTACAGTCCATGGGCTCACAAAGAGTTGGACACAACTGAGCGACTTTCCTTACTTAACTTTGATGGTTCAAGACAGTTTAGTGAGCTAAACTGTAGCTCTGTGAAATAATACAGACATACTTTTAGGAATTTATTGTATGTGCTAATTCACTGAGTCCTGTCCAACTCTTTGGGACCAACTGACTATTGCTCACTAGTGCAAATCCTGTGTTCGTGGATTTCTCCAGGCAAGAGTACTGGAGTAGGTTGCCATTTCCTACTCTAGGGGATCTTCCCAACCCAGGAATCAAACCCACATCTCTTGTGTCTCCTGCATTGGCAAGCGGGTTCTTTACCACTAGCGCCACCTGGGAGCCCCTTTAGAATCTATAAGCCTAGTTTTTAAAAGTAGAAGAATATTTAGCATATATGTGTTGTTGCTTGCTAATCCATTTTCTCTGTGCTCATTGCAGGCTATGTTCTTTCTGCTCAGTGGCATAGTGGTGATGACCGGAAGCATGGCCTTGATTGTGTTGGATTGGGTCCACAATGCCCCAGGAGGTGGCCATTAACCACCACCTCTAAAACTCCACAGTAGTCCATTTGATGCCAGTGTTGAGTCTACAGCTCTCAACTACTATGAAATTTCACCTAATATTTTCAGTTTCACTTCCTTTTGAAGTGCAGATTCCTCGCTGGTTCTTCTGAGTGCAGAATAAGTGAACTCTTGTTTTGTTTTGTTTTGTTCTTAAAGAAACTATTCTGTATGGTAGAAATGGATATTAACACCAAACCACGAGTCTCGGGTTAACGGAAGTGACAATTTTATTCCATTCCAGAGAATGGACGAACTCTTAACTTTAATCAAGCCACATGTTTGGCTGTGTCATTGTTTAACTTGGATATTTTATGATTTTACTTGAATGTGCCTAATGGAACCATTCGATGTGAGAAATAATTCTTTTTAATTTACAGCAAAGTATTGAAATAACCATTGAGAAAAACACTATTATTTTTTTGTACCAAAAATATTCAAAGACCTCAGAAGCACTATTTTATTTTTTAAAAATTGCTTTTTTTGAACTTTATCCAAAAGCAGTTGTCAGTGAATTCCATGAAAAAAATCATTGTTACTTAAAAACAATTACTACTAGTATTATGAAATGATTTGCCTTTTTGTAGGCATACTAAGCCAAATACTTTTTTTAATCCAAAATAATTTTTAGAGGAAATGATATAATGAAAAATTACACTGTAATTAGGAGCATTTTCCATTCAGACTTTACCTTTAAAGACAATTGGTTGATTGTGGCTACACCAAATCAGGTGAACTCTGTTCATCACTTTTCTTCTCTGTCCCCAAATATTTTTGTTCATTTAGACTCTGAAATATTTATGGCTTCAGTCTATTAGAATGGAAGATAATGCAGGTATTTCTGTGGGAAATAAAATAACTAATTTTGAGGTACCAAATAGTGCAATTGGGTAAAACAGGGTTTATTCAGTTGCATCTGCCTCCAGAGTTGGGTTGACAGCTCTGGATTTTTTTGGGCCAGCCCTTTTTTGGCATTGCTTCCAAAAGTGGAAAATGGGCATTTGATGGCTGTAGGCCAAAACTGTTCTATCCAGAGAGTACAACTTTTCATATGGCTCATCTGCTATGGAAGTGTGAATTACTTGACAATGTATGGTTTAGTTGTGTTCATGTTTTGTCTACAGTAGAGGTCTAATTAATCCATAGGTTACACCTATATTTGCTATAAGTTCTCTTTATATAGGCCACTGGGTTTCTCATGCAGTAAGCTTTTTAAAAAAACTCACGTGCACTGCATTGTCATCTCATTCTTGTACAATGTAGAATTACTTGTTTACATCCAACAAATGGTTAGCTAGGGAAAACAGTGCAACCTGAGTGTAACTATTGGTCCGACTGCATGATCACCCTTCCATTTCAATCCCAGTTAGAAGTGAAACAATTACTTGGCTTTAAGAGCACATTTATTGTACGTCATGGTGTATGGTGAATATGTTATTAAATAATGTGGTACTTTGCTCATTAGGCATAATGTCTAAAATCTAATACACATAATTCCATTAGTGGTTGAGGGAAGCAAATAATGGAATCATCAGTTTGTCACCTGACTGTAAGGTTGTTCTCTTGAACTTAACATTTTTAGTTTTAGGCAAGGGCCAGAAATGTGGCAGACATGATTTTTGTTACACATTCTTGTATTATATGTGACTCAGTTGCAGACAAGATGTGTCTGTAGTCAGAGACCCTTGTGGAACTGAACTGGAAGACGTCTTGTAGTGCTCCATTGGGTGAAACCAATGGTCCATTTTTGTTTGTTTCTACAAAAATGAAAGTGGGGACCATCTCGAAAGGCAGTGAGAAGACGGATTCTACAGCACTGCTTTCATTCAATTGGGCTTTTGGCACTCCATTCGAATCCAGAACCTCACCTCTAGCTCAGACCAAGAATTGGCACTTCTGCTTGAATTCCTGGAAAGAATTGCTGGTTTTGTAACTTAAGACTTGCCTGGGAATACCTCTACAGTTTACATCCTTTTATTTGGGAGAAAATACCGAGGCAACCAGGAAGAAATGAAAAAAAAAAATCGATGTGGAAGGTTCCTCCAGTCCCCTGGCTCTTTGAGGTTCCAAATCAACTGCCAAGGGTAAATTTCATTGCATGATTTTCTTGGAGCTATCTTTGTCTATCTGGAGGTTCCTAAACAGTGAATTCCCAGTAATGAGCAGTCTTCAGTATTAAAACCACTGTCTTGTCACCTCATTTTGCATTGCTGTCTTCCGTGGATGTTTCAGTTATAACTAATGTTATTTATAGAACAGCATTAATCCATTAAAGCTAACCTATTTTTCAATATTTATGATAATCTTATGTACATACAGTGTCTGTCCATATGTATTTGTAAATAGGTTGTATATAATGTCAGGTTTGGGTCTTGGGTTGAAATGTATATATCCTTATAAGTTTCTTAACTGCATTTTGATGAATTCACATTATGTATCTATAAGAATTGTCCCAAAAGTACCTGTACAGAGATTTCAATAAACAAATTGACAAATTGTGTAAACACTAAAAATTTAAAATACTGTTAAAATTGTATTTGCAATAAGCAGACTATGTGAACAACACATTTTTTTCATGAAAACTTGGTGCAAGTTCAGAACTCTTAAATTTTAAATAAGGTCTAAACTTGCAAAATGTATTAGCTATTAAAACATCACATTAAAACATGATCTAATGTAATGAAATCAAATGTGCTCTAGTGTGGTGGAAGACCTTTGAGAACCTGGATGTGGTAAGCTTTCTGTATATAATGTAAATATCCCCACTGTACTGTTATAGAGGCCAACAATTCCAGTAAGACTTGTTGGCAAAGAGTGCTACACCGTTTCAATGAAACATTGTATGTTTGTTTTAACTGAACTAAAATAAATACATGTTTAATCCTGAGCAGCAGTGTTTTATTTAAAGCAGTGATAAGTTGTGTCTTGTGTATTTTGTAAGCACAGTAAGGTAGCACTTAGTAGGGGTTCATATAGTGTTAGTGATTATGATGAAGCAAAAATGGTCATCAAAAATGCTTGCATACCAAGTATTTGGAGGAATGGAAAAAAAAATTTTTTTTTTAATCTGGAGGACCAAGTCTTGAACCTGCTGTAAGTAAACAGTGCACCATAATCACACCTGGGGAGCTTTTTAATGTGCCACTATCTGGGGACTCCAGGTCCAAAAACTAGGGTCCTGAGGGAATTAAGTTTTCTGGAGCATGTGCCTATGTAGGCTGATTCCATGGGTCTGGAGGGCAGCCTAGGAATTTTTGTTTCTCCAGAAAGGTATCCAAGTGATTTCTGATGCATAAGTAAAATAAGGGGTGCTGAAATAGGCCTGGGAAGAAGTCAGATGAGTTCAGCCCTTGTGGAATAGTTCCAGTAAAGGAAAGGAAGTGTTATGGCTGGAGAGAGATCAGACCAGCTGAAAGTTACCTGAGGGATGGACACTGAGGAAGTTTACTGACATACACACCGTAGCTCAGGTGTGGCCTGCTGGTTGGTTGAAAGCTTGAGGATTAGAAAGTGAAATATCCAAAACAGGTGTGCCAGGGAGTGGTTCCAAAGACAAAGGGAAACTTGAATGCAATAAATTTATATCCGGTTACTAACTGTGCAAGAGGGAAGGAAATTGTGTTTAGAAAGTACAGCAGAATTTGCAACATCTCAAGAACAAAGGACTAGCAGAGTTTCTAGTCACCCGAGAAGCTTTAATGAAACAGCTACTGTGTGCAAGTAACGTGCCCATGGAAAGAGGCTGGGGTAATGTGTCAGACTCAGGTTTTCACAGAATCCAGTTTTCAGTCACACCATTTTTAAAATCTAGTGAAATGATTTCATTTTTAAGAAATACTGAACTCTGGATGCCAGTTTATTGATCTGAAATTTGAAATATATTTGGTGCGTGGGTCACTTGAGATAAATTTCAGCTCTACAGAGAGCCAGATATTTCCAGTAAGCTTGAGGAATAGCCAAGGAACAGAAAAATCCAGAGCTGTTGATCATCTTGGAAATACTCTTACCTAGAGAATTCATTTTAGTTCAGTTTCTGACAACAAAGTAAAGAAGATCCACTTAATTAACATAAGCAAGAATGATGGCAGAGACTTCCTGTCAAAGGTGGGAAACCAGCTGTCTACTGGAGCAGTGAGTGGCCTTGTTAAGAAGAACAACCTGATGGAGTCAGTCTGCCAGGATTGGGAAGAAGGGGCCGTCCTGTTATGCCTATAAAAGAAAGAGCTTGACATGCCTACACCCCTGCTGCTCCTGCTGCTGCTAAGTCGCTTCAGTTGTGTCCGACTCTGTGAGACCCTATAGACGGCAGCCCACCAGGCTCTGCTGTCCTTGGGATTCTCTAAGCAAGAACACTGGAGTGGGTTGCCATTGCCTTCTCTGGGCCACACCACTGGACCTCTAGAAACTTTTATGAGGTTCATATGAAACACATTTTTATCACTTTCTTAAAATAACATTAAAATATCCATTTGGTATTTGCATTGGACTGCATCAAAATAGTAGTTTAGCTATGGAAACAATAACACATCTAGCAAAAAATCTTTTGTCCCTTCATTTTGAAGTAATTGTCTTTCTTGGAAAAAAACAATGGCAGTGAGCTTCTTAGAAGGAGATTGGGGTACCTCAGAAAATTAAAAGTTAAACAGGCTAATATGACCCAGCAATCCCACTGCTGGGAATACACACCAAGGAAACTAGAATTGAAAGAAACACGTGTACCCCAATGTTCATCGCAGCACTGTTCACAATAGCCAGGACATGGAAGCAACCTAGATGTCCATCGGCAGATGAATGGATAAGAAAGCTGTGGTACATATACACAATGGAATCTTACTCAGCTATTAAAAAGAATGTATTTGAATAAATTCTAATGAGGTGGATGAAACTGGAGCCTATTATACAGAGTGAAGTAAGCCAGAAAGAAAAACACCAATACAGTATATTAACGCATATATATGGAATTTAGAAAGATGGTAACGATGACCCTATATGCAAGACAGGAAAATAGACACAGATGTAAAGAACAGACTTTTGGACTCTGTGGGAGAAGGCGAGGGTGGAATGATTTGAGAGACTAGCATTGGAACATGTATATTATCATGTGAAACAGATCACCAGTCCAGGTTCAATGCATGAGAAAGAGTGTTCAGGGCTGGTGCACTGGGATGACCCTGAGGGATGAGATGGGGATGGAGGTGGGAGAGAGGTTCAGGATGGGGAAGACATGTACACCCAAGGCTGATTCATGTGAATGTATGGCAAAACCCACCACAATATTGTAAAGTAATTAGCCTCCAATTAAAAATTTAAAAAAAAAAAGAAACTTGCAAAATAAAAAGTTAAACAGGCTAGATTTATTCTAGAGACCTCAATGACAGGTGTGCAGACTTCATGATGGGGCTATGCAGTTAGATTCAGAGCAACTTGTCCAGCCAACTTCTGGAGATAAACACTGGCTAATAATGGGTCCTAATTTCTAGTCAGGTGAACAGGTAATACAGCAGAGCCATGGCTGCAGGACTCACCCCCTGGCTGAGAGAACAGTTTTCACAGAAAGAGCCCTGCATCCTGGGAAACACCTCAGTTCCAGACAAATTCGAATGGCTGATCTAGTAAAATAGCCCACAGACACCAATAACCAGTTTCTTTGGATTTCTTTTTTCTAGACTTCCAGGTAGTGCACCTGCCTTCTCTTATGACTTTGCTCCAAACTCAGTAGATTATAGCTTCCTCAAATCACATTTGTTCTGATTTCCCCCCACAAGACTTGTATGCTTCATAAAAACAGACATCTGAGTTTTCATTAATTTACCCTCAACACAACAATGTCTAGCAAATAGTACATACATTCTGAAAATAATTGTTGAATGAATAAATATGCCCTGTGCAGCATAGTTGCGGAGAAGGCAATGGCAACCCACTCCGGTACTCTTGCCTGGAAAATCCCATGGACGGAGGAGCCTGGTGGGCTGCAGTCCATGGGGTCGCTGAGAGTCGAGGTGAGGCTCAAAATTTTACTAAATGCTTGCCAAATAAATATAGCTAGTATCATGAAATTAAACACTTAGACTTAAAAAATAGAGTTCAGTCATCTTTAACAAGAGGTCTCCATATATACCCTACCATATCTAAAACAGCTAGCTAGCAGGAAGCTGCTATATAGCACAGGTTGCTCAGCTCCAGGCTCTGTGATGACCTAGAGGAGTGGGATGAGGGTGGGAGGGAGGGGATATATGTATATATATAGCCGATTCATTTTGTTGTACATCAGAAACAAAATCATGGTAAAGCAACTAAATTCTGATAAAACCGTTTTTTAAAATTAAAAATAAACATAAAAAAAAAACAAAAACAAGAGGCCTCCAATTGGAAGGCTTTCTTGCCTAGCCTATGATCTGCCTCCAGGTGGCAGAAGCCATCTTTAACCTCTACAACGTGAGCCTGTGGCTGCGACATCCTTTTCCAAATCCTAGTCAAATTAGGTTGTCCCCCACATGTTGTGAGAAAAACATTAACTGCAAGCCTGATTCAAGGGAACCCTGAGTGACCCTTGGCCAACTCCTGGGAATGCTACCCTGAAAATGTTCTCTATGTGATGATCGATGATTTTGTTACAAACCCTTGAAGCAACAGATTATCCTATATTGGCTTTTCAGGTTGCTTTATAAACACCAAGGTTTATGACGTGTGCCTGATGTCATTATTGGAATTCTGAGTTTTGATAGCTAAGCCTGGTTGCAGAGCAGGATATGCCTATGTGACTAGCCCCCATAAAAGCCTTGGAACTTGAGGCTCATTCGGACTTCCCCAGACAAAGACATTCCACACACGCCCCTATAGTTGAGTGCTAACAACAACAAAAAGCATTCTTGTGTGACCTTGGACAAAAAAGGTCTCGGAAGCCCATGATGGTCCTCTCTGGTATACCCTGCTGTGTCTCTCTTTCCTGTTGCATTTGCTCTGTATCCTTTTCTGTAATAACCCTTGTGTGTGTGTTAGTTGCTAAGTCATGTCCAACTTTTTTGGACCCCATGGACTGCAGCCCCCCAGGCTCCTTTGTCCATGGAATTCTCGAAGCAAGAATACTGGAGTGGCCATTCCAGGCGATCTTCCTGATCCAGAGATCGACCCGGGTTTCCTGCATTGCAGGCAGATTCTTTACCATCTGAGCCACCAAGGAAGCCCTTAGCAGTGAGCAATACCTGCTACTGAGTCTTAAGAGTCCTTCTAGTGAATCACCAAATGAAACACTTACAGTGTCTTTTTCCCTCTAAACCATCAAGCTGCAAATTTCAGCATTATTTGCCTTCTCTGGCTGAAAGACCCAAAGCAAGTTTTACTAAATATTGCCTGGGTGTGGATGTCAGAGGATTACATAGTAAAGGGACTTTTTACCTTGCACATGCCACTGTGTGCAGCTTCATAAAATCCCACTTGACATATGCTTCCCCCAGGTCAGCCTGGCTGTCCTATGAGCTAGAGATTTTCTCTGTCCACCCTTCGTTGCACACCATGTCCCCTCTTCTCATGAATAGTTCAACTCTGTCCTCAAATCAGCCAATTCATCTCAGGAAAAACAAAAGCTTGGAGTCATCAGTACCCACTCTCCTGACATGGCAGTTTACTTGTCCTATCTTTTTATTTCCACTCTGCTCTTAAAGATATCACTTCTGCTCCCACCCTTCCTAAATGTCTGACCTTAGTATTCTTTCTAACCACTTACAGTACTTTCCCTGAAAGGAGTTCTGGTAAGTTCAACTTTTTCATCTGATTATTATTATTATTTTTTAGTGTGATGTAGGGCCCAACCTGTACAGTAGATAAAAACAGAGCTGTGCTGATTGAAACTGTCAGAAGTGAAGTCTAGATTCTAAGGACTCAGCCTCCCAATTCTTTGCACTTGCTTCATCCCGCCACAATGGTTCATAAGGTGCAGCCTTAACCTAGGGCTGTATGTAACGGGGTTCAAAAAACCTGGCTTCAAGTTCTTTCAGGAGAACGAGACCCCAAGGTAACAAGAATCCTGCCAGCCAGAAGCTCAGCAGCTGCGTCCCCTCTTTTTTGCCTTACTGGCAGAATGGTGGCCTTGGCTTCCTGTCTACAATTCAGTCTTCTTTACCTCAATACAACCCAATAGCCTCAAGATGAACACGAAGTTCACATAGAAGTCAAGTCTCCTTGATGGTGAATGTGTTGCTGAGGAAATAAGCAAGTCCTTCCAGATATATCTAAGACGGAGAGGTAAAGAAATCAAAGTGGAAAAGAGACGTAATGTCAAATAATCCATTTCCTTTCCCCTACTCAACAACGATGCCATTGCCAAAAACTGCCTTCAGGTTGCTGAAATTGTAGCCTTTCTAAATAGGTAGGGTAAGAAACCTTAAAAACATGGTGACTGTCACTTAGATGTAGTTCTGGAGGTCTTTAATTTTCAAAGGACAAGTGATCATAAACTGCTCTTCTGAACCATCTGCTTCTTAAAGATTTGGGGAATTAATCCTAGGTCCTAAGTGTATAACTTTAAACTTCCAAAGTTATACATGCTTACCGAAAATGTGGCAAAATCATGCATCAGTATAGTTTTTAAGAGTAAAGTATTTGGTCTAAATAGGCAGTAAAAGGAACCAGATATACTGAGGATGCCTACTATAAGGACACAATTCTAACAAGCAGCTGTTTATCTCTTGGGGGGAAAAATATCCCTTATGTTTTGGTAAATGATGCATTTTCTTTCAGTATCTCCAATCTATTGTAATCATGCTTGTATCATAGGATCATGCTGCATTCCAGGCCAAAACTAAGCTATATATCTTTTTAATTTCCTTTTATTTTCTTCATATTTTGCCTTTAAAGTGACTCAAAGTCTCCAGAGATGTGGAACTCATGGTTCACAACCCTTCTGCTCCAGATAGAGGGGTTGTATTTTTAAACTGATCTCTAAATAGAAAGATCCAAAGAAGGAAATATGTGAAATATGAGAATCTCTTCTGAAAATGCACGAAAGCCTCATAAATTTGAAAACGTTCTTCTCTCATAAACTGCTCCAAAAAGAAATATTTAGTACTTACTGCCTGCATTGGAGGCAACGAAGAAAGCAAGTGAACATTCCTTCTTGCTGGTGAGGTGAAGCTAGTGAAACAAGACTCTTCACACACACACACACACACACACACACACACACACACACATTACACGTAAGCAATAATTAAATTAAAAGGCCACCACAAATTTCACAATACTTGTTGAAGAAAACGGAATAATCCCCAATGCCAGGAATCGTTCCACGCTAATCGTCACTCTGCCACGGTTTATGGGAAGTCTGGGGGGAAAGCAGGACCTTGTGGTTGTGCAAAACTTGTTCAAGATCTGATTTGTCATTACTAGCTGTGTGATCTCCAGCAAGTTCCTTGAGGTTATGTATGTCCATAACTCAGCTGGCTTCCTTTCTAACAAAATTTAGCATAATTCCCATCAGTTAGTGCTTAGCACGTGCCAGCTACTGCGCTGAGGGGAGTCCTACAGGTGGTCCTGAGGGAGCTGAGGCAAAAGTCATCCACAGCATCAACCTTCAAGTCCAGGACTTCCGGGCGATGTATAGCATTCCCTTCATTGGGCTGCTACCCTATTCTGTCTACATTAGGTCTAGATGTGATTCTTCTTGCTGAAAATCCTAGGAACTAAAAAGATATCAGCCCCTCAATACACTATACACTGAGGATCATAGGTTAGGTCAGTGCACCAAACACTCCTGGAAGTCCAGGTCTGTAGCAATTCTAAAATATTGCTGAGCCAACCCGGGGAGGGCTTCCTCACCTGAGATAGGTTAAGTTTTTAATTAGGCTCCAATTCTGCCTTCACAAGGAACTCTTAAATCCTCTTGTCTTCACAGCCCTTGAATGAACCCTCTGTAAGAGTCTTTCCTTTATGATATCCTATTTAGCCTTTAGTGGGAATTACTGAATAGCTCTTCCTTAGGTGTGAGGCAGTTTTTCTAGCCCATTTTCTACTCATCGAAGGTTGGGACCAAGCATTGTTTTAAATCCCAAGCAGTCAATTTCTCCTTTCTAGACTAGTGGTCGCTTTAGCATTTTTAACTCTCTCAAAATTTTCGTTCTTTTCTCGTCTGATTCTAATCAATTTCATATACCAATAGCCATACCCGCAGTTCTTTGTGAGATATACTTTTTTAAATCCAAGCTTATTTTGAGATAAAAGTAATATATCATACAATTTACCCATTTAACGTGTAAGATTCAACAGCTTTTTAGTATCTTCACTGAATTATGCAACCATTGCCAGTAATTACAGAACAATTTCATCATCTCAAAAAGAAACCCCATACCCATTAGCAGTCTTGCCTGATCTCCCCCACTTTCTCCCACCCCAGCTCTTTCAGCAACAGGCAAAATCTACTTTCTGACGCTATGGATTTGCCTATTTTGGACATTTCGTATAAAATGGATCATATAATATATAGTTCTTTGTGCTTGGTGTCTTTCACTTAACATAATATTTCCAAGGTTCATCCACATTGTGGCATGTATCTGTACTTAATTTTTACTGATAAATAGTATTTCTTTGTATGAATATATTGTATTTTATTTATCCATCAAGCAATAGACATTTGAATTATTTCCATATTTTGGCTATTATGAATAATGCTGCTATATACGTTTATGCACAAGCTTTTGAAAGGACATAGTTTTGATTTTTCTTTACTCATACATCTTGGATTTTCTATATGTCTTTGCTTTATTGCTCTCTCTCTCTCTTTCTCTCTCAACTGCAATTACTTTGGGCCTATCTTTGGTGGGAAAGCCACACTTTTAGTTCATTAACCCTATTTTGTCCAGTTGAAAAGACATAGCAGGTGCCAGATTAGCCGACACAAATTTTAACAATATGCCCAGTGGTTTTATCTTGATTTGATTATTGCTTCAGGACTATTCTAATCAGACTTTGTTATCAGAGAATTGCTCACTGCTACTTTTTACTGTTTGAGGCCTCTTGCAACCCTATAATTTCCCAAATTTATAGATAGTCTCTATTCCCTTTACTGCTCACACACACACTGGCCAATTGTTTTCTGAGCTCATCTATTTCTTATAATACCTTGCCAAACATGGTCATTAACAACCAATACTGGCCAATCTCTTCTTCTACAGCTACAAGTTATTAGGAACTTGATATGCCTTCCAAATTACCTCAGATGACAATTTTACCAAAAGTTTGCCAGTGCATAATATGAATATGGGTTTCCCAGATAGCACTAGTGGTAAAGAACCCACCTGCCATTGCAGGAGGTGTAAGAGACATGGGTTCAGTCTCTGGGTTGGGAAGATCCCCTGGAGGAGGGCATGGCAACCCACTCCAGTATCCTTGCCTGGAGAATCCCACGGACAGAGGAGCCTGGCAGTCTACAGTCAATAGGATCGCAAAGAGTTGGACATGACTGAAGCAACTTAGCACACACAATGCAGATATACATCCACTCATCCTCCAATAATAGTTTTCTGCCACCTGCTACCAGCCCCAAAGCTAGTACCTCATTTTGTGGAGATATAATTAAAACAGAACAATCTATGACATCCAGGCTAGGCTAGGTGATGCTCTGGTAAAACAACACAACAAAACCCCAGAATCTCAGCAGCTTAATCTTAGGGAAATTTGGTTCTTGCTTATTGCTACATGCTCAACGCAGTTCACCAAGGCAATGAGAAAGTAAAAATAGCTTGGACTGTAAAGATCTGTCCTGCCATTCTTTAGACTGGAATAAAAGACACAGATAAAGCCAGCTGCAAAGTTAACAAGAAACAGTATTTCCCCCAAGGACACACTGCACTGTAAAGTGTCATACCAGCTCTCTCCTTTAAGTGACTGCTTTCTTCCTCACTTGGAAACTATTCTCTGAAATCAGAGACTGTCAAAAGTGTAAGTAATTTGATACTTCAAGCAAACTTCAGAGGAAGATTGATGTATTACTCTCCAATGTTCAATACCTTTGCTAGAGCAGAAACTTGTCTGTTAAACTAAAACGAACATTCTGTGCACAAGTGGATATGACATTATTCATTATGGTTTTATCTGCTGTGACAAAGGATGGGAACAACCTAAATAACCTTTTATATTATTTAGTCACTCAGTCATGTCTGACTCTTTGCAGCCCCATGGACTACAGCCCGCCAGGCTCCTCTATCCTTGGGATTTTTCAGACAAAAATACTAGAGTGGGTTGCCATTTCCTTCTCTAACCCATTTTTATGTCACTGGTTAAACACAAGTTGACACATCCATACACAGAATGCTATGCACCTGTTGGAAAGATTGAGGCGAGTGTGTATTTGTCAATGTGAAACAGTCTCCAAAACATAGTGTGATGAAAATGAGAATGATGTGTATGGTGTGCTAATGTTTGTAATAAGAAAGGTGCATGTGTGTGTTTAAGTGTGAAACATGTGCATAGAATAGTTCTAGAAGGGTACAAAAAATTTGATAACAATGGGTTGCTGACCAGGAGGGGAACTGAAGGACTAGGAGAGAGGTAGTGAGGGGGTTGATAAACCAGTTCTTTGGGGATAAACACCCTATCTGTAGAGTCTGATTATTTCTGTGGTGTAAATATGGCCATCGTGGCCAATTTCAAGAAAATAATGTTTTAACATTAAAGCCAATGCATAAAATGAAACAATAAACTTTTTAATTAAAAAAAATATTTAAAAAGAAATATAAGTAATTTGATTTAAATTGTTATCAGTAAGAGAGGAACAATGCACTCTTGTCTGGGGAGGGGAGTGGTCTAAGTTACTTGGATGCAGAGAAGCAATCTGGATTGACAGCACAGGTGCAGAGCTTCAGATACAGAGTTTCTATTCCTCATCTATGTTAGCTTTCTTTTTACCAAGGAAATGAGACCCTGGGTCTCCTTTGCACTCTGAATATGAGGTTGACCACTTTACACTGCCTTACTTTGCTTGAAAATGAAGTGAAAGTGTTAGTCACTCAGTTGTGTCTGACTGCGATTCTAGGGACAGTAGCCTGCCAGGCTCCTCTGTCCATGGGATTCTCCAGGCAAGAATACTGGAGTGGGTTGCCATTCCCTTCTCCAGCAGATCTTCCTGACCCAGAGATTGAGCCCAGGGAGACTATAAAAACACTGATTTATTTAAATTTTATTAACCCTAGCCTTAGCCTTTACCCAGATTTCTCTCTATTCTAGTTTTACCTTTTGCTTTGGTTAGTGAGATGCTCCACAGTTTCTCTGATTTGTGATCTCTTTCATAGCAATGGGCCAATAAACTTGATTTTGCCTAACAAAGGGTTTGTTTTCAGCAGTGTGGGGTTGATTGGGCTGATGGGGCATTCAACTCATTGTAAACATTTGACAATGGAAGATTTGTATTTTGTATAACGAAATAAATATAGGTTCTTGTCTGGCTCTGGCTTGACCCTAAATTTCTTAGTTTTCTGAAGAGGAGTTATGCCTTTCCTGGAAAAATGGAGCCAGTTGGTCTGTATAATACAAGCCCTCACTCACAAAAACAATGGGGTTTACAAATAACAATAGCTAAAATCCTAAAGCTTCAGGGCAACTTGGGTACCAGGCTGTCTCTTAAAATTCCATGGGAGCACAGCAAGGTTGCCACTGAGCCCATTTCTGTCTAACACCCTAGACCCCAACACCCTAGTTAGAGGCCAGCACGGCACTGTGTCCTGGATAGTTGACATCTCTCAACAGTATGTGTAGAATAAAAGAGAAAGGAAGAGTTGTAATGTAGTCCTTTCTCTACTTCTGATCCATCAATGTGCTTATCCCTAGAGAATAAGGAAGTGGATATATGGAGTTGCAGCAAGAAGCCTCAGAGTGAGAAACTGGGGACATACACAGAGAAAGGGGGCAGATATCAGCCATTGTCCCAACAAGAAACAGATGTGGACAAGATTAAAGGAACTAACAAGGGAAGATAAAGAATCTGGGACAAGCAATAGCACAGAGCCATTACCACTGCTTGTCTGGAAAGGCAAAGGGAGGGAAATGTAAAGCCTATTCAGAGCCAAGAAACTCCAAGTTTATCATCAGTCACTTGTCATTCCTTCCTCCCCTGCCAGCCCCAGTCCTGGGGAGCTACGAATATAGTTCCTGTCTCTGCGAATTTGCCTATTCTAGGTATTTCATATAAATGGAATCCTACAATATATGATCTTTTGTGACTGGATTCTTTCACTTAACATAGTGCTTTCAAAGTCCATCCATGCTGTGGTTTACCTTCATTCATTTTGATGACTGAATAATATTCGATTGTATGGGTTATATTATATTTTGTTCATCCATTCACCAGCTGATGGACATTTGGGTTGTTTCCAAGTTTTGGCTATTGAGAATAATGCTGCTGTAAACAAGTTTTTGTTTGTCCATATGTTTTCAGTTCTTTGGAGTATATATCTGGAAGTGGAATTGTCAGGTTATATGGCAATTTAATTTCATTTCTTTATACTCTTTGGACTACTGGAAGTTCTTCTGAAAGTTCTCATGAGACGTCCATGGTTCTTCTAGACAATACCCGGTAGTAAAGAAATTGTGATGCTGAGAAGTTCAGAGAAATCATAGCAGACAAATGGAAAAAAAATGATGGAACTGGATGTACCATGGGAGAAGTGGTGTCCTGTTCAAAACACCACAGTGGTTCAATTCTCAGGCTAGCCCAGCTGTCTGTAGGATGTGTGCCAACAGGTTGATCTACTCTGCTAGGCCCAGGTTAACATGCTCCATCAGTCCCAGATGGTGGGTGAGTTAGTGGAGAGATTTGAACTTTTTTTCCAAAATTGATAGGCAAAATGTGTATTGGAGAGATTGAGTCTGTGAAGAGAAAAAGTATGCCTTGGCAAGCAAAGTAGAGAAAGTGAGAATAAAAGTAAATAGGGTTGCTATGTAGAAGAATAGTACATCACTTTGGTGAACTGTAGATGTTAGAATGGTTTGGGAGAGGCGCTGGTGAGAAATGAAATCTAATGTAGTGAGTCTCAAGATATCCAAAGTGGGTGCAATAGTCTCTACATGGTCTACAATGACCAGATATCACGGCTCCCTAGTCACTGGGTCATGTCAATGGGCGGGGGGGCATCAAAAGTGGCTTTTGAAGTTTTCCAATGTGTCCCAAAGGCTTGTTGGGGGGCAGTTTTGTGTTCAGATGTCTCTAGCCAGGAAAGACAGGCAGCTGTCCCTGGAAATGAGGCTCTTTTTGCCCTTCACTTCCACCATAGCCTTCAGGCTTACTGGGTGGGGAATTCCTTGGTGATATCAGCTGGAGAGAAGGCTGTTTGGACCCAGGAAGGAATCATCTCATTTGACTTTAAAGAGATTGCAAAGGACTGACTGTCTCCATCTTTTAATTTATTTTTGCTTTATTCTGGAGGCTATGTTCTTTAAAGAGTTAGCAGTGAATTAGCTCATTGAATTTTTTTTAATTTTATTTTATTTTTAAACTTTACATAATGGTATTAGTTTTGCCAAATATCAAAATGAATCCGCCACAGGTATACATGTGTTCCCCATCCTGAACCCTCCTCCCTCCTCCCTCCCCATACCATCCCTCTGGGTCGTCCCAGTGCACTAGCCCCAAGCATCCAGTATCGTGCATTGAACCTGGACTGGCCACTCGTTTCTTACATGATATTTTACATGTTTCAATGCCATTCTCCCAAATCTTCCCACCCTCTCCCTCTCCCACAGAGTCCATAAGACTGTTCTATACATCAGTGTCTCTTTTGCTGTCTCGTACACAGGGTTATTGTTACCATCTTTCTAAATTCCACATATATGCGTTAGTATACTGTATTGGTGTTTTTCCTTCTGGCTTACTTCACTCTGTATAATAGGCTCCAGTTTCATCCACCTCATTAGAACTGATTCAAATGTATTCTTTTTAATGGCTGAGTAATACTCCATTGTGTATATGTACCACAGCTTTCTTATCCATTCATCTGCTGATGGACATCTAGGTTGCTTCCATGTCCTGGCTATTATAAACAGTGCTGCGATGAATACTGGGGTACACGTGTCTCTTTCCCTTCTGGTTTCCTCAGTGTGTATGCCCAGCAGTGGGATTGCTAGATCATAAGGCAGTTCTATTTCCAGTTTTTTAAGGAATCTCCACACTGTTCTCCATAGTGGCTGTACTAGTTTGCATTCCCACCAACAGTGTAAGAGGGTTCCCTTTTCTCCACACCCTCTCCAGCATTTAATATTTGTAGACTTTTGGATTGCAGCCATTCTGACTGGTGTGAAATGGTACCTGATAGTGGTTTTGATTTGCATTTCTCTGATAATGAGTGATGTTAAGCATCTTTTCATGTGTTTGTTAGCCATCTGTATGTCTTCTTTGGAGAAATGTCTATTTAGTTCTTTGGCCCATTTTTTGATTGGGTCATTTATTTTTCTGGAGTTGTAGCTCATTGAATATTATAGCTAATTTCTGATAATAACTGATAAAAATACTGGTTGGCAGGCTAAGGAGATTTGTGCTATTTTTTCTAATCTGTCTTATGGAATTAGAATTTATTTTTTCTCAATAAGTATAATTAAATGTATGATCAAAATAAGCTCTGAATCTAATCTCATGATGTAATTTTTTCTGTGTAGAAATTTTCCTATAGATAACTAAAAAATGACCCCAGCCCCCAGATATCAGTTGCCAGACTTCCCTGATGGCTTAGACGGTAAAGCATCTGCTTACAATGTGGGAGACAAGGGTTCAATCCCTGGGTTGGGAAGATCTCCTGGAGAAGGAATTGGCACCCCACTCCACTACTCTTGCCTGGAAAATCCCATAGATGGAGGAGCCTGGTAGGCTACAGTCCATGGGGTCGCAAAGAGTCGGACATGACTGAGCGACTTCACTTCTGCTTTCATACCTATGATTAAAAGCATTGCATAACTTAAACGTCTGTAACATTATTTTAAACTAATTCCTTCCTTTTGCATATTGATGGCATTGTTGCTTTTAATCTTTAAAGAAGATCAAATGGAAGCGCGATCAAAAGCTCAAATTTGTTTTTAGAGTGGACTTTGTCGTTGCTTGCTAGTTTCTCAATTTCTGGAAGAATTCATTGCTTAAATGAATTGGACATAGGAAAATAAGACTCATACACACTGGAAGAGAACAGAGGTAGAATTTAGAAGGAGCTTTGCTAGAGCTTCATTAGTCATTCTCTTTAATTCTTCATGTCAAATGCGTAATACTGTTTTGGCATTACTCTTAATAATAAGAATTCTTCAATCTCTCCAGGAAGCTTTCAGTGTTCCGAAAACAAACATTGCCTCAGAAGCTTCAACTGGTGAGTGTGAATAGAGAATGCAAACATTTCCATAATCCTCCAAGAAGTTTGAGCAAATTTGCTGTTAATGTTCCCTGCTTTTCCCGGAAAACTCTTTATTTCTAAGGTGAAGATGTTTTCAGAAAAAGTTGGTTTTGTGTAAATAAACTTCAGGCTGCTTATGAAAATGCTATAACTTGTAGGGTGAAATTATGTATAGATGTGATAAAAAGAAAATTACAATAGTTCCATCAGAACCTAGTTGACAGTTCTTTTCTTTTCTAAAAAGCAGCTTTATTGAAATGTAATTCCCATACTATTAAATTCATATTATAGAATTCACCCTTCGAAAGTATACAACTCTGTGACTTTTAAGTATATTCACAGAGTTAAATACACCAAATACAAATATGCATGTATTTATATAGAAATATAAATTAATTCTACTGTATGCATAAATACATTTTGCTTATCTTTTCATCAAGGGATGGACATTTAGGCTGATCAATATGTCTATTATGAATAATACTGCTGTCAACATTCCTGTACAAGTCTTTGGACACATGTTTTCAATTCCAGTCATGTTTTAAATACACATTTGTATTGGTTATTGATGTGCTTTTTCCTTCTGTGTGCTTTCTCCTGAGAGAAAGGTACTATATACTCGTTTACACTCATACTTTCTTACTTGAAGCCTAAATCAAAAAGAGAGAAAGTAAGGGAGGTAAAGGGAGAGTCACCCGGAGCCCCAAACACTCTTTTCTTGATACAAAATGAAGTGGTAAGTTCACCACAGTTATCTTCCAAGTGCGTGTTTTTCTTTTTCATGTGAAAAAAACTAAGTAGGCAGACTGAGAATACACACACACTTACACATATACATAAACCTATGAATGTGTATGTGTGGTGTGTATGTAAAGGCTTCATCCAGAGGGTAAATAAAAAATAATTAAGAGAAGCTTCCCTGGTGGTCAAGTGTTAAAAATCTACCTACCAATACAGGGAACATGGGTTTGATCCCTGGTCCAGAAAGATACCGCATGCTGCAGGGCCACTAAGCCTGTGAGCTGCAACTTCTGAGCCCACGCGCCTAGAGTCTGTGCTTCACAACAAGAGAAGGCACCGCAATGAGAAGCCCATGCACCACGGCTAGAAAGTAACCTCTGCTCACTGCAACTGGAGACAGCCTCGCATGCAGCAATGAAGATCCAGCACAGCCAAAATAAATACACAAATAAACAAAATAAGTAAATAACTCACTTTTTTAAAGGAATTAAGAAAGATGAATCTCAAATGTAAGTATTAGTGTTGTTTTGAAAAGTATCTCTTTTGAATATCTGGTCTCCAGGTCTTTTCAGTTCTGTTCAGTCACACAGTTGTGTCTGACTCTTTGTGACCCCATGAACTGCAGCACACCAGGCTTCCCTGTCCATCACCAACTCCCAGAGCTTGCTCAAATTCATGTCCATCGAGTCAGTGATGCCATCCAACCATCTCATCTTCTGTTATCCCCTTCTCCTCCTGTCTTCAATCTTTCCCAGCATCAGGGTCTTTTCCAGTGGTTCAGTTCTTCACATCAAATTATTGGAGCTTCAGCCCCAGCATCAGTCCTTCCAATGAATATTCAGGACTAATTTCCTTTAGGATTGACTGGTTGGATCTCCTTGCAGTCCAAGGGACTCTCAAGAGTCTTCTCCAACACCACAGTTCAAAAGTATTAATTCTTCAGTGCTCAGCTTTCCTTATGGTCCAACTCTCACATCCATACATGACTACTGGAAAAACCATAGCTTTGACTTGATGGATCTTTGTCAGTATAGTCAAAGCTATGGTCTTTTAGGGAAATCCAGTTCTGCACAACTGGGTCTTGAAAGACTCATTCTAAGAAGCCATATGCTTACTCAGGCCAGGTTTGTGATGATCAGGTAAATTCAGGTAAAATAAGGTTTTTTCCCCTGTTTGACTGGTTTCTAAATTTAATGGAAAAAATCATATATATGTATTTTACAAAATCCATTACAAATCCTCATTTTGTTCATATCATCTGATTGTCCATTAAGCAATGCTCTGCATATAATTCCCACTGCAAAGTAAACTGGCTGTGTTACATTGACATATTCATCTCAACACCAAGCAGAATGATAAAGAGTGAATGCTCTCACCTTCCTGCTGGGGCTTCTTAGGATAATGTCAACAAGCACCAACTCTTATTGGTGCCAGGTACCATCATCATATCATTTCATATGCATGTAGGGTGCATAACTCCCCAAGGTCACATAGGTAGTTACTTCTGGAGCTCAGTTTCAATCCCAGGTCTTTCTGACTTTTCTGATTCCAGTCTATTACATTTTTATCCACTCCTTTATAGTGCCTTTATATGTTATAAACTTGGGTGAGGGCAAATAAATCTATAAAAACACTTATCAAAGGACCTCACCTGTTTAGAACTCAGCTGTTAGACAAACTTCTTTGACTAGAACAGAGCTAAGAGTGGGAAAGAAACTAAACGGACCAATATGTGATCAAAACAGATTTTATAAACCCCATACACTAAAATATATACACATTGCTTATAGCATAATCCCTCAGGTTCTCTCTCCAAGACTTTTTAATTGTGTTAAAATATTCATAATGACATATATGAAATTTACTGCCTTAACCATTTAAGTTTGGTGCTAGTTAGTACCTTCATATTTTTGTGTAACCATTACTACCATCCATCTCCAGAACTATTTTGATCTTACAAGACTGAAACACTATCCCTATTAAACCATAATTCCCCATTACCTCCATCGCCCAACCTCTGGCACCCACCATTCTACTTTCTATTTCTGTGATTTGACAGCTCTAAATGCCTCATGTAAGTGGCTGCTGCTGCTAAGTCACTTCAGTCGTGTCTGACTCTGTGCGACCCCATAGACGGCAGCTCACCAGGCTCCCCTGTCCCTGGGATTCTCCAGGCAAGAACCTTGGAGTGGGTTGCCATTTCCTTCTCCAATGCATGACAGTGAAAAGTGAAAGTGAAGTTGCTCAGTCGTGTCCGACTCTTAGCGACCCCATGGACTGCAGCCTACCAGGCTCCTCCGCCCATGGGATTTTCCAGGCAAGAGTACTGGAGTGGGTGCCATTGCCTTCTCCACATGTAAGTGGAGTCATACATTACTTGTCTTTTCGTGACTGGCTCCATGTTGTGACATACTGGAGAATTTCCTTCCTTTCTAAGGCTAAGTAACATTCCTTTGTGTGTAGGTATCACATTCTGCCTTTCCACTCATCTGTCAAGGGGCCCCTGGTTTGCTTCCATGTTGTACTATTGTGAATACTGCTGTTATGAACATGGATGTAGAAACATCTCTCCAAGATCTTGCTTTCCATTTTGTGTATGTACCCAGAAATGGGGTTTGCTGGATCATACTCAAATTGTATTTTAATTTTTTGAGAAGCTGCCATAGTATTTTCTACATCAGCTGTATTCCTTCACATTCTCACCAACAGTGCACGAATTTTCCCATTTTTTGCTCGTTGTTTTCTGTTTTTTTTTTTTAATAGTAGCCATACTTTTTAAATATATGTACTGTTTATGACATAAACTTGGGCAAACTCAGGGAGATGGTGAAGGACAGGGAAACTTGGTGTGCTGCAGTCCATGGGGTTGCAAAGAGCTGGACATGACTTAGAGACGGAACAACCACAGCATCTTAATGACTGTGAGGTAATATCTCATTGTGACTTTGATTTGCATTTCCCTAGTGATTAATTATGGAGAAGGCAATGGCACCCCACTCCCGTACTCTTGCCTGGAAAATCCCATGGATGGAGGTGCCTAGTGGGCTGCAGTCCATGGGGTCGCTAAGAGTTGGACACGACTAAGCGACTTCACTTGACTTCTCACTTTCATGCATTGGAGAAGGAAATGGCAACCCACTCCAGTGTTCTTGCCTAGAGAATCCCAGGGATGGGGGAGCCTGGTAGGCTGCCATCTATGAGGTTGCACAGAGTTGGACATGACTGAAGCGACTTAGCAACTTAGCAGTGATTAATTATGTTGAGCATCTTTTCATATGCTTCTCGGCCATGTTGAAAAAATGTCTGTTCAAGTCATTTGCCCATTTTTTAATTGGATTGTTCTTTTCTTTGTGGTTACCATGGGGATTACTTTTAACATCCTAAAGTTATAACACTTTAATTTGGACATGTACCAGTTAACCATAATAACATGCAAAATCTCTGCTCCGTTTTATCAGTTGTTATCATAAAATTACATTTTAATATATTGTGTGTTCAAAACATAAATTAGCCTCTTGGATTATGCAGAAAGCAAGATGTAGAGTTATAGACCAAAGCTACAACAGTAGTAGCTTTTAGACAAATAATTCTTTTTCTAAAAAAGTATGTTTCTTAACTCATGTAGAAATCAAAAAATGGAGTTGCAAACCACTTTTACAATAGTACTAGATTTTATAATTGTCCATATATTTATCTTTATTGAGCTCTTTATTTTTTTCATACGGCTTTCAGTTGCTGTTTATTGTCCTTTTATTTCAACCTGCAGGACTTACTTTAGTATTTTTTGTAGGACAGGTCTAGTAATAACAAGTTCCCTCAGATTTTGTTTATCTGGAAATGATTTAATTTCCCCTTCATTTTTGACAAATAGTTCTGCCGGATGTAAGATTCTTGATTTTTTTTTCTCCTTTTAGCACTTTAAATATATCTGCCCACTGCCTCTGACCTTCAAAGTTTCTGATGAGAAAGTTGGTGATTATTTTATTGAGGATTCCTCATATGTGACAAGTCACTTCTCTCAAGCTGCTTTCAAGATTCTCTTTGTCTTTTGATAGTTTAATTAAAATGTATCTTGTGGGTCACTGAGTTTATTCTACTTGGAGCAGTTGAATTTCTTTGATGTTTGTATTCATGCCTTCAAATTTGGAAAGATTTTTACTATTATTTCTTTACATATTCTCTCTCCTCCTCCTCTTCCTCCTTCTTGACTCCCATCATGTGTATGTTGTTCTGCTCAACAATGTATTCCAAGTCCTTTAGGCTTTCTCTGCTCACTTTTCTTCGATGTTTTTCTTTCTGTTCCTCATACTTGATCATTTCCATTGTCTTATCTTCAAATTTAGTGATTCTTTCTCTGTTCAATTCTACTTTGAATCCTTTTGGGTGAATTTTAAATTTTTGTTATTGTACTTTCCAGCTTCGGAAGTCTTTTTCCTTAGTTAATTTTCATTTTTTTTATACACTTTAGTTTTACTGTTTTCTTTATTTTCTTTACATTTCTTGACCTTAGTTCTTTGAGCATCTTGAAGACATTTGTTTTAAAGACTTTGTCTAGCAGATCTGCCATAAAGTCTTTTTCAGGAACAGTTTCACTTGGCTTATTTTGTTCTTTTGAATGAGCCTGACTTTCCTATTTTTTTTGTATGCCCTGTGATTTTTGTTGGTGGTGGTGAAAACTGGACGTTTGAATCTGATAATATAGAAACTCTGGAGGTCAGATTCCTCCCCTTCCCTAGGGTTGATGGGTTTTGTTTTTGTTTTACTTAATTTTTTTTTTCTGTCTTTATTTTATTATAGTGGACTATCTCTGTGCCAAGGAGTAAACTTAAGATCTTCTCAGGTCTCTCCTGAGCCTATGCCTTTCCCTGGGCATGTACAGTAACTTTCTAATCTCCCCTTTTTTTCAGTTACTTTTGAAAGTCTTAGTCTTTAATATCTGGCTCTCAGAAGGGAAGGGAAAAGAAAACTTACTGTGAAGAAAGGCATTGGCACTTAAATCCCCTGGAAGTAACTTCAGGTAGAGAAGGATCTTGCAACAAAGAGGAAAAGTGCAACAAAAGTTGCCACCCACCTCTTTGTACTTCTATGCTCAGAAGCAGTAATCAGTAATCAGAGTACAGATCTGCGTAATAGAGGATCCTTATTGCCCACTCTGACTCTTACAAGCTACATACAAGCTTCTCCTGGAATGTGTGCATGTCTGGAGAGTGGTTACTGGGTAGCTGCTTCTGTGCAGTGAGCTGAATTAGCTAAAATTAACTGCAATTTCACAGCCACACCCTCCTCCATAAGTTTCAAGCCTTCCACAAGTTCCTAAGTTCTGAGAAGGTTAATCAGACAGATTCTGCCAGTGCAATTTTTTTTTCTAGGTGGGGTGACATTTCTGGTACTTTCTACTCTGATATCTCCCCAGGACTTTTTATGGTTATTTCACTGATGATTCTGATAAGATTGGATGTCTAGTGTCCAAGACACTAGATCAGAAGCAGAAATTCAGAAAGAGGATGGCAAGCAGCTACAGGCAGGCCCACTGCCTCACATGTTATCAGAATGGTGCCCAGAGCAGTGCTGTCCCTGCCTCAGTGTCCATCATGTTGGTCATCCCTGCCCCACCAGTGCTAATGCTCTGCTGCCCACAGACTACAGCCTGGCCCACCCACTCTAGGACTTCTCTCTCTCTCCAGTGGGGTGGAAAAGTCCGCTTTTCCTGGCTAGTTGTTTCCGAGAAAGATTTGCCACAGCAGAGATGTTGTACCCCAGGAGATATATTTTCCCTTTTTCTTATTATCATGTTATCTTTCTAAGTGCTCAGAAGAGCACCAGTTCCTTTCAGCAGTCAGATCCTGCCTTTATCAGAATATGCATTTATTCAAAGAGAATTTTTCCTCTAAGTCTCAATTGCCTCTTCCTGAAGTTTAGTTTTTCTTCCTTCCTTCCCTCTTTCCTTTCTCCTTTTCTTTCTTTCTTCATTGAAGGTTCTGTATTTTACCATTAAAACTTTTTACACCTGCGGACGCCCATTCATGAACTGAAGACTAATTCATTCCCATTGAGTTTCTGGACCAATGTAAGTAAGGAGACACACTTGGGCATCTGCCCTGCACATACCACTGGAGTTAAATTTCTAGAACTTTCTACCATAGTCAGAAAAGTTAGTCTGCCCAGACCATAAGAATACCTCTAGGGAGCATTGCTTCCTAATTCCACATGCCAGCCTATTGGAGGCTTTGCCCCGACTTAGCAAAAATCCTCATACATCATCATTAGCTTTTTACCAAATTAGTGAGCACACACAAACACATACATGTGTGCACATGTCTACACACAAGCTAATCCTACACACAAGGATTAATATTCAATCCTGGCAATGGTGCACTAAAACTACTGCTTTCAAATATTGATAATGGCATTGTAAACTGGAACATGTTTGGAAATAAATATACCAAAACGTATCCAGAACCAAGAAAATATTCATTGACATAGTAATTCCATAAAATTGTGTATGATCTCAAGAAGAGATAATCTAAAATGTAAGAAAAGGAATGTCCAGCATTATTTATAACACTGAAAAATTTTAAGAAAATAGTCAATAATAGAGTATTATAGTATATTTATCTATGAAATCTTATATTGATATTAAAATAATTAATATAAAGTCTATATAACAACATATGATACAATAAGTACCTATACTGAATGCTTTCTATGTTCTAGGCCATAAATTTGCAATGTTGTGGATATTACTTCATAGCTGTCTCACAGTAATTCTATGAAATGAGTATTACCCACTTTGAAGTCTCTTTTGAATATTTTTATTCATTTCCCCTGCCCTTTTTCAATGATCTCTTTCAGTGACTTCCCTTTTCCACTTAATAGAAGGAGAACTCAAAGAATCTCCTACCTGACTGCAGAGCATGAGATTTTTTAACCATTATCCTAAACTGACTCCTACCTAATATGGTGTTAAACAGAAAAGCAAAAGGAAATCAGATTACAACTTTATTATAGCTGCTACAACTTAGGTTTTAAAGATGTTGCCTCTAGAAAAACACTTGGAAGATAAAATACATAATTAATGACAGTTGTCCTAGGGTCATGGAATTTTAGAGGGATGATACTTTTTTTCTTCAGAATTTCTGTAATGCAATTTGACTTTCTTATACTATAAGCATAAATACTTTAAAATCCCCCAAATGGAAGTAATTTGGTTCTTGAGTGATGGATCATAATTTTCTTGCTCTACAGCATTCTTTATGGTCACTGTAATGTTGTTTTCAGAATTTTAAAATATGCTAAACAATAAAAATTTCTGTCTGCTGCATTTATGAAAGTCACCATGATTAAGCATTAAAGCTGTAGAGCTTAAGGACCGAAATCATCTCAACAAATGCATCAATAGTGCTTTGTAGGTTTCATTTTTATGTACATGGACTCACTTGATCTTTCTGAGACCTGAAACATAGAACTTCAGTGTTCTGTAAGCTGTCCAGAAAGCCCTGCTCCTAGAGTATCAGGGCAGCCACAGTCCCACTGAATGCACTGACCAGTCTCCATGCCCTGGAGAAGGACCAGCAGGCACTTGACAGATGCATCACCCAGCCCCATCCAAGCACAGCTGGAAACACAGCTGCAGGCTGCAGCCGGCAGAGCCCCTGTAATCATCACTGAAAAATGCTGAAGAGGAAGGCTCTTCTGAAGGTTCTTCCTTCCTTCCACCCCCTCTTTCTGTTCCTCTTGGCTGACTTTTCCACTTCATAGGAAGAGCAGTTCTACTTCATGTCGCTAAACAATCAACAGCTGGTGATGACAAGCTCCTCGCTTCTTCCCTGAACTTAAGGTGCTCCCAAACAGCCCAATAACAGGGCAACTGCAGAGATCTTGGGGACTAATATTGCCCCCGCTAGGCAAAAAATTCAGCAGAAACCAAGCACCACACAAGGGCCAATAAGTTCCAGGGCAAGACATACCAAGCAAATTCTCCAGCAACAAAGGAACACAGCCCTGAGCTTCAAGATACAGGCTGCCCAAAGTCACCCCAAAACTATAGACATCTCATAACTCATTACTGGACATTTCATTGCACTCCAGAGAGAAGAAATACAGCTCCACCCACCAGAACACCGACACAAGCTTCCCTAACCAGGAAACCTTGACAAGCCACCTGTACAAACCCACACACAGCGAGGAAACACCACAATAAAGAGAACTCCACAAACTGCCAGAATACAGAAAGGACACCCCAAACTCAGCAATTTAAACAAGATGAAGAGACAGAGGAATACTCAGCAGATAAAGGAACAGGATAAATGCCCACCAAACCAAACAAAAGAGGAAGAGATAGGGAATCTACCTGATAAAGAATTCCGAATAATGATAGTGAAATTGATCCAAAATCTTGAAACTAAAATGGAATCACAGATAAATAGCCTGGAGACAAGGATTGAGAAGATGCAAGAAAGGTTTAACAAGGACCTAGAAGAAATAAAAAAGAGTCAATATATAATGAATAATGCAATAAGTGAAATTAAAAACACTCTGGAGGCAACAAATAGTAGAATAACAGAGGCAGAAGACAGGATTAGTGAATTAGAAGATAGAATGGTAGAAATAAATGAATCAGAGAGGATAAAAGAAAAACGAATTAAAAGAAATGAGGACAATCTCAGAGACCTCCAGGACAATATTAAACGCTACAACATTCGAATCATAGGGGTTCCAGAAGAAGAAGACAAAAAGAAAGACCATGAGAAAATACTTGAGGAGATAATAGTGGAAAACTTCCCTAAAATGGGGAAGGAAATAATCACCCAAGTCCAAGAAACCCAAAGAGTACCAAACAGGATAAACCCAAGGAGAAACACCCCAAGACACATATTAATCAAATTAACAAAGATCAAACACAAAGAACAAATATTAAAAGCAGCAAGGGGCAAACAACAAATAACACACAAGGGAATTCCCATAAGGATAACAGCTGATCTTTCAATAGAAACTCTTCAAGCCAGGAGGGAATGGCAAGACATACTTAAAATGATGAAAGAAAATAACCTACAGCCCAGATTATTGTACCCAGCAAGGATCTCATTCAAGTATGAAGGAGAAATCAAAAGCTTTTCAGACAAGCAAAAGCTGAGAGAATTCTGCACCACCAAACCAGCTCTCCAACAAATACTAAAGGATATTCTCTAGACAGGAAACACAAAAACGGTGTATAAACTCGAACCCAAAACAATAAAGTAAATGGCAACGGGAACATACTTATCAGTAATTACCTTAAACGTAAATGGGTTGAATGCCCCAACCAAAAGACAAAGACTGGCTGAATGGATACAAAAACAAGACCCCTACATATGTTGTCTACAAGAGACCCACCTCAAAACAGGAGACACATACAGACTGAAAGTGAAGGGCTGGAAAAAGATTTTCCATGCAAATAGGGACCAAAAGAAAGCAGGAGTAGCAATACTCATATCAGATAAAATAGACTTTAAAACAAAGGCTGTGAAAAGAGACAAAGAAGGTCACTACATAATGATCAAAGGATCAATCCAAGAAGAAGATATAACAATTATAAATATATATGCACCCAACACGGGAGCACCACAGTACGTAAGACAAATGCTAACAAGTATGAAAGGAGAAATTAACAATAACACAATAATAGTGGGAGACTTTAATACCCCACTCACACCTACGGATAGATCAACTAAACAGAAAATTAACAAGGAAACACAAACTTTAAACGATACAATAGACCAGTTAGACCTAATTGATATCTATAGGTCATTTCATCCCAAAACAATGAATTTCACCTTTTTCTCAAGCGCACATGGAACCTTCTCCAGGATAGATCACATCCTGGGCCATAAAGCTAGCCTTGGTAAATTCAAAAAGATAGAAATCATTCCAAGCATTTTTTCTGACCACAATGCAGTAAGATTAGATCTCAATTACAGGAGAAAAACTATTAAAAATTCCAACATATGGAGGCTGAACAACACGCTGCTGAATAACCAACAAATCACAGAAGAAATCAAAAAAGAAATCAAAATTTGCATAGAAACGAATGAAAATGAAAACACAACAACCCAAAACCTGTGGGACACGGTAAAAGCAGTCCTAAGGGGAAAGTTCATAGCAATACAGGCACACCTCAAGAAACAAGAAAAAAGTCAAATAAATAACCTAACTCTACACCTAAAGCAACTAGAAAAGGAAGAAATGAAGAACCCCAGGGTTAGTAGAAGGAAAGAAATCTTAAAAATTAGAGCAGAAATAAATGCAAAAGAAACAAAAGAGACCATAGCAAAAATCAACAAAACCAAAAGCTGGTTCTTTGAAAGGATAAATAAAATTGACAAACCATTAGCCAGACTCATCAAGAAACAAAGGGAGAAAAATCAAATCAACAAAATTAGAAACGAAAATGGAGAGATCACAACAGACAACACAGAAATACAAAGGATCATAAGAGACTACTATCAACAATTATATGCCAATAAAATGGACAACGTGGAAGAAATGGACAAATTCTTAGAAAAGTACAACTTTCCAAAACTGGACCAGGAAGAAATAGAAAATCTTAACAGACCCATCACAAGCATGGAAATTGAAACTGTAATCAAAAATCTTCCAGCAAACAAAAGCCCCGGTCCAGACGGCTTCACAGCTGAATTCTACCAAAAATTTAGAGAAGAGCTAACACCTATCCTGCTCAAACTCTTCCAGAAAATTGCAGAGGAAGGTAAACTTCCAAACTCATTCTATGAGGCCACCATCACCCTAATACCAAAACCTGACAAAGATGCCACAAAAAAAGAAAACTACAGGCCAATATCACTGATGAACATAGATGCAAAAATCCTTAACAAAATTCTAGCAATCAGAATCCAACAACACATTAAAAAGATCATACACCATGATCAAGTGGGCTGTATCCCAGGGATGCAAGGATTCTTCAATATCCGCAAATCAATCAATGTAATACACCACATTAACAAATTGAAAAATAAAAACCATATGATTATCTCAATAGATGCAGAGAAAGCCTTTGACAAAATTCAACATCCATTTATGATAAAAACCCTCCAGAAAGCAGGAATAGAAGGAACATACCTCAACATAATAAAAGCTATATATGACAAACCCACTGCAAACATTATCCTCAATGGTGAAAAATTGAAAGCATTTCCTCTAAAGTCAGGAACAAGACAAGGGTGCCCACTTTCACCATTACTATTCAACATAGTTTTGGAAGTTTTGGCCACAGCAATCAGAGCAGAAAAAGAAATAAAAGGAATCCAAATTGGAAAAGAAGAAGTAAAACTCTCACTATTTGCAGATGACATGATCCTCTACATAGAAAACCCTAAAGAGTCCACCAGAAAATTACTAGAAATAATCAATGACTACAGTAAAGTTGCAGGATATAAAATCAACACACAGAAATCCCTTGCATTCCTATACACTAATAATGAGAAAACAGAAAGAGAAATTAAGGAAACAATTTCATTCACCATTGCAACAGAAAGAATAAAATACTTAGGAATATATCTACCTAAAGAAACTAAAGACCTATATATAGAAAACTATAAAACACTGGTGAAAGAAATCAAAGAGGACACTAATAGATGGAGAAATATACCATGTTCATGGATTGGAAGAATCAATATAGTGAAAATGAGTATACTACCCAAAGCAATTTATAGATTCAACGCAATCCCTATCAAGCTACCAACAGTATTCTTCACAGAGCTAGAACAAATAATTTCACAATTTGTATGGAAATACAAAAAACCTCGAATAGCCAAAGCGATCTTGAGAAAGAAGAATGGAACTGGAGGAATCAACCTACCTGACTTCAGGCTCTACTACAAAGCCACAGTTATCAAGACAGTATGGTACTGGCACAAAGACAGAAATATTGATCAATGGAATAAAATAGAAAGCCCAGAGATAAATCCACGCACATATGGACACCTTATCTTCGACAAAGGAGGCAAGAATATACAATGGATTAAAGACAATCTCTTTAACAAGTGGTGCTGGGAAATCTGGTCAGCCACTTGTAAAAGAATGAAACTGGACCACTTTCTAACACCATACACAAAAATAAACTCAAAATGGATTAAAGATCTAAACGTAAGACCAGAAACTATAAAACTCCTAGAGGAGAACATAGGCAAAACACTCTCCGACATACATCACAGCAGGATCCTCTATGACCCACCTCCCAGAATATTGGAAATAAAAGCAAAAATAAACAAATGGGACCTAATTAACCTTAAAAGCTTCTGCACATCAAAGGAAACTATTAGCAAGGTGAAAAGACAGCCTTCAGAATGGGAGAAAATAATAGCAAATGAAGCAACCGACAAACAACTAATCTCAAAAATATACAAGCAACTCCTACAGCTCAACTCCAGAAAAATAAACGACCCAATCAAAAAATGGGCCAAAGAACTAAATAGACATTTCTCCAAAAAAGACATACAGATGGCTAACAAACACATGAAAAGATGCTCAACATCACTCATTATCAGAGAAATGCAAATCAAAACCACTATGAGGTACCATTTCACACCAGTCAGAATGGCTGCGATCCAAAAGTCTACAAACAATAAATGCTGGAGAGGGTGTGGAGAAAAGGGAACCCTCTTACACTGTTGGTGGGAATGCAAACTAGTACAGCCACTATGGAGAACAGTGTGGAGATTCCTTAAAAAACTGGAAATAGAACTGCCTTATGACCCAGCAATCCCACTGCTGGGCATACACACTGAGGAAACCAGAAGGGAAAGAGACACGTGTACCCCAATGTTCATCGCAGCACTGTTTATAATAGCCAAGACATGGAAGCAACCTAGATGTCCATCAGCAGATGAATGGATAAGAAAGCTGTGGTACATATACACAATGGAGTATTACTCAGCCATTAAAAAGAATACATTTGAATCAGTTCTAATGAGGTGGATGAAACTGGAGCCTATTATACAGAGTGAAGTAAGCCAGAAGGAAAAACATAAATACAGTATTCTAACGCATATATATGGAATTTAGAAAGATGGTAACAATAACCCTGTGTACGAGACAGCAAAAGAGACACTGATGTATAGAACAGTCTTATGGACTCTGTGGGAGAGGGAGAGGGTGGGAAGATTTGGGAGAATGACATTGTAACATGTAAAATATCATGTAAGAAACGAGTTGCCAGTCCAGGTTCGATGCACGATACTGGATGCTTGGGGCTAGTGCACTGGGACGACCCAGAGGGAGGGTATGGGGAGGGAGGAGGGAGGAGGGGTCAGGATGGGGAACACATGTATACCTGTGGTGGATTCATTTTGATATTTGGCAAAACTAATACAATTATGTAAAGTTTAAAAATAAAATAAAATTAAAAAAAAAAAAAAAAATTCAGCAGAAACTACCGCTTTCCTTCAGATTTAAACACCTAACAGGAAAAACAGAAACTCTAAATGTCGCTTTTCTTTTTTTAAAGCATGGAATTTTTCTGATTATAAAATAACTACTCAGTGTAGAAAAATAAAAATGAATTTAACAAATAAAATCACTTTAAATCCTATCACCTAGAAATAACGACTGTTATGTTTTTAATAAATTCCTGGCCTTTTAAGAATATGTGACAAATAAAAACATATATTTATACACATTTTGCTTTCACCATTTGAAAGAATCATACTGAACATACTATATAGTTTCCTTCATTATTTTCAGTTAATATTACTTGCATCTTCTTATTAATGATGTGGCAAAATATCTTTTTAATGCTTTGTACATAGTATCATAACTTTAGAAACCATTCCTTGCAGGTTTGTTGTAATATCAGCACCATCTGACTCCTCTTCCTGTATCCTTTCACTCCACTAGAATCCTCATGGGCATTTAAAATTCTCTGGCTCAGTGAGAATTAAGCACAGGAAGAGGAAAAGCAGGCCATCTGTGCAGGAAGGTAAAACCAGTGTAAATTAAATGGGGTGTGAAAAAAAGCCACTTATGCTCTTTAAATATGTGCTACTTGAGAAATGCTCACCTGTGTACAGAACTAATCACTAAACACACAGGCTTCAGGTGAATGGCTGGTTCTGAGTGTCCTTTGTTCAAAAAAGCAAAAGCAATCTTATTTTTTAAAAATAATTCTTTATGGCTTTAGAATGATCCCAGAGATTTCGCTCAAACCTTAAACATTCCAAGCATGACAAGCCAAAACCCAAACAAGCCTCCATCCCTGGCAAGAGTTCCATTTTTCTCCTAGCTTTGCTCATCAGCTCAGGGTTATTTTGGATTCTGGCTATTCATCCAGGGCTGTTTGCTCACTCACTGCCATCTCTTCCTCCCTGGTAGGTTTTTGCTCATCCCTTTCTTTTCAATATGCCCCTCCAAACCTCTCTTCTTTGTCTTTACTGGAACACATGTAGTGGAATAGCTGGTGCTGAAGAATGCTGGATTTGAAGTCACACCATACATCTGAATTCTGTCTGTGGCAATTTATGAAAATCACTAGCCTCCCCTGTCCTTCAGTTTTCAACTGACAAATGGGGCTAACAGTACCTGTCTCAGAGGACTGCAGTCAGGAGTAATCTGCTACTTTCTCTAAGGCACTTTTAGAAAAGCGCCCAGCTCACAGTGAGCATTTATTCACTCTTGCTTTTATTATTACTACTAGAAGAGCTTCCTAGATGTGTTCTCTGCTTTCAGTCTCTGAAGAGTGGTAACAGAATAACTCCAGCTACCTCTGTGCCCATTCAGTGCGTTTTTATGTGCCAACCCTGGCCTACTCACTTATCATGGCTTGCTTTTATTCTTTATTACAATCTTCACACTGGAAATGACCTTCCACTTGACAAACACAAAAACTGAGGCTCAGGAAAGTTCCCCAGTCCACCTTTTACAACTTAAGACATTATAGCATCCTTTTTATACACAGTATTTCTTTGCTAAATATCTACAAGATAGTCTCTTAACTGCCCCTACATTGCTTCTGCTTCCCAACAGGGGGCATTGGGTTAGTGGCTGGAAATGCATTCTTACTACCACCCAATGTGGCCATTACAAGTCCATCCCCTGCTCTTTCACCTTCAGTCCTGAGGTTACTTTAGATTCTGCTCATGTCTCTTTCTTTCCCCATCACCATATTTATCCTAAGACAAAGATTTAAATCTCCTTCTTCTCCTGGAAGTACAGTGAAGTACCCTATCTCTAGTTCTTGGAGTATTTATGTCACCCATATCTTGAATTTCCCTGAATTTAACTATTGTGTTAGGTTAGTCACTCAGTCGTGTCTGACTCTTTGTAGCCCCGTGGACTGTAGCCTACCAGGCTCCTCTGTCCTTAGACTTCTCCAGGCAAGAATACTGGAGTGGGTTGCCACTTCCTTCTCCAGGGGATCTTCTTGATCCAGGGATCGAACCTGGATCTTCTGCACGGCAGGCAGATTCTTGACCATCTAAGCCAGCAGGGAAGCAAATTTAACTATATCCACCTTTGAGAGGAAAATCAATGCATGCAGTCAAGGATAAATGACTAGTATGTGTTGCTGCAATTTTGGAACACAATTTTAAGATTTTTCCAGCCCCTGGCAAGGAAGCATGGAGTATTTGCAGGTGACTGTGAAGGTTAATAGGGTGCCTCTGAGACTTCAGTGGGCACAGGAATCACTTGAGTATCTGGTTAAAATATATGTTCTGAGATTCTGCATTTCTCACAGGCTCCCATGTGATTGGTTCTCCGGGTGGCACTGGTATCTTGAGTAGTAAAAGTTGAGTAGATATTCTTAAGGAAAAAGTTGAACAATTAATTGAGGACCATAGAAAAATATTAACTTATAAAGAGATAGGGAAGCAAGTATAATCTACAAAAGACAAATACTGATCTAGGAAAATAAAGATCCAAAGTTTTAAGGGATTTCAGGTATAAACTGAATTGGATGCACTTTTCCTCTTTTGTATTAATTTTAGACTCTCATTCTCTGTCTTCCCCTTTTGTACCCGTATATCATGTAAGATTTATTATTCATACCCTCTCCTAATATGTTCTGGTCACCCCTGTATTCCATGTCCATCAGTACTTTAGAATCATGGTTAGAGTTCTTTAGAAGTCAGCCCGTTTTACAAGTACCTGTGTGAAGCATTTAAAAAGTTGTAATGGGTCAAAGAGAAAGAAAGATAGCAAGATTGGGGGGTCAGAATGAGAGAAATTGGAGTAGCCTAGGAGTCTAGAGTAACAACTTCTCCAAACAAAATCTGGGACACATGGTTTGACAGCAGATAGCAAAAGTAGGCACAGATCACATACTTGAAATTTCGAAATGCAGATCATATAGTCAACATCCGTATAGGGAATGATTGAGTGCTTATGCTGAGAAAGAGAAGGTAAGGCAGATTGGGGCGTCACTGGCCCCGGGGGAGGGTAGTGGCTACCTATAGCTCTTCTCGAATATCTGGAGTGCTTGTCATGTGACAGAGGAGAAGAGAGGAAGGGGCAGTGAAGGACAGAGAGAGGATAACCTGAAAATGAAATAAACAGTCCCAGGGGGCTAGAAGCCCCTTATCAGGGATGTTATGGAGGAAATTCCAGCATCCCAGCTTGAAATGCTACGTTTCTATTATGCTTTCAAGATCCAGTGGGATACTCATTTAGCCACTGGTATACCCCAGGCACATCTAGTCTGTTCAGAAAACTTGTCAAGGCCCTCACCTAAACCTATGTCTCCTTCCTCTTTTTAATGTGCCCCCGTCTCCCTTCTTTTTCCCAGCTAAGAATGTGAAAGTGTCTCAGGGGGGAATAGTCAAAGAACCTGACTAGGTAACTGGTAGTAACCTTTTCTAAACCAAAACTAGGACCCTTGCTTTGCCCCCTCATCTGGGAAGGGAGTAATAGAGCTGATGTTGGTTGTGTCCTGGCAAACCCTGCCCTGTAACCCAGCACCCCCAGAGGAGCAGCCCCAGAACAAAACCACATAGACCTCTGCTCCACCCGCTGTGGGCGTTTCCCGAGCCAGACAGATATTAAGGACGAAGGGGAAGGGCTGGAGGGGCAGAAGCCGTGAAGGAGGCATTGCCTTTTCCTCCTTGTAAAAAATGAAAAGGCCCCCGGGGAGGTTTCCTACCTGAAGTTATCAGCAAACACTTTAATAAGAGTTCATATTTTGTGATGGCTCATTGCTGAAATTGGCTGAAACCAGGGACTGGGCACAGGAAGAGGCCCCAGGGGAGCACTGGTGGGTGGGAATGACGGAAGGAAGGAAAGCGGGCTGATAAGGGAGGCTCGGAGGGCACTAGGGTAAGCCTCCAACCTGGGCTCACTGAACCACAGGCTGCACATTCCTGCCACCTTATCTTGCCCTTAGATTCTAGGACAAAAGTCAGGTCCTTTTCCCAGGGAAATTCAGCACAGGAATTAAATGTGCTGCTCGCTTCCCCAGAGAAGGGACTGTAGTGACATGGACTTTGGAGCTGGTGTGTGTGTGTGTGTGTGTGTGCATACATTCCAGTGCGTGTGTGCGTACATTCCAGTGTGTGTGTGTGTGTCTCAAGGCTCGTGTGTCCTCAACTACTGTGCCCACAGTGGTGAGGTTTCCCAAGATGGGGTCTATGGGAGGAGAGGAGGGTTTGGGTTGGGAAAAACAGGATGAGTTCAATTTTGGACATGTTACGCCTGAATCAAGAACTTAGAGTATTTTATTTTAGAAGTATGTATACACGCACGTAGGTAGCTAACTATAAAAACATAGGTCTTCAAGATGGTCTTGTTCTAGAGGCTTTACATACATGAACTCACTATCTTGACAATATTGAAGTACGATCTGTTATGATACACACTTTGCAGGCAAGAGAACTGAGGCACAGTGCTAGTGAGTAACTCGCTCAAGGTCACACATGCAGTCAGCACAAGGCAGAGCCTGGGCTTGAACTCAGGCTGTCCAGTTTCAGAGACCATTTTTTAAACCAGCTGTCTCCCACGTTAAATATAAAACAGACTTAGATAAGTGTTCAAGTAAAGCATAGAAATTCTTAATCAGAGCTAATAAGTAGAAAGCACTAAGTGTCAGACTCTAAGCCTGTATCTCAGGTAACCCACACGACAAGTCTATGAGATGGGTACTATGAATATTTGTTTTAGAAGTACAGAGACACTCAAGGTAACAGAAGTTAAGTCACATGCCCACATATGCATCTTGCATGTGGACCAGATGGAAACTTGGGTATATTTAGTAGCAAAGCCTTTGCTTGGAACCATGAACAGCATCTAACTTACTCTTTTAGGTTCCTCGATGAAGCCAACAAACAATTAGGAATGTCCTCCTCATCTCTCATTTTCCACTCCTTTACATCACATTCTTGTTAAAAAATATTTATTTATTTGGCTGCCCCTGGTGTTAGTTGTGGCACACAGGATCTAGTTCCCTGACTAGGAATTAATCCCAGACCCCCTGTCTTGGGAGTGCAGAATATTAGCCGCTGGACCACCAGGGAACTCCCTACATCACATCTTTTACGTTGCCTCCATTAGAAAGATGAGTCCCCTGTCCATGCCAGCAGCTTCTTTCATCTCCAAAAATCTGTGTCAAAGTATGTGCATACTCAGTCTCAGTTGCGTCCGACTCTGAGACCCCATGGACTGTAGCCTGAAAGGCTTCTCTGTCCATGGAATTTTCCAGGCAAGAATACTAGAGTTGGTTGTCATTTCCTATTCCGGGGGATCTTCCTGATCCAGGGATTTCAACCTGCATCTCCTGTGTCTCCTGCATTGGCAGACCAGTTCTTTACCACTCCACCACCTGGGAAACCTGTCAGGGCATACCTTACGTTTTTAATGTCTTTCGAATGCTAGCTTGTCAGGCAGCTTGGTAACTCAGGCAAGCTATTCAAAAAATTAATTGGATAATCATTTCTGTTACTTTGCCACTGATAGGGAACAAAATAGTAAAACCAACATGCTAGTAATTAATAAGACTGATAAACTCAGTACATCTTATGACTAAAATTGTATATTACTCATATCTTTTTAACCCCAACAAATATTAAAGGGCCTGATAATCACTCAATAAATATTCATTAAACCACATGGATGATAAAGCTGAATGATACTAGAATGGCAGGATGACTTCTAATTGTTTTCTTCTATTCTATCCCTTATATTTACAGCATATAACAGAAAGAAACACAGGTGCAGAAGGCCAACAGATGGGAGTTCTAATTCCAGCTCAGCGGCTGTCTATGAAATCTTGACTAAGTTACAGTACCTCTTTGCCTTTCACATATCCCTCTGAAAATTGGGCACAATAGTGTCTACCTTTGGAGTAGGAAATGGCAACCCACTCCAGTATTTCTTGCCTGGAAAATTTCATGGACAGAGCAGCCTGGCAGGCTACAGTCCATGGGGTCTCAAAGACTGTAACAGAACTGAGTGACTGAGCAGTACCAGTGTCTACCTTAAAGGTTGTTGTGAAGGCAACACAGGCAACACTCAGGGAGGTGACCTAGAAGTGGGCACTGGCAGGGGTTTGGTTATTTTCCTTCTGTTTCCTCCTCTGCAATCGTCCTCAGCTGCCACCTCTGCAATGCCCCCATTCTCCCGTTCGTCTCTACCTGTCCCCCCATCCCCCAACCCCACTTCAGAAAGGCCATAAAACTGAGTGCTCTGTTAATATGGACAGATAATTATTAACATTCCCTGATCAAGAATGTACGTGTAAGTTGATCTGCTCCTATTTCTCCCTGGCTTCTTTATATTTTGCTACTTCACTAAAGAAGGGAATGAGAAGCAAAGGGAATGGAAATTCTCCTGTCCTGGTTTTGCGTGCCTACGAGTCAGACAAGTCACAACAATGAGAACTTTAGGACACCTTCTTATCTAGTTCTTATCCACTTATGACATGGAGTATACTAGGCTGTGTGTTTTTAAAAATACTTCTCTCAAGATTTGTTTTATACTTTCACAAATCTTACTGAGTACACACTGATAATTGACTCGCAACATGGAAATGATGAGTACTACTTTAAGTTTATGCCACAGAGCACACCACAGGACACTGTCCCTTCCCCTTTCAAGATTGCAGCTGGCAGAAACCCTCATTTATCTGCCCCCTTGTGGAAGAATCTGGCGAAAGAGAGCTGATTTGTCCGAAGTCGACACTCCTTTCCCAGGGCAGTCTGCATCCCATGACTGGTCCATATGGTGGTGAAAAAAAGACAACTCTAAAGGACCACCCCAGCCTTGAGCTCCCTGCGGGGTTGGCTGGGGATTTCACTCTAACTGTGTTGTAGCCCAACTACTTCCTCCTCCCTAATCTTGCTTGTTTTCCTTCCCTTCCTCAAGTGTGGATCCCAGGAGCACCTCTGATAAACCACACACTCATTCATCTCAGTCTCACACTGTTTCCCAGGGAACCCAACCTGTGACAGAAGTCTGATTGGTTGATTTTCGAACATTCTTGGTGACTTAGACCTGCAAAATGAGAATGTCAATCAATATATTGTGGATAGCTAAAAACTGACTACATGAAAAGTTCCTATATATGCTTACCTGATAGAGAAATGTAATTTACCTAAAAATGGTGTCTTAGTTGTGCATGATGTCTTAGTTAGGACAGTTCATATTTTTAAAAAGTAAGATTTGATTGGCAAAGTTCCGTTTCTATAAACTAATTTAGGAAAAGTTGCTATATTCAGGTTGTTCAGGAGTGTGGTATACTCAATATACTCAGATCTTTATTTATATATTTTACACTTTAAAAAATATAGAAAGACAACATACATATTTCATGTTAAGAGAATCCTTGGGTAGTCTAGGTTTTCATTGTGTGTTTATGTGTGTTTATGTGTGTCATATGTGTGTTTATCCTTTATGTGTGTGTTTAAGTTGAATTACAGGTGTGGCAAAAGTTGAATTGTTTTGTTTTATTGACTTAATAATCTTAAATTCATCTGGTGTAATAAACTGTAATAAATAATAACATTGAATAAAAGAGGCACCACAACTGAGTAGAGAAAGAATTTTCACAGCTGGCACTGGAATAATAGGTTAGTGATTTGGAACAAATCAGTTTAGATTCTTAAGTCTCCCTAGATGGGTTAAAGAAGTAAACAGGTGGAAAAATATCTAAGTCATAAGAACTAAAGCCGTACGCTGGTGAATATTCTCTCTGTATAAGCAATTAATTTGTAAGTTTAAGGAAAAAAACTCAACAATTTATTGACATAAAAATTTCCACTTCTGAACACAAAAAAAAAGGCAGACAAAAACAGAAAAAAAATGTAGCTACAATTTATGACTTTTAAAATATAAAAAGCTAAATGGATTTCCAAACACTAAAATATTGGGAGAAAATACACATAATATACAATTCAGAGAAGAAATAAAAGGTCTAATAAGTGCATTTAAAAAGTTCAATAGAACTGGTAACAAAAGAAAAGCAAATTAAACCCAGAAACTTTTCACTTACTAAATTAATAAAAATGAGTAAAGTTGTAATTCCCAAGAATGCTGAAGAAGCAATACCATGACTACCTTCACATACTATCAATGTTTCCTTGCATACTTTCTTTCAAGAAAGTGATTTTAAACTTGTAGCAAGTATTTTAAAGCATTGCTACATTTTAACTCTAGAATTCCTCTTCTAGAAATTTATCTATGGGAATAATCAGAGTTGGGGAAAAGTACCATACACTTCTACAAAAAAGCAAAAATCTGAAATCAATGAGAATGACTGCAAAACCATATGCTAGAATAATTTGTTATCTTAAAATTTTATGGTTTTGAAGAATTTTTAATGAGAGTAAAATGATCAAAATTTAATGTCACAAAAATACAAAACTGCACATGATTCCGATTGTACTAATGGTATGCATATATGCAAAATGAACTAAATGTCAATAGTGGTTATCTAGAGTCTATCAACTTATAAATGGTTTGGATTGTCTTTTTTCCATTTGACTGCATGTTCCAACTTTTCCATGGTGAGAATAAATTTTACAGTTATATGTGTATGTGTGTATTTAAAAAGTGAATGGGAGGAAAAGAATTTGAACATATTGTTAACTATTCTTTGGCGGAACTTGACACTTAAATAGAAGACAAGGGCTATAGCCAGAGAGAAATGTAAAATCATGGGGAATTTCCTCCCAATTTCCCCCCTTCCCTAACTCCCCCATCCTCTTTTTTTCTTTATTTTAATGATAGGAGAAGTTTGAATACTTTACAGTCAGTAGAGAAGAGGATGAAAATACAGTAGTAAAAAAATAATTGCAGGAGTAAGTTTCCCAAGGAGAGTCAGATAAAGAGCACTGCCAAAGGAATTAACTTTGAACACATTCGTTGAACAAGTATTGAATGAACAAATGCCAAGCAATAAGACAATTTTCTTTCATTCTGTTCCTTTTCAAAATTGAAAAGGAAAAAAACAGTGCATTTCTTTTTTGACCTAAGTTACAATAATAAATATAAAGAGCTGTTGAATTCATTATAAAATTGATATTGCTAAGTGCTTTGTATCTTAACTATAGGATGATGTCTAAATATTGTTATAAGAAGAGCAAGGAGGAACAATAGGACAAATTAATATATAACTGTTCTTTTAAATCACAAAATTTAATTTGACTCCATTTACAAATGTGAATTTCATATAGCAAATGTGAATTAGACATGCTGGCACATATCCAGACAAGTCTGGAAGAAAAACCACACTTGCTATTAAGGAATGGTCATTTTTAAGGGGTTGGGACTCTGAATTTTCTAGATAATTCCAATGAGCTAGAACCTTGTTAAACTAAATACATTACTTAAGTTTTTTTATTTCTTATTGAAGTATAGTTGATTTACAATGTTTCAGGTGTACAGCCAAGTTATTCAGTTTCATTTATACATACGTGTGTGTGTGTGTGCACACTCAGTCATGGCTGACTCTTTGCGATCTGATGGACTGTAGCCCACCAGGCTCCTCTGTCTGTGGGATTTTCTAGGCAAGAATATTGGAGAAGGTTGCCATTTCCTTCTCCAGGGGATCTTTCCAACCCAGGGATTGAACCCACATCCCTTGTGTCTCCTGCATTGGCAGGTGAATTCTTTACCAAGGTGCCACCTGGGAAACCCTTATATATGTATTGTTTTCAGTTATTTTCAAAAAATGTTTATTTATGTATTTTTGGCTGTGCTGGGTCTTTGTTGCTGCATGGGCTTTTCTCTAGTTGTGGTGAGAGGGGGCTATTTCTAGTTGCAGTGCACAAGCTTCTCATTGCTGTAGATTTTCTTGCTGCAGAGCACAGGTTCTAGGGTTCGTGGGCTCCAGTATTTGCTGGCACATGGGCTCAGTAGTTGAGGCTCCCAGGCTCTAGAGCACAGGCTCAATAGTTGTGGTGCATGGGCCTGTTTCCCTGCATCATTTGGGATCTTCCCAGATCAGGGATCGAACTTGTGTCTCCTGCATTGGAAGGCTGATTCCTTACCACTAAGCCACCAGAGAAGCCCAGCACATTACTTTTTAAACACAGGTTGAAGTTCCTTTTTCCCTTTTAAAAGTGTCATTTGATAAGCTCTTACCCTTGATGTTTTAAAATGGTAATTCATTAGCCACAAGTTTCCAAAAATGGCTATTCATTTGCTTTGTGTATATAGGCTCTCAGGCTTTAAAAACTTAGCTAAATGTACATTTTATAAATATTTTTATATTCCTTGTCATTTTAAGGACCTGAAATTTAAATTCAATAGAAAATAATTAGAGCTACTGAACTATAAAGATATTCTACTTATTCATTCATACATTCATTAACTGGGCAAATATTTATTGAGCTTCTATTATGTCCAAGGTGCTTGGAAACAGTTGAAAAAAACATGCCATCTATTTTTGGCATGGCACAAATATGTCTCTGTGAGGTTTCTTTTCCAGCTGTGACAGCCATTAAATAAAAGAATCAAAATTAATCAAATTTGGAACCAGACTTGTGAATTGTTGTATCACAGAGTGTTAAACTAAGATTTTAAAAATAAAGTATACTCAATAGAATTTATCTTACTAAAATGTTAATATTGTAATAATAATTAGAAATACATTTTAGTAATACAAACAATAACAAATAAGTATAAGCTCCTGCTATTTAACTTTTTTGTGAATGTTTTTATGTATATGATAAATAGGACAATAATAGGGAGGGGTGGTCCTAAGATGGCAAAGGAATAGGACAGTGAGACCACTTTCTCTCCCACAAATTCATCAAAAGAACACTTAAATGCTGAGTAAATTCCACAAAACAACTTCTGAATGCTGACAGAGGACATCAGGCACCCAGAAAAGCAGCCCATTGTCTTTGAAACAAGGTAGGGAAAAAATATAAAAGACAAAAAATAGAGACAAAAGAGGTAGGGACGGAGCTCCGTCCCGGGAAGGGAGTCTTAAAAAGAGGGAAGTTTCCAAACACCAGGAAACACTCTCACTGCCAAGTCTGTGGTGAGCCTTGGAAGCACAGAGGGCAACATAACAGGGAGGAAAAATAAATAAATAATTAAAACCCACAGATTACAAGCCCAACGGTAACTCCTCCAGCAGAGAAGCAGTGCAGATGCCTGCACCCGCCACCAGCAAGTGGGGGCTGGGCAGGGAGGCGCGGGCTGCATTGCTTAGAGTAAGGACCAGGCCTGAATGCCCCGAGGGCAATCTGAGGGAACTAACTTGGGCTAGCAAACCAGATTGCGGGATGGCTACCTCACGCAAAGCCAGCCCTAACCTAAGACTCCAACAGGCCCACGCACAGAACAAAGGACTGAACACAGATAGCCAGCTGCAGACCATCCCCCTCCGGTGACAGGCAGCCAGAGCCGGAAGGGGGCAATCGCAGCCCCAGAGAGACGTTATCTACCAAACTGCAAGCAGGCTTCTTTGCTAACTAAGACTTCTTGGGATTCTGGACAGTCAACATCTGCCTGAGAAGGTGCGCTGGTTGTACACCCAGAAAACCTAGCAGCAGAGATGGGGGAGGCAGTAAGTCGCAGCGACCGCGCTCGCCAAACACATCACCTGAGCTGCTCGGACCTGGGAAGGGCACAAAATGCAGGCCCAACCAAGTCTGCGCCTCTGAGGACTACCCGAGCGCCTGACCTGAGAGGCTTAGACTTAGGAGGTGCATGCAGCCCAGGGCTGGCCTCAGATGGTTCCCGGTGGAGCAACCTAGAGCCTGAGCAGTGTGGGCAGGGAGGGTACACGCACCGTGAGCAGGGGCAGGCCCAGTGTGGCTGAGGCACTGCGAGCACACGCCAGTGTTATTTGTTTGCAGCGTCCCTCCCTCCCCACAGCACGACTGACCAAGTAAGCCTAAAAGTGTCCACCACCGCCCCCTTTGTTTCAGGGCAGAAATCAGACACTGAAGAGACCAGCAAACAGAAGAAGCTAAAACAGAAGGAACTGCCTTGGAAGTGACAGGTGCAATAGATTAAAACCCTGTCATTAGTATCAACTACATGGGAAGGGGCCTATAGATCTTGAGAAATATAAGCCGGACCAAGGAACTATCTGAAAATGAACTGACCCCACAATACCCACAACACCACCAGAGAAAGCCCTAGATATATTTTTACTATTTTTACGATGATTCTTTTTTTTTTAATTAAAAAAAAATTTTTTAAGTCCTCTATTACTCCTTTAAATTTCACTTTTATAACCTACTATTACTTTGCAAAAAAAAAAAAGACCCTATTTTTTAAAAGCAAACTACATATATATATATATATATATATTCATAATTTTTGTGACTTTGGGTTTTTTTTCTTCTTTTCTTTAATATTGTATTTTTGAAATTCCAAACTCTACTCTAGATTTTTAATCTGTGCTTTTTGGTATTTGTTATCAATTTTGTACCTTTAAGAACCCAATCTTCAGTACCCAATTTTACTTGGGAGTGAGATTACTGGCTTGACTGCTCTCTCCCGCTTTGGAATCTCCTTTTTCTCCACCAGGTCGCCTCTGTCTCCTCCCTATCCCCTCTCTTCTCTACCCAACTCTGTGAATCTCTGTGTGTTCCAGACGGTGGAGAACACTTAGGGAACTGATTACTGGCTGGGTCTGTCTCTCTCCTTTTCATTCCCCCCTTTTATCCTCCTGGCCACCTCTGTCTCCTTCCTCCCTCTTCTCTTCTCTGTATAACACCATGAATATCTCTGAGCGGTCCAGTTGTGCAGTGCACATAAGGAAGTGATTACTGGCTAGCTTGCTCTCTCCTCTATTGATTCTACCTCATCTCATTCGGGTCACCTCTAACTCCCTCCTCCCTCTTCTCTTCTCCATGTAACTCTGTGAACCTCTCTGGGTGTCTCTCACTGTGGAGAAACTTTTCATCTTTAACCTAGATATTTTATCAACGGTGCTGTATAGAAGGAGAAGTCTTGAGACTACTGTAAAAATAAGACTGAAAACCAAAAGCAGGAGGCTTAAGTCAAAACCCTGAGAACACCAGAGAACTCCTGACTCCAGGGAACGTTAATTGACAGGAGCTTATCAAACGCCTCCATACCTACACTGAAACCAAGCACCACCCAGAGGCCAACAAGTTCCAGAGCAAGACATACTACTCAAATTCTCCAACAACACAGGAACACAGCCCTGAGTTCCAATATACAGGCTGCCCAAAGTTACTCCAAAACCATTGACATCTCATAACTCATTACTGGACACTTCATTGCACTCCTGAGAGAAGAAATCCAGCTCCACCCACCAGAACACCGACACAAGCTTCCCTAACCAAGAAACCTTGATAAGCCACCTGTACAACCCCACCCACAGTGAGGAAACTCCACAATAAAGAGAACTCCACAAACTTCCAGAATACAGAAAGGCCACCCCAAACTCAGCAATATAAACAAGATGAAGAGACAGAGGAATACCCAGCAGGTAAAGGAACAGGATAAATGCCCACCAAACCAAAGAGGAAGAGATAGGGAATCTACCTGATAACGAATTCCAAATAATGATAGTGAAAATGGTCCAAAATCTTTAAAGCAAAATGGAATCACAGATAAATAGGCTGGAGACAAGGATTGAGAAGATGCAAGAAAGGTTTAACAAGGACCTAGAAGAAATAAAAAAGAGTCAATATATAATGAATAATGCAATAAATGAGATAAAAAACACTCTGGAGGCAACAAATAGTAGAATAACAGAGGCAGAAGATAGGATTAGTGAATTAGAAGATAGAATGGTAGAAATAAATGAATCAGAGAGGAAAAAAGAAAAACGAATTATAAGAGATGAGGATAATCTCAGAGGCCTCCAGGACAGTGTTAAATGCCCCAACAATCAAATCATAGGAGTCCCAGAAGAAGAAGACAAAAAGAAAGACCATGAGAAAATACTTGAGGAGATAATAGTTGAAAACTTCCCTAAAATGGGGAAGGAAATAATCACCCAAGTCCAAGAAACCCAGAGAGTCCCAAACACTCAAGGTGAAACCCAAGGCGAAACACCCCAAGACACATATTAATCAAATTAACAAAGATCAAACACAAAGAACAAATATTAAAAGCAGCAAGGGAAAAACAACAAATAACACACAAGGGGATTCCCATAAGGAATAGCTGATCTTTCAATAGAAACTCTTCAGGCCAAGAGGGAAGGGCAAGACATACTTAAAGTAATGAAAGAAAATAACCTACAGCCCAGATTACTGTATCCAGCAAGAATCTCATTCAAATATGAAGGAGAAATCAAAAGCTTTACAGACAAGCAAAAACTGAGAGAATTCAGCACCACCAAACCAGCTCTCCAACAAATGCTAAAGGAGATTCTCTAGACAGGAAACACAAAAAGGGTGTATAAACTTGAACCCAAAACAATAAAGTAAATGGCAATGGGATCATACTTATCAATAATTACCTTAAATATAAATGGGTCGAATGCCCCAACCAAAGGACAAAGACTGGCTGAATGGATACAAAAACAAGACCCCTATATATGTTGTCTTCAAGAGACCCACCTCTAAACAGGGGACACATACAGACTGAAAGTGAAGGGCTGGAAAAAGGTATTCCATGCAAAGAGAGACCAAAAGAAAGCAGGAGTAGCAATACTCCTATCAGATAAAATAGACTTTAAAACAAAGGCTGTGAAAAGAGACAAAGAAGGACACTACATAATGATCAAAGGATCAATCCAAGAAGAAGATATAACAATTATAAATATATATGCACCCAACATAGGAGCACCACAATAGCTAAGACAAATGCTAACAAGTATGAAAGGGGAAATTAACAATAACACAATAATAGTGGGAGACTTTAATATCCCACTCACACCTATGGATAGATCAACTAAACAGAAAATTAACAAGGAAACACAAACTTTAAATGATACAATTGACCAGTTAGACCTAATTGATATCTATAAGACATTTCACCCCAAAACAATGAATTTCACCTTTTTCTCAAGCGCACACAGAACCTTCTCCAGGATAGATCACATCCTGGGCCATAAATCTAGCCTTGATAAATTAAAAAAAATTGAAATCACTCCAAGCATCCTTTCTGACCACAATGCAGTAAGATTGGATCTCAATTACAGGAGAAAAACTATTAAAAATTCCAACATATGGAGGCTGAACAACACGCTGCTGAATAACCCACAAATCACAGAAGAAATAAAAAAAGAAATCAAAATATGCATAGAAACGAATGAAAATGAAAACACAACAACCCAAAACCTGTGGGACACTGTAAAAGCAGTGCTAAGGGGAAAGTTCACAGCAATACAAGCATACCTCAAGAAACAAGAAAAAAGTCAAATAAATAACCTAACTCTACACCTAAAACAACTAGAAAAGGAAGAAATGAAGAATCCCAGGGTTAGTAGAAGGAAAGAAATCTTTAAAATTAGGGCAGAAATAAATGCAAAAGAAACAAAAGAGACCATAGCAAAAATCAACAAAGCCAAAAACTGGTTTTTTGAAAGGGTAAATAAAATTGACAAACCATTAGCCAGACTCATCAAGAAACAAAGGGAGAAAAATCAAATCAATAAAATTAGAAATGACAGTGGAGAGATCACAACAGACAACACAGAAATACAAAGGATCATAAGAGACTACTATCAGCAACTATATGCCAATAAAATGGACAACGAGGAAGAAATGGACAAATTCTTAGAAAAGTACAACTTTCCAAAACTGAACCAGGAAGAAAATCTTAACAGACCCATCACAAGCACAGAAATTGAAACTGTAATCAGAAATCTTCCAGCAAACAAAAGCCCAGGTCCAGACGGCTTCACAGCTGAATTCTACCAAAAATTTAGAGAAGAGCTAACACCTATCCTACTCAAACTCTTCCATAAAATTGCAGAGGAAGGCAAACTTCCAAACTCATTCTATGAGGCCACCATCACCCTAATATCAAAACCTGACAAAGATGCCACAAAAAAAGAAAACTACAGGCCAATATCACTGATGAACATAGATGCAAAAATCCTTCACAAAATTCTAGCAATCAGAATCCAATAACACATTAAAAAGATCATACATCATGACCAAGTGGGCTTTATCCCAGGGATGCAAGGATTCTTCAATATCTGCAAATCAATCAATGTAATACACCACATTAACAAATTGAAAAATAAAAGCCATATGATTATCTCAATTGATGCAGAGAAAGCCTTTGACAAAATTCAACATCCATTTATGATAAAAACTCTCCAGAAAGCAGGAATAGAAGGAAAATACCTCAACATAATAAAAGCTATATATGACAAACCCACAGCAAACATTATCCTCAGTGGTGAAAAATTGAAACCATTTCCCCTGAAGTCAGGAACAAGACAAGGGTGCCCACTTTCACCACTACTATTCAACATAGTTTTGGAAGTTTTGGCCACAGCAATCAGAGCAGAAGAAGAAATAAAAGGAATCCAAATTGGAAACGAAGAAGTAAAAAATTTCACTGTTTGCAGATGACATGATCCTCTACCTAGAAAACCCTAAAGACTCCACTAGAAAATTACTAGAGCTAATCAATGAATATAGTAAAGTTGCAGGATATAAAATCAACACTCAGAAATCCCTTGCATTCCTATACACTAATAATGAGAAAATAGAAAGAGAAATTAAGGAAACAATTTCATTTACCATTGCAATGAAAAGACTAAAATACTTAGGAATATATCTACCTAAAGAAACTAAAGACCTATATATAGAAAACTAAAAAACACTGGTGAAAGAAATCAAAGAGGACACTAATAGATGGAGAAATATACCGTGTTCATGGATCGGAAGAATCAATATAGTGAAAATGAGTATACTACCCAAAGCAATTTATAGATTCAATGCAATCCCTATCAAGCTACCAACAGTATTTTTCACAGAACTAGAACAAATAATTTCACAATTTGTATGGAAATACAAAAAACCTCGAATAGCCAAAGCAATCTTGAGAAAGAAGAATGGAACTGGAGGAATCAACCTGCTTGACTTCAGGCTCTACTACAAAGCCACAGTCATCAAGACAGTATGGTACTGGCACAAAGACAGAAATATAGATCAATGGAACAAAATAGAAAGCCCAGAGATAAATCCACACACCTATGGACACCTTATCTTTGACAAAGGAGGCAAGAATATACAATGGATTTAAGACAATCTCTTTAACAAGTGGTACTGGGAAAACTGGTCAACCACCTGTAAAAGAATGAAACTAGAACACTTTCTAACACCATACACAAAAATAAACTCAAAATGGATTAAAGATCTAAATGTAAGATCAGAAACTATAAAATTCCTAAAGGAGAACATAGGCAAAACACTCTCCGACATAAATCATAGCAGGATCCTCTATGACCCACCTCCCAGAATATTGGAAATAAAAGCAAAAATAAACAAATGGGACCTAATTAAACTTAAAAGCTTCTGCACAACAAAGGAAATTATAAGCAAGGTGAAAAGACAGCCTTCAGAATGGGAGAAAATAATAGTAAATGAAGCAACTGACAAACAACTAATATCAAAAATACACAAGCAACTCCTGCAGCTCAATTCCAGAAAAATAAACGACCCAATCAAAAAATGGGTCAAAGAACTAAACAGACATTTCTCCAAAGAAAACATACAGATGGCTAACAAACACATGAAAAGATGCTCAACATCACTCATGATCAGAAAAATGCAAATCAAAACCACAATGAGGTACCATTTCACGCCAGTCAGAATGGCTGCGATCCAAAAGTCTACAAGCAATAAATGCTGGAGAGGGTGTGAGGAAAATGGAACCCTCTTACACTGTTGGTGGGAATGCAAACTTGTACAGCCATTATGGAGAAAAGTGTGGAGATTCCTTAAAAAACTGGAAATAGAACTGCTTTATGACCCAGCAATCCCACTGCTGGGCACACACACCGAGGAAACCAGAATTGAAAGAGACACGTGTACCCCAATGTTCATCACAGCACTGTTTATAATAGCCAGGACATGGAAGCAACCTAGATGCCCATCAGCAGATGAATGGATAAGAAAGCTATGGTACATATACACAATGGAGTATTACTCAGCCATTAAAAAGAATACATTTGAATCAGTTCTAATGAGGTGGATGAAACTGGACCGATTACACAGAGTGAAGTAAGCCAGAAAGAAAAACACCAATACAGTATACTAATGCATATATATGGAATTTAGAAAGATGGTAACGATAACCCTGTATGCGAGACAGCAAAAGAGACACAGGTGTATAGAACAGTCTTATGGACTCTGTGGGAGAGGGAGAGGGTGGGATGATTTGGGAGAATGGCATTGAAACCTGTATAATATCATATATGAAACGAATCACCAGTCCAAGTTCAATGCATGATACTGGTTGCTTGGGGCTGGTGCACTGGGATGACCCAGAGGGATGGTACGGGGAGGGAGGAGGGAGAGGGGTTCGGGATGGGGAACACGTGTATACCTGTGGCAGATTCATGTTGATGTATGGCAAAACCAATACAATATTGTAAAGTAATTAACCTCCAATTAAAATAAATAAATTTATATTAAAAAAATAGGACAATAACACAGATATATTAGTGACAAATATATTGAGGTACATATTATGTTGCAGAAGTAAAATCAAGGTGTCTTTAGCTTCAGTTCAGTTCGGTCGCTCAGTCGTGTCCAACTCTTTGTGACCCCATGAATCGCAGCATGCCAGGCCTCCCTGTCCATCACCAACTCCCGGAGTTCACTCAGACTCAAGTCCATTGAGTCAGTGATGCCATCCAGCCATCTCATTCTCTGTCGTCCCCTTCTCCTCTTGCCACCAATCCCTCCCAGCAGTAGAGTCTTTTCCAATGAGTCAACTCTTCGCATGAGGTGGCCAAAGTACTGGAGTTTCAGCTTTAGCATCATTCCTTCCAAAGAACACCCAGGGCTGACCTCCTTCAGAATGGACTGGTTGGATCTCCGTGCAGTCCCAGGGACTCTCAAGAGTCTTCTCCAACACCACAGTTCAAACGCATCAAGTCTTTAGGTTACATTAATTAAAAAAATTTTTTTAATATATGTTTTCAGGATGACATATGTTATCAATGCCCTTTGATGAGAACTTTTCCAGAAGTGTGTTATTGGAGGCTCATGCCATCTACGGTCATAAGGAAGAAGGAAAAGGAACAAATGCCATAAGTATTTAGGAGGCAGAGTGACAGGACTGGTGATTATTCCTTTGAAAATGTTCACTGGATCATGTCCATCACTGCTCCTTACTAAAATCCTCCACATAAAGAGGATAGCATCCAAGCAAGGCTCATGTCTTCAGGGGAGCCTCCCCAGATTCCCAGCCCAGTGCATGTCCCTCTGTTACCCCAGAGAGTCATGCTGAGGCCTCTCCCTCACAGCACTTCTCTCTATTTACAAACTTCATTCATTGGTGAGATCATTTGCAGAATGTTGGTCCTTCCAAGCTCCATGAAAGACTAGCAGAATGCCTGGCATTTAGTAAATGTTAGTGCAAAGAATGCATCAGTTGGATCTGAAAGGTGAAGGAGACACTAAGATACCCCCCTACCTCTAGCCTGAACAGTTGTGACCATGATGGTACAGTTTCACGAGATGGGGTCTATGGGGGAAGAGGAGAGTTTGGGCTTGGGGGAAAAAGGATGAGTTCAATTTTGGACATGTTACATCTGAATTAAAAACTTGTGGAGTATTTTACTTTAGAAGCACATACATATGTGTGTGTATAGTTAACTAGAAACATATCAATAAACCTCTCAGTAAAATTATCCCATTTGTCATTATGAAATAGCATTGGATGTCTAAAATAAAACTGAATACATAGTCCTTCAAAATCAAGCACACTGAAAATTACTGGGTATTTCCTATTTTAAGAACAATTACTTAAAATAGAAATTTATTTTAGTAAAGTGTGTTACTCTACTCAAGTAATGAATAGGGCTCTTCCCCTTTTATTGCTTGCCAGAAGGAATAGAAAAAAAGAGACAAAAAAAAACCCCCTTCCTCCCCAAAGCTAACTTCTCAGCAGAAAAGGCAAAACCTATATGGCACCCCACTCCAGTACTTTTGCCTGGAAAATCCCATGGATGGAGGAGCCTGGTAGGCTGCAGTCCATGGGGTCGCTAAGAGTCGGACACGACTGAACGACTTTGCTTTCACTTTTCACTTTCCTGCATTGGAGAAGGAAATGGCAACCCACTCCGGTGTTCTTGCCTTGAGAATCCCAGGGACGGGGGAGCCTGACGGCTGCCGTCTATGGGGTCACACAGAGTCAGACACGACTGAAGTGACTTAGCATAGCATATTTCTGCCCAATAAGATTTTAGCATCATATATCCTCCCTCTAACTTCCTGAGATGACCTTGCCCTTGTTCTCACCTGAACTAGCTCATGCTATGCATCTGGGGCTTGTTTCACGTTTTCATGCCTTCTGATTTTGTCATTCATTTCCCCATTTTCTTATCTCTATCCTCACTTCCCTTGATACCTCTCATCACTTCCCTACTATTGCTTTCATTTCTCTGGCTCTTGGATGAAGATTCTTTCTCCATTGTATTGCTTTTGGACACCCAAACTGATAAGAAAGTAAGAATGATCATACTGGTTCAGAACTAAGGAACAGTCAGCCCTGTATTCCATTTCTAAAACTATCTCTAAGGGTTTGAGGGTTTAAAGATCTCCCTGAGTCTAGCCACCTGAATATTTAATTTGGACCTATCATTTAAATTTGTTATCCTTACTTTGAATGAATGCTTTTCAACATGCCTTTTACCTTTACTTGCCTGATTCCAAACCCTGTGCTCTTATCATCTGTGCTATTTGTGAACATCTCTGTGTATTATTTTTAGGATGCAGATTCCCAGAAGTGACACCAATGGGATCTAAGTTCTTCCTATTTATTGCCAAATTATTTTCCAGTAACTAATATTGTTATTAAATACCTAAGATACATTATGACTTACTCGAAATGTTTACACATATTAACAAACATATTTCATATTACCATGTGAGGTAGGTGTTATTATTTCCACTTTAAAGATGAGGAAATTGAGGAACAGAGATGTTAAGCAACTCACCCACGGTCACAGAGTTATTAGGGTGGAATCAGAATTAGAATTCAGAAAATTTCACTTCAGAGCCCACATTTTTATCACTAAACTAAATGTGATTAAATTTAATTTTATCACAAAAAAGTTATAGTAACTTATACTGGCACCATTAACAAGTGTAGATAATATACTCAACTTTGGAACACTTCTACTTTTTGATTAGCACATTCATATGTAGAGCTTAACTTCCCTTTGTCACTTTAAAATTAAGGTTTGGAGTGGACATGGAGGACTATTTTCTAATAAATACGTTGTCTCCTTACTCCCATAGTGGGAGAACAGGATCAGAGGTGTTGGTCCGACAGCTATTTCAGTATAGAATGAGCATAATGAAATACTCATGCCTGTAAGCTGGGGCTTTGAAAATTCATTGCCCTGTGCTTATTTCTGCAAAGCATGCAAGAAAGTAACAGACACCACTTATTGTGCACTTACTGTGTGCCAAGCATTGTGGTGAAGATTGTGGAGACACAGAGTCATTTAAACATCAGACGGGTATCATTACCTCATTCAGTAAGAAGCTAGGGAGATCCAGGCATGTTGATCTGCATAACAATGCATAAAGGTCAGGTAAATAAACCCCTGGGACTGATCACTGGCTCTGGTTCTTTAGTTTAGCTTCAGTGAATGAGACCATTTTGCCATCCAGTCACAATACGGAACAAACCCTACTCTCTGCTCCCCTAACAGATGAAAATTAAGTGACCCTACAAAGCTAACCTGGGCCAAAATCAGGAACAATAGACATTTTTAAAGAGGACTGCACTGTGATTTTATTTTAAATTCGGTTTAGATTCAGTAGAATTTGTTGACCTCCTGCCAGAGCCAGTTATAGATCTGGAGAGGTAGATTGTCTATTGAGATGCTGGAAGAGATGACAGCAGACCCTGTCAGGCCCAGACGACTGGGACTCTTTTAGGTTGCAAAGTTATTCTTTGCTGTGGCTCCTTTAACTAACTCCTATTGTCAAAATACTGTCATCTATGAATGAGATCCAAAGAACATTGAAGTTGGTAAAATGGGTTAATTAGGCAAAGAAATGTGATTACATCCATCAAAAGAAAAACTAGGTAATTTTAAAGACCATCTGATGTTTTAGACCATATTAGTTGGAGTAAAAGACTGATTTCAGAATAAATAACTTACTTTCTAATGAGGTGAGTTTTTTTTTTTTTCCATAGATGGCCATATTACTTCTGTTATAAATTGAAGATAATCAGGACACTTATTCTGCAAAAACTGTACCTACTGATCTTTCTATTTTTCATCATTGTCAAAATTCAGACTGTCCTATAACTGATTAAAAAGAGAAAACTATACACATTCAGGAGATAGTTTTGATCCCATTTCAAAATTCACCCACAAGAAATATATATATATAGAAATTCACCCACAAGAAATATATATATATAGATAGATCTACATACCAATGTATTTGGACAGCTTTGAAAACCCATGGGGGAAAGCACCTTTTCTTTGTAAGTGCACAGCTCTCCTACTAGGCACCCAGACAGGAAGCATGTGCAACCCAGGTGAATACAGGGTGAAGCTGCGGTGAGGGCAGGTGTTGCTCAAGTTTAGGCTGAATCTTGTTTGGGATGTGATTAATCTTTCTTCAAAAAGCTGCCCCTTCCTTCCTGGACCCTTCCAGAAAGGGCCCATGGGAGCTACTAGAAAACTCCCAGGTGACCTGAGGTGATTCAATTCTCTTTTCACACTACAGATTCCTTCTCCAGCCTCACTTTCAGATACAGAAATGTTTATTTTCTCAGTACCATAGGGCAGCCCACTGCATAACCCATTAATATGTCCTGACTACAAGAGTATCATTTGGGGAATCTACTCAGTTGCAAAGGTCCACAGTAATTTTAGATACAATCAACAATGCCCTTGGGGCTCATAACTCTGTTACAAAGCAAACTGATTCCTGGGCTGCCTGGAAATAGGGCAGCGATCCCCATGTGAAGGCAGGGGGTCCTTCATCCTCTTGGTCCTCCAAAGGGGTTGTTTCAGCATCAGGGAACATCTTAGAGCCAGGCACAGTAAACTGACTTTGGAATCAGTGCTGGATATAAGACCTAGATATGCCAGTTAGAGCTGAGTGAACTTGGAATAAATTCATTAGACTCTGAATCAGGGGTTATAATGGACTGTACCTTCTAGGAATGATGTGAGGATTAAACGAGAGACCATCTATTAGGTGCTTATGTTGTTGCTTGTCTCTCGAGAGGCACACAGCAAAGAGCAGAGTCATCATCACGATACCCCCTGCTTCCATTTGAGACCACAGCAATTGGGTTTAAATGCTGAGCTACTGAAAGGACCTCTGACAGGAAGTTTCACCTACAAGTGGTGTTGGAGGAAAAGCCACACTGAAGCCACTGGGCACTCTTCCTGAATACCATCCCCATCCTCCTTCCCGGCAATCGTCTCCACAGCAGCTTCTTCACTTCAGCCTCCAAGGGGACATCTACACTCCATTTTCATATTGCCAACTAAAATCCAGATGAGGGGTGAAGTCTTTCCACACTCAAAGCCCAAGGGTGTCTAATTGTAAACAGTTGTAGAATCATGGTTAAGTCTGAGCATGGACTTTGAATTTGGGCCTGAACAAGAATTCAAGCCCCCTTTCACCACTTACTGTCTTAATGTGAACTTAGCCTCTTCAAACCTGTTTTCTTGTTTACACACAGGCTAATATGATATTGAGTAATTAAAAGGATAACATGTAATAATATTTACATGTAAAGTGCTTAGCACGGTAGTTGCCAAGGAGTGAAGCCCAGTTCGACTACTGAATTGAGTTTGTAAAATGCTACCTTGATTACTGCGGCCTTGTAGTATAGCCTGAAGTCAAGGAACCTGTTTCCTCCAGCTCTGCTTTTCGTTCTCAAGATTGCCTTGGCTGTTCAGGGTCTTGTGTTTCTAAACAAATTGAAAATTTTTTTGCTTTACTTCTGTGAAAAATGCCATTGGTAATTTAATAGGATTGCACTGAATCTGTAAATTGCCTTGGATAGGATAGTCATTTTCACAGTATTGATCCTTCCAAACCAAGAACATGGTATATCTCTCCATCTGTTTGTGTCCTCTTTATTTCAGTATCTGAACAGTTTTCTGAGTCGAGGTCTTTTGCCTCCTTAGGTAGGTTTGTTCCTAAGTATTTGATTCTTTTTGTTAAAATGGTGAATGGGATTGTTTTCTTAATTTCTCTTTCCAGTCTTTTGTTGCTAGTGTATAAGAATACAAGAGATTTCTGTCCATTAATGTTGTATCCTGCAACTTTACCAAATTCATTGATTGGCACCAGTAGTTATTACTCAGCCATAAAAAGTAATGAAATTGTGCCATTTGCAGAGATGTGGATGGACGTAGAGACTATCATTCAGAGTGAAGTCAAAAAGAGAAAAACAAACATTGAATATTAACACACATATCTAAAAAATGGTACAGATGAACCTGTTTACAAAGCAGAAATATAGACACAGATGCAGAGGAGACAGAAGTATGGACAGAAAGGGGGAAAAGGGGAAGTGGGATCAATTGCGAGATTGAGACTGACATATATACACTGCTGCTGCTGCTGCTAAGTTGCTTCAGTCGTGTCTGACTCTGTGCGACCCCATAGACAGCAGCCCACCAGGCTCCCCCATCCCTGGGATTCTCCAGGCAAGAACACTGGAGTGGGTTGCCATTTCCTTCTCCAATGCATGAAAGTGAAGAGTGAAAGCGAAGTAGCTCAGTCATGTCCGACTCTTAGCGACCCCATGGACTGCAGCCTACCAGGCTCCTCCGTCCATGGGATTTTCCAGGCAAAAGTACTGGAGTGGGGTGCCGTTGCCTTCTCCACTATGTATAAAATAGGTAACTAATGAGAGTCACTGGGAGAACAGGGAGGGGGAAAAAAAGGTACAATCTGTTTATAGGACATAAATTAACCTTAAAAAATGCGTTACAATATATATTAAGAGCAGACAAATACTGCTTGATTCCACTTATACAAGGTAGCTACAACAGCTGTCAGAAAGTACTTTGGGGGTGGGGTGGAAAGGGAATGGGGAGTTAAGTGTTTAAGGGGAACAGAGTTTCAGTATAGGAAGCTGAAAAATTCAGAAGATGGATGATGGTGAGAGTCGAAAAACAATATGAATGTACTTAGTGTCACTGAACTATACAGTTAAATAGTTAAAATAGTATGTTTATATTATATGATTTTTACCACAATTTAAAAAAAATTTTAAATGCTACCTAACTGCAGCCTTAGGTGCACAGAAATAAGTTAAAACCCTAATCAAAAGATAAGCTTTCCATCAGACAATCAGACATGCTCTCTAAACACTGGGGAATATACCAGTGATGATAAGGTAACCAGCTGATGGAGCCATGCTCCGTCTATCATTTTGCATGTTCAGATTTCCTACCGTATTCATAAGCATTATCCCTGCCAGGCAAAGGGCACACTACTTATAATTAGCAATTTCATTCTAAATTAGCTTCCTCTAGAAAGGGAGGGGGGAGAAAAACCAACTTTTTGGCGACGTGTATAATATTATTATGATATGGGTACTACTAACTGTCTTGTTGTTGTTGTTGTTTTTACAAACTTGGGAACAAAACTAAGGACAAACGTTAAGCAGGCGAGGGAAGCAGTGTCAGAGGCAGAATTTGATCGCAGGTCTGTTTGAGCGAGGCTCCCCATCCATCATCTTCCCCTTTCTGTTTGCACTGCCTTTCAGTTTCTCCAGTTTATTCAAGAGCTGGCCTTCTGAACAGGATTCTCAGACAGCCATTACTAACCAAGACCGATTTCTGCCACTCGACGGAACAAATATTCTAGTTATGAGGCGTTTGGTTTTCCTCTCGCTTTTCCAGCGGTGACTAAAAAGCCATAGCCACTCCATCAGAGGCTATTCCGTCTGCCCTTTTGAAATGCGCCTGGTAGATTAATTTTTGAAAGATGATTCACCTTCCTTTTCCTGTTTTGATGGAACACGGAGACGCAACCATTCCTGTCAATAGAAGGCTCGAGTTTCCACCGCGCAAATTCGCGCGCCGCTGACTGTCTCATTGGCTGACGCGCAGGTGGGATTTCCTGTCGCCATTTTAAGGAAACACACTGCCCTGCAAGAAGTGCCCAGTCAGTTCAGAGGGTCTGTGCCCGGAACAAAGAGAGAGCAAAAGAAAGGGAAACGGGCCCAGCGGCCCCAGACCCCTCCATCCTGTGCCCTCGCTCCCCGCTGACCCCAGATTTCGAGCGCCCGGCTTCTTGATCCCCGACGCGCCACGCCCGGGGCTCGATCACGTGGGGTCTCCTCCCAGCCCAGAGCGCGCCCCAGCTCAGCAAAACCACCCAGTTCCCCCAACGGAGCCCCTCAGCATAGATCTCGGGGTGCGGGTTGGCCGGGACTGCGGGTGCTGTGGATCCGGAAGAGGGGAGGCACCTCCCACTGCGGGTGACGGACAAAGGCTTTCCAGAGGTGCTAGCGCTCCGGGCGATCCCGGCCTCCTCCGCGCCGTCCCTAGGGAGCCTCCACGCCGCTCCCTTGCTGCCAGCGGCTCCCACGCTGTTTGCAGGGTTGTGAGCGGACCAGCCACTCCGGCGGCCATCCTCACTCGGCGCCCTTCCCACAATGCAACTCCCCTCGCTCACGCGCCCCGGCCCGGCTCCGGCGTACCCTCAATGCACCCCCAGCTCCCCATCGCACAGTCCTCCTCGCCTCCTTCCGTGCCCTCCAAGCCACCTCCCCTCTCCATCTCCGAGGGCTCCCAGTCTCCGGCCACCGCTGCAGCTGGGCTCTGGGCTCATCGCAGGGCACCAGGAGGGCGTGGGGCAGGTGTCCAGGCTGCGCGCACATTCCGCTCCCGGTGCCACCGCCGGCGCTCCCGACACACAAGCGCCCCGCAACCCCTCCCTCGCTCCCTCTCTCTTTCCGATGCTCAACCTTCGCCGGCCGCGGTCGCCGCATACTCGGTGGACGGCGACACGGAGGCAGCCAGGGGCGGCCGCCTAGGCAAGAGACACCATGTGACGGGCACCGCTCAGTGACACGCAGCTTCGGTTAAAGAGCGGACGCGCAGGAGGGGAGGCGACGGCACGCGAGACGCGGATAAATAGCCTGAACAGCTAAACCATCGCGAGCCATGGATGCGCAAGGGCGACGCGTCCCCTAGTAGGAGAATGACTGTGATTTGATTCGAGACCCTCTGCGGCCGAGCGAGCGGATGTGAGTGCGAGGCTGGCGAGCACCGTGTGGGTAAGGGTTGCTGGTGGGGGGAGCTTCTGATGCAATCGGCCCCGAAAGGAGGAGGAGAGCCAGGAGTGCGCGGGCTGGGGCGGCACGCCGCTCCGCCTGAAGGTCGCCGCCCTTCACCTTCCTCGGAAATCCGCCACGCCACGCCGAGCCTTCCCGCCCAGTCCTCGCTGACTGAGGGCACCTTTCATCCGCCAAGGCAGCCAGACCTTGACACAAAGGACATCGCAAGGCTGGGGGAAAATCCGGGAAGGGCGGATACCACTTTCCCCCCCCTTTTTTTGGCCCAAGGTAAGAGGATTTCCCTTTCCCAGGGAGAGCTGAGGGAGCAGCGGTGGGGAGGAAAGGGACGTTTTAGATGTGAGAGGAGGCGGTAACGCAGAACTCATCCATGCGAGCGTAAAAGGAAGGAGTGCGCGGCTGAGCCGGATGCGTTCGCATTTTGCTTTTACCAAGAGAAAAGTCAGATCCACGGTTCTGCTGACCGCCTGCGGCAGTGTAAAGAGGCGCGGAGCCCCTGGTTTTAGCGTTGCGTGGGCTGCGGCTTACTTTTGGGGTCTGTTTTCTTAGTGGCAGATTGTGGTGCCAGATCTGGTTAAATCATTCGCGGGTTAGGGACCACGCGGGTCTAGAGAGCGCGCCGAGGTGAGGGCTCCACTGCATTCCCGAGGAGTGGTTGAGTGCTGGGCATTTGCGGGGAATTTCCTGTGTCTTAGGAGCCCCAAGAAAGGCATGTGATGTGCCCGGGGTTGAGTATGCGGCCGGCTGGGTCTCGAGGACTGGCCACGGAGCCCGAGTAAACAGGAACACGCTCGCCGGCCCTTCTCGAGCTCTGCCCGGCTCTCAGTAACGGAGAGGATGCGGGCTATGAGGTTGGGGGACGAGGGGTGAGGGGGATTATTAAGCGATGCTGGCAGTGACTCGCTGCCCTTTCCCTCCCCGAAGAGGTTCTTTCCCAAAGGAAGGAGAGAAAGAGAGAAGTGCCGTTCTGAAAGCTAGGAACCGGTGGAGCTGGCGAACAAAAGGGCACCGATTGCGCGGGGCCAGAGCGCCGAGTGTCCTCCCCAGCACTCCCACATCTTCCCCCCACCCCCGAATCACCCTCGCGTCCCTAAATGTTACCACAATAGGCCTTTAACCTCGCCGGGCGGGTGCCCGGAGGAAAGTGCTCCTTCGCCCCGGTGCACGCCCCCACCACCGTCATTCCCCTCCCGGAGCTTCGGGGTCCTCAGCACCCACTGGTACCCCCAGGCTACAGGGCTGACTGGGCGCCACTTCCCTGTTGAAGTGCCCAGCCCTGGGTTTGGACTGAACTGTAGTTAGAAGGTACAAGTACATATGGCGGCAAAAGGAATTTCGCGGTAACCGCGTCCCGGCGTTTCGGCGGTGCCTTTCACAGGCTGTCTTCCGCTTGGGAAGGTGGTGCTGCAATTGTGAATCCTTTGTGTCTGACCTGGTTTTTCTTGCTCTGGTTCTCTGGTGAAAACCTAATTGCCACCAGTATCACATACTTTTGCGGACGAATCCCTGGTGATGTATTTCATGAGTTGAAAAAGACCCGAGAGCTAGGAAACCGTATTTATTTGCGTTTGGAAAAGGATCTGACATCTCTGCCGTGGGTTTAAGACTTTTTAATATAAGGGGAAGGAAAGAATAAATCATCCTTTGCAGACTCCAGGGCCCAACAAGACTGTAATTTGTCACCTTGATAGAAGAAACTGCGGCAACTCGTGCTTTTTCTGACGTCAGAACGACGACGGAAAATAAAACCTGAGCTAGGTGGCTGGCTGGCCTCATTGTTAAATGAATCTCATTGTTAAATGAATCATTGTTAAATGGCTGGGTATTGCTGAAATTTTTCAGACAAGTCAGGGCTCTGATGATGGTAGGATTTCAGTTTGGGCCCCAACCTCAAATTGGCTTTACTCCGCAGAGTTACTCAGTTCTCAGTAGTTCCTTAGACATCACTAAACTCACCTGGTTTGGCTTAAGGTCTTAACCTTGATGAGATGAATTCACTTTTTTCCCCCTAAACATATTCAATGAGTGTTTCCTACTGAGAGTTTATGTGGCAGTTAGCAACTACAAGATAAAAGTCCTATTTCTGTGAGCTGTCCCTCCTCCGGGGGGGAAACAGACAATAAATACACCTATAAATGAATGTTGGAGATTTGTTCTTGCAGTGAACGAATAAAACCAGGTCAATCTTGTGAGGAAGGCTGATGCCTGAGATAGATGACCTTCTAGGTGGGTCTTGTAAGAGGGTACATTTGTCCTGAGACTAAGAGACCAGACACCTGATTATTGCTAGACTGTCTTTTTCTTTCCCTGGGTGATGCATGAGCGCAAAATTAGTCTTACTTACCATTGTTTCCCTAATGCCCAGCACAGAATAACTGCTTAATAAATGCCTGTTGGATTGAGATCTTAGTCAAAACATCTTGTTCACCACTTAGTGCTACTGTTGACCATCCCTTTCTCTAGATCTCATTATTTGTTCCTCTGCTAAGTTGAAGCATCGGAGTCTCTTTCTACTCTGCTTCTTCTCTCGCCTTCTCTCCATTTTTGAGCAGTTACCAGGAACCTGCAAATGATGCATAAACCTGTTTTTTCATCTCCATTCCCACTGCCCAGGTTCAGGTCTCTCTCACTTGATTTAGACAGGGCAATTTAAGGAGTTTATTGGGATTCAAAAATGGTGAAACAGACATGGAGGTGCCCTGAAGAAACCAGCACTCACGGGAGCAGATGCAAGCACGGTGAAGGGTAAAGAGTAAAGTAGCCAGCAAAGGAGGCGTAATGGGCTTCTAGTTGGTCTCCTGGGTATCAAGTTCTGCTCCCCTAATTCAGTCTCAACACTTCCATGGGATCTGCATTTTTTTAACTAATTTTTAACTAATCTTTCTTTTGAAAACCTTCAGTGGTTTTCAAAAACCACTGTTTTTCAAAATCAGTTGCCTACAATTAAAGTCTAAATTCCTTAGTCAGGCACCTGGGACCTTCCACAACCTGTTCCTCACCTCTTTCCATCACTGTCTCCCAGTTCACCCTATGTCCTCCCTGTCACTTTCTGCCTCAATATTGATGCTGATTCCAAACTGGAATGCCTGCTGAAATCCTATATATTTGTAAAAGACTTAGCCCAAATACTACTTTCTGCCTCTTCAAGTAAGTGTTCACTGATTACCTCCTAGCCTTTTCATATTGATCTTTCACATTTTGCACCATCAGTCCAGGTGATGGAAGGTGAAGTAAGGACAGATACTTTGAGTCAAATGTAAATGCCCAGTCTCAACTTATCAGCCTAGACATCTTGGGTAAGTTGTTTAGCATCTCTGAGCCTCAGTTCCCCACCCCCCACCTTTGTTAAATGATAGTGATGGTGGTGATGATAGTGGTACTTACTGAGTTATCCTGAAGGGTTAGTGAGGATAATAGATGTGAAGAGCTTGGCACACTGTTAGTACTCCATAGGTACTGAATTAAGAGAGACTTCAGGTTTCTCATCTATCAGAGGAGGTGGGGGAAGTTGATCAGGAAAGTTCCCCTTACCTCTAATGTTCAATGAATATTTAATCATTTAAAAATATTTTTCTGAAAATGTCTTAATGGAAACTACCAGAAACTTTTCAGTCCCTGGGCGAATGTGCATCTGTGAAAGGTAGTATGGAGGTGGGGGAAGCAAGTGCATAGAAGGAAGTGAAATCCAAATAGCATCATAGACTTTAGAGAAGGACATCTTAGAACACTGGCCCTAAATTGAATCTTTTTAAAAAAACTTATATCTGGAAGTTGATCACATTTTAGTCATTGGTTTTCAGCTCACCACCTGTGTGTTAGGGTTACTTACTAAGCATAAAGGAATCCAGTCATAGGAAAGCACCATGGTTTGGGTAAACTTTGCAAGCACCCAGGTTGCTGTCACGGAACTCTGCCTCAGGTAATGCTATAGTGTATCTTTGCCTGTAACTAACTGGGTCCCCTTGGGTAACTCAGCTAGCATTTTTAATGCCTCCTTTTCTCATCCGTATGATGCTAATGACAGTGTCTGAGCTGTGAAGGTACAATGAGAACAGAGCTGAGAATATGCTTGAACAAGTTCAGACTCTGGTAATCTGCAGGTTTAGGAGATAGATCAAGATTAATGATTCTCAAAGCAGGCTTCACACCAGATTCACCAAAAGTCTCTTAAAAGCTACCAATGCCCAGACTCTGTTTCCAGAGATTCAGATTTAGTTGGCCTGGCATAGAGCTCAGACAGGGGAATTTTTTAAAAACAATACTGGGGTAATTTTTATAAGTGATTTAGATTTAAAAACAAAACAAAAACAGAAATTAAATGACGATTTCCATATATTGTTTGTTTGATAAACCTTTTGGTAATATGAAGTTATGAGCTTGATTGGCTTTTCCCCCGACTTCACGAAACCAACTGGTTGTTGACATCATGGAGTCACAGCCTCAGGTTACAGTTTATAACTTGAATTTTCCCAGGTAGAGAAGCCCGTCAGAGTGATGCAGCCAGGGCCACATAAAGATTTAATGTGTGGATCTCAGTTTCCATCTCTTAGGAGTGATGGAAGACAAAGAAGATGGGAAAAGAAGGGAGCAATGGAAAGGAAAAGGAAAGGGAGAGTTTATGGCCCGAGGTCTCGGAGGAGGGGGCTTTGAGTTGGGAGAATGTCAGGACAGAACACAGAGGAAAAGTTGGGCTTGATTTATTGAACTGGTTTTGTTATGTTGGTGACTATAGAACCAAATGAAACCTGTGGGTGTATTTTGTAGGACTTGTTCTCTTAAAATTGTTTGGAATTAGCTGTCAACATTTAAGTATCTGAATTTCACTTAAAACTTGATTTCTGGCATTTCTTGAAAAGAAATAAAAAGATTTGTCTTATTTTTACTGAAATAGATGAGACACATGTTCTCCAGTTTCTTGTATCCAATCTGCTTTGCTTATTTGTCTTACCTACTTGGGCTCCAGCTACATTTGTTTTTAGCTTTTAATATAATCTGCAGATCTTAGTATTGGCAACACATTAGAATCTTCTCAAAGCATTTAAAACATCCATGCTTAGATTCCATTCTAGATGAACTGAATCAGAAACTGGTGTGTGTTAGGGGGCATGTTATCACTATTATTTTTCCAAACCTCCCAAGGTGATTTCTATGTGTAGTTAGAACTGAGGACTACTAGTCTGAGTCGGACATGACTAAAGTGACTTAGCAGTAGCAGCAGTCTGAGTCACCTATTGCAACCCACTCCAGTACTCTTGCCTGGAAAATCCCATGGATGGAGGAGCCTGGTAGGCTGCAGTCCATGGGGTCGCTAAGAGTCGAGCACTGAGCGACTTCACTTTCACTTTTCACTTTCCTGCATTGGAGAAGGAAATGGCAACCCACTCCAGTATTCTTGCCTGGAGAATCCCAGGGACAGAGGAGCCTAGTGGGCTGCCGTCTATGGGGTCGCACAGAGTTGGACACGACTGAATTGTCTTAGCAGTAGCAGCAGTCTGAGTCACCTATTCAAAAGACTTGTCTACAAGCCCATCTTATCTCTGAAAATGATTCATTAAGAAACGGTATATAGAATCATAAATTCAGAGGATTTTAGAACCAGGAGAGATCTTTGAGAGCGCATCTGTTAATCTGAACTTCAGATTCTGCCTGAGAAAAAGTCCAAAAAGAAAAAAAGCTTGTTCAAAGACTGTAAACATCATTTAGTATGAATTATGGTGTTTTATTATATTTTCTCTTTTCAAATAAAGGTATATTTTTAAATGTTTATAAGTGATCCTCTTTACATGCACTAAAAAGCCTCTTGATGAAAGTGAAAGTGGAGAGTGAAAATGTTGGCTTAAAGCTCAACATTCAGAAAATGAAGATCATGGCATCTGGTCCCATCACTTCATGGGAAATAGATGGGGAAACAGTGGAAACAGTGTCAGACTTTATTTTTTGGGGCTCCAAAATCACTGCAGGTGGTGATTGTAGCCATGAAATTAAAAGACACTTACTCCTTGGAAGGAAAGTTATGTCCAACCTAGATAGCATATTCAAAAGCAGAGACATTACTCTGCCAACAAAGATTCGTCTAGTCAAGGCTATGGTTTTTCCAGTGGTCATGTATGGATGTGAGAGTTGGACTGTGAAGAAAGCTGAGCGCTGAAGAATCGATGCTTTTGAACTGTGGTGTTGGAGAAGACTCTTGAGAGTCCCTTGGACTGCAAGGAGATCCAACCAGTCCATTCTGAAGGAGATCAGTCCTGGGATTTCTTTGGAAAGAATAATGCTAAAGCTGAAACTCCAGTACTTTGGCCACCTCATGCGAAGAGTTGACTCATTGGAAAAGACCCTAATGCTGAGAGGGATTGGGGGCAGGAGGAGAAGGGGACGACAGAGGATGAGATGGCTGGATGGCATCACTGAATCAATGGACGTGAGTCTGAGTGAACTCCGGGAGTTGGTGATGGACAGGGAGGCCTGGCGTGCTGTGATTTGTAGGGTTGCAAAGAGTTGGACACGACTGAGTGACTGAACTGAACTGAACTGAACTGAACTTACATACACCACTCTGTTGTGCTTTCAATTTGTCATGATTTCTATTTTTCCTAGAGTATTTTGTTTGGAGTTAGCTAGAACTTAAAAAAAAAAAAAAGTTGCCATTCACTGTTTTTAGTCCAGCAGTAATTCTTGATCAGAGGTATTGCTAGAGCAAAAAGTACATGTGCAGAGAAAGAGACTTTTTCAAAGGCTATAGGAATATATTTTGGGTTGTTTTTGAACTCTGTACATAATTATTTAAATCTATTAATTTTCAGTTGATGAGAAAGATTTTTACTTTTGTGTATTCACACTGCTCAAAGACACTCACTGTTTAAAGTTAAATTTTTAAATGTAATATACAATACAATCTGTCCTCCTGTATCCAGAGTTGCAGGTTAACTTCATTAACTTCTAAAGTTTATTAGTATTTTCTCTCTTTGAGAAATCAGAATAATTGCAAAACATCTCAATGGGAAGGTTAACTCCTAGACATCTTAGGCTGGGCATGTTAATAAGAACATTTGAAAAATTCAGCTAGATGAGTCAAAGATTTTAATGTAAAAAATAAAATTGTGAAAGTTATAGAATAAAACATGGGAGGGAGCTTTTGGGGGGATAGGCAGTGAAGGCTCTGGAGTAGGAAATGGGAGCCACTCCAGTATTCTTGCCTGGAAAATTCCATGGACAGAGGAGCCTGGCGGGCTACCGTCCATGGAGTCGCAGAGTTTGACGCAATTGAGCACACAGTACAGCAATGAAGGAGGCTTTTCTCACTGTAGACGCTTTCGTACTGTATGAATGGTGTACTGTGTACATGTATTACCTAGTCAAATATTTTATAATAAAATGAAATAGTTCAATACAAAAATAAAAATAAAACATCATCTAGGAACCTGAACAAAGTTCTTGTGGAGCAGGTGTCAGGATACTGTAAACAAGACAGGACCAGGGGTCCATCATTTCAAGGCAGTGAGCTGTTCCTCTCTGCCCCCCTCAGGAGTGGTCAGTCCTTACTCCCCTGTGAGCTTCCTGTAGCACAGGGCTTCTCATCCCCAGTGCTCCTGGCCTTTGGACCAGATAAAGCTTTGATGTGAATAGCTGTCCTGTGTACTGTATGATGTTTAGCAGCACCTCTGACCTCTCTCTGCTAGAAGCCTACAATACCCTCTCACTTGTGATAGCCAAAAATGCCTCCAGGCATGGCCAATGTCCACTGAGGGCGGGGGCCAAAATGGTCCCTAGTTGAGAACCACTACTTTAATATAACCCTTTCTGTGGGCTTGTAGAAGTCATACCAAGAATTCTTAAACATTCCAGCCATAGTGACTGTGTTGTTAATGATAGATACCTTTCATTAATAGAGTACTTTACAATTTTAAACATATTATCACATACTTTGTGCATGCTCAGATCAAAAGTAAAATACAGTGGCAGAGTTAATGAAAACTATGTGGAGCAGCTGTACACGTTGCTTCTTTTAACTTCTAATCTTTGTTTTGTTTTCCTAAGAAATTGTGTTTGTGAGGATTATGCTGTATTGTCTGCAGGCAGATGATCAGTTGAGTCATCATTATTGTTAACGTTTTTACTATCACTGTGTATTGAGCTAAGAGGTCTGTGCTCCCTGTCCTCGAGAAGTTGAGAATGTACTTAGGAAGGAGGATAACTCCATAAAGAGATCATGAAAACATATAAGACCCCTTCCTATAATCCAATGAGTATACAAAAGTGCTATGAGAAGTCATCACAGGTAAATAATCACAATTGGTCACTGGAGGAAGACCTTATAGAGAAGATTGGCTTGAAATAATCTTTTTTTTAAAAAACCACACAAGCCAGCAAGCTGGGCTTTTTGAAAGAAATGTACTTAGTGGGCACTGGCTCAATGAGAAAGGAAGTGGCTGAGAAGTATGTTCAGGGCCAAGGTGGGGGGCGGTGGGAGGAAAGCCGAAAACTGCAAAGCAGATCCATTACAGAAGTGAAAGGTTCAGAAGGAACATCCTGGGAGAGAAATTTAAAGCGTTAAGAGGGGACTTCCCTGATGATCCAGTGGCTAAGACTCCACGCTCCCAAGGAGGCCTGAATTCCATACCTGGTCAGGGGTCCCACATGCCGCAACTAAGGCCCAGCACAGCCAAATAACTAAGTAAATATTCAGGGGAAAAGAGGAGTTAAGGGCAATCTTGGCTTTGAATTTGCTGTTCCAGGGGTTCGACTAGTAGAAACACTTAGGACTGGCAAGGGGAAAAGAGGAATACGCCAAGACATGGATTTTCAGGAAGAATCTGCCTCTGTAAATGGAGTGGGCTGGGCTCAGTAGGCAGCACGGGGGGAAGCGACCAGCCAGGCTACGATTGTGGAGCCAGAAGGAACAAGAGGAAGGAAGGGATGGTATGAAATGTTGATAGGACTCAGAGACTGATTAGATACCCGAGTTCCAAGTCTGAGTGATGAGGGGAACCAACATTATCGTGAACAGAAATAGAAAAGCTGATGTGTGAGGTCAGATGGTATGTTCAGTGGGGCACGTTGAGTTGGAGGTCACGACAAACATTCACGTGAAGAGGTCTCCCAGGCAGCTGGGATCTGAAAAGAATTTGTGAAAATTTTTCTGAGCAGGAGGAGGGAACCTGAGAGATTGTCTCTCCCCTCCAGCTTTCGCACTTTACAGATAAAGAAATACGTGGCATGTTAAGTGACGTGATCATTAGCAAGTAGGAAGTATGACAGAGATCCTATCTCCTAATTTCTAGAGGAATTCTAGTTTTGTAAAACGAAAAGCCCTGGGGAAAAGAGATCTGAAAGGCACCCTTGTGGGATGAAGACTGACACTTCAGGCTTGAAACTTACAAAGGAAAGAGTTTGGAGTGTATGAAGGAAAGCGGGGTGGGGGTAGGGCTGCCCCCACACAGAGCACAGAGGATGGGAGGAGAACAGGAGCTGGCAGTGGAGGCTGAAAACAGTTCCTCTGAGAATGCGGATGCTTGCAGATGCAGTGAGAAGCAAGGTGGTGGGGTTCAGGAAACAGTGTCCCTCCTTCGCGGGGAGGTGAAAGGTTGAGAACTTAGAAAAGGCCACTTGCCTTGATTAGGAGGAGGCAGCAATAGTAGCTGTGACAGTCGCCCTCGCTTACCAGAACCAGGGCAGGTACGGACCCAGTTGTAGAAGCTTTATAGCGACTCTGTGAGGTAGATACTGCTTCATCTCCATTTTACAGATGACAAAACTGAGACAAAGAGATATTAACCTACTTGCCCAGAGTCAGCACAGCTCCTGAGGGGTGGAGCCAGGATTTGCCAGTGGAACTAGGGTTCAAGGGAGTGATGAGAACAGGGGTAAGCTGTTTAGATTGTTGGCCATAGAGACAGGAGCAGGCTGATTGTTCAAAGTCACTTTGCAAATATGGAGCTGAGCGGGATTGACAGAAGTTGGGGGAGCCACCAGAGGGAGAGTGGGAGGCCAGGTCCTAGCAGAGCTGAGACCAGGAGCACTGGCTAAGTCATGAGTTTTGAGTAAGAAGAGAGAAAACACCGTCTCTTCTGAGACTGCTTACTGGATCCCAGTCTTTCATTACCCAAGGTCATTCCCCACTTCCCAAGGACCCTGGGTTTTCAAAGATTGTATCCACTCTAAGTTTTTATTTTAGTTGAAGTATAATTTATATGCAGTGCAACAGCTGGATCTTAAGCATACTGTTTAGAGAGTTTTGACTATAACTTGAATTATATTAATTCACTTCCCACTTTTGGTACTCTAAGATATATTACACTGCCAGTCAGAATCTAGGATTATCACACCAAGTTAAGGCAATCTTGCCAAAACTAAGGACTCATGACATTTTAATTAACCTGTTTAGCCTGTTTGAGGCCTTTCGAAATATAGTGAAGCAGCTCACAGATCATATTATTACCATCTGAGAGTCCGGTGAGCCAGGGACCTCCAGTATGTAAATAGACTCAGTTGGTTGTGGGAAGAGATGTCGTGGGAAGAGTTATCAGGAAGACAGAACCATAACTGGCCTTATACCTAACACATTCTCAAAACCACTGACCTAGCTGTCATAATTCATTCCCAGGAGCTGAACTAGGAGAGGTAGATCTTATTATTAATCACCAATAATCATTCATAGCAGTTTTGAAGTTATGTGTACCTGACTGGATATTTGGCTTCCCAGGTGGTGCTAGTGGTAAAGAACCTGCCTGCCAATGCAGGAGATGTAAGACTCAGGTTTGATCCCCGAGTCAGGGAAGATCTCCTGGAGGAAGGCATGGCAACCCACTTCAGTATTCTTGCTTGGAGAATCCCATGAACAAAGGAGCCTGGCAGGCTACAGTACATAGTGTTCCAGAATTGGACATGACTGAAGTGACTTAGCACACGTGCATGACTGGCTATTTAATGTCATTTAGGGATTCTTGTTAGGAGAAGGCAATGGCAACCCACTCCAGTACTCTTGCCTGAAAAATCCCATGGACAGAGGAGCCTGGTAGGTTGCAGTCCATGGGGTCGAAAAGAGTCGGACACGACTGAGTGACTTTGCTTTCACTTTTCACTTTCATGCATTGGAGAAGGAAATGGCAATCCACTCCAGTGTTCTTGCCTGGAGAATCCCAAGGACGATGGAGCCTGGTGGGCTGCTGTCTATGGGGTCACACACAGTCAGACACGACTGAAGTGACTTAGCAGCAGCAGCAGGGATTCTTGTTATGTTTTAGATGTGATTGTGATATGGTGGTATTGTTTTAAAAATGGATCTGACTTTTTAGAAATATGTATTGAAGTATTTACAGGTGATATCTGGAATGTCTTGTAAAATAATTCTAGGTAATACTGGGAGTAAAACTTCAACAAGACTGGCCTGAAATGATCATTATTGAAGTTGGTACATGGGGGTTCATTATTATGTTATGTTCACTTTTGTATATGTTTAAAAGTTCTCATAATAAAAAATTTCAGAGGTTGAAAAAAATAAAATTAAGAATATCAGTCAGGGTTTAACTGCATATAAACAGAGATCTCTTGTATGTTAAGCAAAAGGGATTGAATACAGGGAATTAAAGCCTGTAAAATTGCTAGAAAAGATGGCAGACCAGGCTTTGGGCTCAGTCTCTAGGAATAAACACAGAGTACCACCACTCAGCTCGCCTAAGGGTCTTCTCTTATGCCTTCATCAGGAAGCCAGCTTCTCATTGTTTGAACTGCATCCTCTGGGAACACATCACTGAGGCCAAATCTGATGGTCAGGAATTCACCACCACAGTTGTTGGCTGCACTGTAGCACCTGCTAAAATTGTACCAGTGAAATGGGTGCTTGGTCCCCACCACTTTGCTCTCTATTGCATGAGTGCTAAGTCGCTTCAGTTGTGTCCAATTTTTGTGACCCTATAGGCTGTAGTCCACCAGGCTCCTCTGTCCATGGGATTTCCCAAGCAAGAATACTGGAGTGGGTTGCCAATTCCTACTCCAGGGAATCTTCCTGACCTAGGGATTGAACCTGGATCTCCCACATTTACAGGCAAATTCTTTATTGTTTAAGCCACCTGGAAATCCCACCCTGCTAATCAGTAGATTGGGGGATTAGTTCAGTTCAGTTCTGTCACTCAGTCGTGTCCGACTTTTTGCAACCCCATGGACTGTAGCACGCCAGGATTTCTTGTCCATCACCAACTCCCAGAGTTCACTCAAACTTATGTTCATCGAGTCAGTGATGCCATCCAGTCATCTAATCCTCTGTCATCCCCGTCTCCTCCTGCCTTCAATCTTTCCCAGCATCAGAGTCTTTTCAAATGAGTCAGTTCTTTGCATCAGGTGGCCAAAGTATTGGACTTTCAGCTTCAACATCTGTCCTTCCAATGAACACTCAGGACTGATCTCCTTTAGGATGGACTGGCTGGATCTCCCTGCAGTCCAAGGGACTCTCAAGAGTCTTCTCCAACACCACAGTTCAAAAGCATCAGTTCTTTGGTGCTCAGCTTTCTTTATGGTCCAACTCTCATGTCTATACATGACCACTGGAAAAACTGTAGCCTTGACTAGACGATCCTTTGTTGGCAAAGTAACGTCTCTGCTTTTTAATATGTTGTCTATTGGTCATAACTTTCCTTCCAATTTGGGGGATTAATTAACAAACTACAATTTCAGTTGCTAAGAAACTTTGTGACAGATTGGCCCAGTCAGTGTTTGTTCCCACTTCTTTCTAGTCCAGTTCTGCAAGGATGAAAAATTGAAAACTACATTTCCTACATTCATTTGCAGCTACGCTTCTAGAGAGGATTTAGATTCTACCAATTTTTCTTTCTGTTAGTGGAATCTAAGTGTATTTTTGCTTATTTATCCCCCAAAGTAATTTTGGACAATGTTTAAATTATAGTATATTCTTTGGTTTGGTTTCCTCTCTACAGTTTTTAACCAGCTTTTACCAAACCAGTATAAACTCTTCCTACTCAAGAATGTGTTCTTTGATCTCTCTGCTTCGGCTAGATTCATCTGAATGGGTGTTCTGTGCACACTTGGCCACCATGTCTTTGCCTGTGCTGTTTCTAGTGCAAGGAATGCCTTCCCTGCTGCCGCTACTGCTGCTGCTAAGTCGCTTCAGTAGTGTCCGACTCTGTGCGACCCCATAAACGGCAGCCCACCAGGCTCCCCCGTCCCTGGGATTCTCCAGGCAAGAACAGTGGAGTGGGTTGCCATTTCCTTCTCCAATGCATGAAAGTGAAAAGTGAAAGTGAAGTCTCTCAGTCGTGTCTGACTCCTAGTGACCCCATGGACTGCAGCCTACCAGGCTCCTCCGTCCATGGGACTTTCCAGACAAGAGTACTGGAGTAGGGTGCCATTGCCTTCTCCGAATGCCTTCCCTACTCCAGTCTAAATTCTATTTTTAAGCATAGTTCATATCCTAACTATTTGTAAAATCTTACCTGATTTCTCCAGGCTCCAACTTCCTTCCTTCCCTCTTTCCTTCCCATGTGTACATATGTATGTCTCTGAAATCTTTCTGGACTTATCTTTGTTTTACTGTACAGTTTGGTGTCTATCATGCAAGTGTTTTATTGTTGTTACTTTATATGAAAAGGTCTTTCTTGTTTCAGTAGGCTGTATGTGCTTAGTCCTCATTCATGTCCAACTTTTTGTGACCCCATGGACTGCAGCCTTCTAGGCTCCTCTGTCCATGGGCATTCTCCAGGCAAGAATACTGGAGTGGGTTGCCATGCCCTAATCCAGGGATCAAACCCAGGTCTCCCACATTGCAGGTGTATTCTTTACCATCTAAGCCACCAGGGAAGCCCAAGAATACTGGAGTGGGTAGCCTATCCCTTTTCTAGGGGATCTTCCTGACCCAGGAATCAAACCAAGATTTCCTGCATCACAGGCAGATTCTTTACCAGCTGAGCTACCAAGGAAGCCTGTAAGCAATGTTAAATTCTCTGTATAACCTCTTTTTTGATCTGTATCACCATGAAGAGTTAGAGAAGTTTGTGTTTTTTACATGGGTACTGTTAGTAAAATGTACCAATAAGCATACCAAGATAATACTGCTTCTTAAGAATATCTCTGAATTTTGTAGTGAAGGATCAGAAATGTTCTGTGCTTAGTAAACTGTCATTTGTAACCTGTTATAGACGCTGGGGGATAGTCATTGTTGTTGGGTTAACATCAAGATCTTCACATGATGATCTCATTCAATCTTGTAATTAACTGTACAGTCTGATAATTGCTTCTGTCCTTCAGTGAAACTATAATTCTTTTGTTTCTTAAACTTGACCTGCACTTCCTGTCTCTTTGTCATGGGCCATGTTCCCCTTCATTGAGAAGTCTCAGCTTAGGGCCTGTCTCCACCTATTGTCTCCCATCCCCCGGGCACTGCGACTGGCCTGCAGTAGCAGGCTGGATGTCGATTTATGGCAAGTCAAGAAGTTAAGGAGCATTTTCAGTAATGATGTAGAACTGTGTTATGGACATAACTCAGGATGGGAGACTATATCTTGTTAAGTGAAAAAATACGTCTTAAAAACTCTGTGGTATGATTTCCATTTTTGTAAATGTATACATATTTTTAAAAATCTGTACTTATTCCTTTCATTTAACAGATACTTATCAAGTGTCTACTGTGTGCCAGGCACTGTATCTGTGTGCATAGAAAAACCCCTGAAGCTGATACTCCAATATACATATACAGTGATCATCTCTGCTTGCTGAGATAACAGGTGACTTTTTTCTTCTTATTTGTTTTTTCCTTCATTTGCAAGCTTGTGTTTTCTAATTTTTCTACACTTATATTATTTGTTAATATGGAACTAACACATTTTTTAAAAAACATGTCTGTTCTTCAAACGTGTACTGTGTAGTATTACATGAAAAACAATAGACTAAAAACACTAAAATTCCAAAGTTAATAAAAGAGAGCTAAAAAGGAAGACAGACAGGAAAAGAAAAAGGAGAAAAGAAGGGAAGAAGAAGCACGTTAAACTTTAACACTGGCCCATTTTGGGTGTTGGGTTTCTTGTACAATGTTTGTTCTAAAGATTCTGCAGTGGGTATGTATTAGCTTTAGAACCAGAACTTTTTTTTCCCCCTTTTTAAATAGCCAGTTCAAATGTGACTTTTCTGTGAAACTGCCTCAGATCCCTGAATTTGACCTTTTCGAAAGCTTTTAAAGTCCTTTTATCACCTAGCACTCAATAAATATACGACAAATTGAATGGGTAGTATTTTCTAAGTATGGCCTTAACTTTCATAGTGATGAATGTCACTAATTTTGTTACTTTTCCGCATTTTTCCAGTTTTTGTTTTCAAGAAAAAGTTAGATTTCAGATAGGCTATTTCACAACAATAAAAATGTATTCTTTAAAAAAAAAATAGGAGATTACAACCTAGACAAAACAGAGACTGACAAAAAGCCATGTGAGGCGAGAACAAGAAGATGCGATCTGTAAGGCAAGGAGAGAGGCCTCAGAAGAAACAAAACTTGCCAGCATCTGATTTTGCACTTCTGGAACTGTGAAAAAATGAATTTCTCTTTAAGCCAAAGGCAAAAATAAATGTATCCTATGTGATTAACTTAGTAGTGGCATTTGCCTAATACTGACATAATTTTAATGGCCAGAACTTCATCTATTCTTTCTGTTCTTTTCCTCTTTTGTCCATTGCATGTGTGTGTGTGTGTGTGTGTGTACATAGTATATATTTGTATACACACTTGTATATTAATATAAAAGTTTGAATACAAACAGTAGACTCAAATCTGTTGTTAGTCACCTTTTCCTCTCCTTAGAAATTTTTTGTCTAGTACCCTATTTCCTACAAGTTTATGGAGAGAAAAGGACTCCTTAGCTCAGATTGGAAATGCCATCCACTGAGTGAACTTTCTAGAAGCTCTGCAGGATCGCTTCAGTAGCCTCTGAGGGAGTCATTTAGGTGAAAGCCAGGGTGGCAAGACTCCTAGGAATGACCCAGTCTGGTCCACTTGTGTGGCTTTCTTTAGAGGGGGCCAAAAGGTGATGGGGGCTTCAGCCTTTTTAATGCACTTCAACTTTTGCAAAGAAAACACAGGCTGTAGACATTGCTGCTGTGTGAAGGTACTAAAAGCAATTAGTCATGGCCCGAGCTCCAGCACTGCCACCCTGGCTGGAAGAATCAGCTTGGAGCTGCCAGGTTGGCTTTAGATCAGGAGTTCAAGGAGCTTCGGTCTCTTGTCCCTGCTTCCTGGTTTCTAGAAGAGGCCTTGCTCTGCAGAAAGGGTGAGCCTTCTGGAACCTGAGAAAGTAGACAGTATTTATCTTGTGGAAGCTTTAAAGGATCATGGAACCAGGGAAGTCTCGTTCTAAATGTGTGAATGAAAAGGAGTAACGTGTGGCCTAGCTGTTGGGAAAAGAAGAAAGAAATTATTGAAGAATTATCATTCCAGAGTACTTTCTGAGGGTCCAGAAAATATTATCATATTTTTACTATTTTAAATATTACATATTTTAAATATTACTTCCTGGGTATTGTAGGATGTTTACATTGGCACATTGGAGTTTTCACTCTTAACTAGGTTACAGTTGTGGAATTCAGGGTCAGACAAAACATCAAAACATCATCCAAGGGGGTTTACCATTGGAGGTGAAAAAAAAAATCTTAGTGACATTCTGCTTCATCCCTTGGTCCTGAGACTCACTGAGGACTCCCTTGGTCCTGAGACATCACCTCACTGAGATTATCCAAGTGAGGCTCCCATACCTTTATAGGCCTGACTTTGAAAGTTGCATTTCCCTCTTGAAAGGATTCCTGGACCCAGTACCAACATGTGCATGTGCGTGGGTGTGCATGTGTGTAGGCTTCCCCATACCAACAATTGTCGACCCAATTCTGACATTATCTACCAGTAGCTAGAATGAGATTCTACAGGTCGAGGTCTTCATCCCATGAAACTGCCCTCCACTTCAGATGCCATCACAAGTCCGAGTTGTTACCTGTGCTGCTGACTGACTGGCCATAAATCAGAGGTTTTCATGACCTCCTCATTGGGTTCCAATAATCTTCCAGAAGAGCTCACAGAACTCATGAAAACCTGTTTACTCACTTGGTTACCCATTTATTACAAAGGATATCAAAGGATACAAGTGAAGTGAAAGTGAAGGTCACTCAGTGGTGTCTGACTCTTTGGGACCCATGGACTATACAGTCCATGGAATTCTCCAGGCCAGAATACTGGAGTGAGTAGCGTTTCCCTTCTCCAGGGGATCTTCCCAACCCAGGGATCGAACCCAGGTCTCCCACAATGCAGGCAGATTCTTTACTAGCTGAGCCACCAGGGAAGCCCAAAAAGATACAGACCAACAGCCAAATGTAGCAGTACAGTGGCGAGGTCCTCAACAAAAGAGCTTCTGTCCTTGTGAAGTGTGGGGTTCAGGATGTGGGGAGTTCTGGGTCCCTAGTACGAATACTCTCCGAATCTCCTTTATTAATTTTTTTTCGCGGCTTCATTATATAGGCATCACTGATGAACTCATTGGCCATGAGTGATTGACTGAAGTTCTCTCCTCTTCCCGGAAATCATGGATAGGACGGAAAATTCCAGTCCTCTAATCAAGTGTTTGACTCCACTGGCAACCAGCCCACATCCTTAGGTGCTTTCCCAGAGTTGGGTCATTAACATAACAAAAGACATTTATCACTCTTACAGTGTGTGTAAGTCGCTCAGTCATGGCCAACTCTTTGCAACCGCATGGGGTTTGTAGCCCACCAGGCTCCTCTATCCATGGAATTCTCCAGGCAAGAATACTGGAGTGAGTTGCCATTCACTTCTCCAGGAGATCTTGCCGACCCAGGGATCGAACCTGGGTCTCCCTCATTACAGGCAGATTCTTAACTATATAAGCTCTAAGGGTTTGGTGAGCTGTGAGCCAGAAGTAGGAACGAAGACCAAGTATGTATTCTTTATAACAAATCGGGGCTTCCCTGATAGCTTAGTTGGTAAAGAATCCATTTGCAATGAAGGAGACCCTGGTTTGATTCCTGGGTTGGGAAGATCCACTGAAGAAGGGATAGGCTACCCACTCTAGTATTCTTGGGCTTCCCTTATGGCTCAGCTGGTAAAGAATCTGCCTGCAATGTGGGAGACCTGAGTTCAATCCCTGGGTTGGGAAGATCCCCTGGAGAAGGGAAAGTGACAGTCATAAAGTGAAAGTCACTCAGTCATGTGTGACTGTGACCCATGGACTATCGAGTCAGACATGATTGAGTGACTTTCACTTTATGATAAATCACAGTACCACACCTCTGTGGCCACCTGCTTTTTGATTTGTGATGCTGTGTGTCTAAAACTCTGTAGTGATAGTGCTCAGTTGCTAAGCCTAACTTGTGTCTGACTCTTTGCAACCCTATGGACTATAGCCTGTCAGGCTCCCCTGTCCATGGAATTGCCCAGGCAAGTATACTAGAGTGAGCTGCCATTTCCTCCTCCAGGGGATCTTCCCAACTGAGGCATGGAACTCTCATCCTCTGTGTCTTCTTCATTGGCAGGTCTTTACCACTGAGCCACCTGGGAAGCCTGAAACTCTTATATATTAATGGTGACCCCTTTGAAATTTAAATCACAATCATCCATGTAGGGGAAAATGTGAACTCGGCAAGTCTTTCATTTCTGTGAGGAAATATAGTTTCAGGTGGATTAACCTAAATCCCCAGAGTATGAGTTTTTAATTCCCTAATTCCCTGACATGGAGTGATTTCATTGAAGAGATTGATTTAATCTCTTGGAGTTGATGGATAAACTGTTTGCTAAATTTCAAAACACAGATTTGTCCTTTGCTGCTTGACCTCCAGGTTGGGTGGTTGATCCTGCATGATGCCATTTATTGAGGATTTGCATTTTTATTAAATGGGGATTGCTAAATCAGAGGTGCTTTTGTGTCCGTTCAATCTGTACCCAGCTATGTGTGTGCCCTGTGGTCTGACGCATTAAAACAACTGAATCGCTTTCCTTTTAAACTTACTGCTTCATAAAAGGGCATCTCTATTGACTAAAGATGACATGGTATTTCTATAAATGTGAACATAAAGATTATGGGACATGACTCCTTTTATAGTTAAAAGTGTAGGGAGATTTATGAAAGACATAAAATGTACAGTCTCTATAATTTGATGTACCAAGATTGCTTTAATACATTGAATAACAAAATGTAAAAGTTATCAGTAAATTGTTTGTGTGTAATAGTTTATTTTTAATCAGTGGTATTTGTATGTTTAATTATTTTTCCTTGTGTTGTATTTTAGGGGTGTCAACCTTATATTTTTGCTGCTATCCTTTTGTAAATACTCTCAGAAAAAGAGAATTTGGACCCATTTTTTGACGACAGGTAGTTTCTAAACATGATGCATTTCAAAAGTGGACTCGAGCTAACTGAGTTGCAGAACATGACAGTGCCCGAAGATGATAACATCAGCAATGATTCCAATGATTTCACTGAAGTGGAAAATGGTCAGATAAATAGGTGAGTATTTTTCCACTAACACTTTCTCTCCAATGAAAGAAAGGTCTCTAAAATATTATTCTGGTTTTTCAGTTATTCTCTTGAATTATTCATTACTAAAGTTATGCTCCATTTGAAGATGTAATTTGAATTTCATATGTGACATCTGTTGGGCATAGTCTGCAATAGCAGATGAAGCAAATAGGAAAGGAATTTATTCATCCTTTCGCATCTTTCAATTGAGTCTAATAAAAATGTATAAATACATTGGACCCCAACCAGCCCTAACTTTTCAAAAGCTTTATGCTTATGAATTAGACCAACTGTTGGAATTTAGCTGCACGCCATATCTGAATGTGTACTACAGTCATCTGGCTTCGCCCACATTTTAATCAAGAAATGGTCAAAGTCGCACTTGCCGACGTTCACATGTTAAAACGACAAATACGTCATTACAAGCATCATTTGTAACATGGATTTTGAGTAATAATAACATAGGGCTAAATGCCTCTGTGAGAAACTAGAGAAATAGTATATGAAACAGAGAGAAATGAAGAGATACTGTGAGTGAGGGAAGGTAGGGGGCAGATAGGAAGAATGCTGGCCTGGCAGCTCTCAGCCTCAGCTGTGACCACAAGTCCTTCCAACCCTTGGGTCCTGTGTTTCTTAAGTTACAAGAATAGGACTAAACTTAAATATATATATGTATGTATATTTTAATGATTCGGGGCATTATCTGACCTGATTTTATTTTTTTTAATTTATTGAAGTGTAGTTGATTTATATATTGTGTTAGTTTCTGGTGTATGACAGAGTGATTCAGTTTTGCATGTATATACACTCTTTTTCATATTGTCTTCTAGTATGGTTTATCATAGGATAAATTGAATATATAGATATTGAGTATATTGATAATTCCCTGTGCTATCCAGTAGGACCTTGTTGTTTATCCATGCTATGTATAGTAGCTTGCACTTGCTAACTTAAAACTCCCAGTCCTCCTCTCCCCCACCCCCTTCCCACTGCCAGCCACAAGTCTGTTCTCTATGTCTGTGAGTCTGTTTCCATCTCATAGATAAGTTCGCTTGTGTCATATTTTTAGATTCCTCACATAAGCGATATCGTATGGAATTTATCTTTCTCTGCCTGACTTACTTCACTTAGTATGATTATCTCTAGGTTCATCCACATGGCTGCCAACTTATGTAGATCCCTATCGGAAAGTTTTTCAGCTTGGGAGTTTGTGTGTGGTTTGTTTGGAGTTGAGGCCTCCTAAAAGGCTGGGAGAAAAGTGAAATATGTGGGGACTACTTATTAGAACATAGACATGCTGCACTTGGGAGGGCAGGGTCAAAAGGAAATTGGGAGGAAGGAGGATGAAAACATTTTGTCAGCTAACCAGGCATCTCTGCAGCAATCCTTTCTGATAATCTCTGCATTCTGATACAATGTGTAATTGAAAGTCAGGGGTAGGATTGGGCTGCCCTCATTTACATACACTCAGAAGTTTCAGCCCCCTCTCCTCCTTATTCTCTTCCTTAAATGTTCTCAGAGATTAAGTCTCCAACCCAAATACTTCCTCACTACCATCCAAGTATCATTTACCGTGTGGTGATATTTCTTATTGTTGGACCCAAGTTTGCTTCTTTGACCTTTCCTGTGTAATTATTAAGAATAACTGCCATTTCTTGAGTGCCAGTTGTGATTTTATATTACATATATCCTTATAACAATCCTTAAAATATCATGCAATGTATTCTTTTGCAAATGAGGAAATTTAAAAATTTAGTATACCAATAAGAACGTGGAAGCTCAGAGAAATAAATAACTTGCTCAAGGGCACATACAGGTCTGTAAGAAATCTGTGTCTTTCTACCCTCTTCTGCTACCTCTGTTTAAAATGCTCCAGCATGAATGAAAAGGATAGTTCCTACTCTCAGTTTGAACCCTGCTAAACTCTACTAGTGCTGTTTTCTGCTCTGGGTTCCTGGGGTGTTCTGTAGTCACTACTGATTTCCACTGAACAATGGATGGGACATCCGTCAGCTGTTTCACAAGTGCAAATTTTGGGTTTGTAACAACTTCATTCCCAAATCAGTGTAAGCCTTGAGGACCTTAAAACTAGAGTCCTTTATAATATTCAGTTCAGGCTCTGAACTTGATCTTTAAGGGTTTTACTATGAAAAAGTATTGTTTTGGAGGCGATAACCCCTTGCAATAAGAGAAGGCACCGCTTCTCACCCCTTTGGGTGCCTGCCAAGAGAGCCCACTTGCCTACTAGGCATGGGCTGTACAGCCTCATATTTTTTGGAATTTTATTCCACTGTTGCAGATGCAGTGTGATGCATTTATTTGTCCCCTCTTTGGTTGACACGGTTTATGAATCTTGCTTCACTTCTGGCTCTAGACCAATAAAAATTAAAAATAACATATTACAGCATGAAGCCCAAAAGGTAAATAATAATCAGAAAAGAGCCCCCACCCCCATGATTTCTGCAAAGCTACACCTGAGTACCTCTGACTCTTCTGGTAGCTTTTTCACATTCGTGGGAAGAAGGTAGGCCTGATTATATGAATCTAAGAGAATCCTCTCCCAGAACAGTGAACTTCTAGGTAACAGTGCATCTTTGTAAGGAAGCTAGAGAAAATGTTGGAAGCAAATGTTGAACCCTGATTACCTGGCGTCCAGCTGATAGCCTTGCCTGGAAACTTCTCCCCCTAGGATACTTTAAGAAGCATTTTTTAAAGTTTAGTTAAAAAACAGAGTAGAGCCCTTTGGGTATTAGGACTCCTGCCCATCTTCCAGTTCAGTTGTTCTATTTCATGCCCTAATTTTTTGGGTGGTAGTCATAGAAATCGTGCCCAACTCTCTTATGATCCCATGGACTGTAGCCTTCCAGGCTCCACTGTCCACGGAATTCTTCAGGCAAGAGTACTGGAGTGGGTAGCCATTCCTTTCTCCAGGGGATCTCCCCTACTCAGGAATGGAACCTGGGTTCTCTGCCTTACAGGAGAGTTCTTTACTGTGTGAGCCAGACAGCAGAAGCCCTGCAGTCATAGAAGTCTACCCCTGGAACAGCAAAACCTTTTGAAATGTCCACTGGGCCAGTATTGCTGACATTTTAATGTGCATTTGAAACACCTGGAGAACTTGTTAACATGCAGATTCTGACTCAGTAGCTCTGGAACTGGGCTTGAAATTCTGACTTCCTGCAAGCTCCCAGGTGATGCTGGACCTCATTTTGGGTAAGGAGCTCTAGACACTCCTCTAGATGTGATCTTCTGGAGAGGAGGAACCATCCTAACCGTCTTTATATCTCTTATACCTTGTTATCATACTATAATGGTGCCCGGTACAGGGCAAACATCTCAAAGCATTTGTTAAATGAAAGTGACAGAGACAGAGAGAGCTCTTACATACATGGTTTGAATTTCAACTTGTATTGAACGCTGGCTCTATCCACAGGTCTTGTGTGATCTTGTGCTTTGAGCCTTAGTCCCATCTCTATAACACAAGCATGAAAATAATACCTGACCTCCTGGGATTGCTGGGGAGTATTAAACACAATGCTGTTTGTAGGTTAAGGACTCAAGCTGTACTATCAGCCAGCTTCAGTTCAAATCCTGGCTCAATAGGTTAGTTATTAGTAATCTAACTTTAGTCAAATTACTTAATTTCCCTAAAATGGAGCTAATTATTGTGAAAAGAGATGAGAAAACTCATATAAAGTACTTGGCACAGGGTCTGGCAAGATATGGGAAAGTCTCTAACAAAAGTACAGACCTCTTTCTTTGGCAAGCACATCTTTCTTCTCCACCCAAGGACTAACAAAACTGTTTTAGGTTTGGGGTGATTGTTGGTTATTGTTATCCTAAAGTTGTGGAAATATTCATAGATGATACTAACTGTGTCCAGGCAAATATTCACATATTTTCATATTTATATACTGTTCTCATCTCCATGTATAGTTATTGTTGTTATGACCCAGGAAGCTTGTAACAAAATCTGAGAGTCTCCTTAAGATTTTCCTTAATGAGAAACTCGTCACTACACACTCGAGTCAGTCTTTTTCCTCTCGGTCCCCTATCTTTCAGCGTTGATGAACTACGTTTGTATCATTGGGAGGACTCTTGAAAAGTCATCACTTCTTTTCTTCTAATGTCTTTTCTGTACCTTTGGGAAGAAGAGGCCATAACTTTTTCTTACATTCAGTTTTCATGTTGGAAAATTCTTCCCTCGCTTTAATCGCTCCTGCTCCAACAGAAGTCTGTTTTCTCCTATTTTCAGTAGAGTTTATCCACCAAATAAGGCTTTGTTCACCTCTCAGTATTCTCTTTAAATACCTACTGTTTCTTTAATTCATTCATGTTTTCCAGTCTCTTTCATACATGCTTTTTGCTCCTTTTCTCTTTCCTTCATATAGAATGTAGTGTTTCAGGGGAGGAGCTAGGAAAGGTTATTTAAGTTCAGCTATTCATCTCTTTTGTGTTATAAATCCTCCAGTGAAACACTATAATCTAGTAAGTAACCTGATTGGTGGAGATTAAAATAGGAAGATTATTTTCCCATTGTACAACCCATCCTTAATTGGATTGTTGTTGTTGGTTTATTTTTGGTTTTAAATAACTGCTCTATATTGCTTGCCTCCTTCACATACCTCAGTATAATGCCTCCTTTTTTAAGGCTTTGTCTATTGAAGGTCAGCATGACAGCCACTGTAGATTTTTGTTTTGTTTTGTTCACAGAACAGTTGTCTACCTAAGAGTTGATCGAATTCTGCTTTATGGGTACAGACCGACCCAGCGAAAACTCTTTCTTAATAATACTCTTATCATCCTGAGACCACATGTCAAAGACATCTTCTCCAATAGCCCATTTTTAAGTCAATAAAGAGGTCTTTGCCAGAGGTCAGTGCTTTTTTAACAGGCAATTGCATTTTTAAAATGGTGAGATTACAGAAACTTGTGATAAGCTGCTGACCTAGTTACTATAAACGGACTTTTCCATCACACAAAAAAGATTGTTTTTGTTGTATGCGTGTGTGTGTTTAAGTTTGCAGCAATATAAAGCAAAGATTGAAAAATAAAAGAGAAGAAAATGTGGAAACACCATAAAGAAAACACAGAGGCTTTCTTTGAGTACTTCATTCTTACCGAGCAAGATTTCCCTGTAGCCTAAGCCAGTCTAGTTCCTCAATGGAAGAGGAGCCTTAGGTTTATGAAGGGTTCCTCTGAGTTGCTGATGAGAAGGGCAGGTACATAGAAGGAGTGAGAACATGACGCCACCACTCTGAATGCAAGATTAGTGCTTAGTGCCACAGTTGGAGCCACAGAAAAATCGTAAATAGGTCAGAGTCAGAAGAGTCTGTTCAATCTAGAGTATCCAGCACACACACAGAAGATGAGGGTCGTGCACCAGGCAGGAAAGCACTGGCTTAGAGGAGGATGGAGGGTCTCTTGAGGGGAGAGTGCATTCCTAGTAGCACTGTTTTTCAGTCCCTGTTCTCCGAATGCCCTGGTCTTATCTCCGTCCTCACCGCCTCTTGGGAAGACCATTCGGAAGAGCAGGGGGAGCTAAGGTTGAACGAGGCCAAATCAAATTCAGCGGTACCTGGAATTTGCAGGCCAAGCAATTTGTACTGAAAACTTTTTCATTAGGAGCGCTAGTAAAGATTTTTGGGAAAACCTATTAAGCTTGGCTGCATAAAGTAGACGGAAAGAGGCAGAATCGGGAGGCACTTGAGGCACAATGTGTTTTAATAAGCTTTTTATGGTTACTCATCACAGCAGCTCTGCAAGTCCCTTGCATTATTTTCCTCCTGTGGAAGTGTTGCAGCAGGGAGCCAGCAGGCATGCAGGGGCCTCGTCTTCCTCCCCTCCCATTGCAGCCTCTGATCCTGCGGAATGCCCCTGCATCCTGGTGCCTTGATCCATTTTTCTCTGTCAGCTTTCTTCCCCAAGTCTGGGGTGCACTGGCAGGCCAGGAGCTTAGAATTGCCATAACAGGAGACTTATGGTGTTTGGTTTAGTTGATTTGAAAATGTTGGGGATTTTCCCCTTTATTTAAAAATAATGAAAATTCTCTTTGGAAAGCAAGTCCCTCCACAAGAAAGGCAAATGGGACTTTCTGGATAATGATTTGGCTCACTTAAGTTGGTTGTTAAAATTAATCTAATTCCATGCAGTCTTTTATTTAACAGAAGCACTCAGTATGAGTCCATTTCATTTTGGCAAGTCCAGCACCCCCGTTTCCTTGGGCTGCCAGGATGAAAAGGAAGGTTGCGCTCCCTTGTCCCTCTCCAGCCAGATCTGTAAACCTCAGTTCTGTGGAAAGATTTAAAATGTTAAGGGTAAAAGAAGGGCCAGGGTTAGAGTACTGTCAGATGGGTCTCCAGAGAAGTGGCTTTCATTATGTCATTCTCTTGCTAAGACCCTGCCATGCTATTTCCCAGACCTCAGCCTTTAAGATTCCTCTGGCTAATCCCACCCAATAATGGTTTTTCCTTTTCTGGCTTCCTTATTTCATCTCCGTTTTGCATGGTCTGATGTTCCTATTCTGGTGTTTTGGTTTGTTGTCGTTCAGTCGCTATGTTGTCGTTAAGTTGTTTCCAACTCTTTGTGACCCATGGACTGCAGCACGCTAGGCTTCCCTGTCCTTTACTGTCAGAGTTGACTCAAACTCACGTCCACTGAGTCAGTGATGCCATCCAGCATTCTCATCCTCTGCCTCTCCCTTCTCCTGCCTCAATCTTTCCCAGTATCAGGGTCTTTTCCAATGGGTTGGCTCTTTGCATCAGGTAACCAAAGTATTGGAGCTTCAGCTTCAGCATCAGTCCCTCCAATGAACTGGTTTGATCTCCTTGCTGTCCAAGGGACTCTCAAGGGTCTTCTGCAGCACCGCAACTTGAAATCATCAATTCTTCATCACTCAGCCTTCTTTATGGTCTCACATCCGTACAGGACTACAAGAAATGCTCCTCAACTGGAAAGTCACCTCCTGTGTTTCAGGAGACCAAGGTTTTCTTCACTTCCTTTTCATTTCTGACAGTCACTGGAAAGGTTCTAGGCAAATGCAGATGCTGAAGGAAATAAACCACAGATTGTGTTGCTCACACCAGGTAGTGGCCTCAGGGGAGGTTCGTAGTTCATATGTTGCCTGCCTTTGGTTTATCCAGGTGAAAAAAAGCAAACCTGAAGAATATGGATTCAAGATGAAAGAGGTAGATAAATAAAACCAACATTGATGATGTGTATCTTTCATTAAAAAATGGTTTATTGTGAAATACAGCTTTGTTCAGAAAAGCATCTGAAAATGTATAGTTCAAAAATACGTGCTTCTTTAAAATAGTCTAGTTCAAGTGTCTTTATATTTATTAGGGAAAAATTTATGAATTAGTTCTTACTAAAACCAGATAATTAAATTTCCAGAAAAGCCAAAAAGAATTCCTATTTTACTATTACATGTAGCAGTTTACTTATGGATGGACTTTTCCTTGTCAATAGAACTTCTTTTTTTAATGGGAAATTTTTTAAATTAGAAATTTAGGCCATAAAGTTCTAATGTTAATCCCAATAATATATTTACTGGTTCTTAGAGCATTCTGATTGCCTCCTTCTGTATGTTTTGTATATACTTGACTCTACTCAGCCTGTCTGAATCTTCCCCAGATTCAGAAAGTGTTCCTTTCATTTTGTGCCTGGAGCTGTATTGGTATTTTACATGTGCTCTTATTTAACTGTCCCAGTAACACTGTGAGATAATGCAGTAGCATCATTCCCATTTCACAGATGAGGAAACTGGGGTCGCATACTCATGCCCTCAGAATAAGTAAGAATTGAGCCCAAGTTCTGAATCCCTTTAAGCCCTAGCTCTGCCCCTGACCATGGACCATATGCCCCTCCTCCTCTACCATAATTTCCTCATCTGAACTCCTATGGGCTAGTGTCTACATCACTTATGACACACTTCCATGCCTCCCACGTTGCCCATATATAAGCGGGTGCTAAAGTAATATTTCATGGGGAGAGAGTTATTTTCCATTTTTGCAGGGGTGAGAGGAGGGTAAACCTGTGTAATAACTTTGTACTCCAAGAATGTGAGCTTGTAAAGAGTCCTGTCTCCAGTATTCTTTTTAAATGCCAGCCTTATAGTATTTTTGACCTTATCTAATGTTCCATTAGAGAAAAATCCATATAAAAGTTAACTTGCATTGCATATAGTGTTTTAATTCATTGGTATTAAAATTACTCAAAATCTATAGCTCTTTTTGACATAGAGTTGTCTTTTGTTTCCTCTCAAGATGAGCATTGTTTGGTACTAAGTAGCAATACATGACCCTTGAACTTCCAGATGTTCAAGCTGGTTTTAGAAAAGGCAGAGGAACCAGAGATCAAAATGCCAACATCCAATGGGTCATCGAAAAAGCAAGAGAGTTCCAGAAAAACATCTATTTCTGCTTTATTGACTATGCCAAAGCCTTTGACTGTGTGGATCACAATAAACTGTGGAAAATTCTGAAAGAGATGGGAATACCAGACCACCTGACCTGCCTTTTGAGAAACCTATATGCAGGTGAGGAAGCAACAGTTAAAACTGGACATGGAACAATAGACTGGTTCCAAATAGGAAAAGGAGTACGTCAAGGCTGTATATTGTCACCTTGCTTATTTAACTTATATGCAGAGTACATCATGAGAAATGCTGGACTGGAAGAAGCACAAGCTGGAATCAAGATTGCTGGGAGAAATATCAATAACCTCAGATATGCAAATGACACCACCCTTATGGCAGAAAGTGAAGAAGAACAAAAGAGCCTCTTGATGAAAGTGAAAGAGGAGAGTGAAAAAGTTGACTTAAAGCTCAACATTCAGAAAACTAAGATCATGGCATCTGGTCCCATCACTTCATGGGAAATAGATGGGGAAACAGTGGAAACAGTGTCAGACTTTATTTTTTGGGGCTCCAAAATCACTGCAGATGGTGACTGCAGCCATGAAATTAAAAGACGCTTCCTCCTTGGAAGGAAAATTATGACCAACCTAGATAGCATATTCAAAAGCAGAGCTATTACTTTGCCAACAAAGGTCCGTCTAGTCAAGGCTGTGGTTTTTCCAGTGGTCATGTATGGATGTGAGAGTTGGACTGTGAAGAAGGCTGAGCGCTGAAGAATCAATGGTTTTAAACTGTGGTGTTGGAGAAGACTCTTGAGAGTCCCTTGGACTGCAAGGAGATCCAACCAGTCCATTCTGAAGGAGATCAGTCCTGGGTGTTCATTGGAAGGACTGATGCTGAAGCTGAAACTCCAGTACTTTGGCCACCTCATGCGAAGAGTTGACTCATTGGAAAAGACCCTGATGCTGGGAGGGATTGGGGACAGGAGGAGAAGGGGACGACAGAGGATGAGATGGGTGGATGGCATCACCAACTTGATGGATATGCGTTTGAGTGAACTCCGGGAGTTGGTGATGGACAGGAGGCCTGGTGTGCTGCGATTCATGGGGTCGCAAAGAGTCGGACATGACTGAACAACTGAACTGAACTGAGAGTGAGGGATGTAAAAAGGAATGAGGCAAAGTGTCTGCCCTTGGAGCACTTTTAGTTTATTAGGTAAAACAAGAATATGAGCAACTAATCCTGACAAAAATTAAAAGCAGCCATGAAATTAAAAGATGCTTGCTCCTTGGAAGAAAAGCTATGACAAATCTAGACAGCGTATTAAAAAGCAGAGACATCACTTTACTGACAAAGACCATAATGTCAAAGCTATGGTTTTTCCAGTAGTCATATACGGATGTGAAAGTTGGACCATAAAGAAGGCTGAGCACTGAAGAATTGATGCTTTTGAATTGTGGTGCTGGAAAAGACTCTTGAGTGTCCCTCGGGCAGCAAAGAGATCAAGCCAGTCAATCCTAAAGGAAATCAAGCCTGAATATTCATTGGAAGGACTGATGCTGAAGCTGAAGCTCCAGTACTTTGGCCACCTTATATGAAGAGCTGACTTATTGGAAAAGACTCTGATGCTGGGAAAGATTGAGGGCAGGAGGAGAAGGGAACAACAGAGGATGAAATGGTTAGATGGCATCAACAACTCAATGGGTATGAGTTTGAGCAAACTCCAGGAGATAGTGAAGAACAGGGAAGCCTAGTGTGCTGCAGTCCATGGGGTCACAAAGAATGGACACAACTTAGTGACTGAACAACAAGAACAGTCGTGACTGAAAAAAAACAAAAATAAGTCAGTGAGAGCAGCTGGGTAGGACTATAAACTCTTAGCTAACTGATTGATAACTTTTCATGCATGATGTTTTGGTAAATAATAAATCATTCAGTCATGATGTTAAGCTCCAAGTCATTATAATGAGATTAAATCATTATGCCTCTCTTTACAGCAAGTTTATTTCTGATCGTGAAAGTAGAAGAAGTCTCACCAACAGCCACTTGGAAAAAAAGAAATGTGATGACTATGTAAGTGTCATTTTAATAAAGTTTGCTTCCTTTTTAAATTACAATAATTGCAACAGATGTTTTAATTCATCCAGCATGGTACCAAAAGCAGAGCTGTTTACTCACCAAGACTTTCCTTGGAGTCTGTGTATTGTCTCCTGAAACCGCTTTGAAAAAATAAGTAGACCACGAAGAAAGAATTCATTGAGTTTCATTTCCCTGTTGGTTCCTGATAGTGCTTTAAAGGCTTTGGAGTGATGATCTTTATGGAGGACTGTTTTGTTTAGTGTGACTGTGTCTCTGTTCAGATTCCAGGAACAACCTCCTTGGGGATGTCTGTTTTTAACCTAAGCAACGCCATTATGGGCAGTGGGATTTTAGGACTCGCCTTCGCCCTGGCAAACACTGGAATCCTACTTTTTCTGTGAGTGTTGACACAGCCATACTTTCCATTTAAAAACTGTATTTTCTGTATGTTTCTGTTCATACCCAGAAGACACTGGAAATACTTTTAAATGGTTCTTACTTCTTTTTATGTTTTACTAGTGTGACTATTTTATAGTGCATACTTTTGTATTGTTTGTTTGAATGCTTTTTTTCCAAGGAGCACCTAATGTTTGTACAGCTAAAAAAATAGAAAATCATTTTATTAATCAAAAATACCAAAATAAGTACTTGTGAAAAGGATAAAAGATTTGAAAATAGCACTTGTATTTTTGGACTCTTGACTTGTCACTTTAAATCTCAGCTAAATGGTGAAAATATTAAGAGGTGTTTAATCCATCCAGTCACCACTTTGGTATTTGAATTGCTGTGGGATATAAACTATATCCAAAGGTAACTGCAAATTTGTTTGTAAGAAACGTTCAAGAAGCAAAGAAGTTTTCAGTGTTTTAAAGATGAGAAAATAGGGTGTACTTTCTCCCTGAGATTCAGTGAAAAGAAAATGGGCAGTTTTCTTTCACAATAAGTTCATCTCAAACTGTTGAAGAAGACTTTCTGCAAATGTACAGGGGGCTTAATTTCAGTTGGAATGAGATGGCAGATCATTGCAGTCATCGTTCATACGAGGAAAATTCCTACCCAGTCTGATTCCCCTCTCACACCTCAAAGGAGTATCAGTGGTGCTTTGCCTGATGAGGCTGGTACAAAATGCCCTTCTCCTGGGATCTTGCCTTTTTGCCCCTGACGACACTCCCACTCTTCACTGGGTTTGCCCAGTAGTCCTCATTGTTGTATCCATAATTTCTTTGGAAGCAGTTCTGAAAAGACTACTAACCCTGCAAATTGTGTTTATTTCTTTAGAAAGACTTAGAAAACTGACAGAAGTACATTGCTACCCATCCCACACTACTCAGGCATCAGAAATTTCCATCCAGGCTGTGCTGTAGGGATTAATATTCTTACTTTTGTGTGTAAACCCATTAGAGGTGTCCTTCCTAGAATCAGAGAAACTCTGTGTAGGACAGTGAATCTAATATGTTGCCTTCCTTTTGTCAGCCTAATTCAGGAAACCCTCTTCTCTTTATTGCCCGGATCGAATCTTTCTGGGTGGTCTTTCTGTGTATGTATATCCTGAGCCAAGTGCTAGGTTTTAAAATGACAGAAGTTGAACAAAATATTTCTATGGTGATTTTTTTTTGTATATGTGAAACTCTGACCCTGTGAGGATGCCATAGATGGAGTTTGAGTAGCTGTTACTTGTGATTTTCAGTGCGTTGACATGAAACACCTGACTGCTAGTCTCTCCTTCTAAATGGTTATGTAGTCCAGCAAGTAACTTAGCTACTGTGAGCTGGAATTCCCTGTGCTTTGAAGCAAGAAAATTGCACTAGAAAAAAAATCTCACAACCCCATTTACCTCCAGAACCCTATAGTTCTGTGACAACTTTCAGTTATTCCAAAGCTGGAAGTAAGTTTGGTTCAGATGTAAGTGTTTCACATTGATTTCTTTCTTTTTAGCTATTGTAATATACAAAGTGTCAATTCTTTAAGGAGGATAATGAGAAAACTCTTGTGGCTTATACTCTATGCCAGGAACTACTCAGAGTGTTTTAAGCTGAGTCCTGACGAGTCTATGAGGCAGGTACTACTGTCCGTTCCCAGTTTCAGAGATAATGCAACTGGTGCTTGGAGAGTAGACCTTTACTCTGCAATCTCTCTTTGCCACCATCCTGGTAATTCCCTCCTCCTTTCTTCTCTGCTAGATCCTTTGTTCCCTGCATTTTCATTTCTTGCTGTTTCTGGATTTACTTCCTTTTTGCTGCTGAGAAAGGGTAAATAAAAATAAAATTTCTGAGCCCTTCATATCTGAAAAATATTTTTATTCTGCCTTCATCGTTGATTGGTAGTTTGGCTAGATATAAACTCTCTATTGGCAGTCATTTTCCTTCATAACTTGGAAGGCATTGCTTCATTCCTTCCTAGTTTTTTTTCTGTTATGAAGTCAAAATGCTTCTGATTCCGGATCTTTTATATATAGCCAGGGTTTTTGTTTTTACTTTGTCTTTCCTGGAAACTTGCCAAATCTCTTGGTTCCCAATGTTCTGAAGTTTCACAATGATGTATCTTGCTATGTATCTCTTTTCATCCATTGTCTCAGGCAACTGGTACAGCTTTTCTTTTAGAAATTTATGCTCTTCAGTTCTGGAACATCTTCTTACATTGTTGTCTTGATGAATTTCTTCCTGCTCTTTCTCTTTTTCTCTCTTTCTAAAACTGTTACCAAGATTTTAGACCTTCTGGACTAGCCCTCTAACTTTTTATTCTTTTCTTTATTTAATTTGTATACTTTTTCACTGTACTTTCTGGGATATGCCATCAAGTTTTTCTCCAACTCTTTACTGAATGTTTTATTTTTTCTTATTTTTTATTTACAGGAGGTTTTAAACATTCTTTGAATGTTCCTTTTTTTATATTATTTTATTTCTGTTTTATGATTTCATTGTTTTCCCTGAGGATTCTAGTGATCATTTTTCTCAGTTATGGAAAATTTCAAACACCAAATTCAGTTCAGTTTAGTCGCTCAGTCATGTCCGACTCTTTGTAACCCCATGAATCGCAGCACGCCAGGCCTCCCTGTCCATCACCAACTCCCGGAGTTCACTCAGACTCACGTACATCGAGTCAGTGATGCCATCCAGCCATCTCATCCTCTGTCGTCCCCTTCTCCTCCTGCCCCCAATCCCTCCCAGCATCAGAGTCTTTTCCAATGAGTCAACTCTTCCAATGAGGTGGCCAAACTACTGGAGTTTCAGCTTTAGTATCATTCCTTCCAAAGAACACCCAGGGCTGATCTCCTTCAGAATGGACTGGTTGGATCTCCTTCCAGTCCAAAGGACTCTCAAGAGTCTTCTCCAACACCACAGTTCAAAAGCATCAATTCTTCGGCACTCAGCCTTCTTCACAGTCCAACTCTCACATCCATACATGACCATAGGAAAAACCATAGCCTTGACTAGACGGATCTTTGTTGGCAAAGTAATGTCTCTGCTTTTTAATATGCTATCTAGGTTGGTCATAACTTTCCTTCCAAGGAGGAAGCGTCTTTTAATTTCATGGCTGCAGTCACCATCGGCAGTGATTTTGGAGCCCAAAAAAATAAAGTCTGACACTGTTTCCACTGTTTCCCCATCTATTTCCCATGAAGTGATGGGACCGGATGCCATGATCTTCGTTTAGAGAATCTAAAAGCTTCCCTTCTTCCCTTTATCTCATGACCTTGCTTGTTTAGTCAGCCCCTTTCCCAGGTTGTCTTGAAGCAAATCCAAGCCATCATTTCATTCAAAAATATTTCAGTGTATTTCACTAATATATAAGGGCTGTAAAACATAACCATAATATGTCATACCCCCAAAATTCACCATAGTTCCTTAATATCATCAAATATCGAAACTATATTTAAATTGCTCTGATTATCTCATTTTAAAAAAACAATTGGATTGTTCACATCAATACTCAAATAAGGTCCATACAGTATGAGTGTTTGGTATGTGGTTTAAGTCTCTGAGTCTGTAGGCCCCCTATTCTCTTCTGTTCTCTTCTGTGCAATTTATTTGTTCAAGAAACTAGGCCATTTGTCCTATAGAGTTTCTATAATCTGAGTTCTGCTGATGATTGTACTCTTGTGATGCAAGTTGACTTTTCTGTTTTGGACGCTTTCATTTTAGAACCTTTCCTTAGATGTCAGGTTGTCCCTCTCTGTCTGCTGTATTCAAGAATTGCCAGGGGATGGGGGGAGAACGAGGCTAATTGAAATCTGGTATACATGAGTGGGGCTTGTTGGAAATAGCTTAACTTAAGATGCTGTCAGTAGCCCTTTTCTTGGGGAACCAGCCATGTCAGTTTCTCCTTGGCTGTTCACATCACCCAGAGATCTTCCTGTAAGGCCTGGACATTGCTGCCGTCTTTCTTGGGACCAAGTAGACGGAAATGGCTTGGGGGAATATCTCTGTGCATGTGCACCCAATCCTGGTTTTCATTGCAGTACCCCTCCCCCACAAGTTGTGCTGGGTCTCTCACTTGGAGACTTACAGTTTATACTCTTCAGAGAACATATTTATGTATCTTTTGCCTATATGGGAGAGGAGCAGTCAGCTCAATTTACAGAGTAGATACCTGGTCTGAGGAATTTGGCTATTTCTTGAAGTTTGACAGATCCTCTTTATTGAAGCTCATCGTGTTCATTGTTGCCCACTTCCAGTAATGCCCCCAGGGCCTTTTGGGAATTCTCTGGTGTAAACTGGCTTGGCTTTCTCCACTGCAAATTTAACTTTCAGATCTGTCTGCTTTCCAGCTTCTGAAACTTTGTAATTGTCTCTTCTCTCCTATTCTTACTATCCTAGCAGTTTTGTGCCTTTAAAAAAAATCCCTTTACAGGTTTATTGAAGCAGGGGAAGCCTTAGTAAATTCCAGCGTTCCATCAACCATTCCTGAAACGTGGTTGATTTTTAGTTACACTGGTTCAGGGAGAAGTCTTGTCTTATGACTCTTCAGTTTCTTATTGAGGCGAAGACTTAGATAACGGTGACTTTTATAGTTGTAGGAAGATCTCCTCTGGATAAAACCATCATAGGTTGGTTGGTTCTTTGCAAGATCCATGAATAGCCAGCACCACACACCAAATCTTCAGGGTAAAGCCCTTGAAGGTAGTTGTATAGGGACCCAAACTTACAAGTTTTTCACAGAAGGCAGAACTCTCCTACCTCAGAACAAGGGTTCACTCTGTGTTGTAAAACCAGCTGCTCCCACAGCTGCTCAAAGCCAAGAAGCAGTTGGCAGGATGAAGATAATTCATGTGGTACAGGGCCCTGTTCCAGACTCTTATTGGCCAACACCGAGAAGGAGTCCAAGCCTGCCCAGGCTTCTTTAGAAAAGCAGCTGGGAAGGCTCCTCTGTGTCTCACTGAGGCTGGGTGCCGGACTCTTCACTGGGGTCATCTGGAAACTTGCTGGGGTGATTGCTTTTTCTTGGATGAGACTGGGGCTTATTTGGGGGACCTGACTATAATGGCTATCATTCATGTTTAAAGCACATCTGATTCAGTGAATTCTGCCCTATTATAAGAATACTGTGAGGATTTGTGTTATCCGGAGCCTTTCTGAGGCCTTATATTGGCATCTTAAGAAACAGGAAATACGGTCATGGGGACTCTCAGCTTACAGTTGTTCTGAATGTATATGTTCTTTGTTAAAAAAAAAAAATAAATAATGGGGCTGTTCCTTGAAGCAGCAATTTGGGGATGTGCTGAGGCACAGCGTCAAAGTGTTAGTTGCTCAGTCGTATCCAACTTTTTGCAACTCCGTGGACTGTAGCCTCTGTCTGTGGAATTCTCCTGGCAAGAATACTGGAGTCATGGCCATTCCCTTCTCCAGGGAATCTTCCCTACTCAGGGACTGAACCCAGAACTCCCACATTGCAGGCAGAATCTTTACCATCTGAGCCACCAGGGAAGCCCATCAAAGTAAGGGTGAGATGCTCCTATCTAATCGAGTTTTCCTAAGAGTGGGGTCCAAGGGAAAGGCAATGGATGCTGAAGAAATCTCTCTGCACTGTATCCTCCTCCTCTCTTGCTAATCTCTTTGCACAGCTTCCCCATAAATTCATTATAGCAAAACTAGGAATTAAAAGTAAATATTAGCATGGAAGAATGATGGCTTTTGTTTTGTTTGTTATTTCACATTCAGTTCAGTTCAGTCGCTCAGTTGTGTCCAACTCTTTGCGACCCCATGAATTGCAACACACCAGGCCTCCCTGCCCATCCCCAACTCCTCGAGTTTACTCAAACTCACATCCATCTAGTCGGTGATGCCATCCAGCCATCTCATCCTCTGTCATTTCCTCCTGCCCCCAACCTCTCCCACCATCAGAGTCTTTTCCAATGAGTCAACTCTTCCAATGAGGTGGCCAAAGTACTGGAGTTTCAGCTTTAGCATCATTCCTTCCAAAGAAATCCAAGGGCTGATCTCCTTCAGAATGGACTGGTTGGATCTCCTTGCAGTCCAAGGGACTCTCAAGAGTCTTCTCCAACACCACAGTTCAAAAGCATCAATTCTTCAGTGCTCAGCTTTCTTCACAGTCCAACTCTCACATCCATACATGACCACAGGAAAAACCATAGCCTTGACTAGACGGATCTTTGTTGGCAAAGTAGTGTCTCTGCTTTTCAATGTGCTATCTAGGTTGGTCATAACTTTCCTTCCAAGGAGTAAGCACCTTTTAATTTCATGGCTGCAATCACCCTCTGCAGTGATTTTGGAGCCCCAAAAAATGAAGTCTGACACTGTTCCACTGTTTGCCCATCTATTTCCCAGGAAATGATGGGACCAGGTGCCATGATCTTAGTTTTCTGAATGTTGAGCTTTAAGCCAACTTTTTCACTCTCCTCCTTCACTTTCATCAAGAGGCTTTTTAGTTCCTCTTCACTTTCTGCCATAAGGCTGGTGTCATCTGCATATCTGAGGTTACTGAGATTTCTCCCAGCAATCTTGATTCCAGCTTGTGCTTCTTCCAGCCCAGCGTTTCTCATTACCATTTCCCAAAACAGGAAAGTTGCATTTTCTGAAGATTTCTATTAAAGGCCTACATTTTATAGAAAATTAATCTCTGAAGAACATGTCATCTCACTGTGCCAGGTTAATGAGAAGTTAATTACACTATATAGAAGCTGATAAAGTAATAAATGCTTTATATTTTTCCTTAACTTCTTAGCATGTATTATTATTTTAATCATGTAACCTTTAAGTTTAAAACCATGAAAAAGAAGAATGTAATTCATGATATTCCTAGGAGCTCAAAGAGATATCACAGTTTATTGTAAACACTGAGTTTGTAAACTATCTGTTCAAAATGATCGTTGTGAAATAACATTATAATCTGTGTGGAGTAATAATTTAAATTTTATTTTGGTTGATTATTACTCCTGCCTATTTTTGGTGTTTTCCATTTTCTGTCTCACTTAGGTAGTGGTGATGAGAATAAAAAGGATAATGTCTAAAAGCACACTTTGAAAAGTGACATGCAATAAAACATGTATTAATTAGTAATGACCCCATCAGGCTCCTTTAAGAAACTAATGAGTGTGCGTATAGACGAGCAGGAAAGAGAGAGAGAGGGAGATGGAGAGATAACCAGGAGTGGCTGGTACATAGTAACACTATGTACTAAGCATTTGCTAAAGTATTAACTAGGTAGCTACTAAATAGTAGGTAACATTTGTTGAACGGTAACTATATATACCATATTATCTCATCTAATCCCCACAGCAACACTATGAAGTAAATATTACCCCCATTTTAATGATGAAGTAACTGATGTTTAATAACACCTTAGAAAGTAGGGGAGCCAGAGTTGCATTCAGAATCTCTTGACTCTAGAACCTGAGTGACCTAAAACACTGTACTGCCTTTTAGTGATGCCTTCAGAAGCCAAACTTACATTATTAATGTACTTCTTGAGACAAATCTTATTCTTATCAATGGGTACTTGCAAGTTAATCCCTTATCTCTTGAAAAATCAGTAATACAAAAAATCAGTAATACAAAATACCTTGTAAAATCAGTCAGTATTCTTGAACTACTTTACTGCTGTTCCACCAAGAACCATCACCCACCTTTTTTGTAATGGAAATAGTTCAGGAATACCCAGGATACCAAATTGTGTATCAGAGGTGGTCAAGTTCCTGGTCTCAGCAAGTATAATACATGCCTCATGTGTTCAGTCACCTAGTCATATCTGACTCTTTGTGACCCTGTGGACTGTAGGCTGCTAGGCTCCTCTGTCCATGGCATTTCCCAGGCAAGAATTCTGAAATGGGTTACCATTTCCTCCTCCCGGGGATTTTCCCAGTCCTAAGCTGGGTCTCCTGTGGCTCTGTACTGGCAGGTGGATTCTTTACCACATGAGCCACCTGGGACACCCTATACAAGCCTCAAGTATATTGTAAAACCAGTAGGCTTTGTGAACTGCTTCATATTTGTCTTTATGTGTACTTGCCTTTGCCTCATGTACTATTTAAGATTGCTCACTGCCCTTGAACCTAATTCCTTCCAGGACTTTAACTAAATTTTTTGTAATTAAGAATTGAAAACCAAGAAATAGCAAAGTCAAATAACATCAAGTTCATTATTAGGGAATTGGTTAAATAACCATAATAGTTCCATGAAATGGAATATTCAGTTCAGTTCAGTTCAGTCACTCAGTCGTGTCCGACTCTTTGCGACCCCATGAATCGCAGCACGCCAGGCCTCCCTGTCCATCACCAACTCCTGGAGTTCATCCAGACTCACGTCCATTGAGTCAGTGATGACATCCAGCCATCTCATCCTCTGTTGTCCCCTTCTCCTCCTGCCCCCAATCCCTCCCAGCATCAGAGTCTTTTCCAATGAATCAACTCTTCGCATGAGGTGGCCAAAGTACTGGAGTTTCAGCCTGAGCATCATTCCTTCCAAAGAAATCCCAGGGCTGATCTCCTTCAGAATGGACTGGTTGGATCTCCTTGCAGTCCAAGGGACTCTCAAGAGTCTTCTCCAACACCACAGTTCAAAAGCATCAATTCTTCGGCACTCAGCCTTCTTCACAGTCCAACTCTCACATCTATACATGACCACAGGAAAAACCATAGCCTTGACTAGACGAACCTTTGTTGGCAAAGTAATGTCTCTGCTTTTGAATATGCTCTCTAGGTTGGACATAACTTTCCTTCCAAGGAGTAAGTGTCTTTTAATTTCATGGCTGCAGTCACTATCTGCAGTGATTTTGGAGCCCCCAAAAATAAAGTCTGACACTGTTTCCACTGTTTGCCCATCTATTTCCCATTAGACTACTATTTATAAGAGTGAAATAGACTTATATGTCCTGCTATGGAGAAATTTTCCAGGGATGTTATTATGTAGAAGCAAACTGAATATTGGGTGGAAGTGAGCATGGGGATAGATTGAGTATATGTACGTATATTACATAGACTTTGTGGGGAAGGTTCACAAGAAAACTGTTGACAGTGGCTACTTTGGGAGTGTGACGCAGGGCCTAGGGGTGGAATGGGAGTGGAAAGTTTACACTCCTTAACGTATCTTTTTCACCATATACTTTAAGGGAAGAAATTAGTTAAGAAATTGTTTTTTAAAGAACTTAAAACTACTGCAATGAGACTTTTTCTCTTACCTTCAGAAAACTTGAGAAAAAAAAATTCAGTGTGATTATTTAGACCACAAGAGCTAGAATGAGCCATCAGTACAGTGCCACCTGCTCCAATCTGCATTTTCCCTTCATCTCCCTGCAGACTGCCTCTGCATCAGCCACAGAGGCCACCGGGACTGTGCGTATCATCTCGGCCTTTCCACTACCCAGTGGGGGCCACCCCACTCCCGTACCATCCCTGTGCTTCTGAATCCTGACATTCCTCTAAGACCCAGGCCAGATGCCATCTCCAAAAAGGTTTCTCTGATCCTCCAAGATAGAGGGAAGGATCTCCCTTTCTTCTTTTTTTGGTGTAGCCTTTATAGCAAATAGCACTTCCATTATTTAGGGCTTCTCAGGTAACGCAGTGGTAAAGAATCTGCCTGCCAGTGTCAGAGACACAAGAAATATGGGTTCAATCCCTGGATTGAGAAGATCCCCTGGAGTAGAAAATGGAAGCTCACTCCAGTATTGCCTAGAAAATGGACAGAGGAGCCTGGTGGGCTACCATCCATGGGCTCTCCCAAGAGTTGGACATGACTTAGCAACTCAGCACAGCACACATACTTCCATTATTTAGGCATATATATTCTGTTTCCTGTTGAACACTGATCCCTACAAGGGCAGGATTAATGTCTAATTCTTCCTTATTCTCCCCCTCACCACAAAATCCAAAACAGTGCTTGCCTATAGCTGATCTCAATAAAGTTTTCCTGAAATGAATGAATGACTATGTGAGAATTAGCTTAGTCTTACAAAGGCTTTAGGGCAAACAATGTCCCTTATAATTTTGCAAACTTATCAGAAGGAAAAAAGTCAACTATGAGATTTAGTTCACCCTCCAATTTTAAGTAGGCTGTGGACATGTAATGAAAATTGGAGAAGGTTAGCAAGGGACTCACCACCCTTTGGTTACTTTCCTGGGAATGCCTCTTTCATTTGAAAAATCAAAATAGAGACTGTTAAGAATTACTATGAGGTTAGCACTGCATTGCTAAAAGGGCATTTATTGCTAAATTGCTGTTTGCAGAAAGGACAGTAATTTTCATTGTTAGTTTACAGCAATTACCTTCACTTTGTGGTGGATTGTTTGTTCCAATTGTAGGTAAAGTCCCTCTCTTAATATTTACCTTTGTAGATGGTTATCACTATCCTACTACCAAAAAGATGCAATACAGTATTGCCTATAATCACAGTGTTTGCAAACAAATCAGTAAATAGCCATTCAGTAAAGATAAATCTAAAAAATGAGGAATGCTATAAGCCAAGATCAGACTACCAGATGCCTTCTCTAGTGTTTTACAATTCAGCCTGCATAAGGGGTAGGCAGAAACGGAATTAGAACAACAGACTCATCAACACATTGCCCTAAATCCTGTTCATATATTACGGTTATTTGATCATTATTGTCGTGTCACAAATATGGGCTTCTTGTTCTATCAGGAGATTTGCTGTCTTAAACAACTGCCTCAGCATAGCTCTCTGGAGTCTCTCAATCTTTTTCTGCAAATTTTACCAAATTGGAGTGAGGTTGCAGTGTACCTTTGCAAATATTCTGCATGGTCTCGAACTTTCATTGCTTTATTACTTTAGATACATTCCTAAAAGTTTGAATCATACCCACCAAAGATGATAATTTTCCTCTTAGCCATAACAAAGATGGTCTGTGTGATATTTATCAAGTCATTCCTGGTAAATGTTGAGTTGTCTTCTCTAGGGGCTCTGAAGCAGGCAGTTCTTGGCCTCCTAAGGAAAGACCAAATTGGATGTTGTGATATCAAAACAGGCACAATAAAGAGGAAGTCAATAGGAAATGCTGCTCTTCTGATGATCCTAGGAGGTCCCTGGGTAGAGGCTCACTCATCTTCCATCTTGTCAGTCACTTACTTGTTTTCAAAATTCTTTGAGTTATGGTCTCCGTTCCTTAGAAATGATTTGAAGAGAAAATTGTTATCCTTCAGCTGGCAGCAAATATCATTGGCCTCAGAGTCTCTTGTTTGGGAATAATGATACTGGAAGGGGAGCAGTGGTACATTCAGGCTTGCCAGCATTTGGAATACATGTAGAAAGGACAGCAGCAGTGCCCTTGAACTCTATTGAAATTCACTGGATGAGGAAGCTTTTCAGAAATGGGGAAATAGGAAAGGGGTTAGTGTTGTGCTAAAAATGAGTGCCTATTTTGTAAACAGAAGGAGTTGGCAAGTGTAAGAGATCGGTCCCACCCACTGTTTTTAAAAATTGAGCAGTTATGCTTCGTTGATGAATCATCTGAGATGTGTCTGATAAGGGCTTCCAAGAAGTCGATGCTCTTGGCCCCAGAGGTATAGGAGTGGTGTGCGTGTGAGTGTGCACGTGTGCATAAACACACAGTACATACACTGAGTCTTCACTCAGGTCTTCCTATGCTGAGTTGCATCCAGGGCCCTGGTGCTACCCAAGGGCAGCAGTGTGGCCCCATTTTGGAGCCCTGTGTTTTTCTTAGTCTGCATGAAGCAGCTTAACTAAACTGTCTGAAACTAAACTAAACTAAACTAAACTGTTTAACAGTACTATTCGTGGCCATGATGCATAGAATGCCTTTAACGTTTACTCTTCTGGGTTACAGTAAGACAGATGTGTCACACAGTAGGTCCACGCAGTCCAGAAATTTGGATTTTCCAGAGTAGCTTGAACTCACAGAGTAGCAGGCAGTTTAGTAGATTGGAAAACTGCCCTGGCGTGGGCCAGTTAGTCTGGCTTTGTTCTATAGCCCCAGGCTTCACCTTTGGTCAGGCACACTGTATCAGTGATCTACATCTGTATCAGGGTCAGCAAACTATAGTCCACAGACAAAAGCCACCTGCAGCCTCTATTTGTATGGCTTGCTAGACGAGAATGGCTTAAATTTTTTTTTTAAGGGTTAAAAAATGAAGATACCTATAAAGTATGCATTGTTTCATGGAGTCTTTATAACAATTCTATTTAGCATCCCATTTTACAAATAAAGAAGCTAAGAGTTACAGAGGCTAAGTAACTTGCCCAGGATGACACCAGTTGGGAGTGGGAGAGGGGACGGGAGGGCAACGATGATGTATTCCTCTTAACTCACCTTAAGTGTATGGGTTGTTACCTTGGAAACAGAAAAAGTGTGAATTCAGCCTGTATTCCACTATTCCTACTGGAATGGAAGTCCACATAGCCCATCAAGTATAGCAGATTCCTTTACCTAATGGTTATATGGAATTCTTTTGTCACTCAGGGGTCACATCTTTAGAGTGTAATAAAGGAGGCATCATTTTGAAAGGTAAGGATATAGTTTTGAGGAGAAGGGAAGCCACAAGGAAGTGATCCTTGTGGAATGGAAGGAAGCCATTTCTCAAGTTAAAAATGGAGCGCTCACAAAACCCACAACCTTCTATCAATAACTATAGTCAAAAAACAGGAAGTGGTGGCACATGGCTTTCTTGCTGATACAACTTCCTCATTTAAACTCAGACCTCCTCCTAACTTTCTTAGCTTCTCAAAAGCATCAACTAAACTGATAAACTCTATTTCTATCTACGTAAAAACTTCTCTCGCTTTAGGATTATATTAGATATTGTTTGATTTGATCACCAGTGAAATACATTCCTTGCCTTAGACAAAACAAATGACCTAATCAACAGTGACCAGTACTTTGTTTTGTCTAAGGCAAAGAATGTATATCACTGGTGATCAAATCAAACAATATCTAATATAATCCTAAAGAGAGAGAAGTTTTTAAAAGAGATACACAGATAGAAATAGAGTTTATCAGTTTAGTTGATGCTTTTGAGAAGCTAAGAAAGTTAGGAGGAGGTCTGAGTTTAAATGAGGAAGTTGTATCCACAAGAAAGAAAGCCTGTGTCACCACTTCGTGTTTTTTTTTGCCTATAGTTGTAACCAGTCCATTCTGAAGGAGGTCAGCCCAGGATTTCTTTGGAAGGAATGATGCTGAAGCTGAAACTCCAGTACTTTGGCCACCTCATGTGAAGAGTTGACTCATTGGAAAAAACTCTGATGCTGGGAGGGATTAGGGGCAGGAGGAGAAGGGGACGACAAAGGATGAGATGGCTGGATGGCATCACTGACTTGATGGACGTGAGTCTGAGTGAACTCCAGGAGTTGGTGATGGACAGGGAGGCCTGGCGTGCTGTGGTTCATGGGGTCTCAAAGAGTCGGACACGACTGAGCGACTGAACTGAACTGAATCAACAGTGAGGCTAGTTTAAGAGAATCTTTGCACCACAGAATTAAATTTGCCTACAAGAAAAGTAATGGAATTGTACAAATAATTGATCCTCACCTGTTCCCTGTCCAGCCTTTAAAAACCATCCCTTTAATTCTCTTGTTCACTTTGTAAATATTACAAATAATCACATGCTACTAGATCCTAGTGTGCTGGTCTTCTGACCCTCAGAATGTTGAAATTTAATCAGGGTGTAGTGACTAAGAAGTCCATTTTGGGACTGAATAACTAGATGTTTCTGCTCTTTTCCATAAGTATTTCATGAGTTCCTTAAATTAAATGGGAATTATATTAATAAGCTTTGGGCTTAAACAGATAAATACCTCCCAAAAAAGGGTTTGGAATAATGATGCTGGCATTTGAAAGATTCTTTATATTTTTTATTTTAATACTACTATTGTAAAAGTAAGATAATCATTAAGGCCATTTTGAAAATGTATAAAATATTAAAAAATCACTCAAAGTCTGTTAAAACAAGCTCAATTATTAATACTTGGATATATTTTAATCTAAGTTTTTTGTCTTCTGCTAGGCTCTTGCTTTTCACACTGGTATTCTTCTGTGGACATTTGACTTTGGCAGATAGTAAAGCACGGTGGATAAAGACTCTGGAGTTCGACTGCCAGAGTTTGAGGGCTACGATGCTGGCTTTGTGACCTTGGATAAAATATTCAACCTCCCTGAACTTTAGTTTCCTTATCTGTAAAATAGGTAGTAATAGTACTATTCATAAGTAAAATACTGTTAAAAGTGTTTAGGGTGGGCCTGACAGAGTGAATATTTAAATTTATTGTTCTGTTCAGTTCAGTTGCTCAGTCGTATCCGACTCTGTGACCCCATGGACTGCAGCACACCAGGCCTCCCTGTCCATCACCAACTGCCAGAGCTTGCTCAAACTCATGTCCATTGAATTGGTGATGCCATCCAACCATCTCATCCTCTGTCATCCCCTTCTCCTCCTGCCTTTAATCTTTCGCAGCATCAGGGTCTTATTGTTAATATAAATTTATTGTTAGCAGTGATCAACAAAGTGCTTAATTATACCGAATTCTCATTGAAGTAAATGAAAGCTCTAGGAGGTGCATTTGTTATGTAAAAAATAATTTTGAATTTTTCAAAATATTTAAAATTTCCTCATGAATTAGAACAGCTTGTCCCTCTCTCCTAATTTTCAGGCGTGTGTTCTTCCATTTAAGCTCTCATCAAAAAATACTTCTCCTGTGTGCCCTTTCCTCTCCACTTAAGCCTCTCCCACTGGCATCACTACCCAGACCAGAAACTATACTGCACCACCCACTTTGCACGTACCCGCTAGACACCCTACTCCAGACCACAGCCTCCTCTACTTCCCTCCAAGGGCTTCCCTTTGGATACTCCCAACTGTGCCTTGTATGTCTTTTAAAACCTCTGTGCTTCCTTCCCTGTCCAGCCTAGATGTCACAGCCCTTCACTTAAACTCCTCACTTCCCCACACCTGAAATTCCCTTCCTCCACTGGTGCTGTATCACAGTATCCTGGAAAAGCCCTGAACCTGAGCTCCCTGACCACACAGATGAATGACATTTCAAATTCACCTCATTGGGCTCTCCAGCCCTTCCTTCATCCCCAGCAGGCACTCTGCTCTCTTCAGCAGTATTTTAAAATATGGATGTGAGAGTTGGACTATAAAGAAAGCTGAGCACAGAAGAATTGATGCTTTTGAACTGTGGTGTTAGAGAAGACTCTTGAGAGTCCCTTGGACTGCAAGAAGATCCAACCAGTCCATCCTAAAGGAGATCAGTCCTGGGTGTTCATTGGAGGGACTGATGTTGAAGCTGAAAGTCCAATACTTTGGCCACCTGATCTGGAGAGCTGACTCATTTGAAAAGACCCTGATTGTTGGGAAAGATTGAGGGCAGGAGGAGAAGGGGACGACAGAGGATGAGATGGTTGGATGGCATCACCAACACAATGGACATGAGTTTGGGTGGACTCCGGGAGTTGGTGGTGGACAGGGAGGCCTGGCATGGTGCTGTTCATGGGGTCAAAAAGAGTCGGACAGGACTGAGTGACTGAACTGAATTCACGTCATAGAGATATTTCTTGTATGAAGAGTTGAGGGTGGAGTGAAAGAGTGGGGAGAGTCAGTGGAGATGAGAGGTGAATGAGAAAATGGGGAAGGTGGAGACAGCCTGGAAATGTGGAAGAAAGGTGGGAGGTAGAAGAGAGCTTGGCAGAGGCCAGCATCACAGGGAAGGACTGGAGAAAGATGATTGGCCAGGAGACAGAGCTTTTCCTACACTTTGTTCAATTCCCTTGTCCTCGGGTTTTACATTTTCTTGCAAATATTCTGCCTCAATCATCATCTCTGTCTATGAGTCCACATAGACAGTGGACTGTCTATGATAGTGAGGGGCTGCAGTTTGGGGGGACACGATGTTAGATAAAAGCAGGATGAGTAATAAAGACCACTTTCTCTCCAGCGAAGGAGTTTTCATGTGGACTATTCTAATGATGAGGATGGCAAAAGTTTTATATTTTTTAAGGAAATAATTCATTTATTCATCAAATATTTATTGGTACATTTTATGTGCCAGACACTCTCCCAGGCACTGGGGATATCAAAGGATATAGAAACAGAGATAACTGCATGATAAAATAACGTTAGCATGTCAGAGTATTTTTCAATTCAAGAAAGCTTTTGTGAGCACCAAGCCACAGAGCACTGGTGCTGTCGCTGCACCTCAGGTGCCAGCACGCTTGCACAGAGCCCCACAGCTCAGAGACACATGCAGGCAGAGCAGAGAGGCGTCCGCAGCCGCCTGAGGCCTTAGCATAGGGATGCTAGTAAGATCATTCTTTCCTGAGTGACTTGGTCTGAGAGAAAAACACCAGCTTGTCATTTGGTTCTTAGGCAGGGGCTCTCCAGATCTCACAGGAAGCTGGTGTTCTTTTCTGGTGAGGAAAGAAGAGGAGATACAGTAATGATTCACCTAGTAACTGCTTACTTTCACGGCCTCCCTTGTGGTAAGAAAGAGCTGTTCATTCCTCCCTTCTAGCTCTTCTTCCTTGACCTTGATGTTCTCCCAGCCTCTGCCTTCTCAGATGAACAGCCCCTACTAGTGTAGGATGTGGTTAGTGAATTCTTCCTCTTGGACACCCTTCCAGGAAGGTGCCCTGGCCCTGTGTTCCCAGAGGAGCACTTCGGGCCAGTGCAGACCTGACTCTGCGTGGCTCTGGGCCTCAGGCCGCCGGAGCTCTGCCAAGATGCCTGTGTCCACCCTTGGTTACCCCTATGTTCCCTTTTCTTCTCAAAGCAGAACTGAAAAGAGACAGGAGATTACCAGAAACCTAGCTTTTTCCTAAGAATCTGCAGAAAGGGCAATGCCCTAAGGTTGGGAGTGCAGGCGGAGGACAGGTCAGCTGAAAATAGGCCCCAGATCCACTTTCCTAGGACCAGCTCAGCTCCTTGTTTGGGCTGAAGTGACTACAAAAAGGAAGATAGTAACTGTGCTCTTAAGGTTTGGGTTGGAGGACTGGGCCTAGGAATTGACAGGCTGATCACAGGGTTTCAGCCTGTCTCAGCCAGGTGTCAGGGTCTCTCAAACAATCTCAGCCCTAGCCCTTGTCTCCAGTCACAGCACCCTGACAGCCAAGACCTTTACTTGGAAAATCCAGCTTCGCACCCCCATCCCCGATCCCCACACCCACACCCACCCCCCACAGTTAGGTGTGGACACCACTGCTCCTTGCTGAGCTGGCTTGTGGATTTGTACTTCAGAGGTACAAAAGTAGTTGATATAATAAGTCACCAGCCTGAAATGCCATCACTTGGTAAGAAATAAAACAGGCATCTCTGGACATTATTTTTTTAAAAGGTTTTATACTCTCATCCAGGTTTAGATAGAAGAGGGGGGATTATATAGTATGGTCAACCTCAGGGCCCCTTTGGAGGAAAGGACATGGCAGTTGGGGAGGGGTGTGAAGTTAAAAATAATTTAAAATATATGTATCCTAGTGAAGTAAGTCATGCCCTAATACCCTTAGGAAGTCAACCAAAGGAAACAGACAGGACTCACTTTCACACTGAGAGTCGGTCAGGGTCCCACAGGAATGGCATTGGTTCAGCTGTAAATGCTTCCCTTCAGCCCAGTCTCACCTGGACAGTGGTGGGGTCCGTGTCCCAGGTAATCACCCTGAACACCTGCAGACAGTGTGGAAGGTGATGTGGTGGCGCTGGTCCAGAGGTTGTGAGAAATAAACACTGAGATGGACATGCCAGGGGACCAGAGCTCGTAGCTTTACATCCTGGCTACTCTAGGTGCAGTTCATGGACCAGTGGCATCAGCTTACCTGGGAGCTTGGGAAACATACAGAATCTGATGTCCCATCCCAGACCTGCTGACTGAGAATCTTCATTTTAACAAGAACCTAAGGAAATTCAGCGGAGAAGGCAATGGCACCCCACTCCAGTACTCTTGCCTGGAAAATCCCATGGATGGAGGAGCCTGGTAGGCTGCAGTCCATGGGGTGGCAAAGAGTTGGACACAACTGAGCGACTTCACTTTCACTTTTCACTTTCCTGCATTGGAGAAGGAAATGGCAACCCACTCCAGTATTCTTGCCTTGAGAATCCCAGGGACGGGGGAGTCTGGTGGGCTGCCGTCTACGGGGTCGCACAGAGTCGGACATGACTGAAGCGACTTAGCAGCAGCAGCAGCAGCAGCAGCAAGGAGATTCAGATAGACTCAAAGCTTGAGAATAATTGCTTTAAACTCAGGCAAGGGAGAGGACAGGGAGAGTCATGCTGGGAGGGTCGGTAAGGGTTCTGTCTTTTTTGAGAGAAGTGGGGCCTGGATGAGTTGAAAGCCCTCACCTGTGTGGCAGCCTTGAACACCCCCATCTGAGCTATTTCTAGATCCACAGTGGTGACGGCTGCTTCATCTTCACCTCTTTCAAGGGCTCTGATGCTCGGTTGGAGGATGTCATATGATTTCTTGTTATATAGCTGGGCTGTTAAAAAGATAGTTTCATCTGCCTTAAAGTGTTGTTAGGTTGGGTTTTATTCTTTTTTCTTTTTTTTGAAGGTATAACTTATAAAATTCCTAATTCAAGTTAAAGGATGTAGGATTGGATGAATTTACTCAAATACAGTTGTGAAATCACCACTACAGCCATGGTATAGAACATTTCAATCATCTTAAGTGTTGGTTCCATTTATTGTCACAGCTTTCTATTTCATTAGCATAACATACTTTTAAAAATGAAAAATTTTAAAACATTAGCCATATAATCTTTGTATATATTATAGAAGAATAAAGAATCACAGTCCTATAAATGTTTCAAACAATGACAGATAAATGTTTTTAAAATAGACGTTTAGGTGTTCATTGTTTAATGTATGAGACAAAATTTTCTTGCAGCAAATAGAGGAAAAACGTCTCTGAATATATTGCCAGAGGACTGAAAATGGACAAATGTCATCCCAGGTTTCAAAAGTGGTAAAAAGTAGAACCCAAACATCATTCCAGTACTCTTGCCTGGAAAATCCCATGGACGGAGGAGCCTGGTGGGCTGCAGTCCATAGGGTCGCTGAGGGTCGGACACGACTGAGCGACTTCACTTTCACACTTCACTTTCCTGCATTGGAGAAGGAGGTGGCGGCCCACTCCAGTTTTCTTGCCTGGAGAATCCCAGGGACGGGGGAGCCTGGTGGGCTGCCGTCTGTGGGATCACACAGAGTCGGACACGACTGAAGCAACTTAGCAGCAGCAGCAAACATCATTCCAGAGCAGATTACTAAATAGCTTATTTATGTGCAATTACTGCAGAAAATATTGCTCCATGGGCCAAATAAGTATGTCCTAAATAGTCATGCTTAACTAACTTATCTTTTGAAGAATGAACTGGTAACACAGGGAATACTTCTCAGTACTCTGTAATGACTTACAGGGAAAAGAATCTTAAAGAGTGGATATATGTATATGTATAACTGATTCACTTTGCTGTACAGTGGAAATTAACACAGCATTGTAAATCAACTATACGCCAATAAAAATTTTCAGAAGAGTGAACTGGCAGGTCACAGGACTGGCTTAAACAGAGTGTACTTTGATTTTTGTAAGATATTTGGCAGAATCTCATGTGACTTAAAAATGAGATTCTAACCTTTGTAAAGTCACTTTTTCTTAGGTAAGAGTCTGCTATGTCCTGTGTTTGATATTATAAGTATAGGAAATAAGACAGGCCATGAGTGCATGCTTAGTCACTCACTCGTGTCTGACTCTTAGTGACCCCATGGATTGTGGTCTGTCGTGCTTCTCTGTCCATGGAATTATCCAGGCAAGAATACTGGAGTGGATAGCCATTCCCTTCGCCAGAGGATCTTCCCAACCCAGGGATTGAACCCATGTCTCCAGCATTGCAGGTGAATTCTTTACCATCTGAGCCACCAGGGAAGCCCTAGGACAGGCCATGGCTGTGAATTAAACCATCAAGGCCTGTCCTGCAGTCCAGTGGTGGAGACATATAGTAAAGCAATAAAACAGATTCCTCTGGCTGCTGGGTCCAAGAAAATCAAGAAAAAAGAGACATAGAGATTATCCCAGCTGCCCAGAAATTAAAGAAGATAGTGGCTTGGATTTGAGTAGTGGATGTGGAGATAGGAAAAAAAAAAAAAGAAGTGTATGGATTGGGGTTATATTTTGGAGGCATAAATGATCAGACACTTGCCAATAAATTAGACATTAGGGACGAGAGAGTAGATGAGAAGTCAGAGGTGATGTCTACTTGGAGCAGTTGTCTGGACAAGGGGCCACTTTCCAGATGGTCTTGTTCCATTCAGCGTTAGACCCACACTCAGGATGAAGTTTGAGTCTTCTTGGGTGAAGACTTGGATGAAGGCAGACTCAAGATAGGAAGCTGGATGAGGTAATTGATACATAAGTAAAAAGGATTGGCAATTTAAAAAATATCGGGAGACTGGAAAGATAAAAGGTAATGAAAATAAGTGCAGACCCATATACTTGACTTTTCAAAAAGTGCACAGGATGGAACCAGGAAGATTGGCCTAACAGCAGTTCCTACCAGAAACTCAATAAGAATGAAAAGTGTGACCCGCTTCCATGAAAATGAAAACCAAAATAGGTCGCCTTAAAAGAAGCAGGGTGTACAACACAAATTAATCATCTTATTGTGCTTTGCACTTTTTGAACCAAAACTAATGTGAGACATCATGCACACAGCCATTAAAAGAGATGGATGAACAGCTGAAAGTACTAGAGATGTTCAAGTCAACGAGCACTGTCTTAAAATGAGCATTGTAAAATGAGCACCGTCAGATGGACTTTGAGGTGGAAGAGGGGATAGATTTCAAGTAGATTCAAGTCGGTCCGGAGGGTAAAATAAGGACCCAGGATGAAAATAGCAGCACTGCTTTCAGCTCAGCCTCAGTTCCACTGCACAGCACTTTCCAGAATCAGGATGGGTTGTACTTGTGTCTCCTGACAGGAGACCTGGCAGACCTACAAGCCTTTGTGTTGGCACAGAGCAGAGAGGTTTCCCATCCTGCCTGAAAAGCTGGGCAGGGTAGTCTCTCAAGGTCTCTCCCGAGTCCAGGAGTCTAGAATTCTGTTTCCTAACCAGAGTTCCAGGAAAATATCTATTTCTGCTTTATTGACTGTGCCAAAGCCTTTGACTGTGTGGATCACAAGAAACTGGGGAAAATTCTGAAAGAGATGGGAATACCAGACCACCTGACCTGCCTCTTGAGAAATCTGTACGCACGTCAGGAAGCAACAGTTAGAACTGAACATGGAACAACAGACTGGTTCCAAATTGGAAAAGGAGTACGTCAAGGCTGTATATTGTCACCCTGCTTATTTAACTGCTATGCAGAGTACATCATGAGAAACGCTGGGCTGGAAGAAGCACAAGCTGGAATCAAGATTGCCGGGAGAAATATCAATAACCTCAGATATGCAGATGACACCACCCTTATGGCAGAAAGTGAAGAGGAACTCAAAAGCCTCTTAATGAAAGAGAGAGTGAAAATGTTGGCTTAAAGCTCAACATTCAGAAAATGAAGATTATAGCATCTGGTCCCATCACTTCGTGGGAAATAGATGGGGAAACAGTGGAAATAGTCTCAGACTTTATTTTTCTGGGCTCCAAAATCACTGCAGATGGTGATTGCAGCCATGAAATTAAAAGATGCTTACTCCTTGAAAGAAAAGTTATGACCAACCTAGATAGCATATTGAAAAGCAGAGACATTACTTTGCCAACAAAGGTCCATCTAGTCAAGGCTATGGTTTTTCCTGTGGTCATGTATGGATGTGAGAGTTGGACTGTGAAGAAGGCTGAGTGCCAAAAAATTGATGCTTTTGAACTGTGGTGTTGGAGAAGACTCTTGAGAGTCCCTTGGACTGCAAGGAGATCCAACCAGTCCATTCTGAAGGGGATTAGCCCTGGGATTTCTTTGGAAGGACTGATGCTAAAGCTGAAACTCCAGTACTTTGGCCACCTCATGCGAAGAGTTGACTCATTGGAAAAGACTCTGGTGCTGGGAGGGATTGGGGGCAGGAGGAGAAGGGGACGACAGAGGATGAGATGGTTGGATGGCATCACTGACTCGATGGATGTGAGTCTGAGTGTACTCCGGGAGTTGGTGATGGACAGGGAGACCTGGCGTGCCACGGTTCATGGGGTCGCAAAGAGTCGGACACGACTGAGCGACTTACCTGATCTGAACCAGCCTCTTGGTTCTCAGGGGACACAAAATCTAGTGGAATGTCCCTGCACCGTGTTTACAAAGTATGCCTGATGCATGAGGGTTCTCAGAATTCCTGACCACATTCTTCACAAGACTGACCTTGCTCCACTGCTTCCCCAGGGCCTGTGTCCAGTCATGTTCTAGATCCTCTCCTCTTCAAGGCTGAACATCAGTTTGGACTATTCATACCTTGACAACTGCCTGGTGCTGAAGTTTGCTTCCCATTGAACAGGCCTTTTTCAGTGATTGGCTTTTGCCCCAGCCATATGAAAACTTTTGGTCAGTGGTTAGCAATGTGAAAGGTTTCCCAGGAAGAGCAATGGTAAAGAATCCACCTGCCAGTGCAGGAGATGCAAAGAAACGCAGGTTCAATCCCTGGGTCGGAAAGATTCCCTGGAGTAGGAAATGGCAACCCACTCCAGTATTCTTGCCTGGAAAATTCCATGGGCAGAGGAGCCTTGTGGACTGTAGTCCACAGGGTCTCAAATAGTTGAACACTATTTGAGTGACCGAGCATGCACACACACAGCAGCACGAAAGCTTATATGACAGCCAGATGAAACTGAAGACGTGAGTCATTTCTGTTGCTCTTAGTTCAGGAATACCAGCTTATGTTTCTCCTCCAGGAAACCTAACCATATGTCCAGATGTTTACTTGGACAAATAAGGGCACAGTTATGCTCAAAATAAATGTTCAAATAAGTCATTTTTGTATCTCAAGTCATTCTTCCTGGTCTGTCTTTTAGACGTCAACTCCCACTGGAGCCTCTTAAACTATTCTGGGATCTGTGAGAACTAATTAGATACCTTATCACTTCTTCTAAGAATCTAAATAGGGAGGTGAATTTTTCTAAATCTTAGGCCCGTTAGTGCTAGATTCTGTTACAGGCTAAAGCAGTCTTAGAGTTTTAATATACACAGAAGGTACCTCTTAGTGACAACTTAGAAACAGCTTTTTGCTTTATATTAGCTTTCAGTCTTGGAAGGGAAGATGTATGCATTGGAAGGGATGGAGAAAAGGGTCTTCAGGGATTGGCTGTCAGACTTACTATGGGGTCATTTGGTTGGGGGTGTGGCCTGATGGCTCTCAGACATGGGAGCAAGGGGCTTGTCATCACTGTGGGATGACCTCAGTTCGCCAGTGTTAAGTGTGGGGAAGAAGATAGCTGAGTTTCCTGCTAAAATCTTCTGTGATCAACCCTTTCCTCCCACTTGGAAAAGAAAAGGAAGTGATATGCATGCGTGCATGCTGAGTCACTTCAGTGGTATCTACTCTTTACGACTCTGTGGACTGTAGCCCTCCAGGCTCCTCTGTCCATGGGATTTCCCAGGCAAGAATACTAGAGTGGGTTGCCATTTCCTTCTCCAGGGGATCTTCCCGACTCAGGGATCGAACCCAAGACTCTTGAATGTCCTACACTGGCAGATGGGTTCTTTACCACTGGTGCCACCAGGGGAAGCCCTGATACAAGTGCATCATCTCCAAAGAAAGTCCACCCAAAAGAAAGGCAAAGAGGCTTCTGGTACGAGAACACCACGTGGTCCTAGCTGGGGGAAAGATGTTTCCTTAGAATCTTTCTTTTGCTACTGAAGACCCAGTTCTTCCGGGCTGAGGGCCTTTGGTTAACCATTAGGTTCAGTTCAGTTCAGTTCAGTCGCTCAGTCGTGTCCAACTCTTTGCGACCCCATGAATCGCAGCACACCAGGCCTCCCTGTCCATCACCAACCCCAGGAGTTCACTCAGACTCACATCCATCGAGTCAGTGATGCCATCCAACCATCTCATCGTCTGTCGTCCGCTTCTCCTCCTGCCCCTAATCCCTCCCAGAATCAGAGTCTTTTCCAATGAGTCAACTCTTCGCATGAGGTGGCCAAAGTACTGGAGTTTCAGCTTTAGCATCAGTCCTTCCAAAGAAATCCCAAGGCTGATCCCCTTCAGAATGGACTGGTTGGATCTCCTTGCAGTCCAAGGGACTCTCAAGAGTCTTCTCCAACACCACAGTTCAAAAGCATCAATTTTTTGGCACTCAGCCTTCTTCACAGTCCAACTCTCACATCCATACATGACCACAGGAAAAACCATAGCCTTGACTAGATGGACCTTTGTTGGCAAAGTAATGTCTCTGCTTTTCAATATGCTCTCTAGGTTGGTCATAACTTTCCTTCCAAGGAGGAAGTGTCTTTTAATTTCATGGCTGCAATCACCCTCTGCAGTGATTTTGGAGCCCAAAAAAATAAAGTCTGACACTGTTTCCACTGTTTCCCCATCTATTTCCCTTGAAGTGATGGGACCAGATGGCATGATCTTTGTTTTCCGAATGTTGAGCTTTAAGCCAACTTTTTCACTCTCCACTTTCACTTTCATCAAGAGGCTTTTTATTTCCTCTTCACTTTCTGCCATAAGGGTGGTGTCATCTGCATGTCTGAGGTTATTGATATTTCTCCCGGCAATCTTGATTCCAGCTTGTGCTTCTTCCAGTCCAACATTTCTCATGATGTACTCTGCATAGAAGTTAAATAAGCAGGGTGACAATATACAGCCTTGACGTACTCCTTTTCCTATTTGGAACCAGTCTGTTGTTCCATGTCCAGTTCTAACTGTTGCTTCCTGACCTGCGTACAGATTTCTCAAAGGCAGGTCAGGTGGTCTGGTATTCCCATCTCTTTCAGAATTTTCCACAGTTTATTGTGATCCACACAGTCAAAGGCTTTGGCATAGACAATAAAGCAGAAATAGATTTTTTTCTGGAACTCTCTTGCTTTTTCCATGATCCAGTGGATGTTGGCAATTAGGTAGACATTAGTAATTATCCCTCCTACAAGGTATGTATTTTGAAAGGTCATACTCTTTACTCAATAGCTCGGGGCCAGTGGTAATATGCACTCTTCTCCCCAGCTCAGTCCCAAGAGAGTCAATTGAGCAGAGAACAAAGTTGCTCCAGAAGAGCACATGGCTAATCCTCAAGTTCCGCCCACTCAGCCCCCAGTTGGGAAGCCCAAGCTGTCCGTGCCACACAGAAATAAATCCCCTGTGGCCTGGCACAGGCACATGTGGAAATTGCCGTTTAGGCTTCAGTGTCACCGTGAGTGAACTCTGAGTGAAACGCAAAGCCTGCTTCCTCAACATAAATATTATCTTACAAGATGAAAGAGAAATCATTGCACAGTTGTGTCCTGTGTCTTACTCTGTGGCATATCAAGTCATGTTCCACTGCTTATCTCAGAACTGCTCCATTGCTTAATAAAAGCTTGCTCTCAGCTTTTCATGTCCTCAACCAGAATAAGTAATAAGGGACTTACCCTCTTATTCACCCTCTTCCTCCGAGATCTGAGTCAATACATATCCAGATGCCCTTCCTTACAGTCATACATACATTCCCCTTTATTAGCTGGTCAGTTGTACCTTCACCCAAAGGGTTAGGTTTTCTGATCTTTCTCCCAGTATTTGTTTTACCTCTGCTGAGCCCTGTCACTCTCTTATGTTTCCTGGCCAGTCTCTGGCCGTTCATCTTCTCTGCCCTTGACTGTCTTTGCTCCCCCATTTATCTCCCCGTGGTTGAAACATAGGCGAAACAAAATGCTGCAAGACAGGGGAAAGCTAAGAAGCTGTCTTTCTGCCTGGGGCAAGGGAAGGCCCCTGAGGAGGTGGCAGTTGAGCAGGGGTTTAGCAGGCGCATGGGATGTGGAGAGGTCTGGGAGGAGGCCCTTGCAGAGAGAACTGCACAAGGTGCCAAGCACTGCCCAACAGTCCTTGCCAGAAAAATAATTGCCTTAACTACTCAGACATGGAATCAATTGCACAAATGCCTTGTTTCCGGGACATTTTTCCCAACATCAGGAAGTGAATGGTTTCATCTAGGAGACTGGAATTTTGTTCTTATTATTAAATAAGCTTTATTTTCAATTCTTATGTCTGTTTTAACCAAATGATTCCGAACTGTGTCATCTCCCACATCATTTTTAACTGTGCTTTTTCTTGAGGAAGGTTCGGCAATGAGCCAGATGTACTAAAACAAAAACATGAGTTCATCATTCAACAAAGTCTTTTCATTACAGATGATTGTCAGAATTTTCCCATCCATTAAAGGAGGTTCTTTTAAGAGACACTGGGAGCAAAAAAAAAAAAAAAAAAGTGAATTATCTCAGTGGTTTAATTTATTTATTCAAAAATAGCCATAGAATAAATAGATGGAAAGAACCCTAGACACCATTTGCCTTTATATTATAGGCAAGGAGTCTAGGAATGAGAGACCTCAAGAAAGGTGCCCAAAGTCACGTCACTGACCTAAAGGTCGTTTCATGCCTTACTCTCCCAGCCCCCACCCCTCCCTTCTCACGCCTCCTCACTCAGATGTCACAGAAAGTGTACCATAGACCACAAAAGCTTTCTTTCACAATGTTGTTTTAAAAGTCACCTCAATTGAAATGATTCCAGAGTGCCATTTATATTTAAGCTTAGAATTACGTAAAAGATTTGAATTCTTGGAGTTACAGTCCAATGAGCAATTCTTTACTTGGTAGAACATTTTTATTGAAGATGTTAAGGAGGGTGTGACTAATAGGTTCCAGTATTTGGATTCTATCAGTGAATAGTGTTAACCTATTAATCAGCCTTGGCCTTTCTACATTTTAAGGTCAGTCTTTATAGTTATCACAAGACTTATTTTCTTTGCTTTAGGGTACTTTTGACTTCAGTAACACTGCTGTCTATATATTCAATCAACCTGCTGTTGATCTGTTCAAAGGAAACAGGTAAGCTGTTTGTAAAGCCAAAGTGATAAATTCTCACAGTGACATTTTGAACAAATGATACTCTCCCTGTTCAACAACTTGTTTATTAAAGAAAAGCAGTACTTTGACCTGTTGTCGCTGGAAGACCTATAGTGGTATTTACTTAGTAGATACAGGAACATATAAATGAGCTTGTTATGAATAGTAAGCAAATAACATTGCAATTTAAAGAGAACCCTCAAATATACTTGCTTTTCTAGTTTAAGATGACTTCATTTTAAAGACCTTGGTTTTTCCTCAAGTGTTTATAAATTCAGACCAAGGATCCCATGCTTTTATATTATAGGCTCCAAGGTTTTAAAAGTAAACAGAGCTTTCATTCTCTTTTGTGCATAGTCCAAGGAGAAAATGTGACTCCCAAGCGATGTGGGCGTCAGTGTGCTGTGAAAGGACCTTAAGTTCTCTGGGCAGTGTAATACCTGACATGTTTATTTTCTATTCCTGGGACACTGGATTATGTTTGTAATACTTTGACTTTTACGTTAGCTAAAACCACATTGGCCAACCATTACTGTATATAGATGACTCCATTTAACTGGAACATTTTGTAATAAACTGTGGATCTAACCATTGTCTAGTTTAAACATCAGTCTTATGAAAGAATAAACAGAAGTTTAATTATAGTCTAACCCAATTTCTTTCTGTGAACCTTTTGAAAAATGTGAGCTGAACTGTTACAAAAGAAGCATAAACCCATTTTTTAATGAATGGTTTAACATTTTAGTATTTGTTGAGATGAGCCAGTTGAAGACTTTAGAATTTTGCTATAGCCAAATTATTCTCTCGAAAGAATTATCTGCTGCTTTTTTTTGTGAGTGTCAAATCTCTGAAATAAAGGTCAAAATTCTAATGTTGTGGTTATTACATGTTTTTATGTTATTATATTTAGAACCCACAAGGCATTGTTGGAATATTATTATTCCTTGTTAGCCTCATCAGTTCAGGTAATTCATTCAAAAGAAACCTTTCTTCCCAGCCATCAGGGTTTTTATTTTTAAAACAAATTTTTATTTTAATGATATACACCAGACCTGAGAATAAAATTAGAGTGGGACTTTCCCCCCAAGTAAAGTAGGGAAATTTTTGAGATAATTAAAATAAAAATAAGGCTTATGACCTAATCATTTACTTGTAATGTTTTGTAGCCAACCTGAAAAAAAAAAATGGTGCTCATGTCTGACATTTTTAAAAGTCAACAAGTTGTTTTTGTTTTGTAATGAGAATGCCTTAATCCTTACAAAACCAAGAAGACTATGTATATGATTTTTGATAAAGACACAGTAACTTGGGGAATATTCAAGAGAATGGTGAAATCTTGGCTATTTTTAATGTAGGGAACTCATCACTTTTTCTGTTCTCATCTATGGTTTTTTAAACAGGCTGCATGGTTTATGAAAAGCTGGGAGAACAGGTCTTTGGTACCACAGGGAAACTTGTCATCTTTGGAGCCACCTCCCTACAGAACACTGGAGGTAAAAAGATTGTTTTTTCTATACATTAAAGTTGTGAATGTTATTACTATTTTTTCTAATCTTAGTGGTTGGGTGGCCACATGAATTTTAACACAATTCAATTTTAACACAATTTAGCAATTCTCATTGCTAAAATTGTGCAATGAAAGTGAAGCAGAGACAGTAGTCACTTACAACCAGTTACACTTACAACCAGGGTACTTGGACAGTGTCTACAGCCATCTTTATGTCCTACTGAAGGTTAGTCTAGAGACAGTCTGGTCATCTTTGTATAGCTTGCAACATGAGCCTCAGTATCTCCTTTCTAAAAATGTTCTCATTTTCTTCTAGCAATGCTGAGCTACCTCTTCATAGTAAAAAATGAGCTACCTTCTGCCATAAAATTTCTAATGGGAAAAGAAGAGGAATTTTCGTAAGTTAGACTGTTGTTTAAAAGATAACTAAAATGTTTTTAATTGAAATGAGGGCTAATAACCTAAGTTTTTGTTTTATGAAGACTGCAGGAACAGAATTTTCCCTAGGCTGTTTTTTCTTGGTTTGTTGTTTCTAGGGGTTTATAAATGAAGGAAGCAAGGAGAACCGTTTGAATCTGAGCATTTAAAAGATAGATTCATCAGCCGTGCTATAGACGCTGAGTCCTGCAACTTCCCAAGAGCTTGAAATCGACATCTAGTTTCTCTGAAATAGAACAGATATGGAGTATTTCTAATGCAGAAATAGAACATGCAAAATTAAGACCCAAAATTCTTCCTTAAAGAAGAGACAGAACATTTTGGGAGCAGAATTGACATGAGCCAACCTCGTTAAAGATGTAGCCAACCTTGGAAAATGTTGCCTCTGCATTTGGCACACTGCTGTGTTTTGACTACCTCTTGTTCAACAGTTCTTATTAGTCTTAGTTTCTCTGTCTTCTTTCAAGGGAGAATTGTAGAAACCAGAGTGCCTAGTGTTCTAGCATCAGGATTCAAGGTCAAATACAAGCGATTAGGGAGTAAGCAATGCCTACCTGTGGTGGCTTATTTTTTGACGATATTCACCAAGCCAAGCAAAAAGGAACTTTCTCTTTAAATAATTGATAAGACAAGTTGTAATTTGACAAAACGTAATGTGTGCATTCAGCTTTGAAGTCATATAAATAATTCAGAGGAATGGCACACATAGCCAGTGGGGGAGAGCAGGGGGAAAGAAGTATCTCTTCCTCGGTCACATGGAGAGACAGATGATAGTAAATGATTAGTGGTTGGCTTAAAGTGTTTGGATAAAATCGAATAATAATTACCATTAAAAAAATTTTTTTTTAATTTTTAAAAATATTGTGAAATTTTCCTTGTGAGAAAAAAAAGTCGCTTTCTAAGAAAATATGGCTATCTGCTTCAATGCCTTTCAGAGCCTGGTACGTGGATGGCCGCCTGCTGGTGGTGGTCGTTACCTTTGGCATAATTCTCCCTCTGTGTCTCTTGAAGAACTTAGGTAAGATCTTGCTTTTATCACAGTCTCTATAGCACTCAGATGAATCAGAAACCTAATAAAAACAAACAACTTTGCTCCCTACTTTGACTTGCAGGGTAAAGATTGAATAATAAATTGTAAGTATTAATGAGGCATGACTTTAATAGGGGATTAAAAACACTGGCTCATATGTGACTTTGTAAGCAGTCCCTCTTCTAAGCCATGGAAGGGTAAAGGGGGTCCTGGGGCCAGCAGCAGAAAATGCTCTGTCTAAAAGCCCAAAGTCCAAAAAATGGAATTCTCCTCATAGAAGGTCTTACACATTCTGATTGTTTAGATGGACAGAATTTCATAGCTAATACCAAGACAGAAAGTGGCTTATATTTTTACCCAGAGGAGAAGGGGACCACAGAGGACAAGATGGGTGGATGGCATCCCCAACTCAACGGACATGAGTTTGAGCAAGCTCCAGGAGATGGTGAAGGACAGGGAAGCCTGGCAGTCCATGGGGTTGCAAAGAGTCAGTCAGGACTGAGTACTGAACAGGCAAAAATTGATATTATGAATCAGTCTTAAACGATCAGAGTCTAACCAGTCTCAATGATTTGCCTCACTGAAGGGAGAGAGAGAAGTGAAAAGTGGTAGATGATCACTAAGCCATATCCACTTGGCTTTGACATTTTTGCATGTGTGCTTATATTTGGAGACAAGAATCCCTGATGTTATGAAAATTTCATGTGTGAAATAATGCAGCCAGACCTCTATCCAGTCTAATGGCACTGAAATGCATTTCCTTATAATTCTGGGCTCATTCGAGGCAGACATCTCAAGTTCTTACCACACCTCTGTAGCTGTTCTTTTAGACCTATAAGTGGATTTTTTCTTTAAAGCTACTTAATTTTCTGGTTTCTGAGTCTCTGTTTAAGCTTTTCTGTGTATACATAGCTCTTTTTCATGCTAGTGGAGAAGGACTCTTCTCCCCCAGAGGTGAGCACCGTGCAGCCCCCAGAGACCACTTAACTCTGCCTTTCTGGAGCTTATGGTGCTCAGAGATCTCCCAGGCATTCTAAGGGGAACAAGGTCGAGTGCCTTGGGTGCTCAGTTTATCCCTAGAAATCACTTCATCTCTTCTGTGCATATTCAGTATGTACACAATAGGTACATAATCAAGAACTATTGAGTGGATCAAGGAGTAAATGGATTTGGCTATAGGAATTCATTAGAATACGGCAGCAGAGACCGATAGCCAAATTTGGGAGGCTCTTTTCCCCTGGACTCTGAAAATCTGCATTCTCTAGTGTGTCAGGAAGAACTGGAATCAAAGCACATACTACTGTATTGTTTTAATTTAAAGTCACCATTTTTTGCCAAATAAGATAGCCCTATCAAATAGAAAATCTTATATTCATATTAGCATGTATGGATATTATTGGAACCCTAAACTGTGCTTGAAATAATGCATTGAAAGAGGTGATGGATAAAATAATAATTCTTTAAACTCTTTTTAGGTTATCTTGGCTATACTAGTGGATTTTCCTTGAGCTGTATGGTTTTTTTCCTAATTGTGGTAAGTGCTGGTTGAAATGGTTGGCCTGGTTTTGCCATAGTACGATGCTACGTAATAATTACGCATTACTGGGCTTTATTTGACAAAGTTTGATTGTTTCTCCTTTTTTTTTTTAATGCCAGGTTATCTACAAGAAATTTAAAATTACCTGTTCTGTTCCAGAGCTAAATTCAACAATTCCTAATTCAACAAATCCGGACATGTGTACGCCAAAATATGTTACCTTTAATTCAAAGGTAAGTTTCTTGTCCTTTAGATATAAAAATAGGGGTGTTTTTACAAAGGACATTGTGTTTCTTAAACTTGTTTTAATTAAACTGTCTTTGATGCGTTGATTCTCAAAGGAACAGGGTACCACAGGTTTCAAATGCCACAGTCCATTTAATGACCTTGAAGAAATATACAGATGGTGTACTTCATGCTCCCCTTTACCCAGTTTAGTGTAGGACAACCTAAAGTATTCTCTGTGAAAAGCTCTTTCTGCACAATTATCTCAGCTCTGCTATTTCTTATAGTTCTTTAAAAACAAATTAATAACATCCTTAGCCCACTGTTTCTTCTTTTCTTAAAACTAATTTTTTAATAGGAGGTACTTCCTTTACAATGTTGTGTGGATTTCTGCCGTACAACTTGAATCAGTCCTGATATGTGTCTACGCCTTCCCTTTGAGCCCCCCTTCCACCCATCCCCATCCCACAGCTCACTGCTTCTGTCTCGTGCTGACAGAAAGGAACACCTCAAACTTCCCCAGCTTGCACAGTTGAAATATAGACCCCACCACAAATTGGCACTTCAGGAACATTCATACGACATATTGGGGAAGGGTAGACTATGGAGACAGTCAGGCTTGGATTTGAATTCTCAGGCAAATTGTCAACCCCATTTGTAAAATGATGACTCTATTGTGTATCTTACAGGGTTTCTTAGAATGTGCCTGATACCTTGCTTGGGCAAAATTATAGCATGAGAAAAGTTACTTTTCCCTTCTTCTCTGCCAGCTTCTTTTTGCATAAGAAGTTACTATCTTGAATTATCTTTTTCTATTAAACTAATTTAGTTTGATCTGTCACCTGCTGTCTTTTAACTCTGAAAGGTACCCTAAAGTAGTGAAGTAGTTTTCTTTTAAGAAAGTCATTTTCTTTTTAGATCCATATTTAAGTCTGACTGATGCACCCCTTATAAAGCAGAGAGCAGTGAAACGAAGGTGCATGTTCTGGCTGTGTTGCCTTGCCTGTCTTGGAGGGAGCCAGGAGAACAGTGCTGGTCTGTCTCAGGATTGTGGGGACTCAGTGAAATAACAGAGGAAAGTGCTTGTAACCAGCTAGTGCCACATTAATACAGGTGATGCAACGCCTGGGGAACGTAAAATACAGCGTAGGTGAGCTTGGCTGTAAAACCCCTCTCTGCCAAGTGCATAATGGCTCAAGCTAGATAAGCTGTCTTAGAAAAGCTGCTCCTATTTTAGATACCAAAGCTCCCCTAATAACCAAATAATCCAAGGATTCTGAAGGGCTGTCAGATAAAAAGACAGCTCAGAAATACTGGAGCAATACAGTTTTTATGGTAAAATGCCTTTCCGTAACGTTTATTTTTTCCTCTCAAATAGACCGTGTACGCTTTACCAACAATTGCGTTTGCTTTTGTCTGCCACCCGTCGGTCCTGCCAATTTACAGTGAACTTAAAGAGTAAGAGATTTGTTTAATTTTTTTTTTCAAACTGAATCATTTTACAGCCCCTCATTAATAGGCAAGTGCTGTATCAAAATAAATGGACTCATATCATGAACTTCCATAGCCCAGCTTCAACATTTACTTTGTCATTCTTGAGCAAGACACAAACCTGCAGTATATTTTGTCCATAAATGTATAAAAAGCATTTATTATGTGGGCTTTTTCTTATTAATTTGGTTTTTCAAATACTGTGTTACTCAAGAGAGTTCAAGTGTTTGTGTTGCTTTATATCACTTGTGATTAGTTTGCAAATGAATAATGGTAATCTTCAGATTCATCTGTGAACCACTGAATACATTGTATATGATTTGCCTTTTGGTTTAGTTGGAGGCTGGTAAAACAGGCATGAAGAAATGAATGTTTTAAGACCACAAACTGGACAGAAGAATATTGTTGTTCATTTTCAACTATTACAGTGATTATGGATTTGTTTTTGATTGCTCTTCTAAAGAAAATGGAAGGACTGCTTATGAATTCCCTAATGGGTTCTCTTCTTAGCCTCTCTTATTATCAGACTTTCTACATAAAAATATTTATCATGTCATAGTCTCTTTTTTGAGATAACTGGTTTACAACTTATATAGGTTTCATGTGTACAACCTGATATTTCTACTTCCATACACACTACGTCCTGCTCACAAAAATATAGTTTCCATCCGTCACCATACAGTGGATCTCCTTTACCCATTTCGTCCTCCCTCTTTCCTTTCCCTGCTGGTAACCACGACTCTATTCTCTGTAGCTACATCCTTGTAAATTTACTCCTAGATATTTTATTCTTTTTGTTGCATTTATAAGTGGATTGTTTTCTTAATTTCTCTTTCTGTTCTCTCATTGTTAGCATATAGAAACATGGCAGATTTTTGTGTGATTTTTGTACCTTGCAACTTTACTGTACTTGTTTATTATCTCTAATAGTTTTTTGGTGGAGTCTTCAGGGTTTTCGGTGTATAAAATGATGTCACCTGCAAATAGTGACAGTTTTACTTTCTTCTTTCCAATTTGGATGCTTTTTATTTTTTTTCTTCCCTAATTGCTCTGGCTAGGACTTCTGCTATTAGGCTGAATAAGAGTGGTAAGAGTGGGCATCCTTGTCCTCTTCCTCATTTTAGAGGGATAGCTTCCATTTTTCATCATTTAGAGTGATGTTTGCTGTCGGTTTGTCATTGCTGATATTTTGTTGAGGATTTTTACATCTATATTCATCAGAGATATTAGCCAGCAATTTTCCTTTTTGTGTTTTCTTTGTCTGGTTTTGGTATCACAAAGATTTTGGCCTCATAACATGTTACGAACCATTCCCTCCTCTTCAGATTTTTGGAAGAGTTTGCAAAGGATAGGTATTAAATCTTTGAATGTTTGGTAGAATTCACCAGTGAAGTCCTCTGGTCCTAGACTTCTGTTCTTCCAGAGGTTTTTGAAGACCGCTTCAGTCTCTGTACTAGTGATGGGTCTATTCATATTTTCCGTTTCTTCATGATTCAGTCTTGAAAGGTTATATGATTCTAAGCGTTTGTCCGTTTCTTCTAGGTTGTCCAGTGTGTTGGCATATAACTTTCATAATACTCCCTTGTAGTCTCTTGTATTTCGATGGTGTCTGTTGGTACTTACTCTCTTCTGTGTCTGATTTTATTTATCAGGGCCTTCTGTCTTTTTTTCTCTGTAAGCCTAGCTAAAGCTTTGTCAATTGTGTTTGTCTTTTCAAAGAATCAGTTCTTAGTTTCATTGATCCTTTCTGTTATCTTTTTAGTTTCTATTTTATTTATTCCACTCATTTTTATTTCCTTTCTTATACTGACTTTGGACTTTGTTCTTCTTTTTCTAGTTTCTTTAGGTGTCAGGGTAGATTGTTTGACATTTTTCTTGTTTCTTGAAATAGGCATCATGGCATAGTCTTAAGCTCAGAAAAGATATACAATATAGTTATCTATTTCCATTTTGAAAGAAAGATGATGTTACTCAGGATTGAATTCACTCATGATTGTTCCTCTTTCATTTTAAATTGATTCATGACTAAGTTTTGAAGTATTTACATCTACCTATCTTTGCATACATTAGTCCTACTCTATGATCTTACATTTAAGATATTTAAACATAAGATAATTAAAAGATATCTTTGGCATCTTTTAAACTTAATAGTTCTGCTTTTAGTTTGTAGTTGTCTTATGTGGGTACTTCTCAATTTGTCTTGTGTTCCATACTTCCTGTTATGACACAGTCAAATGTCCTGCTTCTTGGTGGCCTACTCTTGAGTACAAGTCTTGGAGATTAATTGTTTGGGCAGCTAAAGAAACTTAGAGGTTCATGCAAACTCCCAAGATAAACTTGACCTAGGAGAGAAAGAGAGAGCGTTTCATTATCCCAGCTGTGAGTTTCTGGGCACTCATTGCTGTGAAGACATACAGGCTTCCCTGAGGCTGTGTGAGTGCATGCGTGCTTAGTCGCTTCAGTCAAGTCTGACTCCTTGCATCCCCGTGGCCTTCAGTCTGCAGGCTTCTCTGTCTATGGGATTTTCCAGACAAGAATACTGGAGCGGGTGGCCATGCCCTCCTCCAGGGGATCTTCCCGACCCAGGGATGGAACCAGTATCTCCTGCATTGCAGGTGAATTCTTTACCCACTGAGCCACCTGGGAAACCCTCCCTGAGGCTATTCGATGGGAAAATCAGACCTTAAATAGCAGCTTTAGTGACAGAACTCCCAGTCAAATTCTAGCTCAGTGCCTGATCTCTGGAGCCAAGGAAACAGCATTGGAACTTATTCTGCCTTTTTCCTGTGCGTCCTGAGTGTGGAGATAGTATCAAACAAATGTTAAAAAAACACTCTCTGCCCTTCAGATGAGAACTCAATATTCTTCCAAAAGAATGAGGAAGAACATTCAAGGCATTGTTTGTTCCATGGCTCTTTCTCTCTCAATACCCAGTCAGTGTAAATAAAGTTATTGGAAACTGGCATATTTGCTGTAATTACTGGGGGTAATTATAGCAGCTCAAGTCAGCCCAAGCCTGTTAGAAAGAAAGTTAAGTTCCATTCTTCAGGGTTAATATTTGTGTTTACATTCAATAACATGGTTTTTAATTTTTCAAATTTCTTTTTCTTTGTTTTTAGTCGATCACAGAAAAAGATGCAGATGGTTTCAAATATCTCCTTTTTCGCCATGTTTGTTATGTATTTCTTGACTGCCATTTTTGGCTACTTGACATTCTATGGTAAGTACCTTCTGTCAGTACCTAAATATAGGTATTAGTAAGTAAATTAGTAAAAATCAGTATCAAAATATGTACTGATATTTCAATGTGATAACCCCCAAAAGCAACAAATCTATCCATTGATTTTACTGATCTTTTCTTCTGCTTAAAGCAAATGGCTATGGTTCCTTTACATATTCATGCTGACTATGCAATAGAATAATTACCATAATTTTTTCTCCTAATACTGTCCTTAAAAAAAATGCATTTTATAAGCATGTCACCTTTACTAAGGAAGGTTTAGAACTGTATCAGTGAAGGCTTTCCTAATTGCTGTTGTGAACTGGGTCATTTTCCATTAATAGAAAAGAGAGACAGAGATAGATTTGGAAAGTGAGAAAGAGTAGAGTGCTACACTCATGACACTGTGCGTTAATTAATAATAAAACACCTGATTGTTCAGCAGCAGGTGGAGCTTTGCTTTAATATGAAGCAATGACAGAGTTAAATGAAATCTGAAAAAGAACAAAGTTTCATTTGTAACTTTTATTGACCCCGTATGAATAGTCTACCTTACTGCTCCTTCATCCTCTTCTATTCCAATCATCCTGCAATTTTATTTAACATCTTTCATTATCATTACAGTTTGGGAGCTGGTTTAAATTTGAATACGTAAATTTCACATTACATTCTCTATGAAATAACATTTCTTGGGGGCACTTTTTTTCATAAACACAAATGTCTCAAAATTTAAACACATTTGAGATGATTAATTCGGCCTGGAAAGGCTTCCCTGATTATACAGTTGTATTATTACCATTACCACAAGCCTCACAGCTTGTGAGACCGTAGTTCCCCCACCAGAGATTGAACCCAGCCTTTGGTAGTGAAAGCACTGACTCCTAACCACTGGACCTTCAGGGAATTCCCTAATTACCATTTTCACAAGCAATGGAGAAGAGCATTGTCTAATGAATCCATAAATACCACATTTAATTTCTGCATAAAGACAGTGTTCTCAAGTTTCCTGAAGAGTTGCAGGGCTTGGGGGTGGGTAAAGGGAGGGAAAGAGAGAGAGAGCCTAATATTAGTTGACTGGTCTCACTGTTGCCTTGTTTAAGCTATGATTTTTTTGTGGCAAATCCATTTTTTTCCCACATAGAATAGAATATCAAAACCTTTCAATACTCTTGCTGCTGCTGATGCTGCTGCTAAGTCGCTTCAGTCGTGTCCGACTCTGTGCGACCCCAGAGACGGCAGCAAGAAAAAAAGCTAAGCTACTTTTAGATGGTTATGAATTTTGAATCAAGGAAATTAGAACTAAGGAGATTTTTATTATAATCTAGGATCCTTTTTCTAAAATTGAGACCTATCTCTGGCCCAGACTGTTAAATGGAACTGGAATTCCACACCCTGAACCTTGAGATGGGAAGGGAACTATCTCTTGTCAAAGGAGTGGATTTTTGAGTTGGAGACAAAATGGCAGAGTAGAAGGACCTTGAGCTTAGCTCCTCTCCAGAGCACATCCAAATTACAACTAACTGCTGTATAGTCATTGATTAAAAAAAAACAGGAGTGGGCCTTCCTCGGTGGTCCAGTGGCTAAGACTCCATGCTCCCAATGAAGGGGGCCTGGGTTTGATCCCTGGTCTGGGAACTAAGTCCCACATGCCACAACTAAAGATTCTACACACAGCAACTAAGACCTGACATAGTCAAATAAGTAAATAAAAATAAATATTTAAAAAACAGCAATTATTCTTTAAAAAAGGGCAGGGGTGAGCTTTTTCTTGCTCAGTGACTGCTTTTCTAGCTTTGCTTGTCTTTGAAGTGACACTTTCTAAAGTTCAGTGTTAAGAAAAAGTTCAAAGTGGTATATAAGTTTTATGAGGAAAACATATCTGGAAGAGGAGAATGCGTTCCTTGCAGCAGTGAAGTTCCATGGGCACTTCTGCTTGGACGTTGAGTGATAACAGAAGTCTTTGAAAGAGGCTGGAGGTGGCCTGCAGCCCACTCAGCGAGACTGAGGCTTATGGGCATTGTTGGATGAGTGGCACCAAGTTGAAGAGAATCTAGATGAAGAAGGGCTTTGTGTTTCAGCCATATGGTATGCCTAACCTCAGCTCACTCCTAGGTTTAGTTTAGTGTAAATTACACTCTGTGTAATTTCTGGTGATTACTCTTACACTCCTTTTTGCTGCAGGTATGGACAGGTGGGGCATGTCTCACATGGGGACTTTGCTCTCCAACTTTATAAATTGTTGAATAGACACTTCAGTTCCCAGAGCATTGCTTTCCTTGCCTTCTTTAGTTTACAGATCCTTTGTGGTTCAGGAAACCCATCACTCCATGATAATTCTTTTGTCTTGTTTTAATGCCTTTTCACATTCCGCCTCATTTTAGAAAGCGTGCAGTCCGACCTCCTCCACAAGTACCAGAGCAAGAACGACATCCTTATCCTGACGGTACGGCTGGCAGTCATCATGGCCGTCATCCTCACCGTGCCCGTGTTGTTTTTCACGGTGAGTAAAAGGCCTCAGTGCAACCTGACTAAAAGCTGAGGGCTCCTCTTCCGTGCTGCCTTCAGGAGCCACTTGCAGATCAAGGCTGCTGTGGGGAATTCCTGCATCATTGAAACTGCCTCAGGGAAGGATCTCAAAGGTCTTTGGAAAGAAAGTGGTATCAGTGAGTTAGGGTAGCTTTCTGACGGATGAGTCAGTTCTGATTAGTCTATCCCTCTTCCTTACAGAGAAATGTAGGTAGACTATTTGACTCCCAGTCATCCAAGACAGGGCAATATAGAAGGACCAGAAGAGAGTGCTCAGTCACAGATTAAATAGAAACTGTCCCCCACCCCCCGCCCCCTGCAAAAGAAAACTACCTACTCATAAAGAAAAGGACTTTCCATCTTATGTCCAGCCCCCTGGTTTGTCAGACGTTTAAGCCATCTATAAACTCACGAGGTGTGGACTGACCATGTCCAAATGCCTACGCCCCAATCCGTCCATAACTGATGAGAAACACGAAAGGCATCAAGCTGGAGGCATGACAGGACTTTTGCTTTCTTTTTCTGCAGGTTCGATCTTCTTTATTTGAACTGGCTAAGAAAACAAAGTTTAATTTATGTCGTCATGTCTTGGTGACCATCCTACTCCTGGTTATTATCAACTTGTTGGTGATCTTCATACCCTCCATGAAGGATATTTTTGGAGTCGTTGGTATGGCTTTCTGACCTGCTGCTTATTCTATGATAGCTGTTTAGAAAGTTAAACTTTCACAATGATAACCTCGATTTTTCTTATTTTCCAGGCGTTACATCTGCTAATATGCTTATTTTCATTCTTCCTTCATCTCTTTATTTAAAAATCACAAGCCAAGATGGAGACAAGGGAACTCAACAAATTTGGGTATGTCTCATGCCAGCCACTCTCATTTTTCTGGTTTGTTTTTCATGGAACTATGCCAGGTAAATAGTCCATCTCCATCATCTAGTACTTACAGTGACCTCAGAAGGAGGCAACCATACTAGTGTTTGCCCATTTGGGAGATTTGAAATGTCATATCAGGATCTTCTCCATTCCCTCAAAATATCTTCAGGTTCTGCTCCTTTTGTGTCAGAGTGGCCAGCCAAGAAATTAGACATTGATCATCCTGTGTCTCTCCAGGGTGATGCCTTGTCATTAGCAAGATCTGAAGTGGAAAGGGACTCAAAAATTTTCTGCGGTCCACTGTTTCTGTATAGTCCCTGGTCCTGTAACTCCATCCTTCAGCCCAGGGAACCTGCAGTGCCTTAATTGAAACAGCTTAGTTAGCATTGAGTCTTTTTATAATTTGACAGAAATGCCTTGAAGCAACAGACCCGGATTCAGAAACTACCTTTCTATATTGGAATTCTTGTTTCCAGGTCTGGTGAAGTTCAAGGGCATCTTGAAGGTGGTGCACTTGGAGACAGTGAGGGAAGCAGGGGTGAAGTGGCTGCTACATGAGTACTTTCTGGAGCACCATTATGTTTGGCCTCGGAGAAGGCTTCTCAGCCGCCCTCCCAGATAGTGTGAGCACTCCAATCACAAACGTTACCTGAGTCAGCAGACCCCAGTGAGGGGCGTAGGCACGGGGGAACATCCCTGTGTATTTAGAGGAAGCATCGTTGATGCCACTGGAGCATCTGCTTCCCCAAAAGGACTATCCCTAAAGCCATAAATCTCAAATCCTTCTAAATCTGACCAGTGGGGGCTTCATGAGGATAGAGAGGAAGGAGCCATCTTCTGGTCCCAAACTTTTGTTTTTTGGGGAGGTTTTTGACTAAATTTTGGCAGTTAGCTTAAGATTCAATCTGACAGTGGTGGAGACCTACTGATCACCAATCTCTGGGCCTCTCCAACCTTGCTCCTGTTATAAAACCACTGGGAGGATCTACCAAATAGCATTAAACAAGAGATCCAGTCTATGTAGGGGCTCACTGGGAGTTACACCAGACCGCTGATGGTGAGCCTGGATGCAACCCTTTCAACCCCACTCTCCACCCCCTCCCCTTCCCATAACTCTGTCTCCTCCTCCAGACTCCAGTCTAGCCCGCCCTGGCTGTCTTGACACTTCATCCTTCTCCTTGAATTTCAGCTCTCATTGGAAACTCTGAACACCAAACAATTTAAAAGCTTGTGTTCTCCAGATTTTAGATTTAGTAATCTGCCCCCTGGGCCTTCATCAACCCTTGAAAGCACTTAATTTTGTATACTCATTTCCTGTCTCACTCGATCAAATCTACTCTGCTTTTAGATATCCTTTTAACACTTTTTCAAACAGAAATGTTTACCTGCCAGTGATAAACTAGGCTGGCTGATGACATGACCTGTATGTTGTTGAAGGATGATCTTTTTCCTTCGTTCCATGAAGTCAAAGAGCAGAATACAGAGGATGGTTGTGCACAGCTAGTTTTTCTTAGTTGCCCATCCTTGGAGAATCAGGTACACACAACTTTAGAAAGAATCTCACAGTTCAGTAATAGATGTAACCAACCAAATAAAATATGAGGGGACATGAAAAGAGAGGGAAATCATTTTTGTTTTTCCCGGGTATACATGGGAAATGTTTGCTTCCCTGAAAATAACCCTTGCCTTTCTGTTACTCCAGGCTGCCCTTTTCTTGGGTCTGGGAGTATTGTTTTCCCTGGTAAGCATTCCCTTGGTCATCTACGACTGGGCCTACTCATCAAGTGGTGACGAAGGCCACTGAGACCAGCTGAGAAAAGCAGTCAAGTTATCACGCATCAGCAACCCTTCATCACTTCCTCTGCAAGTTTACAGAAGCAAACAGAAATTTACAAGATAGACAATGAAATAATACTTTGGTAGCAAAACAAGAGACCTGTTTCTATCATGGTTCATCCTTCTCCAGGATTGGGGATCAATTTTAAGATTGTCGATTTTTTTGGTTCCAAATTTCATGCAATCATATTTTCCAGTACTTTTCACAGTTGATTGTTTTTCACTCTACTAACTATTTTTTTGTGATTTCATCGTCTTAGAACTCTGAAGACGTGATCATCCATCATGTTTATTTATTGTACATCCAGATTCTGAAATAATTTTCCTACTGATGTTCAGCTTATATCTGTACCTTTTTAGCAGAGAAAAGAATCTTGAATTGTATATATTTATTTTGCTTTACAGAAAAAAATGGTTTCGTAAATAATTTGCCTATTTTGGTTAAAATAGCACATAGGGATAATCAGATGAGAGTCACAGGGCACATACCCTTGTTGGATCAGAGAATGCCCAATATTTGAGGCAGTTCTGATCACCTGGCAGGCGAGCTTCAGCAGCTCATGGCCTCACTGGCATTCCATCCACTCTGTGCAGAGACCTTCTCTGGTGAGTGTTCTCAGCTCAGAAAGGGGTGGGAATGATTCTTACCTTGGTAAATACACTGAACTACACATCTGGGTTATCTAGCAAATGAAGTTTTGTTTCCCTCTTTGTGTCAAAGTTACTCTATATAATCTGAGTCAGCCTTTGTTGGGGAAGACCCACGACACCTTTATAACAAATTGAGAAACAGAAGTCCTACAAAAAGATTGTCCAAAATGTATGAGGAAATATTTTTCAGATGCAGATAACCTTCAGCCCAACATCTGTATTGTTGAAGGGGGAAAAACATTGTCTTAAATTATAAACCCAGCAGCTTCTACTCATGTCCATCAGCTTTTTGCACAGAAAATCATATGTATCTAACCAAGGATGATCTAGGGAAAGTAAGTCCTGTTTTATATTAGGTACTTTAGGGGGGTCTTTAAAAAATTTGTTTTATATCTATGAAAGTGAAAGTGTTAGTTGCTCAATTGTGTCCACCTCTTTGCAACCTCATGGACTGTAGCCTGCCAGGCTCCTCTGTTCATGGATTTCTCCAGGCAAGAAGACTGGAGTGGGTAGCCATTCCCTTCTTTAGGGGATCTTCCCGACCCAGGGATCGAACTGGTGTCTCCTGCATTGCAGGCAGATTCCTTACTGTCTGAGCCACCAAGGGAACCCAATCTGCCTGCAGTGCAGAAGACCCTGGTTCCATCTCTGGGTTGGGACGATCCCCTGGAGAAGGGAATGGCTACCCACTCCAGTATTCTTGCCTGGAGAAGTCCATGGACAGAGGAGTCTGGTGGACTATAGTCCATGAGGTTGCAAAGAGGTGAACACAACTGAGTGACTAACACTTTGTATCTATAAATTTAGGTTATTGTAAATACAAGATTTTTGTACCTTAAATAAGCCTCATTCCTATTTCTTCTCTACTAGCCATCCATCCAGTCTTGAAAAAAGAGCCTTCAGAGATGATTTTGAGGACAGCGTGGGATGAAAGCACTGTGTACCTTTCTCCCCCAAGATGGGGACTTTGGTGGCAGTGCTATCCCTCTCCTCATCCCTGGTCAAGGGTGGGCTGTCATTGCCCACCTGATGTGACCCACATAGGGGACAGAGTTGCTGACACTCTTACCCCAGCCCCTCTCCTAAAAGCCAGTGAAGGAAATTCCCGAGAGACTGTAAAAGCAGAGAAGTGTGGGGCACGGTAGCTTGAAAAGGCACTGGGGACAGGATAGAAACCCAGTACCACATTCCCCCTGTGCTGGGCCATCGCCTGTGCGTGGATTGTCTGTATCACACAATGAGAAGCATGTGACCCTGTGAGCTAGTCTCTTGAAACAGGGCTTGTGTTATATCTACATCCTGGTTGAATTCAACAAACACGTCAATTCACTGAACAGATTTCTTATCCAGAGATAAGTAGCCTCTAACCATAGGCTCTTGGCAGAGTTTTGAGGCACTTAACTCTGGGCTCTGTTCCTCCCGCACTGAGATCCCTGGAGGCCTCCATATTTACCAGGAGTAACACGGAACTGTCCCCTCCCCTTTACAGACTAATATCCCATACAGAAAGCAAGCATCAGGATCATTCCTGACCCTCTTGGGGGAAAAGGAAAGATTATTTTCTGCCTGTCTTAGTCGTATCATCATAGGTTCTAATGTCATGCTCCAGAATTACATCCACAGAGATTAGAGTTCAGGTATTTAGAAATGAGTACCTACCTATGTATAAATTCTTAACCCAGTGAAACCCACAGCCATTTCTGTCCTTCTCAGCAGTCTTCCATAGATAAGCAGAAGAGAAACTCAACCAAACAAGATGCCTGGCCCTTGGAGCTTATCCGGGGACACCCAATCATGTAATAGCTAGATAGTGGATGACCCTCCATTAAAAAAATACAAATTTCATTTGCAAGCTATATTAGGCTACTTCCCATTTTCTTCATTAACTTATAAAAATTCACTTTCTGCCCATATAGTTTAGAAGATTATCATTAGCTCTTGGGATGTATAGTGATATTTTTGGATCTTTGGAATTTATGTGTCAGAAGAGGGGATTTTTTAAATTATTTAAAATATGCTTATTTAGAGGAGGCTTGGGATGTGTAATGATATTTTTGGATCTCTGGATTTTATGTGTCAGAATGGGATTTTTTTTTTATTATTTAAAATATCCTTATTTAGAGGAGGCACTTGTTGATGTCTGCACTACTACAGGGTTTTAAAACCTTTGTACGTTTATTTAAGTTTATTGTTGACTGAATATAATAGACCCTACTGTAATTTGTCAGTGATTAATTTCATCATTTGCAGTCCATGGGGTCGCTAAGAGTCGGATATGACTGAGCGACTTCACTTTCACTTTTCACTTTCCTGCATTGGAGAAGGAAGTGGCAACCCACTCCAGTGTTCTTGCCTGGAGAATCCCAGAGACGGGGGAGCCTGGTGGGCTGCCGTCTCTGGGATCGGACAGAGTCGGACACGACTGAAGCGACTTAGCAGCAGCAGCAGCAGCTGTAAAGTGTACTGTTCTTATTCTTCTTGTTCAGAGTAGTGAACCCGTAGCCAAAAATACATGTACCACAGATGTTAGGTAGAATTTAAATCACACAGTCAAGTGCTGTACAAGTTTTTCTGCTATGTGAGTAGACTAACGAATTTTATACCTTAAGCCTTTGGGAGAAGCACACTTTCCTTGGGTAGATGGGATCTCAGCACCAGTGAACAGTGCTAGGTTCATGCTTTGGGGTATGAACTGTTCTCTAGTTGTAATAACATAGCACACTGCAAATCCCTAATTTCCTTCGTGTTACTTATTGGAAGTGAGGACAGCAGCATATGTACAGGAAAGAAATTCAGTCTTGTTAATCATAGGCAGTCCCCAATTTATAAGCTAGTGCAGAACCCCAACTTATAGGCAGAGCATAGTGCAGAACTGTCGGTTGGTTGTTTGCAACCTGGAATGTATTTTCCTTCAGAAACCAAGTTATACATAATGGTTAGGCCCCCAGACCAACTAGAAAAGATGATCTAAACTCATAGTTTAGCTGAAATAGGGTACTATATTAACAAGATTGCTAAAGAATCTAAGCAATGAATATGATTTTGTTTCTAGCAGATGTTTGCTCAGAGTTGCCGAGAATCCATCCCTCATGTTAGTGGAATCTGGATCAACCACTCCAATCTCACACTGCCTGCTGGGTGGTGGCACCAGAGTAGCCACCAATTAGAAGTGCCCAGAGTGGCCTACAGCTGGGTCCCCAGCAAAGGAAGGGGACCAGGTCCAGGGCAACCAGAGACCTCATAGGAGGAAGAGGGTTAAGAAGGATGAGGGGTCCTCTGATGGGCCATACATCACCAGGGACATTCTCCGCTGCTACCCCTTCTTTTCTCTGGAGGCTCAGGCCTGGCCTGCCTGCTTCTGTTTGTAGGACCTTTTGCTCCTGGAGTTTATCTCCTTCACTCCCACTACCATAAATGATGTCACTGTGTAGCTTCTCCTGCATGCCAGTCGCTGAAGCCAGCACACAGCACTTTTAATGGATTTAGTGCTAGGAAACCATAGTTTAACTGCCCAATAGTCAAAGAGGGGTAAAAACCTCTCTACCCACTTTTCCTCTTATATTTGCAGACTCTGTTGAGAAAGACATACATGGGTGATGGCCATGGAGTTTGGGGTGGACTAATGGCTGTGATAAGGTGTCATGGTATTTCAGAGGACACCTCAGACAGTCACCCCAGAATTAGCTTCTTTCTAGAGTTGGATTCAAGCCTCCAAGTCAGTGTTCCTCAAAGTGGGGATCCCCAGATCAGCAGCATCAGCATCACCTGGGAACTCGATGGGATGCATGTACTCAGGCCTCAGCCCAGACCAAATAAGATCAGAAACTTTGGAGGTGGAGCTCCAGCAAACTGTATTTTATAATCACTCCCAGTGATCTTGGCACAGGTCAAGTTAGAGACCCACACTGAGCCAATTCATCTCACCTTTTTCTCCCCAGTAGTCCTATCTGTCATTCTCAGACAGTGGTTCCTAGGACTTGAGGGATAAGAGTGGGAACCAGGACTTAGGGAGGGGAGAAATGCAGCCCCCTTCCTACTGGAAATGCTGGTACAGGTGCATCATTGCAAATAAGGCTGCCTGCACGTGGCCTGAGACACAGTAAGGTTAGAGTTTTGGCAGCTGTGAAGAAATGAAAATGAGGTGTTTCGGATTTTTTTTTTTTTTGAAAGCAATTAAAAGATCTACCTTTTGTTAGAGGAAATACTGAATTTAGGTCAGAAGTTTCTCTAGAATGTTTGGGTTCGTCATGTGATGATCAATCCTATCCTCCCTTTAAAGGGAGTTCTCTGCTGAGAGAGGCTACAGAAAAGCCTTTGAAAAGGTTAGTGCTCCACTCTTTCAGCGGATCAGAGTGCTGGATGGCACATCTTGTTGGGTTGGGGGTGGGGAGGAGATCGGTGAAATGATCAGGTATTTGATTTTATGCCTTTAGTGCAAAAGCCATCAGTTTCCCTCTGTTTTTCAATGGAAGTTGGCTTGAGGCTTAGGATGTAAACCTTAAGAATATAATTCCTGCATTCTAGTTCATGGTAAACTTCTATCCACTTTCAAATTAAAGACTGAGATTTTATCATTTGAGGATGTTAATGTTTTCCTTAGAAATGGCAAATCTGAGAATCTTTTAGCAACACCATTCCTGTAAAATACAGTGAATTATTTATAATGATCTAAGGTTTTCAGATACAAATTTGGGGACGGGGTGGCTAACAACTGAAAGATACCACTAAATCTTAAAGGAAAAGTTATTGAAAAGCATGTAAAATTCACAGGGCTCAGACCTCCTTCTTTAGAGTTTTCTGTAAGGAAGGACTGTGAAGCTGGGCCTATATGCATACAGGCTTGAATTCGTGTTTTTTAAAGGAAGAATCTATGCAGTTGAGGCTTATTGTAGGAAATACTTCATTTTTATGTAAATACATTGTAAATAAATAGGAGGCTGTATATTTTTGAAGTTGTTGATCCACATTGAAATAGAAGTTGCTAGTATCTGCATATCAAGAATAAATGTCTTCATTGATACTAGTGGTTTTGTTTGGGAATTAGAAAAATTTACATTCTCTCCCAGGTAACATAGTTCTCTTAATGTAAACTTGGAACCTACAAATCTTACTTGTTTAGAGAGAGAAATGTCTGAGAAATAGTTAACGTTGATTTCTTATACTGGTATTAAGATTAATTATTTCAAAGCTAGTCCTCTGAGCTACAAATAAAAAGGAACATTTTAGACCCAAATTATTGCCGTATAGAAATAGAATACCCAAAATAACAAGTTGTTTCTTTGCAATACTGTTTCACTGTTAACACTGATACTACTACACAGTATTTATGAAAACAGATGTTGGGGAGGAGGAATTTTTTTTTTTTTCCAAAATTGAATTTCTGTTTCCCAAACTTTGGTCCCTTTGAAAGGGAAAGAGCTGAATATTAGACCTGAATATTAACTGTGAGCACAAATTTGAAAGAAAGAAGAAAAGAACTATTATTTATCAAGCTTTTGAAAGTCTTGCATGTTTGCCTTTCAGTGTCCACGCCAACATAGGATGTCTTAAGTAATTTTTTTTTTCCCAAAAGACTTGAGTCTTGATCGCTGGTATGTAATCTACTCTCTAGAGTTCAGTGTATTCTAGACTTCATCTACCTGTAGCACACCACTGGTGTACTAATGTAAAACCTTGTCAATGAGTTTCAGATGGATGATTTAAGTGAGTCACATGTCACAAAACTTTGTAATTCATGGTTGATTAAACACATAGTTTTGTTTTTTCCCCCCAGGATGTGGGACATGTAAGAAGTTCTATTGTATAACTTCTCTGTTAACATAGTTTTTAAACATTAAAATGTGGAATAAAGCATTTATGAATTTTTGTGTTCATTCTTCTAGGGTACAATACTGAGGTGGCTCAATGGCTAAGAATCTGCCTGCAATGCGGGAGACACGGGTTCGATCCCTAAATTGGGAAGATCCCCTGGAGGAGGAAATGGTAATCCCCTCCAGTATTCTTGCCTGGATAATCCCATGGACAGAGGAGCCTGATGGGGAGCCATGGGGTTGCAAAGAGTTGGACCTGAGTGACTGAACACGCACACACACACACACTAACTAAAAGGGCCTGGGGGTAATTGGGTTCTTGCTACACTCACTAGTTGGGATTGTTGGAGACAGATTGGCCAACTTGTCAGTGTTTCGGGACACTGAGAGTTCATGGAACCTTATATTCAAGTGTCCAAACTTTAAAAAATGCTTCCAGTTCTACTAGTAAGCAGAAATGCATGTTTGTTTATGGCTTTAAAAATAATCTTGTTCCTGTGACAATGTTATTCCAACCAGCTGAGTTATTTACAGAAAATTGAGCATGTAATAGTTCTTCATTACTGATCGGGACATAGACTTGGATTACTGTGATATTGAATGGTTTGCCTTGGAAATGAACAGAGATCGTTCTATCGTTTTTGAGATTGCACCCAACAACTGCATTTCGGACTCTTTTGTTGACTATGAGGGCTACTCCATTTCTTCTAAGGGATTCTTGCCCACAGTAGTAGATATAATGGTCATATGAGTTAAATTCACCCATTCCAGTCCATTTTAGTTCACTGATTCCTAAAATGTTGATGTTCACTCTTGCTATCTCCTGTTTGACCACTTCCAATTTATCTTGATTCATGGATCTAACATTCCAGGTTTCTATGCAGTGTTGTTCTTTACAGCATCCACTTTGCTTCCATCACCAGTCACATCCACAACTGGGCATTGTTTTTGCTTTGGCTCCATCTCTTTATTCTTTCTGGACTTAGTTCTCCACTAGCATATTGGACACCTACCAACCTGGGGAGTTCAACTTTCAGTGTCATAATTTTTGCATTTTCATACAGTTCATGGGGTTCTCCAGGCAAGAATACTAAAGTGGTTTGCCATTCCCTTCTCCAGTAGACCACGTTTGGTCAAAAAACTAAGATCCTGGCATCCAGTCCCATCACTTCATGGCAAATAGATGGGGAAACAATGGAAACAGTGAGAGACTTTATTTTCAGTTTCAGTTCAGTTGAGTCGCTCAGTTGTGTCCGACTCTTTGTGACCCCATGAACCACAGCAGCCAGGCCTCCCTGTCCATCACCAACTCCCAGAGTCCACCCAAACCCATGTCCATTGAGTCAGTGATACTATCCAACCATCTCATCCTCTGATGTCCCCTTCTCCTCCTGCCCTCAATTTTTCCCAGCATCAGAGTCTTTTCAAATGAGTCAGCTCTTTGCATCAGGTGGCCAAAGTATTGGAGTTCCAGCTTCAACATCAGTCCTTCCAACAAACACCCAGGACTGATCTCCTTTGTCCAAGGGACTCTCAAGATTCTTCTCCAGTACCACAGTTCAAAAGCATCAATTCTTCTGTGCTCAGCTTTCTTCACAGTCCAACTCTCACATCCATACATTACCACTGGAAAAACCATAGCCTTGACTAGACAGACCTTTGTTGGCAAAGTAATGTCTCTGCTTTTTAATATGCTGTCTAGGTTGGTCATAGCTTTCCTTCCAAGGAGCACACGTCTTTTAATTTCATGGCTGCAGTCACCATCTGCAGTGATTTTGGAGCCCTGAAAAATAAAGTCAGCCACTGTTTCCACTGTTTCCCCATCTATTTTCCATGAAGTGATGGGACCAGATGCCATGATTTTAGTTTTCTGAATGTTGAGTTTTAAGCCAACTTTTTCACTCTCCTCTTTCACTTTCATCAAGAGGCTCTTTAGTTCTTCTTCACTTTCTGCCATAAGGGTGGTGTCATCTGCATTTCTGAGGTTATTGATATTTCTCCCAGCAATCTTGATTCCAGCTTGTGTTTCTTCCAGCCCAGTGTTTCTCATGATGTACTCTGCGTAGAAGTTAAATAAGCAGAGTGACAATACACAGCCTTGACATACTCCTTTTCCTATTTGGAACCAGTCTGTTGTTCCATGTCCAGTTCTAACTGTTGCTTCCTGACTTTGCACACAGGTTTCTCAAGAGGCAGATCAGGTGGTCTGGTATTCCCATCTCTTTCAGAATTTTCCACAGTTTATTGTGATCCACACAGTCAAAGGCTTTGGCATAGTCAATAAAGCAGAAATAGATGTTTTTCTGGAACTCTCTTGCTTTTTTGATGATCCAGAGGATGTTGGCAATTTGATCTCTGGTTCCTCTGGCTTTTCTAAAACCAGCTTGAACATCTAGAAGTTCACAGTTCACGTATTGCTGAAGCCTGGCTTGGAGAATTTTGAGCATTACTTTACTAGCGTGTGAGATGAGTGCAATTGTGTGGTAGTTTGACTATTTTGGGGGGCTCCAAAATCACTGCAGATGGTGACTGCAGCCATGAGATTAAAAGATGCTTGCTCCTTGGAAGAAAGCTATGACCAATCTAGACAGCATATTAAAAAGCAGAAACATTACTTTGCCAACAAAGGTCTGTCTAATCAAGGCTATGGTTTTTCCAGTGGTCATGTATGGATGTGAGAGTTGGACTATTAAGAAAGCTGAATACCGAAGAATTTATGCTTTTGAACTGTGGTGTTGAAGAAGACTCTTGAGAGTCCCTTGGATTGCAAGGAGATCAAATCAGTCAATCCTCAAGGAAATCAGTGCTGAATATTCATTGGAAGGACTTGATGCTAAAGCTGAAACTCCAATATTTGGTCATCTGATGAGAAGAAGTGGCTCATTGGAAAAGACCCTGATGCTGGGAAAGATTGAAGGCAGGAGGAGAAGGGGACAACAGAGGATGAGATTTTAGATAGCATCACTGACTGGATGGACATGAGTTTGGGCAAACTCCAGGAGTTGGTGATGGACAGGGAGGCCTGGCGTGCTACAGTCCATAGGGTCACATGACTGAGTGATGGAACTGAACTGAACAGTTCTTTGTGTACCAGTAAGAACTGGCTCCCCCAAACCTCAGTTCACTGCATTGTTCTAAGATTATTTGTAAAAGCTAAAACTCAGTGATTAAAGACAAATGAGAATTCTAAAAAAAAGAAAAATTCTTCCAATAGGAATCTCTCTGATCTGAAGCATATTACAATTCTCCAATCCTTAATAATCAGAGTAGGTTCAACATAATATTTTCTTCTTAAGATCATCTTTATGAGTATCAGTTTCTGTGCCATCTTGTATGAGGGACTCTAGTCTTTCTCTGCCCACATTGTAACCACTCATAAAATAGGAAATCCTATCAATACTTCCATTTTTCCAGGAACTATTGAAGGGAAAGCTCCTATAGCCTGATTTTTCCCTTGTCCATCATTGGCTCCTCCCCATGATTTTAGGAAAGTTTATCCGACCAAGATGGCAAGATGGCCATAGTCTGATGTCTGCATTTATCTGTGGACAGGGTTAGTGCAGGAACAACCTGCACCTCAAGGTATGACTGGGTGTGAGGCTGCTCTTGACCCTCACTGGGCTGCCCTGGAGATAGCTTATTCTGCAGGGCCACCTTCTTGCCCATGTGGATCTCAAGGTGGAAATTTGGAGCCAGGAGTCCAAGCTGTGGACTCCAACCTAGCTTCATTAGCAATAAGGCTGATACTTTTATCCTTATGTGCCTCCTCTTTCTGTTTCTTAATCAAAACCCCAGGGATAAAGGGTGTGAGTCATTTCACTTTCAAACTCAAGCAGTTGTAAAAGTGTGTCAGAATTGAGCAGGTTTTCTTATGAATCAAAAGGTCTGGTCCTATTGTACTTTTAATGGCTCTGACTGCTTCCACTACCATTCCATGCTAATGTGTATTCTGCCCTATTTTACATATAATTGTTTGGATTTGGGGAGAATAACCCATAATGAAATAAACTATGGACTTCCAAAATGGAATAAACTATGGACTTACTGATTACCTTGCAACTCAGAAGACCTGCTTGCTTACCTTCTAGATTTATAATTACATTCTGTCTCATTAGCATTGTCTGAGAAGGAGTTGATGAGACCCAAATAACTGAGCCATTTTTTGTATACCAGTGTTTTATCATTCATTATTTCTAATTTTAGACTAATCCAAATTGGCAGGACAATCTGTTCTTCAGTAGTTAGTGCAACATTAAAATAACCTGCCAAATTATCAAAATGCGTTATAAAGCAATGGCATTTAAAACAGACTTATGATGTGGAAATAAATAGATCATAATAGAGAACACAAATAACATCAGAAAAGTAGCCTTTCCAAATTAATGGGGAAAATAAGGGATACTCAATAAATGGTGAAAAAAAATGACTTAGTTTTATGAAGATAATAAAGCTATATCCTTATATTGCCCCTTATATCTTAAAAAAATGCTCATCTAAAGACTTTAAAACACACAGGTAAATATGTCTTTTTTTTTTTTTTTTATAAATGTAGTGCTATGATTCTCATATAAACTAGTCAAGTGTCAAAATGTTTATCTAGCTCATTATTAATAAAGGAACAAATAAGATGTTTTAAAATGGTTCCAGGGAGAATTCAAAGAAAAGACACATATATGAGCAACCAGAGATGCTGAAATGAATTTGCTAAAAGATGCAAAACTGGCTCTTTCCCAGGGAGAAATCAATTACATCTCCATCGGACAGAATTCATTTGCTTCTTTGGGCAATAATCATTTTGGTTTCTATCAGCTTTCTACAATTTACAGCGTTATGAAACAACTCAAAGACAAAAAAATGAGCAAAATTCATTTGGAATCAGAACTCAGAAGGGACATCTAGTATTACACAGAAAACCTACTAATTTTTTCTACTCCTTTTTAAAACTTCAAATTCTTTCCAATTTTATTAATATCTTTCCCTTTTTTGACCATAAAAGTCTCTAAGATTATTTTTGGTCATTAAAAAAAGATGGCCTCGTTCGGTGTGACCTGATAATTCACATAGGCGCAGTGTCAGTTAACCAAGTAGGCTTTCTTGGGGCTTCCCTGGTGGTTCAGTGATAAAGAACATGCCTGCCAATGCAGGAGACTCAGGTTCGATCCCTGGGTCTGAAAGACTCCCCTGGAGGATAAAAATGGCAACCCACTCCAGTATTCTTGCCTCTGAAATCCTATGGACAGAGGAGCCTGTTGGGCTACAGTCCATGAGGTCACAAAAGAGTGGCACATGACTCAGCTACTAAACAACAACAGGCCTTTCTTGGGTTTGTGTTGTACAACCACTGGAGCTCTCAAGTGCACTTTTAAAAGTCTCTATTATTTGCCAGCTCAAGTCTAGGAAGGGCTTCCCTGGTGGCTCTCCTGCAATGCGGGAGACCTGGCTTCGATTCCTGGGTTGGGAAGACCCCTGGAAAAGGGAATGGCTACCCCCTTCACTATACTTGCCTGGAGAACTCCATGGACAGAGGAGCCTGGAGGGCTGCAATCCATGGGATCACAAAGAGTTGGACACAACTGAGTGACTTTCACTTTCAAGGCTAGGAAATCAAGCCCAAGAAATTCCACCATACTTTGCCCATGTTGCCTATAAATCTGAATGAATTCCTCTCTATGTGAGTTCCCAAATTTGCTAAGGAGCCTGGTCTTCTAGAAAGTGCCCTTTCTCACAATCTATAAGGATGCTGCAAGAACTGGCTTTCCTGGGATGGCTTTGCTGGCACTGGCTTCATAAGTAAAATCAACCTGTGTTCACTAGAGGTATTCAATTAAATGAACATCCTTCACAAATACAACATTCCCAGAAATTGATATACAATTTTTTTCAATTATATACTAGTAGAAAGGAAGCTATGCAAATAACTATACATGGCTATGAAGGAGAAAAGAACTTGGAGCTTCTTAATTTGTTGATGGTGAGAAAATCAATGAGTTTAACTTCAATTTACAAAAGCAGAGTCTAGTGAATCAATGTAGATTAAAGATAGCTTAAAAAGAAAAAGAAATGGCTTCCTTGTTTATCCGGAAAAGAGTATTAAAACAGTCTCAACAGAACCACAGAAAACTTTCCCTCATTAACGCCTTCCATCCTGTGTAATTCTGCTCTGCTGGATCTTGGTTTAAGGTTCTGCTGACATAAACTTACCTGCTTCTGGACTAAAAGGAGTCATGGAAAGTCAGACTCACTTCACAGGTACAGCTTGAAAGTTATCTAAGTAACATCGGCCCAGAAACATGACCCAAAAGTCTATTCTATGAAGTATCAGTAGTTTAATATACTTGGCAAGTCCTTTTCCAATGGGCCTTTTCCAATGACGCAATGGGCCTCTGTGTCTTTGCTTTGTTGTTGCTGTTCAGCCTCCAAGTCGTGTCTGACTCTGCAACCCCATAAACTGCAGCACTCCAGGCTCCCCTGTCCTTCACTGTCTCCTGGAGTTTGCTCAAAGTCATGTCCATTGAGTCAGTGATGCTATCTAACCATCTTATCCTCTGTCGCCTCCTTCTCATTTTGCCCTCAATATTTCCCAGCATTGGAGTCTGTTCCAATGAGTTGGCTCTTTGCATCAGGTGGCCAAAGTATTGGAGCTTCAGCATCAGTCCTTTCGATGAATATTCAGGTTGATTTCCTTTAGGATTGACCGGTGTGGTCTCCTTGCAGTCCAAGGGACTCTCAAGAGTCTTGTCTAGCACCACAGTTCAAAAGCATCAAATCTTTAGTGCTCAGATTTGTTTATGGTCCAACTCTCACATCCATACATGACTACTGGAAAAACCACTTTGACTATGCAGACCTTTGTCAGCAAAGTGATGTCTCTGCTTTTTAATATACTGTTTAGGTTTGTCAAAACTTTCCTTTCAAGGAGCAAGTGTCTTTTAATTTCATGGCTGCAGTCACCATCTGCACTGATTTGTAGCCCAATAAAATATAACCTATCACTATTTCCACTTTTTCTCCTTCTATTTGCCAAGAAGTGATTGGACTAGATGCCATGATCTTTGTTTTTTGAACATTGAGCTTTAAGCCAGCTTTTTCACTCTCCTCTTTCACCCTCATCAAGAGGCTCTTTACCAATAGCTGATTCATGTTGATGTTTGGCAGAACCAGCACAACATTATAAAGCAATTATCCTTCAATTGAAAAAATAAATATATTTTAAACATAAATAAATAAATTTAAAGGTTAAAAATTCTCTTTAGTTCCTCTTCACTTTCTGCCATTAGAGTGGTATCATTTGCATATTTGAGGTTGTCAATATTTCTCCCAGCAATCTTGATTCCCACTTGTGATTCATCCAGCCCTGCATTTTGCATGATGTTCTCTACAGGGTGACAATACACAGCCTTGACAAACTCCTTTCCCAACTTTGAAACAGTCTGTTGTTTCATGTTCAGTTCTAACTGTTGCTTCTTGACCTGCATACAGGTTTCTCAGGAGACAGGTAAGGTGGTCTGGTATTCCCATCTCTTTAAGGATTTTCCAGTTTGTTTTGTGATCAACACAGTCAAAGGCTTTAGCATAGTCAAGCCTAGTCAATGAAGCAGAAGTAGATGTTTTTCTGGAATTTCCTTGCTTTCTCTATGATCCAGTGAATGCTGGAAATTTGATCTCTGATTCCTCTGCTTTTTCTAAGCCCATTTGTGTATCTGGAAGCTCTGAGTTCATGTACTGCTGAAACCTAGCTAAGAAGGATTTTGAGCATAACCTTGCTAGCATGAAAAGTGAGCACAATTGTATGGTAGCTTGAACATTCTTTGGTATTGCCCTTCTTTGGGATTGGCATGAAAGCTGACGTTTTCCAGTCCTATGGCCATTGCTGAGTTTTCCAACTTTGCTGACATATTGCCTACCATACTTGGATTTTAAAACTTCAGCTGGAATCCCATCACCTCCACTAGCTTTTTTTTTTTTTTTTGTAGAAATGCTTCCTAAGGCTTACTTGAACTCACACTCCGAGATGCCTGGCTCTAGGTGAGTGAGTATACTATAGTGAATATTCTAGTCATTAAGACCTTTTTGTATAGTTCTTCCATGTTTTCTTGCCACTTCTTATTAATCTCTTCTGCTTCTGTTAGGTCCTTACTGTTTCTGTCCTTTATCATGCCCATCCTTGCATGAAATGTTCCCTTGATATCTCCAATTTTCTTGAAGATATCTCTAGTTTTTCCCAGTCTATGGTTTTCCTCTATTTCTTTGCATTATTCATTTAAGAAGGCCTTCTATCTCTCCTTGCTATTCTCTGGAACTCTGCATTCAGTTTGGTATGTCTTTCCCTTTCTCCCTTGCCTTTTGCTTCTCTTCTTTCCTCAGATATTTATAAAGCCTCCTTGAACAACCACTTTGCTTCTTGCATTTCTTTTTCTTGGGTGTGGTTTTGGTCACTGCCTCCTGTACAGTGTTATGAGCCTCCATCCATGGTTCTTCAGCCACTCTGTCTACTGAGTCTGATCCCTTTAATCTATCTGTCACTTCCACTGTATAATCATACGGGATTTTATTTAGGTCATACATGAATGGCCTAGTGGTTTTCACTATTTTCTTCAATGTCTGCTAAAGATCCAGACTTTGACCTGCAGCTTATAGCAGGACCTCAGACAACTTTCAAGAATCATAGAACCTGTTGAATAATGAGACTGAAAAGCTGTGGTTAATTTCCTAGGTAACTAATGATTTCCACTCTATCTTAATTATTCTTCCAGAAAACCTTAAAGAGCCATGTAGTATTCCACTGAAAGGATGCCCAGTAATCTTTTTTGCCTATTCCAAAGCCTTTCAGAGTTTTCCTATCACTATCTATATATCTGTGGGACTTCCCTATAGTTCAGATAGTAAAGAATCTGCCTGCAATGCAGGAGACCCGGGTTCAATCCCTGGGTCAGTAACATCCCCTGGAGAAGGAAATGGCCACCCACTCCAGTATTCTTGCCTGGAGAATTCCATGGACAGAGTAGCCTGGTGGGTACAGTCCATGGGGTCACAAAGAGTTGGACATGACTAAACAATACACAGATATCCGTATCTTATATATACATTATCTTGGAGAGGGGAAGGCCTTTCTGCATACAAAATGCAGAAGTCACAAAGAAAGTAATTGAGCTATAAATATTTTTAAACTCTCTATGACTTACAAAGTAACAAAGTGCAGAAAAAAAATTTTCAAATAGATGAAACTAACATTTGCTACACCCCAGTTGCGACTACTATGACCTGACTCTCAAATTTGAGGTGGAAATTATTCAAAGTATTCCCTTAATCATATTACCAGGATGCTCCATGCTTCCTTCTTGATCGTCCCCATTCCAAATTGTCCAAGAACCCTCGAGGCATTTAGCTCCAGAAGTGCCTGCTTCCAAACTCCAGGCAAAAGCGAACTTCCAAGTGAATTGAATCAGTTCACAGCAGGCTTTCATCCCACTGCCGTGCAGTTTCTGTTGCTGCCATACAGTGTTACTGTTGAACACTGGCACTGCAGTTTGTTAATTTGCCTCTGCTGTTAACCATGGTGCACTGGCTGGTCCACAACTCATCCAGGGTTGAAGCCACAGAGAAAGGATGACTAGTGCAGGCAGTGCTGTGGTGACTGCCGCCTTGGGAGCCCAAGCAAAGAAGAGCAGTTTGCCAAAGCTTGTTCCCAACTCATGCCCTCCAGGCTGTCTGACTTAGGCAGGACTCCCGTTAAAGCTACACATGGTATCAACTCTTTCCCTTCCCCCTCCACCCCGCTGGGTATTTAAACCTGATACTGATGCCAGATCTCCATTCTGTGTGTCCCTCTTGGTGAGTTCCCCTTTAGGGAATCTATGCTACTGCTAAGTTGCTTCAGTCGTGTCCGACTCAGTGTGAGCCCATAGACAGCAGCCCACTGGGCTCCCCCGTCCCTGGGATTCTCCAGGCAAGAACACTGGAGTGGGTTGCCATTTCCTTCTCCAATGTATGAAAGTGAAAGGTGAAAGGGAAGTCGCTCAGTCATGTCTGACTCTTAGCGACCCCATGGACTGCAGCCTACCAGGTTCCTCCGTCCATGGAATTTGCCAGGCAAGAGTACTGGAGTGGGGTGCCATCACCTTCTCCGAGGGAATCTATGAGAGAGGTTCTAAAAGTAGTAAAATTCAAAAGAGAAGGTACTGGTAGCAGAATTAATCCTATCTTTGTGATGTCTCTGCAAATTTGCCTGACTTTCCAACTGTCATTGTTTCAATACCTCAAGGGATGTTTGGCTTCAAACGGTCACACTAAACCACAAAAATATTTCCGGTTACAGTTCTCCCTTGAGGGGATGCCTGTATGTTCGGCTCCTATTTAGAACTTTAGAGAGGCCATTCCATTGACTTTTTCTTGTTTGAAAGTTACTAAACTGTATTCACAAAGAAACAGTTTAAAGTTCTGCCTACCCAGTCCTTGGCTACATAGCAGAGAGCTAATCTCCTTAATGAATCAAAAGCTTTTAAAAATCAGTAAGAAAAAAATTTTAATCCCTGTGGAAAATGGGCTACAAAAATGTAAAAAGACGCTACCAGAAAAAAGAAATAAATGTTTGAAATGGTACCCAATCTAATAATCCAACTCATAGGTAAAAATGTTTTAATTGGAGGCTAATTACTTTACAATATTGTATTGGTTTTGCCATACATCATCATGAATCTGCCACAATAAATGTAGTTTAGAACATTTATATAACTTTAAAATTTTTACTTTCATCCTGGCAAAGATTAAAGCAGTTGCTAATGTAATTCTGGTAAGGATGTAAGAAACAGCCATTCTGATATGCAACTGATGACAGTATGAACTGTTGCAAACTTTTTAGAGATAAATTTGGCAATATCTATTAATACTCTTAACTTTTGCCCATCAATTCCACATCTGTGAATTTTTCTAACTCACAAGAAGGTACAAAAATAAATGTGTAATATACTATCAGATCCTCATCGATTCATCTCAATTCATATTCCTGTCTCTCTTTTTTCACTGCTTCTGCTTCCCTTAGGCTGTTTCTTTGTCTCTTTATACTATACTCTTGAACAGTCCTTATGTTACCACTTCTCCACAAGTAAACCCAGGCCCACCTCCCTATTTTTCATATTCAGGCTCCCAGTTAGCCTAGCTCCACATCCCAGATAGAAATTAGAAACATTTTCTCATCTTATGCATCAGAAAATTTTAATTGGAAGATTCTTGTTCAACCACAGCTTGATTTTTCATAGCTAGTTCCAAAACAGGATGGGTAGCTTTTATATATTTTGTGAATTTGTTGTTGGTGTTGTTTAGTTGCTAAGTCTTGTCAGGCTTTTGCAGCACCATGGACTGTAGCCTGCCAGGCTTCTCTGTCCATGGGATTTCCCAGGCAACAGTGGGTTGCCATTTCCTTCTCTAGAGGATTTATGCTAGAGTCTGTCTTCAGGCCAATTTAATCATAAAATCTATAGTGGTATAACCAGAGATATTTTCAAAATTATCCAAAACTTAAAAATAAGACAAAGAAAAGAAAGACATAATATCGAACTGGGACATTATTTATCAGTGCCACCCACAGATTATTTAATCATCTATAGGAATGTGTACTCCTGACTATGTGTGTTAGTCGGTCAGTCGTGTCCAGCTGTCTTTGTGACCCCATGAACTGTAGCCTGTCAAGCTCCTCTGTCCATAGAATTGTCCAGGCCAGATTGCTGGAGTACGTAGCCATTCCCTTCTCCAGGAGATCTTCCCAACCCAAGGATCAAACCTGGGTCTCCTGCATTACAGGCAGTTTCTTTACCATCTGAGCCACTAGGGAAATCCACTACTGACTATATAGGCCCAGATTTTGTGGTAGTCCATAGCTTATAATATTACAACATACATAATTACATTTGTAATATTTAAATGTAATGTGTAATTATATATTTACATATGTAATTTGTAATGTGTAATTGCATATTTATATATGAAATGCATAATTTTTATATATAATGTGTAAATATTGGAAATTGTAATTTTAAATATCACATGTTAAGTGTTAATTTATAAATTTTTGTCTGAGAAGCAAATTACTTCTACCCAGTCAAAATAAAACCTCAAAAGCTTTGTATTTAGTTTAGCTATCTTATTCTATCATTCTTTTCTGTTATTATTGTTCAGTCCCAAATTGTATCCAACTATTTGCAACCCCATGAACTGCAGCATGCCAGGCTTCTCTGTCTTTCACTATCTCCCTGAGTTTGCTCAGATTCATATCCATTGAGTCAGTGATGCCATTCACCCATTTCATCCTACATCACCCCCTTCTCCTCTTGTCCTCAATCTTTCTTCAGATCAGGGTCCCTTTCAATGAGTCAGCTCTTTGCATCAAGTGGTCAAAGTATTGGAGCTTCAGCTTCAGCCTCAGTCCTTCCAATGAATATTGGGGTTGATTTCCTTTAGGATTGACTGGTTGGAGCTCCTTGCTGTCCAAGGGACTCTCAAGAGTCTTCTCCTGCATCACAGCTTGAAAGCATCAATTCTTCAGCGATCTGCCTTCTTTATAGTCCAACTCTCACATCCATACATGACTACGGGAAAAACCATTGCTTTGACTGTATCGAACGTTGTCAGTGAAGTGATATCTCTGATTTTTAATACACTATCTAGGTTTGTCATAGATTTTCTTCCAAGGAGCAAGTGTCTTTTAATTTTGTGGCTGCAGTCACCATCTGAATTGTTTCTACATTTTCCCCATCTATTTGCCATAAAGTGATAGGACCAGATGCCATGATCTTAGGTTTTTGAATGTTGAGTTTTAATTCAGCTTTTTCACTCTCCTCTTTCACCTTCATCAAGAGACTCTTTAGTTCCTCTTCCCTTTCTGCCACTTAAGTGGCATATATATCATCTGCATATATGTGGTTGTTGGTATTTCTTCTGGCAATCTTGATACCAGCTTGTAATTCATCCAGCCTGGCATTTCATATGATGTACTCTGCATATAAGTTAAATAAGCAGAGTGACAACACACAGCCTTGATGTACTCCTTTCCCAATTTTGAACCAGTCTGTTATTCCATGTCCAGTTCTAACTGTTGCTTCTTGTCCTGCATACAGGTTTCTCAGGAGGCAGGTGAGAGGCAGGCAGGTGAGAGTCCCATCTCTTCAAGAAGTTTCCACAGTTTATTGTGATCCACACAGTCAATAGCTTTAGCATGGTCAATGAAGCAGAGTAGATTTTTTTTTTTTAATTCCCTTGCTTTTTCTATGATCCAGCATATGTTGGCAATTTGACCTCTGGTTCCTCTGTCTTTTTTAAATCCAGCTTGTACATCTGGAATTTCTCAGTTCATATACTGCTGAAGCCTAGCTTGAAGGATTTTGAGCATAATCTTGCTGGTATGTGAAATGAGTGCAATTGTACAGTAATTTGAACATTCTTTGGCATTGCCTTTCTTTGGGATTGGAATGAAAACTGACCTTTTCCAGTCCTATAGCCACTGCTGAGTTTTTCAAATTTGCTGGCATAATGAGTGAAGCACTTTAACAGTATCATCTTTTAGGATTTTAAATAGCTCAGCTGGAATTCCATCACCTCCATTAATTTTGTTCATAGTATGCTACCTAAGGCCCACTTGACTTCACACTCCAGGATGTCTGGCTCTAGGTGAGTGACCACACCTTCATGGTTATCTGGGTCATGAAGATCTTTTTTGTACAGTTCTTCTGTGTATTCTTGCCACCTTTTCATTCTTTTTAAAATGCTGATAAACAACCAGTCCCTAAAAATGCCTTTCAAGCTGGTTTTACTATCTTACTTCAGATTGGCTGTGTATTACCTTGAGCTTATTACTTCTATTAAGAAAACTCTAAGATGTGAAATTCCTACCACTGTTATGATATTTTATGTTACCATATTCACTGTCCCCTCAAGCATAATTTTTTTATCTTTGATTATCAACCTCTTGTTCATAATATGAACACTCTGGACACAAAATAATTTTTGATACTTTTTTTGTGGGCAAAATTTTTGGTACTTTTTTATGGACAAATATTGAAAGTCCAATTTTTAAACATATTACACACATCAAACAAAACACATCTGAGAGCGAGATAGGTCTCTGACCACTAGCTGGTGCCTATTTCCTTCTTAGGCTTTGGAAACAAACTAGGTCTATATGACTATCTCAGCACTTGGAAACTGGGTGTCAGAGGAAGTAGTATGTACTGTCCCTGCCTGTTGAGAAGATGGCTCTTCTCAGTAGTTGAGAAGCAGTCTTTTCAGCTCAGGGAAGCAGCTTACTTTTCACTTTTCACACATGAAAGTTTACATCTGAGGTATACGTGTGTTTTCCTGTAGAAAAGCATGAAGGTTTGGAAGAGTGGAAAGGAACGTGTGAAATCTAGTTTTCATTCAAAGCTTCCAAAGATCCCTTTGGCACACAATGTCTTTATTCCTGTATCTTTTCTCTTAGAGACTTGCCAGTGGAGCCCTCTGTGTGGCCCACATGCCTGAGGAGGCAGAATCTCCCCATTTCCCACAGCATATGAGCAATGACTGACAGGTGTGACCTACCACAGCTTGGTAACCTTGTGGAATCAGATGCCTGATGTGGATGCCTGCTGTCTGCATAGCTCCTCTGGGGGCCAGGGCAGTTTTCCTTCAGACATCCATGATCAATTCTGCCCAATTCCTTGCCTGGCTCCTTCCCTTCCCAGTCCTACTCCCTGACCCCCCTGAGGGTTCTTCTTAGGAATACTTCTTAATAAAGCATTCTTACACAAATTCTGCTTAGAATTTGCTTCTAGGGAACCCGACCTAAGACACTAAGTTTGCCTCAGCTTCCCAGGTGGCACTAGTGGTAAAGGACTCTCCTGCCAATGCAGGAGCCATAAGAGATGTGGGTTTGATCCCTGGGTTGGGAAGATCCCACGGAGGAGGGCATGGCAACCCATTCCAATATTCTTGCCTAGAGAATCCTATGGACAGAGGAGCCTGCAGGCTACTGTCCACTGGGTCGCATAGTCGGACGTGACTGAAGTGACTTAACACACACACACACTTTATAAAATAAATGATCTGAGCTTTTTGAGCTTTCTAACAAATCAAAATCCTGGGGATTTTGTGTTTTTTGGGGTTTTGAGTTGGGGGGAGTAGTGCAGTCCTTGGGACCTTCTTCCCCTTATTCAAAGTCAAAAAACAACAATCCTTCTGGAATGAAATATCCTTATCAATTTTCCAGAGTTTCTTTTCTCTGAACAAGATAACCACAAAACAAATGACAGAGAACAGCACGTTTTCTAAGAAAGGGCCCACACAGATGACAACACAATTTCCAAGTACCCCCAGAAAGCCTACTCAGGCCCCTCTCAGAATCCCCTGGAAACCCTCCTAGGCCACATTCTCTTTTCACATAAGGCCCTTGTGGGAGACACTGCAGTGTTTGCATGTGTTATGTGGAGTGATTGGCAAATACTGTACTGCCTTCAAACTGAAATGGCCAACTAAATATCCTTCAGATCATAAGTTAATGAATGACCTATCACAGTTCAGTTCAGTAGCTCAGTCTTGTCCGACTTTTTGCAACCCCATGGACTGCAGCATGCCAGGCTTCCCTGTCCATCACCAGCTCCTGGAGCTTGCTTAAACTCATGTCCATAGAGTTGGTGATGCCATCCAACCATCTCATCCTCTGTCATCCTCTCCTCCTGCCTTCAATCTTTCCCAGCATCAGGGTCTTTTCCAGTGAGTCAGTTCTTCGCATCAGGTGGCCAAAGTATTGAAGTTGCAGCTGTCACATCAGTGTTTAAAATCCTCCAGTGGCTTCCTGTATTACTCACAGAAAAAGCTGAAGTCCTTCTCTACATGGGGTGTTTCCATGGTATTTTAAAATTTTATCTATCCACCCCAATCTGGCCTCCCTGTCCCTTGAACATATCAAGCATGCTCTAACCTCAGGGCCTTTGCACTTGTTATCCTTTCTCTTGATGAAAGTGAAAGAGGAGAGTGAAAAAGCTGGCTTAAAACAACATACAAAAAACTAAGATCATGGCATCCAGTCATATCACTTCATGACAAATAGATGGGGAAACAATGGAAACAGTGAGAGACTTTATTTTCTTGGGCTCTAAAATCACTGCAGATGGTGACTACAGCCATGAAATTAAAAGACTCTTGCTCCTTGGAAGAAAAGCTATGACCAACCTAGACAACCTACTAAAAAGCAGAGACATTACTTTCCCAACAAAGGTCCGTTTAGTCAAAGATGGTTTTCCCAGCAGTCATGTATGGATGTGAGAATTGGACCATAAAGAAAGCTGAGCACCCAAGAATTAATGCTTTTGAACTGTGGTGTTGGAGAAGACTCTTGAGAGTCCCTTCGATGCAAGGAGATCAAAGCAGTGCATCCTAAAGGAGATCAGTCCTGGGTGTTCATTGGAAGGACTGATGCTGAAGCTGAAACTCCAATGTGTTGTCCACCTGATGCAAAGAACTAACTCACTGGAAAAGACCCTGATGCTGAAAATGATTGAAGGCAGGAGGAGAAGGGGACAACAGAGGATGAGATGGCTGGATGGCATCACCGACTGGATGGACATGAGTTTGAGCAAGCTCTGGGGGTGGGTGATGGACAGGGAGGCCTGGTGTGCTGCAGTCCATGGGGTCACAAAGAATCAGACATGACTGAGTGACTGAACGTAACCGAACTGAACTGATTCTTTCTCTTGTTATCCTTTTCTCATAGTTATCCGCATGGCAGTTAACCTCTTTGCTTTCAGATTTCTTTCTCTAAGACCCTCTCTGACCATTCAATTTAAAAAATAGCAACTCATCTAAGACTCATACCTCACTCTATATTGTTGTTCAGTCACTAAGTCGCATCTGACTCTTTGCAACCCCATGAACTGCAGCACACCAGGCTTCCCTGTCTTTCACTATCTCTCAGAGTTTGTTCAAATTCATGTCCATTGTGTCAGTGATGCTGTCTAACCATCTCATCTTCTGCCTCCCTCTTCACCTTTTGCCTTCAGTCTTTCCCAGCATCATGGTCTTTTCCAATGAGTTAGCTCTTTGAATCAGGTGGCCAAAGTATTGAAGCTTCAGCTTCAGCATCAGTTCTTCCAACGAATGTTCAGGACTGAGTAGGATTTACTAGTTTGATCTGCTTGCAGTCCAAGGAACTCTCAAGAGTCTTCTCCAACACCACAGTTCAAAAACATCAATTCTTGGGCTCTCCGCTTTCTTTACATCCAACTCTCACATCCATACATGACTACTGGAAAACTATAGCTTTGACTAGATGGACATTTGTAGGCAAAGTAATGTCTCTGCTTTTTAACATGCTGTCTAGGTTTGTCACAGTTTTTCTAAAAAGGAGCGAGCATCTTTTAATTTCATGGCTGCAGTCACCATCTGCAGTGATTTTGCAGCCCAAGACTTCCTCCCATCCAAAACAAAAATATCTCTCAATTTATGTAGATCTTATTGTATATCTTTCAGGAAGATTTTGCAGTCTGCTTCATATAGGTTCTCTGATGCTGCTGTTAAGTCGCTTCAGTCGGTCCGACTCTGTGCGACTCCATAAATGGCAGCCCACCAGGCTCCCCTGTCCCTGGGATTCTCCAGGCAAGAACACTGGAGTGGGTTGCCATTTCCTTCTCCAATGCATGAAAGTGAAAAGTGAAAGTGAAGTCACTCAGTCGTGTCCAACTCTTAGTGACCCCATGGACTGCAGCCCACCAGGCTCCTCCGTCCATTACCTCCCCTTTAAAGTTATTCCTAAGAAATTTGTAGAGCAACAGGAGGGCCCAGATGTCATGTGACAACACTAAGTGATGATCTGGGAATAGATCCTGATCAGGCCTCTTAGTCACTTGACCTCTCCACCTTCAATGCTTTCGTTTTTTGTTTTTAATTGAAGGATAATTGCTTTACAGAATTTTGTTGTTTTCTATCAAACCTCAACATGAATCAGCCATAGCTATACATATGTCCCTTCCCTTTTGAACCTCCCTCCCATCTTTCTCCCCATCCTATCCCTCTGGGTTGAATCAGAACCCCTGTTTGAGTTTCCTGAGCCATAGAGCAAATTCCCATTGGCTATCTATTTTACATATGGTAATATAAGTTGGCTTAAAACTCAACATTCAGAAAATGAAGATCATGACATCTGGTCCCATCACTTCATGGGAAATAGATGGGGAAACAGTGGAAACAGTGTCAGACTTTATTTTTTTGGGCTCCAAAATCACTGCAGTTGGTGACTGCAGCCATGAAATTAAAAGACGCTTACTCCTTGGAAGAAAAGTTATGACCAACCTAGATAGCATATTCAAAAGCAGAGACATTACTTTGCCAACAAAGGTCCGTCTAGTCAAGGCTATGGTTTTTCCAGTGGTCGTGTATGGATGTGAGAGTTGAACTGTGAAGAAGGCTGAGCGCCAAAGAATTGATGCTTTTGAACTGTGGTGTTGGAGAAGACTCTTGAGAGTCCCTTGGACTGCAAGGAGATGCAACCAGTCCATTCTGAAGGAGATCAGCCCTGGGATTTCTTTGGAAGGAATGATGCTAATGCTGAAACTCCAGTACTTTGGCCACCTCATGCAAAGAGTTGACTCATTGGAAAAGACTCTGATGCTGGGAGGGATTGGGGGCAGGAGGAGAAGGGGACGACAGAGGATGAGATGGCTGGATGGCATCACTGACTGGATGGACATGAGTTTGAGCAAGCTCTGGGGGTGGGTGATGGACAGGGAGGCCTGGTGTGCTGTGATTCATGGGGTTGCAAAGAGTCGGACACGACTGAGCAACTGAACTAAACTGAATATAAGTTTCCATGTTACTCTTTCCATATATCTCACCCTCTCCTCCCCTCTCCCCATGTCCATAAGTCTGTTCTCTATGTCTGTTTCTCCATTGCTGCCCTGTAAATAAGTTCTTCAGTACCATTCTTCTAGATTCCGTATATATGTGTTAGAATACAACTATAAACATCTTTCTCTTTCTGACTCACTTCACTCTATATAATAGGTACTAGGTTCATCCACCTCATCAGAACTGACTCAAATGCTCTTGTTTTTATAGCTGAGTAATATTCCATTGTGTATACGTATCACAGCTTCATTAAATATTCACCTCTCGATGGACATCTAGGTTGCTTCCATGTTCTAGCTATTGTAAACAGTGCTGCAGTGAACAATGGGATACATGTGTCTCTTTCAATTTTGGTTCCCACAAGGTATATGCCTAGAAGTGGGATTGCTGGGTCATATGGTGGTTTTATTCCTAGTTTTTTAAGGAATCTCCATACCATCCTCCAAAGCAGCTGTATCAATTTACATTCCCTCCAACAGTGCAAGAGTGTTCCCTTTTCTCCACACCATTTCCAGCATTTATTGTTTGTAGATTTTTTGATGATGGCCATTCTGACTGGTGTGAGGTGATATCTCATTGTAGTTTGCATTTCTCTAATAATGAGCGATGTTGAGAATTTTTCATGTGTTTGTTAGCCATCTGTATGTCTTCTTTGGATAAATGTCTGTTTAAGTCTTTTTCCCACTTTTTGATTGGGTTGTTTGTTTTTCCAGTATTGAGTTCAATGTGTTGCTTGTATATTTTGGAAATTGATCCTTTGTCAGTTGTTTCATTTGCTATTATTTTCTCCCATTCTGAGGGTTGCCTTTTCACCTGGATTATAGTTTCTTTTGCTGTGCAAAAGCTTTTAAGTTTAATCAGGTTCCCTTTGTTTACTTTTGTTTTTATTTCCATTACTCTAGGAGGTGGGTCATAGAGGATCTTGCTTTGATTTATGTCATCAAGTGTTCTACCTATGTTTTCCTCTAAGAATTTTATACTTTCTGGTCTTACATTTAGGTCCTTATTCCATTTTGAGTTTATCTTTGTGTACAGTGTTAGGAAGTGTTCTAATTTCATTCTTTTACATTTAGGTTTCCAGGTTTCCCAGCATCATTTATTGAAGAAGCTTTCTTTGCCCCATTGTATATTCTTGCCTCCTTTGTCAAAAATAAGGTACCCATAGGTGCATGGGTTTATTTCTGGGCTTTCTATCTTGTTCCAGTGGTCTCTATTTCTGTTTTTGTGCCAGTACCGTACCGTTGATGACTGTAGTTTTGTAGTATAACCTGAAGTCAGGAAGGTTGATTTCTCCAGCTCCATTCTTCTTTCTCAAGACTGCTTTGGCTATTGTGTGTCCATATGAATTGTGAAATTTTTTGTTCTAGTTCTGTGAAAAAATGCCATTGGTTATTTGATAGGGATCACATTGAATCTGTAGATTGCATTTGATAGTATAGTCATTTTCACAATATCGATTCTTCCTAAACAGGAACATGGAATATCTCTCCATCTGTTTATGTCATCTTTGATTTCTTTCATTAGTGTCTTATAATTTTCAGTTCTTTTGTCTCTTTAGATAAGTTTATTCCTAGATATATAATTCTTTTTGTTGCAATGGTGAATGTGATTGATTCCTTAATTTCTCTTTCTGATTTTTCATTATTCGTATATAGAAATGCAAGTGATTTCTGTGTATTGATTTTGTATCCTGCAAATTTGCTAAGTTCACTGATTAGTTCTAGTAATTTTCTGATACTATCTTTAGGGTTTTCTATGTACAGTATCATGTCATCTGCAAACAGTGAGAGCTGTACTTCTTATTTTCTGATCTGGATTCCTTTTACTTCATTTTCTTCTCTGATTGCTGTAGGTAGGACTTCCAAAATTATGTTGAATAACAGTGGTGAAAGTGGACACCCTTGTCTTGTTCTTGATATTAGGGAGAATGCTTTCAGTTTTTCACCATTGAGAATAATATTTGCTATAGGCTTGTCATATACAGCCCTTACTATGTTGAGATAGGTTCCTTCTATGCCCATTTTTTGAAGAGGTTTAATCATAAATGGGTGCTGAATTTTGTCACAGGCTTTTTCTGCATCTATTGAGATTATCATATGATTTTTATCTTTCAATTTATTAATATGGTGTATCACATTGATTGATTTGTGTATATTCAAGAATCCTTGCATCCCTGGAATAAACTCAACTTGATTATGGTGTATGAGCTTTTAGATGAGTTGCTGAATTACGTTTGCTAAACTTTTGATGAGGATTTTTGCATCTATGTTTATCAGTGATATTGGCCTGTAGCTTTCTTTTTGTGTTTTGTCTTTGTCTGGTTTTGTTATCAGGGTGATCGTGGCCTCATAGAATGAGTTTGAAAGTGTTCCTTCCTCTACAGGAAAAGAGTTTTTTGAAAGAGTTTTAGAAGGATAGGCATTAGCTCTTCTCTAAATATTTGATAGAATTCTCCTGTGAAGCCATCTGGTCCTGGGCTTTTGTTTTTTGGGTTTTGATCACAGCTTCAATTTCGGTGCTTGTAATTGGGTTGTTCATAATTTCTATTTCTTCCTGGTTCAGTTTTGGAAGATTGAGCTTTTCTAAGAATCTGTCCATTTCTTACAGGTTATCCATTTTATTGCTGTATCATTGTTCATAGTAGTGTATTATAATCCTTTGTGTTTCTGCATTGTCTGTTGTAGCCTTTTCTTTTTCATTTCTAATTTTGTTGATTTGATTTTTCTCTCATTTTTTCTTGATGAGTCTGGCTAAAGGTTTGTTAATTTTATCTTCTCAAAGAACCAGCTTTTAGTTTTATTAATCTTTACTATTGTTTCTTTCATTTCTTTTTTATTTATTTCTGCTCAGATCTTTATGATTTCTTTCATTCTACTAATTTTGGGGTTTTTATTGTTCTTCTTTTTCCAGTTGTTTTAGATGTAGAGGTATGTTGTTTATTTGATGTTTTTCTTGTTTCTTGAGGTAGGATTGTATTGCTATAAACTTCCCTCTTAGAACTGCTTTTGCTGCATCCCATAAGTTTTGAGTTGTCGTGTTTTCATTGTCCTTTGTTTCCAGAAATTTTTTGATTTCCTTTTTGATTTCTTCAGTAACCTGTTGGTTATTTAGAAACTTGTTTAATCTCCATGTGTTTGTGTTTCTTAGTTTTTTTTTCTTGTAACTGATATCTAATCTCATAGCATTGTGGCTGGAGAAGATGCTTGATACGATTTCAATTTTCTTAAATTTACTGAGGTTTGACTTGTGACCCAAAATGTGGTCTATCCTGGGGAATGTCCCATGTGCACTTGAGAAGAAGGTGTATTCTTCTGCATTTGGATGGAATTTTCTGAAGATATCAATGAGATCCATCTCATCTAATGTATCATTTAAGACTTGTGTTTCCTTATTAATTTTCTGTTTTGATGATCTGTTCATTGGTGTGAGTGGGGTGTTAAAGTCTCCTACTATTATTGTTACTGTCAATGTCTCCTTTTATGTCTGTTAATGTTTGTCTTATGTATTCAGGTGCACCTATGTTGGGTGCATAGATATTTACAATTGTTATGTCTTCCTCTTGGATTGACCCCTTGCTCATTATGTAATGTCCTTCCTTATCTCTTGTAATTTTCTTTATTTTAAGGTCTATTTTGTCTGATATGAGCACTGCTGCTTCAGCTTTATTTTGCTTCCCATTTGCATGGAATATATTTTTCCATCCTCTCACTTTCCGTCTATATGTGTCTTTAGGTCTGAAGTGGGTTTCTTGTAGACAGCATAAATGTGTGTCTTGTTTTGTATCCATTCAGCCAGCCACCATTCTTGCCTGGAGAATCCCAGGGACGGCGGAGCCTGGTGGGCTGCCGTCTATGGGGTCACACAGAGTCGGACACGACTGAAATGACTTAGCGGTAGCGGTAGCCAGTCTGTGTCTTTTGGTTGGAGTATTTAATCTGTTTACATTTAAAGTAATTATTGATATATGTGTTCCTATTGCCATTTTCTTAATTGTTTGGGGTTGATTTTGTAGATGTTTTTTCTTCTCTTGTGTTTCTTGACTATATAAGTCTGTTAAACATTTGTTGTAAATCTGGTTTGGTGGTACTGAATTCTCTAAACTTTTGCTTGTCTGAAAAGTTTTTTATTTCTCTATCAATTTTGAATGAGAACCTTGCCTGGTACAGTAGTCTTGGTTGTAGATTTTTTTCCCTTTCAGTATTTTAAATATATCCTGCCATTCCCTTTTGGCCTGCAGAGTTTCTGCTGAAAGACCAACTGTTAAGCATATGGGGTTTCCTTTGTATGTTACTTGTTGCTTCACCCTTGCTGCTTTTAATATTCTTTCTTTGTGTTTAGTCTTTGTTAGTTTGATTAGTATGTGTCTTGGCATGTTTCTCCTTGGGTGTATCTTGTATGGGACTCTTTGTGCCTCTTGGATTTGATTGACTATTTCCTTTTCCATGTTGGGGACATTTTCAACTATAATTTCTTCAAAAATTTTCTCATACCTTTTCTTTTTCTCTTCTTCTGGGACCCTTATAATTCAAATGTTGGTACATTTGATATTGTCCCAGAGGTCTCTGAGACTATCCTCAGTTCTTTTCATTCTTTTTACTTTATTCTGCTCTTCAGAAGTTATTTCCACCATTTAATCTTACAGCTCACTGATTCATTCTTCTGCTTCAGATATTTTGCTATTGATACCTTCTAGAGTATTTTTAATTTCAGTAATTGTTTTGTTTGTCTCTGTATGTTTATTCTTTCATTCTTTTAGGTCTTTGTTAATTGATTTTTGCATTTTCTCCATTTTGTTTTCAAGGTTTTTGATCATCTTTACTATCATTATTCTGAATTCTTTTTCAGACAGTTTGCCTATTTCCTTTTCATTTATTTGGGCTTCTGTGTTTCTAGTTTGTTCCTTCATTTGTGTAGTATTTCTCTGCTTTTTCATTATTTTTTTTTTTTTAACTTACTGTGTTTGAGGTATTTTCCCAGGCTTCAAGGTTGAATTCTTTCTTCCTTTTGGTTTCTGCCCTCCTAAGGTTGGTCCAGTGGTTTGTGTAAACTTCATATAGGGTGAGATTTGTCCTGAGTTTTTGCTTGTTTGTTTGTTTTCCCTCTGATGGGCAAGGCTGAGTGAGGTGGTCATCCTGTCTGATGATGATTGGGTTTGTCTTTTTGTTCTGTTTGTTGTTTAGATGAGGCATCCTGCACAGGGTGCTACTGGTGGTTTGGTGATGCCAGTCCTGCATTCAAGTGGTTTCCTTTGTGTGAGTTCTCACTATTTGATACTCCCTAGGGTTAGTTCTCTGGTAGTCTAGGGTCTTGGAGTCAGTGCTCCCATTCCAAAGGCTCAGGGCTTGATCTCTGGTCAGGAACAAACATTCCACAAGTGGTTTGTTATGGCATTAAGTGAGATTAAAACAAATGTCCAAAAACAAGAAACCAAAGATGAACCCCAGAAAAATGGCAGTTACAAAATCAGGTAAATGACAATTAAAATAATGGAATATACACGTATACATATACACCCATGAGCAAAGTCAAAACAATCCAACAAAAACAAAGTACAGGATATTGACCTGGTGAACAAAGGAAATAAAAAATTTTATTTACCAGTTAAGAACAAAACTAACTTAAGCACAAACTGGAAAACAAAACTAAAGCAAGATGCCAAGTGGGGAATAAAGCAATGAAAACAAAACTATGACAGCATGAAAAATGTGACTGAGAAAAAATAAAAGCAAAGCTCAAAAGCTTAATTAGACTTCATAGTGCCAATAAAATCAACAACTACACCAGAGGGGGGAAAAAAGGAAACAAAAGGGGAAAAAAATCCAAAAGAATCTACAGAACAAGTCAAAACATAAGAATAATAAATGTTTTTCTTGAATCACTGCTGTCAGAGTCCTTTCCCTCGCTGGGAGTCACAGTCCACCTCACCTCCCTAGGATGCCCTCCAAAGCTTTGCTGATCTCTGGACCTGCTGTGTGGGCAGCTCAGATTCTAATTTGGTCCTACTCCTGTGTGTTCTTGCCTCCAATGTCCACAGCTATCAGAACTACTGCATCTTTTGTGGGAGTTCTCAATGACCTTTTATATATTACATATATGCCTAGTTGATTGTGTGGACTGTGTGATTTTAATCTGTAGCTTGTACAGCTGGTGGGAAGGTTTTGGGTCTTCTTCCTTAGCCACACTGTCCCTCGGTTTCAACTGTGGTTTTATTTCTACCTCTGCATGTGGGTCGTCCATTGGGGTTTGCTCCTGAGGCTGCTCTGGAGGACTTGGGTTTGCCCTTGTGAGGGCCAGCTATGGAGGTGGTACAGTTGCTTGGGTTGCAGGGCTTCTGGCAGCACCAGGTACTCTGGGGAGTGGCGGCTAGGGCAGCAGGAACTATAGTGCTCTAGTAGAGTATGTCAACCAGTATTGGCCAATATGCTCCAGTATTCTTGCCTGGAGAACCCCCTACCCCCACCCCCACCCCAACAGAGAAGCCTGGCAGGCCACAGTCTACAGGGCTGCAAAGAGTTGGACACTACCCAAGCGACCCTGTGCATACAGACGCTTGACATTTTTTGCCTGTGGCAGCTCTGCCCTAGTGAGAATTGAGCGTGAGGGTGGTGCAGCTGCTTGGCTTGCAGAGACCCTCGCCAAGAGTGCAGGGACACGGAGTGCCTTCACCACAGGACTTAAGGCATCATCAGTCTTTTGTCGAGCCTCTTATAGCTGGCCATCAGAAGGCCTATTTGGCCAGTCTTTCTCCATAGCTCCACATTTCAGGCACTAAGATGGCTCCCTTGCCTGAGGTCCTTCTCTGTTGTTCCTCACGTAGGCACATAGAGGGCCCCCCTGGTTGGGGTCCTACTCTGTAGTTCAGTGCATCAAGCATTTGATGGGTCAGCCTCTCTATTGTTGAGCTGCTGATGTTGGTGTGTGGGAAGAGAGAGGCTATGATGATTGCTCCACCCCCTACACGTGACTCAGCAATATCGCCTTGCTTCCATGGCTATGGGGCTTTTCTCCACAGGCATTTCCCACCACAATCTCCTCCCTCACATTCTCTTGCTCCCTCTCTCCGCAGTCAACAGCAGCCCTCACCCTGAGATTGCTCCACAATCCCTAAACTCCACCTCCCAGCTGCTGCGCCTTCTAGGCGACCTGTGTCCCTGTCCAGGGTATGTATGGCTGTGGCAAGGACTGTCTGGTTCTCATTCCATTTAGGCTGCCACAGACCAGCTGTTTCACTCTTAAATGTTTCTCCTCTGACTCAGACAATTGTCCCGATGTGAGGATCCGACCCCTGCTTCAGTTCCCCCACCCACCAAGGGCAGATCCAGTCTAACTAACACTCCTGTTTTTCCCACTAGCTCCTTCATCCTACCAAGTTTTGTGTGGTTATAGGTATTCTTTTCCACTGGTCAGGTACTACCGTCTGTTCTTAGCTGGTGTTCTGTATTCACTTCTGAGTCTGAAGTTGTATTCCTGACGTATCCAAGGAGAGAGATGTATTCCACGTCCATTGACTCCTCTGCCATCTTGTTCAACCTCTGAAATAATGGCAATGCTTTCGTTTTTCACCCTAACCCAGCCACTCACTCATATCATAATATCAAGAATTTGTTGTCATCAGTAACTGCATCTCCTGCATAATCTCAATTCCAAGAACTTCCCCGGTGGCCCACTGACTAAGAATCCACAGTGCAACGGAGGGGATGCAGGGTCTATCCCTGGTCAGGAACTAAGATCCCACTTACCATACAGCAACTAAGCCTGCACACCACCAGCTAAGCCCAGGTGCCACCAACTACTGAGCTGGTAGACCACAATTAGATCCATGCACCATAAGGAAGATCCCATGTGCCACAACTAAATAAATAAATAAATAAATAAATTTTAAAAATCTCAATTCCATCCATCTCACTTTTTGACCATCACCTCCTGCTTTAACCTCCTATCATCACTCCTAGTGCTACCTGAATGACAACTATCTTCTCCGTCACCAGATGGCGATTCTTTTTGTATTCTCACTGTCCCTCATGCCATTCACATCCCCTTGTCCTTCTTTACCTGTTTGAATCCAACAGTTCAGTTCAGTTCAGTCACTGAGTCATGTCTGACTCTTTCTGACCGCATGTACTGCAGCACGTTAGGCCTCCCTGTTGGTCACCAACTCCCAGAGTTAACTCAAACTCATGTCCATTGAGTCAGTGATGCCATCCAACCAACTCATCCTCTGTTGTTCCCTTCTCCTCCTGCCTTCAATTGTTCCCAGCATCAGGGTCTTTTCCAATGAGGCAGTTTTTCCCATTAGGTGTCCAAAGTATTGAAGTTTCATCTTCAGCATCAGTCCTTCCAATGAAATATTCAGGACTGATTTCCTTTAGGATTGACTGGTTGGATCTCCTTGCAGTCCAAGGGACTCTCAAGAGTCTTCTCCAACACCACAGTTCAAAAGCATCAATTCCTCCGCACTCAGCTTTCTTTATAGTCCAACTCCCACATCCATACATGATTACTGGGAAAACCATACCCTTGACTAGACAGACCTCTGTTGGCAAAGTAATGTCTGTGCTTTTTAATATGCTATCTAGGTTGGTCATAACTTTTCTTCCAAGGAGCAAGCGTCTTTTAATTTCATGGCTGCAATCACCATCTGCAGTGATTTTGGAGCCCACAAAATAAAGTCTGTCACTGTTTACACTCTTTCCCCATCTATTTGCCATGAACTGATGGGACCAGATGCCATGATCTTAGTTTTCTGAATGTTGAGTTTTAAGCCAACTTTTTCACTCTCCTCAACCTTTCATCAAGAGGTTGTTAGGTCTTCTTTGCTTCCTGCCATAAGGGTGGTGTCATCCTTATATCTGAGGTTTTGATATTTTTCCCAGCAATCTTGATTCCAGCTTGTACTTTATCTGGCCCAGCGTTTCTCAAGATGTACTCTGCATATAAGTTAAATAAGCAGGGTGACAATATACAGCCTTGACATGCTCCTTTCCCAATTTGGAAACAGTTCGTTGTTTCATGTCTAGTTCTTTTTTTTTTTTTTTTTCTGGAACTCTCTTGCTTTTTTATTTTTTTTAATTTAATTTTATTTAACTTTACAATATTGTAAAATTGTACAATTTTACAAAATTAGTTTTGCCATATATCAAAATGAATCTGCCCCAGGTATACATGTGTTCCCCATCCTGAACCCTCCTCCCTCCTCCCTCCCCATACCATCTCTCTGGGTCGTCCCAGTTCACCAGCCCCAAGCATCCAGTATCGTGCATTGAACCTGGACTGGCGACTCGTTTCATATATGATATTATACATATTTCAATGCCATTCTCCCAAATCATCCCACCCTCTCCCTCTCCCACAGAGTCCAAACTGTTGCTTCCTGACCTGTATACAGATTTCTCAAGAGGCAGTTCAAGTGGTCTGGTATTCCCATCTCTTTCAGAATTTTCCACAGTTTATTGTGATCCACACAGTCAAAGGCTTTGGTGTAGTCAATAAGGCAGAAATAGATGTTTTTCTGGAACTCTCTTGCTTTTTCCCTGATCCAGCGGATGTTGGCAATTTGATCTCTGGTTCCTCTGCCTTTTCTAAAACCAGCTTGAACATCAGGAAGTTCATGGTTCACATATTGCTGAAGCCTGGTTTGGAGAATTTTGAGCATTACTTTGCTCATGTGGGAGTTGAATGCAATTGTGCAGTTGTGCAGTAGTTTGAGCATTCTTTGGCATTGCCATTCTTTGGGATTGGAATGAAAACTGACCTTTTCCAGTCCTGTGGCCGTTGCTGAGGTTTCCAAATTTGATGGCATATTGAGTGCAGCACTTTCATAGCATCATCTTTTAGAATTTGAAATAGCTCAACTGGAATTCCATTACCCCCACTAGCCTTGTTTGTAGTGATGCTTCCTAAGGCCCACTTGACTTCAAATTCCAGAATGCCTGGCTCTAGGTCAGTGATCACACCATCGTGATTATCTGGGTTATGAAGATCTTTTTGGTACAGTTCTTCTGTGTATTCTTGCCAACTCTTCTTAATATCTTCTGTTTCTGTTAGGTCCATATCATTTCTGTCCTTTATTGAGCCCATCTTTGCATGAAATGTTCCCTTGGTATCTTTAATTTTCTTATAGAGATCTATAGTCTTTCCCATTCTATTGTTTCCCTCTATTTCTTTGTACTGATCACTGAAGAAGGCTTTCTTATCTCTCCTTGCTATTCTTTGGAACTCTGCATTCCAAGGGGTATATCTTCCCTTTTCTCCTTTGCCTTTCACTTCTCTTCTATTCACAACTTTTTGTAATGCCTCCTCAGACAATCATTTTGCCTTTTTGCATTTCTTTTTCTTGGGGATGGTCTTGATCCCCACCTCCTGTACAATGTCATGAAGCTCTGTCCATAGTTCTTCAGGTACTCTGTCTATCAGAGCTAACCTTGAATCTATTTGTCACTTCCAATGTATAATGGTAAGGGATTTGTTTTAGGTTATACCTGAATCCCACATTCAACCATTATAATGACTCCTGTGCATACTGACTTGCCTCCCTTGCTCTTTCTCACTTCAGGGCTCTCATCTGGCAGAAGCACAGCTCTGATCAGACTGGGTACTCTCCTAGGTTTGCTCCTGCAGATCCCCTCTGCATCCTTCTGCACTCTGCTCTGGGCACTGGGAGCTGCCCTTTATAGATGCTTCAACATGGCTTCCTCACCCTTTAGCTACCAGTTAGGCTTAGCCAATGAGAGGCACTGGCAAGAGAATGGAAGGCAGGAGAAAGAGAAGTAGGGGTATTAATTCCCTGCTCCCTTTGTAACAGTCTGCAGCTCTGCAGTGGCTAAGTTTCTCTTAGGCCACAGCTCCAGATCAGCAGGCCTTTTCCCTGCAGCCCTACTGCTCAGAAAGATCTGATGACTATTATTCCTCTTGCCCTTTCAGCGTTGGGGTGGTAACAGCTCTCTGCTGTTGCTATCCCTAGGATGCTTCTGCACTGTTGTTGGTTCCCTTCATGTTGCGCTTACCTTTCAAGACTGTCCCACCATTTAATTGTCCTCAATCACTCCTCTTGAGAGTCACTTCACTTTTCTCCCTCAGTTAAATCCAGCTGTGCCTGCACCTGTGCCTGCACCTGTGTATGTAACTTAATATGACTGGAGAAAAACCACAAACTCTTGACAAGTTGCACTTTAAATTTATGACCAAGAATCACAACTGGGTCCCTACTGGCTACAGGCAATCATAACTTTTATTACAAGTTCACTCATTCTCCCACTCTCTCAAGCAAAATTTTCATACCTTCTCTCTTCTAAAACCCCAAAACCTCATCCTCTTCTTCAATCTCAAGGGAATATTTTATTTCCTACTGCACTGAGATAATTGAAGCATCAGAAGAGAACTTCCCTAGACTCACACCATCTCTTGTAGCCTCCAACCAGCATCATCTCCCAGATATTCAGCTTTCCTGCTTGTTACCATGACAAACTATCTGAACACTGTACAAAGCCAGTCCCTGTACTTGAGGGACCCACCCTCCTTCATCTAATCAAGGATATTGCTCTAGCAATTTTCCTTTGTCTCTTCCGTACTATGATCTTCCTCTCTATTGGATCATTCTTAATAGATGTAGTAGCATGTTTATACTTCTCCCATTTAAAACTCAGCCATAAAAGTGAAAGTGAAAGTGTCTGTAACTTAGTTGTGTCCAACTCTTTGCAACCTCATGGACTGTAGCCCTCCAGGCTCCTCTGTCCATGGGATTTTCCAGGCAAGAATATTGGAGTGGGTTGCCATTCCCTTCTCCAGGGGATCTTCCTGATCCTGAGATTGAACCCAGGTCTCCCTTATTGCAGACAGATTCTTTACCATCTTAGCCGCCAGGGAAGCCTATGACACAATGACAGCTGTAAAAACACCTCTTTTAACTCTTTATTAGCAACTGCCTCTTTTCTTTTCCTTTCCCTTTGTAGCAAGGTTCCTAGAAATAATTGTCTATATTTACTGTCTCCAACTACGTTCCTTTGATTCCCCTTAAACCTGCTTCAGGCTTTAACCCCATTATTCCACCAAAATTGCTTTTGTCAAAGTGAAAGTGAAAGTCACTCAGTCGTGTTCAACTCTTTGTGATCGCATGGATTATACAGTCCATGGAATTCTCCAGGCCAGAATAGTGGAGTGGGTAGCTGTTCCCATCTCTAGGGGATCTTCCCAACCCAGGGATCAAACCCAGGTCTCCTGCTTTGCAAGCAGATTCTTTACCAGCTGAGCCACTAGGAAAGCCCAAGAATACTGGAGTAGGTAGCCTATCCCTTCTCCAGTGGCTCTTCCTGACCCAGGAATTGAACCAGGGTCTCCTGCATTACACATGGATTCTTTACCAGCTGAGCTCACTGGTATTAATTACAATGGTCAGACCTCAGGCCTCAACCTGTCAGCAGCTTGACCTGCCTACCTCTCCCTCATACTCTCCAGCATGTCACATTCTCTTACTTTTCATACTATTCTGGTTGTTTCTTCTCAGTTTCTTCTGCTAGTTGGTTCTCTTAATTTATCCTATTAACTTTAGAGTACTGCAGAGATCAGGTTTTGAATCTTATCTTCATCTACATCTTGATAACCTCAAGCAGCCCCATATATTTAAATAAAATCTATATGTTGACAACTCCCATATTTTATATCTCTCTTGAACTCCAAGCTCATATACTCAAGTGCCTACCCAGCATCTCCAAAACAAACCTCTTGATTTCCGCTCATTCCCTAAACTTGCTCCATGCCTCCTCCTTCCCTCAGTTGATGTCAACACCAATCTCCTGGTAACTCAGACAAAAAATTTGAATATATTCCTGATTTTCTCCATTATTACCTCTTGTTTTATCCTCTTCTATTATCCAACTGTTCCATTTGTTCCAGCTACACTGGCTTCCTGACTGCTCTTTGAACACACACGTCATATCTGTGTCATAGGGTTTTTGCTCCTTGCAGTTCTTCCCATAAATTTCCTCTGGCTAACTCCCTCTCATCCTTTTAATCCTTGCACAAGTCTCACTTTCTTAGTAAGGCTTACTCTGACCACTCTTATGTAATCCCACCACTCACACACATACATATACATAAATGTCCCTTGCCCTCGTTTTTTGTTTCCTCTTAACAGTTGCTATCTAAGTAAAGTTTATTGCTTGTTGACTGTCTCCCTACTGGAAGATAAGCTTTGCAAGGTCAGGAGCCTTTCTATTGTGTTCACAGATGTATCCCAGTCTTAAAACTGTATCTGTCACCTAGTAGGCACTCAAATACTGAGTAGCACTCAAATTACAATGAGTGAATGGAAGGTGATTTAAGTATTAAATTCTGCTGGTTTGAGGTAGGAATCTAAATCTGTTCACATCCTGCTAATTTCAAAAAAAAATGGGGTCAAGGCTGGACCAGATTAGAGCTTATAGATATCGTCTACCTCAAAGGATTTCGATAGGAGAGTCTGGTCAAAGCAGAGGTAGGTGAAAGGAAAGGGAGAAAAGGCCAGCAGCTTCTCTCAGTCTTGTTGGGGCAGTGTAAGGCTCAACTGAAAGTCCTTCGTCAGTTCTCGAGTTTGGACTGTTCTATACATTCTGGACAGAGAAGGCAATGGCACCCCACTCCAGTACTCTTGCCTGGAAAAATCCCATGGACGGAGGAGCCTGGAGGGCTGCAGTCCATGGGGTCGCTAAGAGTCGGACACGACTGAGCGACTTCACCTTCACTTTTCACTTTCATGGATTGGAAAAGGAAATGGCAACCCACTCCAGTATTCTTGCCTGGAGGATCCCAGGGCCGGGGGAGCCTGGTGGGCTGCAGTCTATGGGATCACACAGAGTCGGACACGACTGAAGCGACTTAGCAGTAGCAGTAGCAGTATACATTCTGGATGTGAAGAAAGTAAGAAAGGTCAAAGGTTTATTTATGGACATTTCCCCTACTAATGAGGAAATAAGCATCTCAGAGTATATTTGTAGAAGATATTTAGTTTAGAAATTATAGATGTGCATGTGTGTGGAGTGTTGTTGCTGCTCTCTACTTTTCCTGAATATAATTTTTATAAGTCAGAAGGAACAAAACAATACACAAATACAAGTTTTAGTCAACAAATGGGTTCTAAAGTTTCTGTGTTCAGGTTTGTCTTTCCAACTTCCAAAGGTTTCACTGTCTGAAGAAATGCTGGATTAGCATCAGCCAACATTAATCCCCTCTTGTATTTCCCCTTCATTGTCTTTCATTTTTTTTTTTTTTTGCTTTAAAAATTTTTTTTTCCACCACAGGTATACATGTGTTCCCCATCCTGAACCCTCCTCCCTCCTCCCTCCCCATACCATCCCTCTGGGTCGTCCCAGTGTCTAGGGAGCCGGGGAAGGTGGCTCGGGGGTGGGGGGTGCCCCGCCGTAGTCATGGCGGCGGGTTGGCCCTTCGCCCCGAGTGTTACAGCCCGCCCCCCCCCCCCCGGCAGCAGCGCTCCCGAATCCCTCATTGTCTTTCAAAGCATGATCTCTGGACTACCTGAATGAGAATAGTTGGATGTCTCTTAAAAATGCAGATTTCTGAGTCTTCCCAAGATCTATTAAGCCATGTGGTGGGGCCAGGAATCTGCATGCTCAGTAAACTCCCTAGAGAGTTCTGGTGGATGTTAAAGTTTGAAAATCCTATTTATCATAGGTGAAAGGACTTACTTTGCCCTAGTTTAATTTGTCTATACTATTTCATCTTTTATTCTGTGTCTCATCTTTTTAATGTCATTCTTTAAAAACATAAAAAGATTTTATTCTGAAAATAATCCATATTCAAGACTGACAAGGAGTCATGGATGACATTTACTTGGTTCAACAATTTCTTTGACCAATTTTATTTTACTTCACTTACTTTTAGGTATAGGATAAGAGTCACCCATCCATATCCTAACCAGGCATACAAATTGCACTTTTCTCCTGGCTGTGACTTTGCTGAACTTTTAAACTGCCTGCTTCCAACTTCAGAATAACAAGCCTTTAAAATTTAAGAATTGCCTCTGGAGAAAATGGATAGTTTCACACTAAGTTTACAAACAGGAACACAGCAGAACTTATAGCTAAAATATGACTAAATACCAATTAACTCAAGACCAAATCATGTTAGGCAGACTATCATCTATAACACTATTTAGAACAATGTATTCATGAACTGCAGTGCTTCCCTAGTAACTCAGTTGGTAAAGAATCCACCTGCAATGCAGTAGACCTCGGTTTGATTCCTGGGTTAGGAAGATCCCCTGGAGAAGGGATAAGCTACACCCTCCAGTATTGTTGGGCTTCTCTGATGGCTCAGATGGTAAAGAATCCTCCCATATTGCTGTAGTTTCTGGGTTCAAACCCTGGGTTGGAAAGATCCCCTGGAGGAGGGCATGGCAATCCAGTCCAGTATTCTTGCTGGAGAATCCCCATGAACAGAGGTTCCGGGTGGGCTACAGTCCATGAGGTTGCAAAGAGTTGGACACAACTGAGTGTCCAACTAAACACAGCACAGCATTGAAGAACTGCAGTCTTTGACTATAGTTTCCTTTGTTAACCAACAAACACAGAAGGCTACAAATAAGAAAAGAGCTTATTTTGGGTCTTAAGAATTGCAATTCAAGAGACACAGATTTGGATTAAAACCTTAAGAGTATTCTGGGAAAGAATAAGTATCAGGGGCTTCAGGGGCTTATAAAGGCAACAGCTATGAAGTTGTAATCTGACGCAAGAAAGAAAATATTTCTCCTTGAGGAATAGGCTGTCATGAGTTATTTAGGGTAAGGGTCCAATAAGCATCTTGAGTTTCTGGAACATTGTTTTGGATGCCTGCTGCTGTTGCTGCTGCTGCTAAGTCGCTTCAGTCGTGTCCGACTCTGTGTGACCCCATAGACCGCAGCCCACCAGGCTCCCCCAGCTCAGGGATTCTCCAGACAAGAACACTGGAGTGGGTTGCCATTTCCTTCTCCAATGCATGAAAGTGAAAAGTGAAAGTGAAGTTGCTCAGTCGTGTCCGACTCTTAGCAACCCCATGGACTGCAGCCCACCAGGCTCCTCCATCCATGGGATTTTCCAGGCAAGAGTACTGGATGCCTATGTTAAGACAAAAAGTGTTCAAAAAATGAGGTTCCATCAGACTGAGATGTGTGCATAAGTCACATGTCCTTGATGGCCTCCTAGATGAATTTTAGAAGGCTCTCTTAGCAATACTGACTCCAGCGTTATTTTCCTTTCACATTTCTCCCTTTTGATTAAAATCTTTCTTTAGAAAGCATTGATGATCAACCATTTCGTTATTTGGCATCTAATTCGCAACACTGAGAAGGTTCATTCCCAGAGAATCATATACCATGGAGGAGAGAAAGAGTTGGCTGTGTGAAAGCTTTGCTGTTAGAGAGTTTATGGCCACAGATGAGCAACAAGGAACCATCCAGGAAGTGAGTCTTAGCCAGCACTCAAAATAGGAGTAGTTCATAAATCTTGGTCAGGAGGAATCTCATAGGAGTAGTTAATCATCTCCAGACACTGAGTTATCATTATTCTTGTGGAGGGCATCATAGTACAGCAACATGAGAGATAAAATAACAACATTTTAACAAACAAATTAGAATTATTATCAGTATAATTAGTTGCAATCTAGATCTCAATAAGATACCAAGTCCAGCAGGGGAAAAGATCCCTAAATGTCAAGTTCAAAGCATCTTTTGCAGTTTTAAATGTCTCTGATGATGTCATTGGGTGTTTAGGTAAACTTTCTGAATGTCTCATGTAGCAAGAGTCATGAGGATTGTGTATACATGTAGACAGCGACAGTGATTTCTCTGGGGTTTATATCAAATTGTGTAATTTTAGCTTGGATGTGAGAGTTGGACTGTGAAGAAGGCTGAGCACCGAAGAATTGATTCTTTTGAACTGTGGTGTTGGAGAAGACTCTTGAGAGTCCCTTGGACTGCAAGGAGATCCAACCAGTCCATTCTGAAGATCAGCCCTGGGATTTCTTTGGAAGGATGATGCTAAAGCTGAAACTCCAGTACTTTGGCCACCTCATGCGAAGAGTTGACTCATTGGAAAAGACTCTGATGCTGGGAGGGATTGGGGGCAGGAGGAGAAGGGGACGACAGAGGATGAGGTGGCTGGATGGCATCACTGACTCGATGGATGTGAGTCTGAGTGAACTCCAGGAGTTGGTGATGGACAGGGAGGCCTGGCGTGCTCTGATTCATGGGGTTGAAAAGAGTCCGACAAGACTGAGCGACTGAACTGAATTGATGGCTTTGGGGAAAAGGCAATATTAGTTCTCAATGATTTCAAGGAGAAAAACTAGAAACATTAGTTTGGAGAGTCACAGCCACATATTGGAAGTAACTAGAAGAATTTAGGATCTAGTCCAGTTTAGGTAAATACCAAAACCTCAGAGACAATTAATAGCACTAAAATCTAATATCCACAAATGCATATTACTGAAACATAATTTTTCTCTCAAAAATAATGCTAACTTCTACCAAATGTAGCCAAATTAAGACTACTTTGCTTACAAAATAAGTTTGTTTTCAATAAACTTGGCCTGATTATTTATATAAGTGTACCAAGAACAATGATTGATCATATAGACTCTTAAATCTGCTTTATTGGAGATTTTCTTAAAGAATATTAGATTCAATTTTTAATAATCTCTTGGAGAAGGAAATGGCAACCCACTCCAGTATTCTTGCCTGGAGAATCCCATGGATAGAGGAGCCTGGTGGGCTACAGTCCATGGGATCACAAAGAGTCGGACATGTCTGAGCAACTTCACTTTCTTTCTTTCACTTGAGGCCAGGAAAACCAATCCAAGTACTTTCCATCAGATTTCATTCGAAATATCTGTAGAATTGAGTGAATTACTCTCTTCTCGTGTGCTTAGTCACTCAGTCATGTCCAACTCTTTGTGACCTCGTGGACTGCAGCCTGCCAGGCTCCTCTGTCCATGGGGATTCCTCAGACAAGAATACTGGAGTGGGTTGCGATGCCCTCCTCCAGAGGATCTTCCCAACCCAGGGATCAAATCCAGGTCTCCTGCATTGCAGGTGGATTCTTTACCATATGAGTCACCAGGGAAGTCCACTCTCTTCTTGAGGTATCCCAAATATTTGAGATTCCTCCATCTGCCAGGAAGTGACCTTCCTTCCTCACCTAGTTAGAATGCCAGGAATCTTGCAAGCAAGCAGCCAGGCTGCCCTTCCAAGGGGCTTTATTAGTTCTACAAAGTCAATCTTAGTTCCTTAAAGCCACATGATCATATCTGAGTTTATGTTTAAAGGCAAGGCCTTAGTAATATAGTCAATGTTTCTGACCATGTCAGATTGGGTAATGTTATTCATTATAAGGAGAATGGATTTTTGTTTTACTTCTACAAATACTATATTGCCATTAAAATAAGAGTAGTTAACAGCTTCTGAATTCTGGAGGGGTCAGGTGGTAAGAAAAAGATAAATGCTTCAGCTTTGTTTACAAAGGTATACTGTACCAAACTGCTGCAAATCATAGATAGTTTGAAAGAAAAAGATTCCTTAAATCTAGAAAAGCAAAACACAAAAGAACCAGCAATGTTTAAAACAAAAAATCATTGTAGTTATAATTACTTCTTGACCTTGACCTTTTGTTAGCAGTTTTTTGAAGCCACCAGTTTTCCCGTTAGACATATATAGTTATTTTTACCCAGTTTGATCTGGTATGATCTGAAAATTATCAGAAACTTATATTTATCAAAAAGTCCTTTCTATGAATTTTCTCAAAGATGAAGCATTTTTGCAAAAGCATCAGAATAAAACAATAACTGCTTATATATGCTAAAAGACTTAAAAAGGCACAGTTAAAGATCTGGTTACAGTGCAATTGACAGGAAATTTTAATTATTTCTGTGGTATACAACATTTAAAAATAACAACTAGAATTGTAGCTGGTAATATTGTATCAGGACTTATCAGGTTTTTAGGAATTTCACATAGTTCCTGAAACAGTAATATACCTTTACATACACAACATAAAGAAGGCTTAGTATTATTTCTAATTTGACAAGGCTTTCCATGTAATTTAACATATCAAATAAGCCTAATCAATTTAAAATCCCTCTTTTCATAAAAAGAGAGCAATCTTTGAGATATTTCCAGAGCCCTCTGAAACATCTCATATCTCAAAATTAGTTCTAAGTCAAAAGGACTTCATTTAGAATTCGATTTGAGGACATTTGTCAAAAATATCTAAAGTTTTAAAAAACACTTGGTCAAATAGGATCACAGATCACTGTGAAACAATGCTTAGTTATCTGTTTAACCAAAATAACAATTAAAGACCTCATAGACAAATATAGAAAGTTCAAAATACAGTTCTGAGGAAATTTTAGCTCTTTCAATATCAAGAGGACAAAGTTTACTAAAGTAGTCATAGACCTGATAAAGAACATAGAACATAAGAGATTAACTTGACAAGATATAAAATCTTTGCTGTTTCTTTTTTTTTTTTTTTTGATATATTACTCAAAGGGAGGGGGGAAACCTTTCATAATTTCTTGTTGTCAAAAGCAGGCCAATATGAAAAAAAAAAAGATAAAAATCAAATTTAAGGTCCATACCAGCTTACTTTTGATATTAAAATTCTTTTACTGCATTAAATTTATTCTGATTTTAGCCAGTTCTGACTACACACAAAATTCCTCTCTAAAGATTCCTTTCTTTTCCCCCAAATCTTTCCCAACTTTCTCTGGCCATTTATTTTCCCTTGGTTTCTTTCCCATTTCGAATTTACCAGCTTTGGGACAAATTTACCTTCTTTTCCTTTAATAAAATCAGTTTCCATTCCTTATACCTTTGAAAAATTTTCCTTGCCTGGAAGATTTTTCTTATTAATTCTAATAGCTTTAATTACCTATATTAATTAGGAATCTTAATCCTTTGAAATCTTACTTTATTTGTGAAAATAAAGAAGCAAACATTTGTTAATGTATTAACATTTTGTGACTTGGAGAACTTATAAATTTTATACTTTTTAGAAACGTATGCTGCTTCACACTACAATCTTTCAATAATGCACAAGATATACATGTTTATTGGAGAAGGAAAAGGCAACCAACTCCAATATTCTTGCCATTAAATCCTATAGACAGAGGAGCCTGATGAGCTACAGTCCATGGGGTTGCAAAGGGTCAGACATGACTGAGTACACATAATAAACACATGTAAATGTGTCTACACACGTTTACTAATAGACCCATGCATATTCAGCCTTTATGAAATAAGAGGTCAAAAGTAGATAACCTTAGACTTGTTTACCAATTAATATTTCAGCATTTTATCTTATTTGGAAATGATCTAGATAATCAATGAATTCCCATCATTTATCTTAACTTAGCAAAACTCTGAAGATTAAAAGTTACCAAAAAGATTTGGGAAAACTATTTTTAAGTAGACATATAATAAAACATAATTGTCGTTAAAGAGTTCATTTGAAAGTTCTTATCCATTTAATTTGCCTATGTAATTCATCATACCAAGTTATTTTTCTTGTAGACAAATTTTATAAAAGATAATATAAACTTGTTTGACTTTTAGTAAACCTAGGTAAAAATCAAAGTATTATACTTAATGTTGATAATTCTAAAGACATGTCTGTATTAATTAAACCAACAAACTTACTAATTTTAATATCAAATACTTTCCTAGATCACATTAACCTGAAATTCATTTGAGTTAGTTTCTATAATGTTTCTGAGAGTTTTATATAGGCTCTTGCTTTTTTAAGCCAATTAACTAGAGCTCTTTCACAAATTAATTTTAGCAATACCATCCAGAGACAGAAAAATACCATATCTATAATGTGCATACATAGACCTACATACATACAGGTAAACACAAAGATAAAGTAATTTTCATTTTAAAACTTTATTCATGAATCAGATATAACATAAAACTCATTAGCTTATAAGAAACAAATGGAACAAATTAAGACTACTCACTCAGGAGATTTTTAATATCTGTATTGACCCTTGACAAGAAATTTAAGAAAGCTGTTTGAGCAAGAGAGTCCTTTTAGCAATTTGTGATTAAAGGGGGCTCTTATCTTTCTTTCTTTCTTTCTTTTCTTTCTTTCTTTCTTTTTTGTCTTGGGGATTGGAAATGATCTAGATCAGAGTTCCCAGACAGGTTTACAATTTTTTTTTTAGATAAATAGGGGAGGTATGGGATCTATGTAAAGGAATGAGTCGAATTTGAACTGCCTGTAGGGCTGGATTTCCAGTTTTGCAAAGATTTGTAAGGTGTTACCTAAATGACATCACAGGCCAGTCTACCCATCCAGCTATGTTACACCTTATTTTAAAAGAGGCTATCAAAAAAAAAAAAAAGGCTATCATTATGGGAGGTGATGAGGTGGGGGTGGCAGCAGGATGACTAGCCTTCTACAGGGGATCAATCTCCATGTTATAAAAAGAAAGTTCAGAGAGAAATGGATAGCAAGGAGAAGAGCATTATAGTAACATTCCAAGGAGAAAGAAGGAACAGAGGCACCTGGAAAGAGAGAGAGTTCTCAGAAGCCTCAGAGGATTTTTCCGATATAGAAATCCTTTGAGATAATTGTGAATTACTTTCTCTAAGGAAGCAATAAGGAGTTCATGATCTGAGCCACAGTCAGCTCCTGGTTTTGTTTTTGTTTTTGCTGACTGTATAGAGCTTCTCCATCTTTGGCTGCAAAGAATATAATCAATCTGATTTTGGTGTTGACCATCTGGTGATGCCCATGTGTAGAGTCTTCTCTTGTGTTGTTGGAAGAGAGTCTTTGCTATGACCAGTGTGTTCTCTTAGCAAAACTCTATTAGCCTTTGCCCTGCTTCATTCCGTATTCCAAGGCCAAATCTGCCTGTTACTCTGGGTATTTCTTGACTTCCTACTTTTGCATTCCAGTCCCCTGTAATGAAAAGGACATCTTTTTTGGGTGTTAGTTCTAAAAGGTCTTGTAGGTCTTCATAGAACCATTCAACTTCAGCTTCTTCAGCATTAGTGGTTGGGGCATAGGCTATTGAATGATTTGCCTTGGAAATGAACAGAGATCATTCTGTCACTTTTGAGATTGCATCCAAGTACTGCATTTCAGACTCTTTTGTTGACCATGATGGCTACTCCATTTCTTCTAAGGGATTCCTGCCCACAGTAGTAGATATAATGGTCATCTGGGTTAAATTCACCCATTCCAGTCCATTTTAGTTTGCTGATTCCTAGAATGTCGACGTTTACTCTTGCCATCTCCTGTTTGACCACTTCCAATTTGCCTTGATTCATGGACCTAACATTCCAGGTTCCTATGCAATATTGCTCTTGACAGCATTGGACCTTGCTTCTATCACCAGTCGCATCCACAACTGGCTATTGTTTTTGCTTTGGCTCCATCCCTTCATTCTTTCTGGAGTTATTTCTCCACTGATCTCCAGTAGCATATTGGGCACCTACCGACCCGGGGAGTTCCCCTTTCAGTATCCTATCATTTTGCCTTTTCATACTGTTCATTGGGTTCTCAAGGCAAGAATACTGAAGTGGTTTGCCATTCCCTTCTCCAGTGGACCACATTCTGTCAGACCTCTCCACCATGACCCATCTGTCTTGGGTGGCCCCACATGGCATGGCTTAGTTCCATTGAGTTAGACAAGGCTATGGTCTGTGTGATCAGATTAGCTAGTTTTCTGTGATTATGGTTTTAGTGTCTGCCCTCTGATGCCCTCTTGCAACACCTACTGTCTTACTTGGGTTTCTCTTACCTTGGACGTGGGGTATCTCTTCAGGGCTGCTCCAGCAAAGCATAGCTGCTGCTCCTTACCTTGAACGAGGGGTATCTCCTAATGGCCACCCCTCCTGACCTTGAATGTGGAGTAGCTCCTCTCGGCCCTCCTGTGCTGGTGCAGCCGCTGCTCCTTGGATGTGTGGTAGCTCATCTCGGCCGCTGCCCCTGACCTCAGATGTGGGGTAGCTCTTCTCAGCCACTCCTGTGCCTACATAGCCATATGGCCTAAATCAAATCCCTTATGATTATACAGTGGAAGTGAGAAATAGATTTAAGGGACTAGATCTGATAGACAGAGTGCCTGATGAACTATGGACTGAGGTTCGTGACATTGTACAGGAGACAGGGATCAAGACCATCCCCATGGAAAAGAAATGCATAAAAGCAAAATGGCTGTCTGAGGAGCCATGTGAAAAGAAGAGAAGTGAAAAGCAAAGGAGAAAAGGGAAGATATACCCCTTGGAATGCAGAGTTCCAAAGAATAGCAAGGAGAGATAAGAAAGCCTTCCTCAGCAATCAATGCAAAGAAATAGAGGAAAACAACAGAATGGGAAAGACTAGAAATCTCTTCAAGAAGATTAGAGATACCAAGGGAACATTTCATGCAAAGATGGGCTTAATAAAGGACAGAAATGGTGTGGACCTAACAAAGCAGAAGATATTAAAAAGAGGTGGCAAGCATACACAGAAAGTGAAGTCGCTCAATCGTATCTGACTCTTTGAGACCCCGTGGACTGTAGCCCACCAGGCTCCTCTGTCTGTGGGATTCTCCAGGCAAGAATACTGGAGTGGGTTGCCATTTCCTTCTCCAGGGGATCTTCCCAACCCAGGGATCAAACCCAGGTCTCCCGCATTGCAGGCAGATGCTTTAACCTCTGAGCCACCACCAGGGAACCAGAATACACAGAAGAACTGTACAAAAAAGTGCTTCACGACCAAGATAATCATGATGGTGTGATCACTCACCTAGAGCCAGACATCCTGGAATGTGAAGTCAAGTGGGCCTTAGAAAGCATCACTACGAACAAAGCTAGTGGAGGTGATGGAATTCCAGTTGAGCTATTCCAAATCCTGAAAGATGATGCTGTGAAAGTGCTGCACTCAGTATGCCAGCAAATTTGGAAAACTCAGCAGTGGCCACAGGACTGGAAAAGGTTAGTTTTCATTCCAATCCCTAAGAAAGGCAATGCCAAAGAATGCTCAAACTACCATACAATCGCACTCATCTCACACGCTAGTAAAGTAATGCTCAAAATTCTCCAAGCCAGGTTTCAGCAATATATGAACCGTGAACTTTCAGATGTTCAAGCTGGTTTTAGAAAAGGCACAGGAACAAGAGATCAAATTGCCAACATCCACTGGATCATCAAAAAAGCAAGAGAGTTCCAGAAAAACATCTATTTCTGCCTTATTGACTATGCCAAAGCCTTTGACTGTGTGGATCACAATACACTGTGGAAGATTCTTCAAGAGATGGAACTATCAGACCGCCTGACCTGCCTTTGAGAAACCTATATGCAGGTCAGGAAGCAACAGTTAGAACTGCACATGGAACAACAGACTGGTTCCAAATAGGAAAAGGAATACGTCAAGGCTGTATATTGCTTATTTAACTTATGTGCAGAGTACATCATGAGAAACGCTGGGCTGGATGAAGCACAAGCTGGAATCAAGATTGCCGGAAGAAATATCAATAACCTCAGATGTGCAGATGACACAACCCTTATTGAAGAAAGTGAAGAGGAACTAAAAAGCCTCTTGATGAAAGTGAAAGAGGAGAGTGAAAAAGTTGGCTTAAAGCTCAACATTCAGAAAATGAAGATCATGGCATCTGGTCCCATCACTTCATGGAAAATAGATGGCGAAACAGTGAAAACAGTGTCAGACTTTATTTTGCGGGGCTCCAAAATCTCTGCAGATGGTGATTGCAGCCATGAAATTAAAAGATGCTTACTCCTTGGGAGAGAAGTTATGACCAACCTTTTGGTTGGTTTCAGCATACTGAAAAGCAGAGACAGTACTTTGCCCACAAAGGTCCATCTAGTCAAGGCTATGGTTTTTCCAGTGGTCATGTATGGATGTGAGATTTGGACTGTGAAGAAAGCTGAGCACCGAAGAATTGATGCTTTTGAATTGTGGTGTTGGAGAATACTCTTGAGAGACCCTTGGACTGCAAAGAGATCCAACCAGTCCATTCTAATGGAGATCAGTCCTGGATGTTCATTGGAAGGACTGATGCTGAAGCTGAAACTCCAATACTTTGGCCACCTCTTGCGAAGAGTTGACTCATTGGAAAAGACCCTGATGCTAGGAGGGATTGGGGGCAGGAGGTAAGGGGACGACAGAGGATGAGATGGCTGGATGACATCACTGACTTGAAGGACATGAATTTGAGTGAATTCTGGGAGTGGTGATGGGCAAGGAGGCCTGGCGTGCTGTGATTCATGGGGTCGCAAAGAGTTGGACACGACTGAGCGACTGCACTGAACTGAAAGGAGCAATAGTGGATTAATTATTATGTTTGGAGGCTTCAAAATACCATTTGACATATGTTTCTCATTCTTGTTTTCTTACAACTTTTGCTAACTGAATAGACAGACTAATTTTGGAATTACAGAGGAACCCCAAGTTGGCCAACTTAACTGTAAATCATTCCAGGTAATCATAGTTCAGCGAGACAAATATTTACAAGAGGAGGGCTGGTCTATAGTTCTTATACATAAAGTCATCAGAAGTTCCAGAAGGGAGCTACTCTGTCAACTTATCCTTAAAAAGTACATCTCCCACTATTCTCAGACTAAGTACTCACCAGAACAAAATGGGAAATGAAATCCTAAGAACAGAATCTTCAACAGAGGACACTCAAATGAACTATAACTTCTACTGAGACAAATTTTGGAGTACAGCAGGACTCACCACCTTGACCTGGAGCCACCCATGAGACAACAGAGCACAATGAATTTTTGTAGATACCTTACTTAAATTTGTGACAGTGCTGGATGAGGGGGTTGGTCATTCCGTATCCCATTTGTCTGACACCATGTAATGTTGTCCAAGAAAAACAAAGGCTGCAAATAAGAAAAGAGTTTATTTTAAGTCTTAATAACTGCAATTTGGAAGACAGATTCAAGTAAAACTGAAAGAATATTCAGAATAAGAGAAAGAGTCAGGGCCTTATAAAGGCAAAAACCATGTGACTGTTTTCTGTCACAGAAAGGAAGTATTTGCCCTGAAGGGATAGGCTGGGGTGAGCTATTTTAGGGTCAGGGTCCAATAAGTATCTTGAGTTTCTGGAACATTGGGCAGATGTTCTGGGTGCCTGAATTAAGACAATAAGTGGTCACAAGGTCAGATTCCATTCGTGCTGAGATGTGCATAAATTATACTTCCTCAATGACCTCAGGCTCCATTTTAGAGAGCTGTCTTGGCCACACTGTCTCCATTTTGATTTTCTGTTTACACCTTGCAGACCAAGCCACTGACTAAGCAGCAAACAGGTATAAGCTCATATCTAAGGAAGTTCCTCCAAAAGTTAGAACTATATTTGATTTTGACAAATAACTGGATAATTTTAAGATCTTCTAAAACATGTATTAAAGAGGTTCAATAGAGGAAATTTAGGTAATAAAATTTATATCATTCCAGCTTCTCTCTAAAATAAAGTGATTCCACTTTCATGGACGTGGGCTTCAAAGGAAGCTCTTTGCACCTACTTCATCTCTCTTATCATTGAAGCCAATTCTAAACAGACACTTTTCCAGTGTTAAATTATCTCTCTTTCTAAAATAATATCCAACTACCTCGGGCCATCAAGCAGAATTCCAAAACTCTCCCAAAGAACAAGAAAATTTCACCACATCCTGTCTCTTCAGACCTCACTGGCTTTTAGAAGGAAGAGCTCTCCTTGACATCATTTTAGAGGGGTATGCTGAAATGTTTGTTATTTTGGCATTTCTATTTATTCTGTATTGGATTTTAGTTTTGTGTTCTCAAAATATCTAAAAAGATGTGAATCTTTATATTTAGAGTTTATTCATACACCATTATATAAATGAAGCAGGAAAATGTTCACCCAGTGAATGTCCTCAAGCTAGGCTGGGAGAATCTTCATTGTATCTAATGGTGCTTGTATACAGGTGGAGATTAAAGCAAGCACCTAATTTGATCTACTCTTCAGCTGCCTTAGGTAACAACATCAAAATCATCTTAGATTTCAGAAGAACAAAATAAGGAAAAATTAATTTACAGTTTTTCAAATAGTCATGTATGGATGTGAGAGTTGGGCCATAAAGAAGGCTGAGTGCCAAAAATTTGATGCTTTTGAATTGTAGTGTTGGAGAAGACTCTTGAGAGTCCCTTGGACTGCAAGGAGATCAAGCCAGTCAATTCTAAAGGAGATCAGTCCTGAAGGTTCACTGAAAGGACTGATGCTGAAGCTGAAGTTCCAATACTTTGGCCACCTGGTGCAAAGAGCCAACTCATTAGAAAAGACCCTGATGCTGGGAAACATTGAAGACAGAAGGAGAAAGGGATGAAAGAGGATGAGATGGCTGGATGGCATCATTGACTCAATGGACATGAGTTTGAACAAGCTCTGGGAGTTGGTGATGGACAGGGAAGCCTGGTGTGCTGCAGTCCATGGTGTCACAGAGTCAGACATGACTGAGAGACTGAGCAACAACAACCATAAATCTATTTGCTATTGTTGTTTAGTCACCAAGTTATGTCCTACTCTTTTGCAACCCCATAGGGCTTCCCTGGTAGCTCAGCTGGTTAAGAATCCATCTGCAATGCAGGAGACCCCAGTTCAATTCCTGAGTTGGGAAGATATTCTGGAGAAAGGATAGGTTACCCACTTCATTATTCTTGGGCTTCCCTGGTGGCTCAGGCAGTAAAGAATCTGCCCACAGTGCAGGAGACCTGAGTTCAATCCCTAGGTTGGGAAGATCCCCTGGAGGAAGGAATGGCAACCCACTCCAGTATTCTTGCCTGAAGAATCCCCATGGACAGAGGTTCCTGGCAGGCTACAGTTCATGGGTTTGTAAAGAGTCAGACACAACTGTGCAACTAAGCATAGCACACTGTACTGTACTGTGAAAGTTAAAGTTGCTCAGCTGTGTCTGACTCTTTGCAACCCCATCTTCCCACCAGGAAGATCCCCTGGAGAAGGGAATGGCTGCCCACTCCAGGATTCTGGCCTGGAGATTTCCATGGACTTTATAATTCACGGGGTCGAAAAGAGTTGGATGTGACTGAGCAACTTTCACTTTCATAGTACAGTGTGCTGTGCTTAGTTGCTCAGACAGGTCTGACTCTCTGAGACCCCATGAACTGTAGTCTGCCGGGAACCTCTGTCCATGGGGATTCTCCAGGCAAGAATACTGGAGTGGGTTGCCATCCCTTCCTCCAGGGGATCTTCCAAACTTAAGGATTGAACTCAGGTCTCCCAAATTGCACAGTTCAGACCAAACTGGTTAATCAAAAGTGACTGTAAAGATCTTTTAGAAATTTGCACCAAATGACTGTTTTGCTATAAAAAATCATATCTAACATAGTACTTAGTAAGTAATTGGAGCTCAATAAATACTTGTTGGATGAATGAAAAAAAACAAGTAGAAATGGCTACTTGTCCAATTTTCCTGACTTTGGTTGGGGGAGAGACTGCTTTGAAAACTTATTAAATGTAGACTGAAACTTCACAACATTCTTTACTACAGAGAGGAATTTGGTAAGGAGGGTCCGTCTTATATGTCAAGTAGGTAAGTGAGGCCATCACTGACAAAGGAGTCTGTCCTCTTAAGGAAGTTTCTCTTACACACCAGAGCTACAGCATTGCCTGCAAGCCAATGGCTGGAAGCCAGGATGTCTTCCATCCTGTCCAAAGAGGCATCCATCATGCCCTGCCTTTACGGAGCTGTCTTGGCCTCTATTTTGGAGAGTGGTCCTTAGGTGTTTGGGGTAGAGACAAAGTTCCTTTCTTGAGTTGGAGAATTGGCCTGAACAAAACTGCTCAGTAGTGCTGCCCATCACCATGTGAGGCATCAAGGAAGAGCTGTGTCTTGGAGAGACCTGGTGCACTAAGCAGAGCACAGACGCCCTTCAGTCAGCTCTACAAGCACTAATCCCTCGTCTGATTGGGAGCAAAGCTAGACTACAGGGTGTGTGTGTGTGTGTGTGTGTGTGTGTGTGTGCACATGCATGCACATAATGCCTGGTCTTCTCTTCCAGAATTCTCCACATGATCCAAGGACAAATGGCTTGTCTAGGAGAAAGTACAAAAATGTAGGAACACGGCTTTGGACTCAGACTAACCTATGCTGGAAGTGTCTTTGGGCAGGTTTTCTTCATCTTTATCAGGTTCAGTTTGCTTGATCATAAAAATGGAAATTATAACAACCATCCCATAGAGTGGTTGGGGATGAATATATGGGACAGCACATTATAAATCACTTAGCACAGTGAGCCTGGAATCCAGGTTACTGGCTATCATGATGTGATCTAACCTGTGGGCCCATAGTCCAAGTTGCCTCTGAGTTGACAACAGAAATGGGCGAGAAAACTCTACTCAGTACAAGATCACTGTTTATACCAGGTTTGAAAGTGAAAGAGTTGTGTCCGACTCTTTGTGACCCCATAGACTGTAGCCCACCAGGCTCCTCGGTCCATGGGATTTTCCAGGCATGAATACTGGAGTCGGTTGCCATTTCCTTCTCCAGGGAATCTTCCCAACCCAGTAATCGAACCGGGTCTCCCGCATGGTAGGCAGACACTTTACCATCTGAGCTACCAGGGAAGCCCATATCAGGTTTGAGACCAGCATAAAAACCAACAGAATGTAGTTAAAGAATCCAAATGCAACCCTAGCTCTTCTGAGTTCTCAAAGGGGATAATCAAGGTAGAGCTATCACAGACAGTCTGTGACTAGACCATTGTCTGAAAGCCAAAGAAATTGCATACTTTGAAAAGGAGTTCTTTTCACAAGAGTAACTGGCAGAGGCTGATGCAGTCAAGAGGCAAAGCAAGGTAGAGTGTCATCAGAATAGTGTGCCTGTAGCAGACTCCTGGCAGAAGGCAAAGCACATTCTGCTGTGGCATCAGATTTGTGGCCTGTCAGGGCACATAAAGAGGGCCAGCAGGACAAAAAGCTCACCAGCAAAAATTCATCAGAGCACCAATTCCCAAGAAGGATGAAAAAAATCACATGTGCTATGGGGCAGCTGGTTCCTTCAGTGTCTGAGATCATTTTCAGATTCCATCTTTTTGTGTAACAATATATCACCTCTATTAATTTGCAGATTTCAGGGTGAGGTCATATGGAAAGTACTAGATGCTGTGCAAATGGCCCCTTATATATAATTAGGAGTTATACGTACAGTAATTAGTTTGCTGTAACTGTGAGCCCCAACATGTCAGTCTTGTATCTCATGGCATTTGATGCATGAGCTATTTTATTTTATTAACTGTCTGGCAGCTGCCCAATCATACCTAAAGTGAAGCAGTCCCTTCTGCACCCACCCCCACCCCCTCCCCACCACCTCCCTACCCTCCCCCCCCACCACCTCATCCCTAAAATAATCAGCCTAAATAAGAAAAAAATGTTGGAAATGCTACTCTTTTATTCACCTCAGAGTCACTCAGTATTATGAGTGAAACAATACCCAAGAATGACTTTGCGAGTAATTATATCTGCACAAAGACATCTTTTATGTAAAAGAATATTATTTAGCCATAAAAAGAATGAGATAATTCAAAACACTAAGATTATGGTGTCCGGTCCCATCACTTCATGGCAAGTAGATGCGGAAACAGTGGAAACAGTGAGAGACTATTTTTTGGTCTCCAAAATCACTGCAGATGATGACTGCAGCCATAAAATTAAAAGATGCTTGCTCCTTGGAAGAAAAGCTATGACCAACATAGATAGCACATTAAAAAACAGAGACATTACTTTACCAACAAAGGTCCATCTAGTCAAAGCTATGCTTTTTCCAGTAGTCACGTATGGGTGTGAGAGTTAGACTATAAAGAAAGTTGAATGCTGAAGAATTGATGTTTTTGAACTGTGGTGTTGGAGAAGACTCTTGAGAGTCCCTTGGACAGCAAGCAGATCCAACCAGTCAATCCTAAAGGAAATCAGTCCTGAATATTCACTGGGAGGACTCATACTGAAGCTGAAACTCCAATACTTTGGCCACCTGATGTGAAGAACTGACTCATTTGAAAAGACCCTGATGCTGGGAAAGATTGAAGGCAGGAGGAGAAGGGGACGACAGAGGATGAGATGGTTGGATGGCATCACTGACTGAATGGATATGAGTTTGAGCAAGCTCTGGGAGTTGGTGATGGACAGGGAAGCCTGGTGTGCTGCAGTCCATGGGGTCACAAAGAGCCGGACACGACTGAGCAACTGAACTGAACTGACCTGACAGCAACATGGATGGACCTAGACATTATCATGTCAAGTAAAGTAAGTCAGGCAAAGATAAATATCATTTGTTATCCCTTGTATGATGAATCTACAAAAGATACAAAAGAACACAATAACAAAACAGAAATAGAGAGAAATGTGAGAAATAGATTCACAGACATAGAAAACAAACTTATGGTTACCAAAGGGGAAGGGAGATAGAGGGGTAAATTAGGAGTTAGGGATTAACAGACACACACAACTATATATAAAATAAATGAGTAACAAAGGTTTACCATATAGCACAGGGAACTATGTTCAATATCTATAACCTATAATGGAAAAGAATCTGAAATATAAATGTGTGTGTGTATAACTAAGTCACTTTCCTGTATACCTGAAACTCACCTAACATTTTAAATCAACTATAATTCAATAAAAAATTTAAAAACAAAAAGAATGGTGAATTCAAGTAAGACATTTTTGGTAAAGTGCTCTGGATAATTAGCTACACACATGTTTATAATGGAGAGCTCTTGTTCACCTTTTTGTTCCCACATAGTAGGTCCTCTTTAAATATTTGAAGTAGATTTGCAGATTGAACAGTTACAGACTACTCCATGGACTAGGAGCAGTGGTTCTCAAACAAACGTCTATGTATATGTTAGCCAGAATCTGACTTTCATTGGTCAGGGGCGAAAATGAGAAAATTAAGGACATTATAGTGAGTTTTTCATACATTTGAAATTATTCCACTTAAAGGACTGATCTTCACTCTAAGATGGCTCAGCAGTAAAGAATCCACCTGCAATGCAAGAGACGGAGGAGACTCGGGTTCGATCCCTGGGTTGGGAAGATCCTCTAGAGTAGGAAACGGCAACCCCCTCCAGTGTTCTTGCCTGGGAAAATCCCATAGACAGAGGAGTATGGCAGGCTACAGTCCATGAGGGTTGCAAAGAACTGGACACAACTGAGAGACTAAACAAGCACACATGTATTTCCATACTTCTTTTATTTGTAATTGTACTTGTCCATGAAATGTGCATTCTGTGAACCACTGCTGCAATGAGCTAGCAATATGACAGCCTATAGCTGAGAACTGGCTGAGCTCACTATATTCATATTGCGCAGGCCACAGAAAAGCTGCCAGCTTTAGGTCAATAACAGTCTGGCTGATCTAGCTGAAAATAACCCCAGATTGTGTCCAGTCTCTCCTGGCCTAGTAAATCTATTCCCTCCCCAAATCCTGACCATCACTAGGTGCTTCCATTTTAAATTATGGGTAACCTAGGACCAAACTCATCCTTTGCTTGAACCATGAGTGAGTACTAAGTAAACCATGCTGAATCCTGTATGACAGAAGAATCCTCAAAGAATAAAAACAGAGGGAAACAAATATTCCCCTCTCTCTAAAAAGACAGTGATCAACCACATAAAAAATGCATGGGCAGGTGGCACCATTTCGATTCAGTCAGACAATTTCACACTAGTGAAGAAAACATTTTGGCAAAGGAATACTTTAATCAAGAGGTAAAACAAAAAATTTTCGATCTTAGCTAAGGCCATCTGTTAAAACCTACAGGAAAGTGCATTGGAAGGAAATCTCTATCCATTGCATTGCAGTGTTGTTGATACTCATTGGACCTCTTAACATTAAGCTACAAAGGGAGTGCCTGTATCTGCAACACATCTTAAGGTGAACTGGCTGGGGTAATCTATTCTCTAAAGAAAGGAAGAGCACAAGAATCCTCCAAGGAGAAAAATCCTGGTGAGGACTCTGGCTGGGACTCCAGCCCACAAGGATTGCAGATCCTTCAAGTGCTTCGGGTTCTATCCCATTTTGCATCATTGAGGAAAAAAGAACTACAAAGTTCTCTTTTTATAGAAGATATTTTCAGATTGAGACTTTAGATAACTCCAAGTTGTCCTCTTTCATACAGAAGACAAGATACATATAAAACTGTCAGTTTGATGAAGTCCTAGGGAAAAGTTAATATAATTTTATAACCTTATTTAAGTATCAACAACCATCCCTTATACCATCTCCCCCATAACCAATTATCTGTTCTAGTTAAATGGGAACCTTCACAATGATCCTTTTGGATAGGTTTTATACCATAAGGAAAGCAAGATTTCTGAATTTGACACACAGAAAATCTTGGTGCTAGGAATTCTGAAGAATTGAAAGCAGTGATCCTAAAACAGAAGTCAGGGGCAAGAGCTTGTGTCAATCTCCTCTTCCCGTATCTATGTTCTCCTACTTCCTACTACTGTCCCCCCAGCATCTAAGGTCTGAGGAGGCATCATTTAGTGTGATAAATAATGACTTTTGAGTAGTTCTTTGATGCTCCCAAAAGTATGCTCACTGTCTTGATATATTTCATCATCACAGAACATATGCTGCAGATATTCTCACTATCTTGAACTTATTGATGAAGAAACTGAGGTTCAGAAATGGACCGTAACACCAAGAATGTGGCAAAACTAGAACTCAAATACCAGTTTTCTTAACTTCATATCCCATGGATTTTGGGGTTTTTGTTGGTTTCTGGTTTGTTTTGTTTTTTTTTTTTGGCTGTGCTGGGTCTTCCTTCCGCAGCAGGCTTCTCTCGTTGTGGGTTCAGGCTCTAGTGTGTGTGCTTCTCTAGTTGCAGGGCACGGCCTTGGTTGCCCCACTGCATATGGGATCTTAGTTCCCCGACCAGTGATAGATCCCATGTCCCTCGCACTGGCAGGCAGATTCTTAACCACCGGACCACCAGGGAAGTCTTCTAGTGGATTGTACGTGGCAACTCATTGTGATTTTGATTTGTACTTCTTTAATCACTGCAGATGGTGATTGCAGCCATGAAATTAAAAGACACTTCCTCCTTGGAAGGAAAGTTATGACCAACCTAGATAGCATATTCAAAAGCAGAGACATTACTTTGCCAACAAAGGTCCATCTAGTCAAGGCTATGGTTTTTCCAGTGGTCATGTATGGATGTGAGAGTTGGACTGTGAAGAAAGCTGAGCACAGAATTGATGCTTTTGAACTGTGGTGTTGGAGAAGACTCTTGAGAGTCCCTTGGACTGCAAGGAGATCCAACCAGTCCATCCTAAAGGAGATCAGTCCTGGGTGTTCATTGGAAGGACTGATGCTGAAGCTGAAACTCCAATACTTTGGCCACCTAATGTGAAGAGCTGACTCACTGGAAAAGACCCTAATACTGGGAAAGATTGAGGGCAGGAGAAGGGGACGACAGAGGATGAGATGGCTGGATGGCATCACTGACTCCATGGACATGGGTTTGGGTGGACTCCAGGAGTTGACGATGGACAGGGAGGCCTGGAGTGCTGCGGTTGGGGTTGCAAAGAGTCGGACACAACTGAGTGACTGAACTGAACTGAATGACTAATGATGAGATCCTTTCACATGCTTATTAGCCATTCATATAACTTCCTTGGAGAAATGTCTATTCAAATCCTTTGTGCAAATGGCAACCCACTTCAGTATTCTTGCCTGAAAAATCCAAGGGACAGAGGAGCCTGGTAGGCTACTGTCCATGGGGTTGCAGAGTCAAACACAACTGAGCAACTGGGCATGACTGAGCATACTCGCCTCGCATTGAGTTGTAAATGTTCTTTATTCTAGCTACAGGTGTCTTAACAGACATATGACTTGCAAATATTTTCTCCCCTTTGTGGTTGTCCTTTTCTTCTGATGGTGTCCTTTGCAGCACAGACATTTTTAATTTTGATGAATTCCAATTGATCAATTACCTCTTTTATCTATTATATCTAAGAAACTGTCACCTACCCCAAAGTCATGAAGATTTACTTTTGTTTCTCTCCATGGGTTTTATAGTTTTGGCTTCTACATTTAGATCTATGATTCACTGGGGTTTATATTCTAAGTCTTGTCACACAAATAGCTTGGGAGTTTAGAAGGGGGCCGTTTATGTTTTGGTAGGATTATGTGATCCCATTCAACTATGATACACTTGCTTTCTTCCAGCTCTGGTTAGAAAAGATTTGGAAACTATAAAGGAAAGTTATGTAGTGACCATGAACTAAACCTCTTTTTAATGATTCTTTTATAGAGTATCTGACTGAGAAAGTCATCGTACCTTGGGATTTGGGGAACAAGCTCAGTTATAGTTTCATAACCCAGTTTTATTGATTCTTTGCTGCAGACCAATCAGTTTTCTAATTAAAATTTCATCTGTAATCTATTGCTCTCCAAAGAAAATTAGTTTTCCTTCTGTGTACACATGGAATGAAAAAATCACTCTATACTCCAAAGCAGAACTTTACTTGGATTCTGAGAGTTAAAAGTGGTATTTATTCTTTTCTTTTTCTCTAGAACTCTTGCTAACCAGGTGCCCGTTCCTTTGAAGGTTCTTCTTTTGCTGGATTCTTGGTCTTGACGTTCCCACATAGGATGTTTGACACCTTCTGTAAAATTCAAGATTGGATACTCCTAAGGAGCATTTCACATCATCAAAATTCTGCCTTATTTTTGATATGTCTCAGATGAATTTTTTTTCTCCGAACTCTTGAGATCTGTTTTTCTCAAGCCTCATATGTATTTTATCTATGTGCTGCAATCCCTTCACTGATAATAAAAACTTTGACAAGATGTAACTGCTTTTTCACAAGGTTTCTGCTGTATCATGTTAACAAATAGGTCCCTTTTTGCTGGTCAGAATTCAAGCCAGGATAGCCTTCAGAGCCTCCAAGAGACAAAACTGGTGAGCAAAGGAAGTAAAAAGTACATCCTATTCTCTTCAATTTTGTAATATATTCCTTCATTTTGGTTTTGCAATTTACAGTAAGAAAACATTATCTATTCCTTCCATCTGGCTGGTAATTCCTTGGTCTTCTGCCATAATGATTTTCTACTCCTGTTTCTTTTGATTTTATGCTCATCAAATGTTTTTCATTGTGCTCTACCCTAAAATTCAATGTTATTCAACAATTATTTATTGAGAATCTACTGTATGCAAAGCACTATTTCCTGGGGGGTAAGGCTCCAAATAGATATATTACTTCCTTTTTGGCCAGATAATAATTTTCATTTATTGTTTAGTGATTGTTTTAGCTTCCTATAATAGCTTCAATAGCTCAGACTTAAAGGAGATATATTTTGGTTTATATTATTTTAACAGCTTTCATGATTATAACTCACTACACATCAATTTCAAATAAATACTTGGTCTATATTCATTTTTTTCATGAAAACATATTGCTTCAATCTACAAAAGACCCTTAGCTATAGTTGCTTGATCTGTAATCTAATTTGTACAAGTGTATCAAAAAGAAAATCATATGATTCAAAACTTAATTTCTTTTCAGAAAGTCTAAGATTTTGGTTATGAACTTGCATTGTAGTAATTGATTTAGAAGAATTATGACCATGCTGTGGAAGCAGAGGATGCAGTACTCCTTCACAATATTGTGATGGTGAAATCATCTTGCATGGTAGAATCTAAATTATCCATAGGCCTGCTGTCCTATTGACTGTACTTCAAATGCTAAAACTTGATGTATTACTTCTCAACATACTTCTAACTTTTCACCATTTCAACTAGGTCCTTCTCTTTTGAACAAGACATGTGTCACAATCTGCTCAAAGAAGAGAATCAAATATTGCTGTTGTTCAGGCTCTCAGTTGTGTCTGATTCTGTGACCCCATGGACTGCAATACACCAGGCTTCCCTGTTTTTCACCATCTCCCAGAGTGTGCTGAAACTCATGTCCATTGAGTCAGTGATGCCATCCAACCATCTCATCCTCTGTCACCCACTTCTCTTCCTGCCTCCAATCTTTCCTAGTATCAGTGTCTTTTCCAATGAGTTGGCTCTTCGCATCAAGTGGCCAAAGTATTGGAGCTTCAACTTTAGCATCAGTCCTTCCAATGAATACTCAGGGTTGATTTCCTTTAGGATTGACTGGTTCAAATATACTTTATTCTTTTCTTGCTAATCAGTTTTGTCTCTTATGAAGCTCAGAAATTCTGACCAAAGGGGGATAGAATACATACCATAAATATGGGCACAATTCATGAGCAATTGTCTTATTTAAAAAAAAAAAAAAAACCTTAGGTACAAAATTATACTAAAACTTTAAATATGAGCAAGACTTTCTTGAAATGTGAATCCATATATGTCATATATATGTATAACATAAATATTTATGTTTAATATATAAGGAATACATATTTTTATAGCATCATTTCCGTGACACTTGTGCCCAAAATTTGTTACCTGAATCTTATCATGAAGAAACATCAGAGAAACCCAAATCGAGAAATACTCTACAGAGTAATTGACCCATAGCTTCCAAAAGTGTCAAGGTCATGAGAGTCAAAGAAAAAGTGAGGAATACTGTTGTGTATTAAAGGCTGCAACAAAATGTAACACACAATCTTGAATTGGATTCCATAGCTATAAAGAACATTAGTGGGATAATAGGTAAACTTAATTCTAATTTTAAGAAGCAAAAGTTTCTGAGAATTGGGTGAAAGTAATGTGCCAGTGTTAATTTCTTAATTTTGACGGATATATTGTAGTTCTGTAAGAGAATAACCATGTTTGCAGGACTTGTGTTCTATTTGTGAGTAATGGGCATCAGGTTAGCAATTCAAGCCCAAATGAGAGGTGTTAGTTATTTGTATTACTCTTGCCCAAAAAAGTAACATCTGATGTTGAATAAGTGATTCATGACAAAGTCACACCATTATTGATTAATGACATCTATTACCAGTACAAGATGTTAATACCCATGCAATGTATTTCTGATCCTAGCCATGGACATCGTGACATCGAACAGTCTCTAGCACCACAACTGACTCTGTTGGTAGCCTACCCACTGTCATTTTTCCTTTCCATTCTTTCTTGCTAGCAGAACCCCAATTTCATTGAGATATGAACATCAGGGTCCTTTCTACCTCAGGAAGTGGGTTTTTCTTAATCTAAGCCGTGCAAGGTTTAGACATGAGCATGTAATATATAATTCTGTCTAATAATAATGACACAAGAAAGGGAGTCTGCTGAGTGGGGGTTAGCAGCGCTTCAAAGAAAGATCTTCCTGACAAATAACAAGAGACCCACAGAATGAAATGCCTCTTCTTTTATTTGATGAGGTCATGTCTGTAAGTAACACCTAGAATTAGAGCAGTTGTCATGCAACCGTGAGGAGATAAGCCTAAGGACAAAGCCAAGACAGTAAAAATGACAGAGCAGAAAGAAAAAAAAATCTATGTCCTTAATAATGCCACTGAGTGCTAAATTAAGCCACCTCTAATTACCCTATCCCTTTGCCTGTTATGTGAGATAATAGTTTTTTGCTTATTTTTTATATGTATTTGATATGTAATTATTTATTTTTATATTGACATAGCATATATAATATATATTACATCTTTGGCAATGTCTTTAATTTAAAATCATAGATATAGATTTGGAAATGGCCTTAGAAGTAATCTGTATTCTAGTCCAACCCTTTCATCTATTATAAGGAACGGCTTAGAACAAGTGAGGCATCTTGCCCAGGGTCAAAGTTAGTAGCTGATGAGATTCTAGAATCCAAGTCTTTGGATTCCGTTCTGTGTACGTCATGCTGTCTACTCTTCTAAGAAATGAAGATAGTTCAAAATCTTTTCAGGGAGGGACATTGGGTATCAAATTTCCTGAGAGGGAGTGACCGATTTTCATACAATAAAAGATTAATTCAATCGTTTTATTACGGACTTCTGCAGGGATAGACAGTTTCCACACCAGAAACAGTCTTCTGCCCAGATTCAAAGAACTGCTGCAGACTCTTTGCAAGAAACACTGGCTTTTGTTGAATTTAAGTAAATATGTGGTGCTATTTTTCTGTTAAGCATCCACAGTTATTTAGAGAGTTACTTTCAGATATTTAGGCATTATTTCATATATAAAACTTTATAGAAAGAAATTTTCATCTCTTGGGAATTGACTTCTGGAAATAAAAATATGTAAGCATTTACTTCTCTTTGTGACTTTCACACCAAGGAGGCCAGATGAGAAAAACAACAATCAACAATAAAGCATTATTTAGAGTAAAAGCAGTGCTGTTGGGAATTATATATTGTATGGCTTTAACAGTCTGCTTCCTTGTTTGAATTTGAATAGTGTTACCAGTTTAACCACCTCAAATTTTGCACTTTTTCTAGAGATTTTTATATCTTCATAAATACAGCATTGTGGTTTGCAAAGATAAGCACATTCTCTGGACATTTTGCTTTTCAAATACAAAAAAAAAAATGATGATGCACATTTTTATGTTACTACCCTCCATAAATAGATATACCATTATCTTTTTGCTAAGTGCATTGCAGATTAATCACTCTCAATTAAAATAGTCCCAAATTGAAAACAGTAGTTTTTTTTTTAAAGTTAATAGAAATTGTATCCATTTGGTATTGTTGCTTTAACAGTTCAATTTGCAAATAAAAGAGCAATTATAATCATTTATCTCCACAAAAAAATAAAAGATTTATAGAATGTTTTCTTTCATGAAAACAGCACCACCATCTGGAATCCTACAGTCTGTGCAATGAAAGAATTAAATTACAAGATTCTGTTTTGTTTTAGCTGGTAGAAAAGTAATTTGTCTCTTCCTGAGAGGTTTTACGGGTAAAAATAATGCAAAAAATTGCAGATTAGAAATAGCTGTATTCCACCCCACCACATGAGATCCATGTTGTTTATGTCCTACAGAAATCAGTGGATTTTAATGGGGCTCTCACATGATTTCTTTTATAACTAATGTTATTAAAAAATTAACATTTCAATAGGAATTAATTTTATACACCCTTCTGACTATGCATTCTCTCCACAATAGGAAAACACACTTTTTAAAAAAATTCAACCTAAGGTTAAAGAAGTCTGATGTTCCAGTTTCTTAACTTTTTTTTTTTTTTCTTTTGAGTAGAGGTTAATCGGGGCAAATGACGAAAAAAAAAAATGGAACTAGTCCTCAAAAATGGAAAAACTTGTAAAATATATTTCTAATATACAACTGTACAGAATTGTTATTATAATTATTACATGAATTTGATGGACCATTAATAGCATGTCATTTTAGGTATACACATGTGGATCAAATATATCTGTTTAACAGTTTTCCTCAACACTATATAAAATTAAGCAAATTTTAAGTTCTTCAAAAATGAAAAATTCTATATAATATTTGTTAAAATCCTTGCTGTTCTTATGAATGGAACAAAGCAATTGATTCAAGAGTCAAAAATATCATTCAACACTCTAAACAATCATTTTCTTGTATTGTTGTATGAGAATGTTTTAATCAATGGCTTAATTGACATTGTTTTTTTTTTTTCCATAAATCAGCCTTAAACCAAACACTCCAATGTTCCATTCAGTTGCCAAAGTCAGTCTCATCCTGCACTGAGCCATGTGCATCCTCTAAAGTGGAGCCAAGAACAATTGTGTTTCCTGGAAAACAAAGGCAAAGATTGTCCAGCTGTGTCAAATGAACATCACAGATAAACATGCTTTTATATCTATTCCCAATCTCTCTAGCCTTTCAGTTCTCTACTCTGTAACTATGTTACCAGTCAGTTCATTTGACACTTTTCTTCTTTACCACTGTTACTCTAAGGACACTGAACCTAGTACTAAATAGTTACTGAACACTTACAGTGTACCGACCCTGCTCTAAGCATTTCATATGTATTCATTCGTTCTCATTACAATCCTATGTAGTAGGCACTACTACTTCCCCCACTTTTGAAGATGAGAAAGCTGAAGCTCCGAGAAGTTTAGTGATTTTGTGATTTACCCAAAGTCACACAACTGAGAAGCAGACCATAGATTTCAACGCAGGAAGGCTGGTTTCCAACGCTCTGATTTTATGCACCTGAATGCTGCTTCTCAACCCGTGTATGATTCCATCAGTGGTCTTTGACTTTGACCATCGCTTTGTATTTTATTTATTTCAATCCAAGCTTGCCTTATTTGGAGTAAATTCCAAATCAATTTGTATGACTTTTTCCATACTTAATAGTATTTTTTGTCTACACGTTTAAATTGCTCTCTTCAAAAGTCATCCATATTCAATAATCCTTTGAAAGTCAATTATGTAATTTCTAAAATATTATCTAACTTTTAAAAATTTATGGCTCAATTAGCATCATCTATCAAAACGAATGATGCACATACAGTTTGAATAATTCCTCAGCTATAATTTTATCTTACATATATTCTCCCATATGTCCTTAAAGACAAATGTATAAATATGCTCACTTCATCACTGTAAATGCAAAAGGTTGGAGACAATCTAAATGCCCCTGCATAGGGGACTGATTAAATATAAATTATGTCCCATCCTTGCAATGGGATACTATATAGTCATTAAATGAATGAGTTAGATTTATATATATTCATATGGAACTAGGTTCAAGATAACATGAATTTTAAGAAAGTTGCAGAAGGATATTTAGGATATTTCAATTTATGTAAAACAAGATACTTATATTAATATATACCTATACGTAAATAGAAAATTTAAGTAAATGCCTCTGGAAGGAGTTTGTAGGAACAGACATATCTCAGTATTCACGCTTGTACTCTATAAATGTTTACTATGTTCATATATTATTTTTAAATTAAACTAATGATAGAGAAATGTAGACTCAGTGTTTCTATGAGCAAAGCACTGCATCTGGAGCAAATATGCTTAATTCCCTGTCCTGCCACCAAGGAAATTGGCATTTGTTATGGAAAAGGACCATGTGTACACACGGTCTTCTTGCCAAGCAGGAATTTAGTGCTGTAAATACACAGATTTCAAATAAAAGGAAGGAAAGCTCATCTCACTGGGGTGAATAGAGAAGGTATCAGAGTAAGCAGCATTTGAACTGGACCCTGGGGCAGTACAGGGCTTAGAAGAGTGAATTCTGGACCCAAAGTCCCTAGAATCCAATCTGGCTTCAGCAATGATATGCCATGTGATTCTGGGCAAGTTATTCAGCTTCGCTGTCTTTAATTTCCTTATTAATAAATTAGAGATAATAATAGTGCTTATCTCATAGTGTGGTGATAATGTTGAAATGAGTTCTTATCCATACAGAGCATATGGAGTAATACATGGCATACAAAACACTATTCAAGTACTTGCTATTACTATTTATTTAAACAGGAAAAAAGGTAAATTATTTTCAAAAGGAAGTATGAGAATCAATTAAAATAGGAGGAAATTAAGTTCAAACCCTTTTTCAAACCTTATGCAAAAGTAATTAGCAAGTGAATTATAGATTTAAATATTTTTAAAAAATGACAAAGGTATAATAGGAAATATAGATGCATTAATCTTCTACCTTAGTCATGAAAGACACCTTTCTAAATATGATCCTCAAAGTCAATATCTCAAAAAAATCATAGACTGAACATGCTAAAAAATAAAAAACTTCTTTAACTCACACACATATACACAAACTGTTGCAATCAAAGTTCAAAGAAAAACAGTGATGAAATATTTGACCTCGCTAAGGATCAAAGAAATGCAAATGAACAACAATGATTAATGCTCATAGATCTTGCAGGTAAATGTGGCAAAACAGGCACTTATCTACAGTATCAACCAGAGTAGAAGTTGGAAAATATTTTTTGGAAAAAAATTTTGGCACTATGTTTCCAAAACTATAAAATGCACATACCCTCTGGCCTAGCAATTCCACAGTTAGGAATTTATCCTAGGAAAATAATCAGATATGTTCAGAATGCATGCATGCATGCATGCTAAGTCACTTCAGTAGTGTCCAACTCTGTGTGACTTTACGGACTGTAGCCTGCCAGGCTCCTCTGGCAGGCTGGGAAGAATTTTCCAGGGAAGAATACTGGAGTGGGTTGCCATGCCCTCCTCCAGGGGAATCTTCCCAGCCCAGGTATTGAATCCTCAGTTTTCGTATCTCCTGCACTGACAGGCAGGTTCTTTACCACTAGCGCCACCTGGGAAACCAGTGTTCAGAACCCAAGAAAGCAATCTCAAGACACATTTTTAGACCAGTGAAAAATTAGAAGCAACTTTAAATTTTCATCAATAGGGAATTGGTTCAATAACTTATGATACATCCAGATAAAAAATACTATACAATTATTTACTAGTATGGAAAATGACCAGATTCATTTTAGGTGAAAAAGTCAAGTTCAAAGTAGTATGATTAATATGATCTTTTTCTTGTGGAAAATATTTCTGTGCATGGACACAGAAAAATGTCTGAAAAAACATGTATTGCCAAAATGCTAAGTGTATTAATTACTAGATAATAAGTTTCCAGTTGATTTTCATTTTCTTCTTTAAAAATCTCATTACTACAAAGCAATTATCCTTCAATTAAAAGTAAATAAATTTTTTAAAATCTCTTCATGGGAAGTATTTTCTTACAATAACTAGGTATTACGTTTTTAGCAATTTTTTAAACAATACTTTCCATTAGGGAAATCAAAATAGAAGTGGATGTTGAAAAATGAATATGACATACCTTTTCCCTGCTGCTAATTTTGGGTCTGTCACCAATGTTCGTGTGTGTTTGATGGGCTGAGGAGTGAATACAGACTAGGGGGTAAATATTTTTATTATGAATGTAAATACTTGATCTGACGGTTAACCACTCAAAGCTGATTTAAATATACCAGTCCTGTGGGGGTTTTTTTCCCCCCACTAAGGTTCAGCAGAAGAGGGTTTATACAGAGTGAAGTAAGTCAGAAATAAAAACACCAATACAGTATATTAACACAAATATATGGAATTTAGAAAGAAGGTAACAATGACCCTGTATGCAAGACAGCAAAAGAGACACAGATATAAAGAACAGACTTTTGCACTCTGTGGGAGAAGGCGAGGGTGGGATGATTTGAGAGAATAACACTGAAACATGTATATTACCATATGTGAAATAGATTGCCAGTCCAGGTTCGATGCATGAGACAGGGTGCTCAGGGCCACTGCACTGGGACGACCCTGAGGGATGGGATGGGGAGGGAGGTGGGAGAGGGGTTCAGGATGGGGGACACATGTGCACCCATGGCTGATTCATGTCAATGTATGGCGAAAACCACTACAATATAGTCAAGTAATTAGCCTCCAATTAAAATAAATAAATTAATTTTAAAAAATAAAAAGTTTTTTAAAAAAGAAATTCAAAAGAGAAGAGTTAGACAATCATATTTGCTTTCTCTGAACAAATAAATTTAAGATGATCTCCAAAAAAAAAGAAGAGAGTTTATAGTTTCCTTAATCATCAGGTTTTTTAAAGGTTTCTGACTAGAATAATGATATTTTTAAACAGCACTATAAATAGGCTGGTGAACTACACCAGAGGAGGTGAATTTTTCCTTTAAAGTTAGCCCCTCCACTCAACAAGCCCTTATTTTGTGCCAAGCACAGAAGATACTAAGTAAGTACTTAAACATAGTCTCTCTCCTTACAAGGATTCAGTTAAGTTCAGTTCAGTCGCTCAGTCATGTCCGACTCTGCAATCCCATGAATTGCAGCAGGCCAGGCCTCCCTGTCCATCACCAACTCCCGGAGTTCACTCAAACTCACGTCCATCGAGTCAGTGATTTCTAGCAAAATGCAGACAGACGAGTAAACATGTAACACAGTGAACTCTGATAGATGCTAAAGTAAGAGTAACAAGCATAGAGGTAAGTCTACCTGGGGAGTGAGTGATGAAAGCTTCATAATGGAGAAACTCTTGAGCTGACTTGGAAGAGATAAAAATGGGGAAGGAGCTCTTGAAATTCAAGATCTGGATTTAGATCAAACTCCACCAACCAGGTGCCTCTGTCCATGGGATTTCCCAGGCAAGAATATCCAAGCAGGTTACCATTTCCTTCTCCATGAGATCTTCTCGACCCAGGGATTGAAACCCCATTTCCTGCATTGACAGGCAGATTCTTTACCACTGAGCTACCAAGGAAGCCCATATATGATATATATAGATATAGATACGTGTGTATATGTGTGTAGGAGATAATAATAGTATCTAACTCAGGGATTGTTATGAGGATTGAATGGCTAATGCAAGTTAAGAGTTCAGAGTAGTTCTTAGCACAGGGTAAGTGATCAGTGCTGTGCTGTGCTTAGTCGCGCAGTCCTGTCCGACTCTTTGCAACCCCCTGAACTGTAGCCTACCATGCTCCTCTGTCCATGGGGATTCTCTGGGCAAGAATACTGGAGTGGGTTGCCATGCTCCAGGGGATCTTCCCAACCCTGGGATCCAATCCAGGTCTCCTGCATTGCAGGTGGATTCTTTACCATCTGAGCCAGCAGGGAAGCAGTCAGTAAGTATGGTAAAGCAGTCATTGATGGAATTCAGGACACCCTATCCCCCAAAAATGATACGTATTGAATATTTCAAGCTGAAGAAGTCTGAGAAAATAGCAGAAACAAGAATGTCCCTCTAAACTTCCCTGCCCTGTCCTTCTCTCCTGAAATAAAATCATAGCACCTTCATGTGAGAGGTGCCCTCCCTACATCTCTTTCTCTTATTAATCTGCTGCTGCTGCGTCACTTTAGTCGTGTCCAACTCTGTGCAACCCCATAGATGGCAACCTACCAGGCTTCCCATCCCTGGGATTCTCCAGGCAAGAACAGTGGAGTGGGTTGTCATTTCCCTCTCCGATGCATGAAAGTGAAAAGTGAAAGTGAAGTCGTTCAGCCATGCCCGACTCCAGCGACCCCGTGGATTGCAGCCCACCAGGCTCCCCCGTCCATGGGATTCCCCAGGCAAAAGCACTGGAGTGGGGTGCCATTGCCTTCTCCGTATTAATCTGCTAGTGTCAATTTAATCTTCAGATCCAGCCAAGGACCATAAGAGAGTTGAGGAAAACCTTTTCCTCCCCTTCCACTATTCTTCTACATAGTTTTCTTGTTTCCTGGTTTTTATTTCTTTTTCAAATGAACCTAAAATAATTCTGTCCACAAAATTCTTAGGATTCCTATTCATATATGCACAGGGTATGTATCTGGAAGAGATTACAACTTGTAACCATAGTTTCCTCTATAGAAGGAAGTAATTTGGAACTTCATACAACTGAATTTCTAACTTGTGCATATATTACTTTAAAAAAAATAAAAATCTGTTTTAAGTTTTTTTATAACATCTTAATATTCTCATTCAAATTGCATTCATATATACTGTAGCCTGGTTTTGTGTCTTTATTATGAGAATCTGGGTGCTATTGAGCTATTTAAAGACAGCTAGTATGTCTGGGCAACGGCACCCCACTCCAGTACTCTTGCCTGGAAAATCCCATGGACAGAGGAGCCTGGTGGGCTGTAGTCCATGGGGTCGCTAAGAGTCGGACACGACTGAGCGGCTTCACTTTGACTTTTCATTTTATGCATTGGAGAAGGAACTGGCAACCCACTCCAGTGTTCTTGCCTGGAGAATCCCAGGGACAGGGGAGCCTGGTGGGCTGCCGTCTATGGGGTCGCACAGAGTCGGACACGACTGAAGCAACTTAGCAGCAGCAGCAGCAGTATGTCTGGGCAGTGGAAAACTTAATGAGAGAAAAATATCTAGACCTTGAAGGAAGAATGGCTGTTTTTCTGATGAAGGGGAGTGGTGAGGGCACGCCAGAGTTCAGGAATGTTCTTGCCTGAACACAAAGATGTGAACAAGCATCGAATATGAGCAGCAGAACCCCAGATGCTGGGAATGGGGCTAGAAGGGAGAAATACTGGAATCTCTGTGAAAACAAGGACCATTCCCCTCACATTAAGCACTCTATCCCCAATTCCTAGGGCAGTGCCTGTAAGAGCTCCAAAAAGTATTTACTGAATGAGTGAATGAATAAATGAATGAAAAGAACATCCAAAACAACTGCAAATGTTTTACGTAAGAAATAAAAATAGTTCTCTCAGTTTGGACTCCAGGCCTCTGTCACAACCATGCTCCACGAGATCATTGGTCAGGTGAATCCAATCTTCATGTTTACTGGAGTGGAGGAGCTAGAGCAGCTCGGTGTGTCACGCACCTGGCATTCTTCACTCCCTATGTCAGGTGGGACAGAAAAAATAGCCCAGAACCCTGGAACAAACTAGGTCCTAATGATCCGTACGAGCTCTACTCTGTGAATGTAGATTACAGCAAACGGAAGAAAGAAGGTCCAGACTTCTAAATGAAATATTTCACCATAAAGCAGCTTAGAATGAAGGTCTTCCAGAAGCCATCTGCACAATTTTCCACTTAACCACGAATTATTTCCCCTCTAAATGCATGAAATCATGTTGGTATATTGTGTTGGGGTTTACACTGATGAATAAATAGTCGGAAGGTGGATATGTGTCATTATTTAATGCTGAAATGCTACTCTGAACTTCATGACTTAGGATATGGGAAATAAACTATTGGAATTTAAGGGAAAAAAAGAAATAAAAATAAATGATGATTTTGAGTATTTTAAAAAGAAATTAATAATAGCATGAGAAATAGAAAAAAGATCACTGAGAAATCTGTTTTAACACTAGTGACAAGTATGTGGTGAATAGCTAGCTACTGAATCAAAAAATGCATTTACTGTGGGTCTGAGAGCATTAGGAAAACTTCTTTTTGGTGGGAGACACACCCCCACCAAGTTCATACTTGAAAACCAATACTCGAAAATGCATTATTAAAATAGTGTAACCACAATAATTGAGGAGGCTGGGAAAGCAAAAGTAAGGGACTTTAACAATGGTCAAAGATGGAAACCTGAATAGAGATTTGTGGAGCAGCTACTTATGGCACCTCGTCACGGTTGTCAGGATGGAGATGGGGGGTAAGTCAATGACATGAAGAGGCTGTTGAGTTTGGTGGCAGCAGCTCTGGCGTGGATTCAGGACACCTGGGCTCCAGTCCCAACTCTCACACTCACTCAGCAGCCCCTGTTCCCAGCTCCTCCATCTGTAAATGATTCCTGAGTCCCCAGCCAGCTCTGATACTCTGTGGTTCCAAATAATGAAGAGAAAAGAAAGAAGTTCTGCAGGTTGGAGATTTAAGGTTAGGACATCATCCATTGGCTGTTGCAGTCATTTTAGGAAAGAGCTATCCATTTAGTCAACAAATGTTTATCTGTCTCATGTACTGTCCAATGGTAAAAAATTGATGTAGCATAACCCCCGCTCTAAAAAAGCTTACAAGTTAGTAAAATAGAGGATAACAAATATTTTAAAATAGAAATTCAATGCAGAGTGTGGCAAGCACCGTGTGTGTGTGTGTGTGTGTGTGTGTGTGCGTGAGTCGCACAGTTGTGTCTGACTCTTTGCAACCATTTGGACTGTAGATCGCCAAGCTCCTCTGTCCGTGGGATTCTCCAGGCAAGAATGCTAGAGTGGGTAACCATTCCCTTCTCTAGGGAATCTTCCTGACCCAGGGATGGAACCCAAGTCTCCTGCATTACAAGCAAATTGTTTACTGTTTGAGGCAGCACCATAGAAGAAATACAAACAAAATGTTACTGAGCATCTAAGAGCAGTTGGGCGAGACTCCCCAGCTAACGCAGAGCACAGTTTGAAGGTGAGGGCACTGCAGGAAAGTGGGCTACTGCAGCTGGCCCTGCCATCCTTTCTGGAGCCACGTCCACTCAGTTTACACAGGCCAATTTACAGCACTGGCTTGTGGAACTAAGTCTATTCCCAGGGCTACAGTTGCCTTCAATGTAAACAGTTCCCTACTAACAAACAGGTGAACTCCAGAAATGCATTTGCTAGTTAAATGTTGGGTACTCAGATTGCACACATCATTCTTTATTGGTGATGAGGTCCTCAGATCAGCCCTTAAAGGACAACTTAAGCCATAACGTAACTGAGATATAGTATTGAGACTATTTAGACATCATTTGGAATTTCCTGGTGGCTCAGGTGGTAAAGAATTTGCCTGTAATCCTGGAGAGCCAGGTTCAATCCCCTGGAGAAGGGAATGGCTACCCACTCCAGTATTCTTGCCTGGAAACTTTTCTGGACAGAGGATCCTGGAGGGCTATAGTCCATGGGGTGACAAAAGAATTGGACATGACTGAATGACTAACACTTTCACTTTCAAACATCATTTAACTCCTTACATTCTGCATTACCCAAAGTGCAATTCTGAATTTCAGAAACAAGAATATATAATTTCAGAACACAACAGACTTCTCCAAAAGCAGATTCTGAGGAAACTGTTCCATTTATATGTTGCTGGGTGACAAAGAACCTCACCTCCAAAATGGTGACTTGAACCAACAATCATTGTTATATCATGATTTTGTGGGCTTGAACAGATTTGAAAGAGAAACTTTCTCTACTTACAGTGTTCCTACTTGAAAACTTTTAATTAAAAATGAGATTTTTTTTTTAAAATTAGATGAGCCCTAATGCTTGAGATGAGACAGAAAAGCAATATTTTTAAGGGCTTTTAGGTGATTCTTCTGTTTCTTCTGGTGGAGGAAGAAACACTTCCACTTCTTCTAATGGAAGTCACTCAGTGGTTAGCTGACAGATGGTGGATTTGGAGGAGACAAGATGGTTCATTCACACATCTGGCTCTTTGGCAGGGCTGTCTGGAAGGCTGGACTCAGCCCGGACGGCCCACCAGAGCACCTACAGGCTGCCTCTCCCCTCTCCAGCAAGGTGACCACAGGCAGTGGGACTTCTTACATGGAAGATCAGGCCTCCAAGAAGCACAAGAAGTCAGCCTGAGAAATGACACAGCACCATTAAGACACTTTTATACTCTAGCCTATTGGTTGAGGAGTCACAAATCTCCCCAGATTTAGGGGAGGGACTCTAGATGCTGCCTCTAAATGGAAAGTGGGCCAAATAATTTGTGGCCTTGTTTTAAAACTTCCAAAGGGATGGAATTCACTGGAGGATAGAGGCATGTCCACCACAGCACAGGATGGGACTGGGAAAGAAAGGTAACAAAAACAAAGATTTGACCCGGGCTTGAAGAGTTCTTCCCATTTTGGGAATAGATGTTTCATTAATATTCATATCAAATCTTGAGTGTGCTAAGCTCCCACTCAGCTCATCAAGGAGCTCCCTTGTGAGGTCATTTGGGATCCCTTAGGAGTTCCCAAGGAAGGTCTTGCACACACTTAAGAATCAGTCTGTGTCACCTCTTGCATTGGTGTCCCTGACACCATTTCATGCAATATTTTTGAGGGGCCTTAGAAGATGTTCAAAGGTGCAAAACTCCTTAGAGAGATACCACAGAAAAGGTCTGTTTCAGTTTATCACTACATCTGCTGGCTACTGGCAGTCTAAACCAAAGAGCGCTGCTGGCCTCAGCTGCTCCAAGCTCTGCATGGTCCCTACTGAGAATACTAATGAAACATCTATTCCCAAAATGGAAAGAACTCGTCAAGCCTGGATCAAATCTTTGCTATTGTTACCTTTCTTTCCCAGTCCCATCCTGTGCTGAAGCAGATTACTGATGCTTATTGCATTGACTACTGATCCTAGCCATCTTCACCATGCTGTAACATCTCTGTAATCTCTTGTGAAATGAAGAAGATGCACTTTATTCTCTATTGGAGATTATTTAGAGTGGGGGTCCCCAGCCCCCCAGGGCTACTAACTGGTACGAGTTTGTGGCCTGTTAAGAACTGGGCCACACAGCAGGAGGTGAGCAGAGGGCAAGAGAGCAAAGCTTTATCTATCACTCGCGTTACTGCCTGAACCATCCTCACCTACACCCCCATTCATAGAAAAGTTGTCTTCCATGAAACTGGTCTCTGGTGCCAAGAATGTTGGAGACGCTGATTTAGAGTCCTGCCATAGAAGGTTGCTTAAACTTCAAAACAGGAGAAATTTTTAACTCACACACAGAAATACAGGATGCTAGAAGACAGAAGGAGTTCAGAGGTCAAGGCCACAGTACGTAGGAAGCACGAACTTGCCCCCACCCTTGCTCAGTCCTTTTGCTAAGTTTGGCTCGGCATATCAGAGTCCACCTTCCCGTAATATGGCTTCTACCCTGTCCCCGACACATTTCAAATGTGACAAACAATCTCACACCAGATATGCTTGAATATGCCCAGATTCAATTTTAAACACATTTTCAAGTTCTCCACCTATTATGTGGAAAGAGTATGATCTTAAGAAAGAGATATGGCTTTGTTTCACATTTCAATGTAGCCAAGCCTCAATTTCAGCCCAGTGAGGATGGCTACTCTACCCCTAATTATAATCCTTTATTTATCTGTCTCCACATGTAGACTCTGAGCTGCAATCAGGGAGGATACTAAGCCAAGTCTGTAGGTCACTAGTTCAACCTTATATCCTAGTGGCCGGCATGCCCCTGGGCACATGGTGGGTATCCATAAAATATTTGTTGAAAAACTGACAAAAGGGAATTCAAAACAAAGCCACAGGTCTATAAAGTAACCACAGAGTCTCAGTTATATAAATAACTGTCAACAATCTGTCTTCAATAATAATAATCATTTAATATTTCCCTAATAAAACAACAATGTATCTTAATAAGCATGCAATAAGAGATGACACTATCAGCTGCAACTCCAAACATAACCTCATCAAAGTGTAGGATTTCAGTAGTCTGTTCATCTGTGTATCGTCTGTGAAATGTCACTGTTTCATACGTATAATCAGAGCCCTTCCTGTATAATTTTTTTAATTTGAAGTGAAAAAGATAGAGAAACTAAGGGAGAGCTTTTGAAAAGAGTTGTTCAAGGTCTCAAGGGGAAGGAAATTAGGGTGTGAAGAGGCATCTATGATTTTTTACTATAAATGAACAATGTGCAAATTTATGCAAATTCTATGCCAACCAGAGCCTGCAATTCCCAATAAATAGCCTACGTTCCCAGGAAGCAGTAATTCTTTTCTACAGTAATTCTTTTCTATGTTGTAGCAAAATAACAACAAAGGAATATTAATCTCTGCCAATATTATGATCAATATGATACTTTTTCAATGGGATGAGGGGAATGAGATAGTCCCTAAAATGAAGTCCATCAAGTGGACAAAAGAAAAAATGCATTAATTTTCCTAAGCGATGTTGCTGGCTTGAGTTTGTTATCCGGACAGGTAGTTCACACCAGAGCCGAGGTGCCCTGGTACTGTTCATCTGGGGCCACATGCAGTGGACAGCAGGCCTCCTCACATGGTGTGCCAGTGCTTCCTCACCCCGGCACAGAGATAGAGTGTGGTGATGACTACCCTGTCCCCAGCCTCCCACTGGGCTTGTTAACAATGGTGCCACTCGGCACCAGCTCTGAGGCCCTGCAGCACTGGGAAGGGACCACCTCATTTCCCCTGGATGACAACATGGTCTGCAGATGTCCACAGGCAAGTCACCACCAACCTAGACTGGATTTTGACATGATCTAGTGATCCCCCACGGACATGAGTTGGACACAACTGAGCGACTTCACTTTCACTTTTCACTTTCATGCATTGGAGAAGGAAATGGCAACCCACTCCAGTGTTCTTGCCTGGAGAATCCCAGGGACGGGGGAGCCTGGTGGGCTGCCATCTATGGGGTTGCACAGAGTTGGACACGACTGAAGCGACTTAGCAATAGCAGCAGCAGTGATCCCCCAAATCAGTCTTTCAAAGAATGCATGCTACGTAGATAACAGCCATTCTCCAATGGCCATGCTTGTTAGATGAGTCCAGTATAAAGACTTTCCATTTGCCGTTTGACCTGATTAGACCTGAAAGGAAAAGCCAGGAGACGTACAAAAGCCTAAAATTATCTTAGGTCCCCAAGAGAAAATACAGTGCTCAATACAAGGGATAATGTACCATATGTTCAATTATTAAAAAATGTATCTGGACTGTGCATTCTTTTGAACATTTCCACATGAAACTGGGAATGTAGACAAAATTTTAGTGTGCTGTGATATGACAGAGAAAGAGAGACTGTCTGCTCTGCAAGGCAGCTGGATTAACAACTCAGACAGAACTGATGTCAATTTTTTTAAGCCAGCTAGTCAGTTCAGTTACACATTAAGTCATTTAAATAAATGCTTGGTCTGTTTCTCTCCTTTTCAATGAATTAACTGGTTGCTTGGAGGAAATGCTCAAAGGGGTTTGATATTTTAATGTTGGTAGGTATAAGAAAAGACGCTTTGTCAACAACTTAAAAAAGGCAAGATGCTGCTGCTGCTAAGTCACTTCAGTCGTGTCTGATCCTGTGCGACCCCATAGACAGCAGCCCACCAGGCTCCCCCGTCCCTGGGATTCTCCAGGCAAGAACACTGGAGTGGGTTGCCATTTCCTTCTCCAATGCATGAAAGTGAAAAGTCAAAGTGAAGTCGCTCAGTTGTGTCCAACTCTTAGCGACCCCATGGACTGCAACCTACCAGGCTCCTCCGTCCATGGGATTTTCCAGGCAAGAGTACTGGAGTGGGTTGCCACTGACTTCTCCAAAAAAAAGGCAAGAGGAAAATCAAAACTGCCTAGCATATACTTTAGATGCTTCTGTCAGTAAAAATACAGTACCACCAGCACCACTCTTCCAATAGAAAGGTTTAAAGACTTTCTCACCCTTTCATCTCAACTGTTCAATCCAGCAGCATTACAGAACAAAGTGTCTGGTGCTTATGATCAGTGTCTTATTTTAGTGAGTGGTAAGAAAAGGGATTCATATAAAATATATTATATTTGGGCAATATTATCTTCCAGAAATGGTAACCCATTCTCTTCCACAATTAAGTTCCTGCTGCTGCTGCTGCTAAGTCGCTTCAGTCGTGTCCGACTCTGTGCGACCCCAGCCCACCAGGCTCCCCCATCCCTGGGATTCTCCAGGCAAGAACACTGGAGTGGGTTGCCGTTTTCTTCTCTAATGCAGGAAAGTGAAAAGTGAAAGTGAAGTTGCTCAGTCGTGTCTGACTCCTAACGACCCCATGGACTGAAGCCTACCAGGCTCTTCCATCCATGGAATTTTCCAGGCAAGAGTACTGGAGTGGGGTGCCATTGCCTTCTACAAATTAAGTTCCTACCCTGCCCCATATAAGTAGGAGCTTCCTTTGTGCCTCCCTTTGCTGTCATCGCTTCCCTCGTGGCTCAGCTAGTAAAGAATACATCTACAGTGCAGGAGACCTGGGTTCGATCCCTGGGTTTGGAAGATCCCCTGGACAGGGGAAAAGCTACCCACTCCAGTATTCTGGCCTGGAGAATTCCATGGACTGTATAGTCCATGGGGTCACAAAGAGTTGGACACGACTGAGCAACTTTCACTTTCCCTGTCATCATTCCTATCAAAGGGAAGAGAGGTGACCTACCCAATAGTTTGATTGGAATGCCTAGGAAGCAGGAACTGAGTGGGCAAGGTCCAGCTCTGTCTTTTTTGCCTTTTTCTCTCAATCTCTTAGGATGGACTGACCTTAAGACAAGCACATTCCCTGCTCTAAACAGGCAGGAAGTGGCCTGCTCCTTGGAGAGAGAGCCACAGCCTGTGATGGTCCAGCAACGGTGTAGGTGAACTCAGTTCAGGCGCAAGGGATTTGGACACCAGCTTGGCTACAGAGCTAGGCTGTGACTCTTATCAGGTTTGCTAGTCATTAGTTGAGATATTGATCTTCTGTCTTTCCCTTGATTCCAAACTCAGGAGGGAAGAAGAAAGGGATGTTACTTATTGCCCTTCCTAGAAAATTCAATATATGTAAATTCTAATTGTCTATTATAGCTAATATTTTGATTCTTCATTTGAGTTTCTAATTCTAGCACCAGCTTAACGCTGAGTACAGAAATGAGAAAGTCTGGACTACCTATCTACTAATATTGATGAGCTGGTAAATATTCGTCAGCCAGCTTTCTGGGAAGAAAAAGCTCTGTTTTGTAGTATTCAATCATTTCTGTCATGTAAATACTGCTATCATGGCCAATTTCAAGCCGCCAATATCAGTGACATCACTGCCTCAAAGTGGAAAGAGAGGCTCATGATGCTGAAACCAACTGCTATCTACAAAGCATGCTGAAGTCCTGTTACTTCCTAAAAATTAAATTCCAAGGATTATTGTGCCACTTTTATAAACAAAATACCACTTTATCATCTATTGAAACTGATAAGTGACTACAATACTTATTATCCAGCTATTTATTAAAGAAAAGATTCAATATGGAGTTCAAATAAAATATCATTAGTTGACTCCTCCACCGTTTCTTCCCCCCACATCTTTTCTTTTTGCCTTCTGTCTTCTTTCCTCTACAAACCAGATTGTTTGACTGTCAGTAGTAGCAGCAGAAAGAATCCTGTGAAGGGCTATTCACAGTAGTTTGAGAGATGTTGATGACAATGTTCACTAAAATTAAAACTAAATACACATGAAAAGGTATTCATATTTGTGGAATCCCCTAGCTAGGACCTCCTAAAGTTTGGACAGAGTGTGACGTATTGGAAATAATGGACTTGCAGGTGAGAGAGAGCTGGATGTGCATGCTAGCACTGATGTTTATGGGCTCTGCCACCCTGGTAAGGTGAGCAACAGCAGGCCTATAACACATTCTCTCCCTTTATTGAGGTAATATCCCTGGGAAAGATGGAAGAAAGATAATTTGGACAATTTGCTTGCAAGTATGTAATGATAGACCTCCAGGAAAACACACGACTAGTGCTTGCAGCGAAAGAATCCTTATCTATGGAATGCTATAAGCAGGTGAGCCTGATCTGTCTAGGACTGATTACCATGGTAATCAAATCTGCACTTTGTAGATTTATGGAATTTCATTTTCCTAAAAAAATATCATGTGGTCTATGTAACTACTGGAGTACAAAATGGAGACATTTCATGAAAGAAACAGCTCTCTTCTGCATAAGTGATGTGACTGCACACATCACTTAGAGACCCTTTTTGTAAGCAGGGACAGAACTAACTCCAATGCGGCAGTAAACGCCCTGGGAGTTGTGTTATGGGTCCCAGACTTTACCGTTTCATCTGTGCCTTGAAGCTATTCATATCTATTGACTTAAAACAAAAAGACTACCAGTTATTTCTCTAGCAAAGATGGGTTTATTCAGGATCAGCAGAGAATTGAAATTCAGGGTCTGCAACCATGGCAAGCCGCATGCAAGTCCCCACATGAAAGGGGAAAGAGACTGCTTTTCCAAGGGAAAAGGGGACTTTGGAGAGCTACAGTAAACAAAGAGTCTATGGTTTTTTATTGGCTGAGTCTTTGCCAGGAAAAAGAGTCTTTCTTCTTCCTATTAGGCTCTGCTATTAGCACAGGATATGAGAGCTCCCACTTCAGTCTCCTGACTCTAATTGAGGCTTCGTCCAGTTTATTAATTTTTTACATTTCCCTCTTTTGATCAAGATCTTTGAAAGCACCATTTTCAGTTTCACCACTTCCAGTTGCTTTTCCCCTCTCAGTACAAGGAAGGACCTTTCCTGGGTGTAGTGTCTCATTTTGAAGGAAAATGCAGATTTAAAACCTACTGAGGTCACATATGAATAACAAGGAGAGGTAGGAGTGTGATCTCTCAGATGTTATGTCATTATCAAAGGTTTATCTGCAAACTTCCAACAAGCCATGTCTGGATATCTTGGGAAAACTGTCTCATCAGATGTCACCTGCTTCAATTGTGGGAAACCTTTACTTTCATGCCACCAGATGATGAGAAATGTTAAGTCAGGGTTTGACGTTTTCTGTAGATGTGTCAGGTGTATCCAAGAATCTATTCCCTGGAGTTTGGCGGTGTAACAGTCGGTTAGCAACACCTGATGACAGCCTTTTCTGCAAGGTTGAAGAGAATCTTTCTGGAAGTGTCTTTCCTAGTAGGCAAAGTCTCCAGGTTACAGAGATGTGATGTATAAGGTCTCCATCTCCCAGAAGTACACTGTGAAAATTGCTCTATCAGAACATAATTACTATGGATAGAAAAAATTAAGCCATTGAAATATTGTATTATTGTTCCTTTTATCACTTGTGGGTCAAAAGAGGCAGAAGTGCATTGGGTGTCCGGTGACTATCTCAAAAGTTTAAGAGTTAATGAATTCCAAAATCCTAATCCTAAAATGATGGTGTGAAAGGGCAGCACTCAATATGCCAGTAAATTTGGAAAACTAAGCAGTACCCACAGGATTGGAAAAGGTCAGTTTTCATCCCAATCCCAAAGATAGGCAATGCCAAAGAATGTTCAAATGACCACACAGTTGCACTCATCTCACATGCTAGAAAAGTAATGCTCAAAATTCTCCAAGCCAGGCTTCAATGGTATGTAAACCAAGAACTTCCAGATGTTCACACTGGATTTTAAAAAGGCAGAGGAACCAGAGATCAAATTGCCAACATCCGTTGGATCATCAAAAAAGCAAGAGAGTTTAAGAGAAACATCTACTTCTTCTTTACTGACTACACCAAAACCTTTGACTGTGTGGATCACAGCAAACTGTGGAAAATTGTTCAAGAGACGGGAATACCAGACCATCTTACCTGCCTCCTGAGAAATCAGTATGCAGGTCAAGAAGCAACAGTTAGAACCAGACATGGAACAACAGACTGGCTCCAAACTGGAGAAGGAGTACATCAAGGATGTATATTGTCACCCTGCTTATTTAACTTATATGCAAAGTACATCATGAGAAATGCTGGGCTGGATGAAGCACAAGCTGGAATCAATATTGCCAGGAGAAATATCAATAACCTCAGATGCGTAGATGACACCATCACTATGGCAGAAAATGAAGAACTAAAGAGCCTCTTGATGAAAGTGAAAGAGGAGAGTAACAATGTTGGCTTAAAACTCAACATTCAGAAAACTAAGGTCATAGCATTGGGTCCCATCACTTCATGGCAAATAGATGGGGAAACAATGGAAACAGTGACACACCTTATTTTGGGGGGCTTCAAAATTACTGCAGATGGTGACTGCAGCTGTGAAATTAAAAGAAGCTTGCTCATTGGAAGAAAAGGTATGACCAACCTAGACAGCATATTAAAAAGAAAAGACATTACTTTGCCAACAAAGGTCTGTCTAGTCAAAGCTATAGTTTTTATGGTAGTTATGTGTGGATGTAAGAGATGGATGAAAAAAGCTGAGCACCTAGAATTGATGCTTTTCAACTGTGGTGTTGGAGAAGACTCCTGAGAGTCTCTTGGACTGCAAGGAGATCCAACCAGTCAATCCTAAAGGAAATCAGTCCTGAATATCCATTGGAAGGACTGATGTTGAAGCTGAAGCTCCACTACTTTGGCCACCTGATGCAAAGAACTGACTCATTTGAAAAGACCCTGATGCTGGGAAAGATTGAGGGTGGGAGGAGAAGGGGATGACAGAGGATGAGATGGTTGGATGGCATCACTGACTCGATGGACATGAGTTTGAGCAAGCTCTGGGTTTGGTGATGGACAGGGCAGCCTGGTGTACTGCAGTCCATAGGGTCACAAAGAATCAGAGACAACTGAGCTACTGAACTGACTTATGAATTCCAAAAGGGGTGGATTGAGATTTAGAAGAACCAACAGCAGTGCTTTTGGCCAAGGTATGTAGAGAGCCTCTACAAATTTTGCCAATTTAGTCTTATTAATGTTGTCATTGTGCTCAGTCGCAGTCGCTTAGCATGCCCGACTCTGTGTAGTCCCATGGGCTGTAGCCGGCTAGACTCCTCTGCATAGCATTTTCCAGGTAAGGATACCTGAGTGGGGTGCCATTTCCTCCTCTGGGGGATCTTCCCCACCCAGAGATTGAACCTGCATCTTTTGCAGTTGCCTGCATTGGCAGGCTGATTCTTTACTGCTAGCACCACCTGGGAAGCTCAATAATGTTGTTACTGTGTTCAATTACATCAGAGGACGGAGGGTAGTAAGTGCACTGAAAGTGCTGCAGAACCAGCCAGACGGCTCAGGCTTGTCAAAGTACCCGACCAGTAAGATGGGTTTCTTGATCATCTTTAAAGTTCAAGAGCCATTCCCCAGGTAATAATGTTTTCCAGAAGGATTTTCACCACAAAAGAGGCCAGTCTGCAAGGGAAGGCTTCGGTCCAGTTTGAAAACCTACAGGCTGTGACAAAAACATATTTGTATCCATTAGATGGAGAAAGTTGTATGAAGCCCATTTGCCAGACTTCAAATGGTCCATTAGACAGTTTAAAATGTCTGGGAACAGTACAGATGGGCTTCCCCAGGCTGCACTTCAGACAACTGGACAAGTGAGGTAGGCACTTTTTGCAATCTTGTTAATGATCCCCATCAATAATGATTCATGAAGTCTATGGTTTTGTCAGTAAACCAGTGGTTTAATGCATGTACGGTGGTGAGGAGTGAGAATTTTAAAGTTCCCAATAGTTTTAGGTTGTTATTTAGTCAAAATCAGAGCTTTTTCTTTGTATCAAACCAACAATTGTTAAATTTCAAATCTTGTTTTTCCTTTTCTGAGATCAATTATTAGTCTTCTCCAGACAGTTTTTCTAAGTTATCATTTGAGGAAATATCCTTTGGACAGACAGAAATCTGGCTGCTCTTGGTTTCTTTAAGGACAGAATCCTTGTAAATATGTCAGCAAGGTGATTTCCCAAAACTTCTAGAGACTCAAGTTTAGAAGCCCCAGAATCTAAATCAGCCCCACTTCAAATTGTTTTTACTGAAGTGTAGTTGATTTACAATGTTGTTATAGTTTCTGATGATTCAGATATATCTATATCTCCATATATATACATTTTCATATTCTTTTCCATTATAGTTTATTACAAAATATTTAATATCGTTCCTTGTGAAGCCCCAGAATCCTGATAACAGCTAAAGCACGTAAAGGTATTGCATCCAATAATTCCTAACCACAGAGGCCGTTTTTAACTTTATTTATGCTGGAAATAAGAAACCCATGCTGCTTCCATGGTATTCACAAATCGTGAGTGACTCCAAAGGCCTATCTGCTATCAGTATAAATGTTGGTAGTTTTGCCCTTGGCTAAGGACAAGCCGTATATAATTCAGCCTGTTGGGCCAAGTAGCCATAGGTAAAGCTACCACCTCAACAACTTCAAAAGGAGTTGCAATAGCATACCCAGCACAATATTTGCAACTGCCTTTTAAATTAGAACAGTCAGCATTAAGCAGTTGTAAAGGGCTTCATCAGTGACGGAGAGGAGAGTAGCTGAGTGAAGTGAAGTGAAGTGAAGTCGCTCAGTCGTGTCTGATTCTTTGCGATCCCATGGACTGTAGTCTACCAGGCTTCTCTGTCCATGGGATTTTCCAGGCAAGAGTACTGGAGTGGGTTGCCATTTCCTTCTCCAGGGGATCTTCCTGACCCAGGGATCGAAGCCAGGTCTCCTGCATTGCAGGCAGACGTTTTACCCTCTGAGCTACCAGGGAAGCCCAGCTGAGTTAAGGTTATTACATAGAAGACTTACGTGAAAAGAAGTTAATGAAAGGAATTCATAGGAGGTGGGAGTTGCTGGCTGAGAAATGTTGGAATGTGATGAGAATTCAGGATGGCTTCTTCTGCATGAGGCACAAAAATGGTTAGAGGAGATCCCCAGTAATTTTCTCAGTGCCCTTAATCAAAAGGACCGTGGCCCTAGTGGCCCTAAGGCAAGCGGTATCCCCATGGCACTGGCTCCTGTTGTTGGGTGTAGTATTCTATGGGTCAGTGGTGGTCCCTGTATTATGGGGTGAGTACCCCAAGGGCATTCCCTTCCTTTTTATATACAAAAAGGGAATCAGATAATTGGATTAACTACACTAAAGCTTTTGACTGCATGGATCACAACAAACTGTGGAAAATTCTTAAAGAGATGGGAATGCCAGACCACCTTACCTGCCTCCTGAGAAATCTGTATGCAGGTCAAGGAGCAACAGTTAAAACTGGACGTGGAACAAGGGACTGTTTCCAAATTGAAAAAGGAGATGTCAAGGCTATATATTATCACCCTGCTTATTTAACTTATATGTAGAGTACATCATGCAAAATGCCAGGCTGGATGAAGCACAAGCTAGAATCAAGATTGCCGGGAGAAATATCAATAACCTCAGATATATAGATGACACCGCCCTTATGGCAGAAAGTGAAGAAGAACTAAAACACCTCTTGATGAAGATGAAAGAGGAGAACGAAAAAGCTGGCTTAAAACTCAGCATTCAAAAAACTAAGACCATGGCATTGGAACCCATCACTTCATGGCAAATAGATGGGGAAACAATGGAAATAGTGACAGACTTTATTTTCTTAGGCTCCAAAATCACTGTGGATGGTGACTGCAGCCATGAAATTAAAAGATACTTGCTCCTTGAAAGAAAAGATATGACCAACCTAGACAGCATATTAAAAAGCACAGACTACTTTGCTGACAAAGTTCCATCTTGTCAAAGCTATGGTTTTTCCAGTAGTCATGTATGGATGTGAGTGTTGGACCATAAAGAAGACAGAGCACCAAAGAATTGATGCTTTCAAACTGTGGTGTTGGAGAAGACTCTTGAGAGTCCCTTGGACTTCAAGGAGATCAAACCAATCAATCCTAAAGGAAATCAACCTTGAATATTCATTGGAAGGATGATGCTGTAGCTGAAGCTCCAATACTTTGTCCCCCTGATGTGAAGAGCTGACTCATTTGAAAAGACCCTGATGCTGGGAAAGATTGAAGGTAGGAGGAGGAGTAGGGGGCAACAGAGTATGAGGTGGTCTGATGGCATCACGGATTCAATGGACATGAGTTTGAGCAAACTCCAGGAGATGGTAAAGGACAGGGAAGCCTGGCATGTTGCAGTTCATGGAGTTGTAGAGTTGGACACAACTGAGTGACTGAACAATAATGAAAGGCAGATGGGTTCATCCAAGTTTCCTTTAAGGCCTTAAAAACTGCCAGCTGGTTCTTCCCATAAAACTGGATCAGAGTTTTTATTGTTCAGTAAAACCGATAGATTTGGCCATAGGACAGAAATTTGGAATCCAATTTTGGAAATAACCACCTAGTCTGAGAATACCTTGCAAAGTACAGTTAGTTTTGATTTGGGGAAACGTAGGGCACTGGAAAGCCTATCTGGATGTAGGCATGCCCATCAGATGCCCAAATACCAAACTGGGGTTTAGGAAAACTGCAATTTTTCTTTGGTTATCTTATGTCGCCTTAAGGCTGAAAGCTTTAGTAAGGGGATGCTGTCTTCCATGAGGAGTCTTGAAGAAGAGAACAAAGAAGAAAATCATCCACTTATGGCAACTAAGTAGAATCTCTAGGGACGTTTATATCAAGATCAGCTGTCAGGATTTGTGAGACGTGAGGACTCTCAGGAAAACCCTTGTTTTTCTTCCTAAGTGGAGACAGATTGGTACTGGCTAGCATCAACCAGAATACTGAAGATGCACTGCTTTAATCAGTCAGGGTGGAGAATCTGCTTCTATTGGGAATGGATGTTAGTAACATGTGAGGGTTAGGAACAACAGGCTCTTAAGGGATAACAATGTTCTTTACTGCTCGGATGTCCTGGTCAAACCTGCACTCTTGGTCCTTAGATTTTCTCACCAGTAAAATGGGAAGGTTAGAGGGGCTAAAACAAGGGATAATGAGGCCTGGAGCCCTGAAATCTATTATGAGCATTCTGCCTTGAAGGGATTCTTTCCTTATAAGATATTGATTAAATATGGGAAGGGGTTTTAAAGGGTTTATTTGAATCTTGATGGGAGCTTCTCTTTGAATTTAACCAATATCTGTTGGAAATTTTGCACATAAGGAAGATGGTAGCTGATTTTGCCCATAAGGAGGATGGTACTTCAGTCATTTCCTGAGCCTTGCCTCTACCCCCAAATTTCATCATCTTTTATCCATCCCTTTACCCCTCAATCTGAGACCTAGACATACTTGAGCTAGAAAAACTGATGCCAAAAATGAGATACGTCAGCAACATAAGATACATCAGATAACTTAAATGCATTGCAAACGGGATATTCTAAACCTTAATATACATGTTGCTTAACATGCAAATTTCAAACCCCAAGGCCAGAAGAGATGTTTATTAAACTGAGACAACTGTTTAGCATCCCCCAAATTACAGCATGAAGTGGCATCCCAAATTCTTAGTTTATCTCACATTTCTTTTTTTTTTTTTTGTAATCTCACATTTCTTGACTCAATATCTTCTCTAACTCAATCCCAACAGGGTGATTCTGTTTCACGGTTCCAAGCACATCACATTCTTAGTTCAAACTCACTTAGAGGTTCTTTGCCTGCTCCCATCCCACCCTCCTTCAGTTGGCAGAACATACTTTGCCAATGCCCCCACCTATATCGCTGGGGTGGGAAGTAGTTAGGGCCAAAGAAAATAATGCATTCTTTCTTTTCTTCCATTTCTATACAGAGATCACAGAAGAATTCTCTACCCAGGAATCTGTTGAAGCCCTGAAAGTAGAGAAATATATTTACTTTTCTGTGTATGTAGGAATGGCAGGGAGAGGTTAGGGCAATCTTAATTTTGTTTTTAATTTTTATTGGAGTATAGTTGATTTACAATGTTGTGTTAGTGTCAGATGTACAGAAAAATGAATATGTATATATTCATTTTGAATGAATTCAAATGAATTGATTCAAATTCAATTTAATTCATGTGTATTCAAAATGAATATACACACACACACACACATACACACACACACATATTCACTCTTTTATAAAAGATTCTTTTCCCATATAGGCCACTACAGAATTTTGAGTAGAGTTCCCTGTGCTGTACGGCAGCTTTTTATTAGTTATCAGTTTTATATATAGCAGTATGCATGTCACTCTCAATCTCCCAGTTTATCCCTCCCCCATTATCCCCTGGTAACCATAAGCTTGTTTTCTACATTTGTAATGCTACTTCTGTTTTTTAATTGAAATTTTTATGGCAAAATTTGTGATTTCACATGCAGTTGTGAGTAGAGAGATCTTTGGTTGTACCGTTTCTACCCATGATAACACTTTTCAAAACTATAAAATAGGGACTTCCCCGGTGGTCCAGTGGTTGGGAATTCACCTCCCAGTGCAGAGAACATAGGTTTAATCCCTGGTTAGGGAACTAAGATGCCATATGTGCTACAACTAGAGAGCCCATGCACCACAACTATTGAGCCTGGTGCTCTAGAGCCTGTGCCCCACACTAAGACCCATCGTTGCCAAATAAATACATAAATAAATATTTTAAAAACTGTAACATAATATCCCAACTTTCATGCATTGGAGAAGGAAATGGCAACCCACTCCAGTGTTCTTGCCTGGAGAATCCCAGGGACGGGGGAGCCTGGTGGGCTGCCATCTATGGGGTCACATAGAGTCGGACACGACTGAAGCAACTTAGCAGCAGCAGCAGCATACTGACATTGATACCACTCAGCTTTCTTATTTAGATTAGATTCCTCCAGTTTTATTCAAATTCGTGTGTGTGTGTGTGTGCATGTGTATATTAAATTCTATGCAATCACTTGTATGGGTTTATGTATTCACCATCAAGAAACTCTCATGTTGTCTTTTTATAATCACAGCTATCTCTTTTCCCTCAGACTGCAGTCCCCATGACCTAGCAATCACTGATCTGTTCTCCATTTGTAAATGTTTACTTTCGTAAATGTCATATAAATGGACGGTATAGCATGTAACTTTTTTACGTGACTTCTTTGGCTCAGCCTAATTCCCTGGAGATTCATCCAAATTGTTGTATGCATCAAAAGTTCAACCCTTTTTACTGCTTAGCAGTATTCCATGGTATGTATATGCCACTATTTGTTTAACCAGACAACTGTTAAATGGCATCTGGATTGACTGCAATTGTCAACTATTCCAAATAAAATTGCTATGAACATTCGTGTACAGATTTTTGCATGAACATAAGTTTTCATTTTTCTGGGGTAATGCCCAAGAGTGCCAGTGCTAGGTTGAATGGTAATTGCATGTCTAGTTTTTTCAGAAACTTCCAAAGTGCTTTCCAGAGTGACTGTATCATTTGCATTCCCACTATCAATGTATGTGTGATTCACATTTTCACTCAGACTTTCTTTTGGTCTTTCTTTCATCAAGATGTGCTATCAGAAGGTAGTAGCTCTGATATCTCACTGATGGTCCTCACTGATGAAGATTTCTGATCAAACTCCAAAAGCAAGAGGATGAACAAAAGGAAACTACTGCTCATCTGGATAATATAATAATAATGTGTGCTCAGTCACTCAGTTATATCCAACTCTTTGCAACCCCATGGACTATATATAGCCTGCCAGGCTCCTCTATTCATGAGATTTTTCTGACAAGAATACTGGAGTGGGTTGCCATCCCTCCCAGTGGATCTTCCTGACCCAAGGATCTAACCCGAATCTCCTGCATCTTCTGCACTGGCTGGCGGATTTTTTGCCACTGAGTCACCTGGGAAGATAATAGAACAGTAGTAGTTGACATTTATTGAGTGCTTACTGTATGCCAGGCACTGTGCTAAAGGCTTCCTATGTACAAATCCATTTATTACTCACAACAGCTACATGGGTAGATTCTATTATCATCCTCAATTTGGAAGCTGAGGCTTAGATATAAAAATACTTGGTTTGTGGTTACACAGCCTGTTGACTGGCAGAGCTAGGGTTTGAGCATAAGGGGCTGTGCTCTCAGCTACCACAATATACTGCCTTCAGTATAGTAATGAAAGAAACATATTTGTGTTCCCAGAAGCAGCTATATAGGTTACATCATAGTTAAGACAATGTTTTTCTTTTTAAATATAAATTTAGATTTTACCACCTGGGGAATTAAAGTATATCCTTGGGATGTATGTGTGTGTGTGGGTGTGAGATTCAATTAGACATGCACTGATTTTCCCTTAAAAGCTGTACACATCCCCAGCTGATGTCTAGTCTTATCCTCTCCCAGCTTCATATACTTCAGGTAATAGGAGAATTAATAAATACAACACCCTGGTGTTCATCTGCAACTTAAAAGAGACAACTTAGTTCATATGAGAAGGGAATCAAGAATAATTTATCCATAGTATTCAAAGTAAATCAAAGTTCCTGGCAAATGATTTCCCTGCTAAGCATGAGCAACAGGAAAATAAATAAAATGATCAAGCAAATATACTAAGCAAAATAAAAAGCAAACAGTTAAAAGAAGGGCATATAGAACAAGCATATACAAGACAAGTGAAAGACCAGTCTAAAAGAATACATGATTTAAGAAATTAGAAAAAAAATTTCCTGCCAATGTTTACACTATCAGTTCAGTTCAGTTCAGTCGCTCAGTCGTGTCCGACTCTTTGTGACCCTATGAATCGCAGCACGCCAGGCCTCCCTGTCCATCACCAACTACCGGAGTTCATGCAAACTCATATCCAGCGAGTCCGTGATGCCATCCAGCCATCTCATCCTCTGTCGTCCCCTTCTCCTCTTGCCCCCAATCCCTCCCAGCATCAAGGTCTTTTCCAATGAGTCAACTCTTCGCATGAGGTGGCCAAAGTACTGGAGTTTCAGCTTTAGCATCATTCCTTCCAAAGAAACCCAGGACTGATCTCCTTTAGGATGGATTGGTTGGATCTCCTTGCAGTCCAAGGGACTCTCAAGAGTCTTCTCCAACACCAGAGTTCAAAAGCATCAATTCTTCGGCGCTCAGCTTTCTTTGCACGATTGCACTCATCTCATACGCTAGTAAAGAAATACTCAAAATTCTCTAGCCAGGCTTCAGCAATACGTGAACTGTAAACTTCCAGATGTTCAGGCTGGTTTTAGAAAAGGCAGAGGAACCAGAGATCATATTGCCAACATCTGCTGGATCATCGAAAAAGCAAGAGAGTTCCAGAAAAACATCTATTTCTGCTTTATTGAATATGCCAAAGCCTTTGACTGTGTGGATCATAATAAACTGTGGAAAATTCTGAAAGAGATGGGAATGCCAGACCACCTGACCTGCCTCTTGAGAAACCTATATGCAGGTCAGGAAGCAACAGTTAGAACTGGAAATGGAACAATCAGATCAGATCAGATCAGTCGCTCAGTTGTGTCCAACTCTTTGCGACCCCATGAATTGCAGCACGCCAGGCCTCCCTGTCCATCACCAACTCCCAGAGTTCACTGAGACTCACGTCCATCCAGTCAGTGATGCCATCCAGCCGTCTCATCCTCTGTCGTCCCCTTCTCCTCCTGCCCCCAATCCCTCCCAGCATCAGAGTCTTTTCCAATGAGTCAACTCTTCACATGAGGTGCCCAAAGTACTGGAGTTTCAGCTTTAGCATCATTCCTTTCAAAGAAATCCCAGGGCTGATCTCCTTCAGAATGGACTGGTTGGATCTCCTTGCAGTCCAAGGGACTCTCAAGAGTCTTCTCCAACACCACAGTTCAAAAGCATCAATTCTTTGGCACTCAGCTTTCTTTACAGTCCAACTCTCACATCCATACATGACCACAGGAAAAACCATAGCCTTGACTAGACGGACCTTTGTTGGCAAAGTAATGTCTCTGCTTTTCAATATGCTATCTAGTTTGGTCATAACTTTCTTTCCAAGAAGTAAGCGACTTTTAATTTCATGGCTGCAGTCACCATCTGCATTGATTTTGGAGCCCTAAAAAATAAAGTCTGACACTGTTTCCACTGTTTCCCCATCTATTTCCCATGAAGTGATGGGACCAGATGCCATCCAATATCTTTGTTTTCTGAATGTTGAGTTTTAAGCCAACTTTTTCACTCTCCTCTTTCACCTTCATCAAGAGGCTTTTGAGTTCCTCTTCACTTTCTGCCATAAGGGTGGTGTCATCTGCATATCTGAGGTTATTGATATTTCTCCCGGCAATCTTGATTCCAGCTTGTGCTTCTTCCAGCCCAGCGTTTTGCACATTCAAAAAAAAGGATAAAGGATTTGAAAATTAGAGAGGAAATAACAGATGTGAAAGAGATAGTGATGATATTATACAAGGATAATTGGTGTCTCTGGAGTAGCGAGACAAAAAAATGAAACCAAAAAAAAAAAGTATTTTAAAAAGAAAATTTCCCTACAATTAATGAAGAAATCATTTTGGATATGAAGTAGGCAGTTTGTGTTCCAGGGAAAACTGATACAGAATAATACATAGCCTGGCTGAATTAATTAGCTTTGTGGATTAAAAGGAAGCGTCAGAGGAATCAAGGTAGAGAAAACAAGTCACTTACCTGGGAAAACAAAGCCGGACTGGCTTAGACTTTCCACAACATCAGTGCCAGAAGAGAATGGGGCTTTGTATACAAAGTTCTGAGGGAAAAAAGTGTGACTTAAGAGTATTCAGACAGTTTTGTTGTTTGCGAATAAAGGCAAACATACATATTTTCAAATGTGAAAGCCCTTAGCAGCTACAGCCGTTCTGGGAAGAACTACCAGAGACAAAAACCAGCTATACAAGGAGGGGACACATGAGGGGAAAGTACTGGCATTACATTCGGTGTTTAAAGGAGGCAGTGTATGCAGAGAGTAGTTCGGGAGTCAGATCACTTGAATTTGAATTTTAGCTTTGTCAATTCTCATTTTTGTCCTCAGACAAATTATTCAACTTGCCTCTGTTCCCTTACCAGTAAGATGATGATAATGACAATATCATTGTCAGTATCAAATGAAACAATCCATATAAAGTTCTTGGCATAGTCTGCAGCATTAGATACTACTACAAACAAAATTAAAGCATATCATTATGAAAACATAATGGCTCTAAAATTTTAAGGCTTCGTATAATCTTTGTTTCTTAATCTTAAAAAAAACACACTAATATCTCTGTGATAAATTTTTTAAACACTGAACTCTCTAGAAAGGTGGACAAGAAATTGACAACAAGTTATGTCTGGGAAAGGACAATGGGTGGATAAAAGATGGTTGGTGGGGGGAGAGTTTTTCACTGGCTTTTCATCAACATGTAGCTTTTGAAATTTGTACCATGTGAATGTACCACTTGTTTTTTTTTAAAGTAAGTAAAATTAAAGAAACATGTACCTAAAGATTCCATAATTCCTTCGTTTTTAATCACAGTTTATTTTTATTCTTTTTAAGTTCAGGCAGAACTAAATTCAGTATTTCAATGTAAAATTGGCATGCACAATATGGCCCCATTTTTGCACAATTTTGTCTGAGCTACACACTGCCATCTGTATATATGCAAAGAAAGAGGTCTGCAGTGATACCTAAAGTTAACAGTGATTATTTTCTAGGTGATGAAATTTGGGGTGCTTTTTCCTTATTCATATTTTTTCAGAATTGTTTGAATTTTTAATTAAGTATATATCATCTTTAAAAAATCATTGTTCCAAATAAGCAAAGACAAATGGTTAGCACTGTGACCTTGGTTGACAAGGCGTTTGTCCACACCTCACAAGAGACTGGGCTCTAAATACTAAAGGCCACCCTGGAGTGTCCCATTAATGCTCCAGCCATATGAGTCAACGCCCTAACTGTCTAGCAAATGCACTGCCAGCGGCTTATGATGTCCCATTGTGGGCCTTACAGGTGGATTAAGTGAAAGGTTGATTGATTCCTGAGCTACTCTCTAGACAAACTGGACCACTTGTCATTTCCCAAAGTGACTTCATTCCTAGGACTTCAGTCACCTAGAGTGCCACCTCCCTGACTCCTCAGTCATCTGTTCTCTAAGCCACAGCACAAACTGTGCCTACCACATATCTTTCCCCAACCTATAGACCCGATGTCTCCCTTTGAAGCCCCAAAGCACGTTTTAACAACTATTTATGACCATTTCATTCAATGAATGCTTATTATATACACCCATGTGCTTTATAGTATATTTGATTGTATATATCTTATCATCTGTCTTAGAAAAAATACCTGAGGACAGGAAGTATGTCATATTCATTTGGTATTTCTATAGCACCCAGCACACTACTTTAAAGATCAAAAACTGTTGGACAGTTAAATAAAGGAACTCTAGTGAGATAATTGGAGAAGGCAGTGGCACCCCACTCCTGTAGTCTTGCCTGGAGAGTCCCATGGACGGAGGAGCCTGGTAGGCTGCAGTCCATGGGGTCGCTAAGAGTCGGACACAACTGAGCGACTTCCCTTTCACTTTTCACTTTCATGCATTGGAGAAGGAAATGGCAACACACTCCAGTATTCTTGCCTGGAGAATCCCAGGGACGAGGGAGCCTAGTGGACTGCCATCTATGGGGTCGCACAAAGTCGGACACGACTGAAGCGACTTAGCAGCAGCAGCAGCAGCAGTGAGATAATACAAATGGATGTATTAGTCTTTGCCCCTGGTTCCTGGCACAAAGCTCCTGAGACCCTTGTTGCTGTTGTTGTTGTTGTTTAGTCACTAAGTCATGTCCAATTCTATTGTGACCCACTGGGCCATAGCTCACCAGGCTCCTCTGTCCATGGGATTTCCCAGGCAAGAATACTAGTGTGCATTGCCGTTTCCTACTCCAGGGGATCTTCCCGATCCAGGGATCAAACCTGCATCTCCTGCATTGGCAAGCTGATTGTTTACCACTGCACCACCTGGGAAGTCCTTGTAAATTTCTAAATGAGTGAGAAGAGCACTGGAAGCAGCTTTTGTTCCAATGCAGCAACTCTGGGTGGCTCCTGGATGGGGACTGGTCACCAGAAGGATCAAACCATAATTAGAAACTTGGGATATTCAGCCCCAATCCTTATCCCCCAGAGAGGGAAGAGGAGCTGAAATTAGAGTTAATAATTGATCATGCTTATGTGAGGAAGCTTCCATAATATCCCAATAGTATGTGGTTCAACCACACCAGGAGGGTGACACAGGCTCCTCCATCCCTGGGATTCTCCAGGCAAGAATACTGGAGTGGGTTGCCAATTCCTTCCCCAATGCATGAAAGTGAAATGTGAAAGTGAAGTCACTCAGTCGTGTCTGACTTTTTGTGACCCCATAGACTGTAGCCCACCAGGCTCCTCCACCCATGGGATTCTCCAGGCAAGAGTACTGGAGTGGGTTGCCATTGTCTTCTCTGAGGGGATCATGAAAGCCCTTGATTTGCAGTTAAGTCAGACAGAAATTGTGGGTAACCAACCTGGGGACCTACGACTTACAACTGCATCTCAAGTAGGGTGGGGGCAGTCTTGCTGGACAGAGCCTTTAACTCATGAGAACTGACACTGTCTTCAAGTAGATAGTGTCAGAATTGAATGTAACTGTAGGACACTCAGCTGATGTCACACAGATTTTTTGTTGTGGGGAAACACACACACATTTGATGACCATAAGTGTCAGAAGTGAAGTGTGTTCTGTGTAAGCAGTAAAGGAGACAAAACTGAGTCTTTTCTCATACAAGCACCCAATGATTGTTTGTTGACTAGAATTGATTACTTAGTCCTTACATATTTTTTTTGAAGGTTTAAAGACTTTTAGGCCTTAAAAAGCAAGCGATTTACACGCCTTCAAGATTATTTTGAGTTTTTCCAAAAAGCAAATGTGCCCCCTTCCTTTAAAAATACTGGCATGCTTTTGCACAGCAAAGGAACCATAAACAAAAGAACCATAAACAAAATATATTCTCCTCAGAATGGGAGAATATATTTGCAAATCAAACAACTGACAAGGAATTAATCTCCAAAATATACAAATAGGTCATGCAACTCTGTATCAAAAAACAAACAACCCAATTAAAAAATGGGCTGAATATCTAAACACTTCTCCAAAGAAGACATACAGATGGCCAAAAAGCACATGAAAAGATGCTCAACATCACTAATTATTAGAGAAATGCAAATCAAAACTACACTGAGGTATCACCTCATACCGATCAGAATGACCATCATCAAAAAATAAACAAATTATAAATACTAGAGAGGGTGTAGTGAAAAGGGAACCCTCCTACATTGTTGATAGGAATGTAAATTGGTACAACCACTATGGAAGTTCCTTAAAAAACTGAAAATAGACCTACCATATGATCCAGCAATCCCACTACTGGGCAGACACCCAGTGAAAACCATAATGCAAAAGAATGCATGCACCCTGATGTTCACTGCAGCACTATTTACAATAACCAGGACATGGGAGCAACCTAAATGTCCATCTACAGAGGAATTGATAAAAGAGATGTTTTACATATATATAATGGAATATTTTGAACTGTGGTGTTGGAGAAGACTCTTGAGAGTCCCTTGGACCTAAAGGAGATACAAAAAGTCCATCCTAAAGGAAATCAGTCCTGAATATTCATTGGAAGGACTGATGCTGAAGCTGAAACTCCAATACTTTGGCCACCTGATGTGAAGAGCTGACTCATTTGAAAAGACCCTGATGCTGCAAAAGATTGAAGGCAGGAGGAGAAGGGGATGACAGAGGATAAGATGGTTGGATGGCATCACTGACTCAATGGACATGAGTTTGAGTAAACTCCAGGAGTTGGTGATGGACAGGGAGGCCTAGCATGCTGCAGTACATGGGATGGCAAAGAGTCGGACACAACTGAGCAGCTGAACTGAACTGAATGGAATATTTCTCAAAAAAAAAAAAAAAAAAAAGAAAGAAAGAAAGAAATAATGCCATTTGCAACAACGTGGATGGACCTAGAGATGGTCATACTGAGCAAAGTAAGTCAGAAAGAGAAAAATATGGTATAAAAGAGCTTATATGTGGAATCTAGAAAAATGGTACAGATGGACCTATTTGCAAAACAGAAATAGAGTCAAAAATGTAGAAAATAACTTAGGGTTACCAGTTCGTGAGGGGGAGGGGAATGAATTGAGAGATTGGGATTGACATATATGCACTGCTATGTATAAAAGAGTGTATAAAAGAGGTATCTCATGGGAACCTACCATATAGCACAGGGAACTCTACTCAGTGCTCTGTGGTGACCCAAATGGGAATGAAATCTTAAGAAGAGTATATCTAAGTATGTGAAGTCTTCAGTCGTGTCCGACTCTGCCCGACCCCATGGATGGTAACCTACCAGGCTTCGCGGTCCATGGGATTTTCCAGGCAAGAATACTGGAGTGGGCTGCGATTTCCTTCTCCAGGGGATCTTCCCAACCCAGGGATTGAACCCAGGTCTCCTGCACTGCAGACAGACGCTTTACCGTCTGAGCCACTAGGGAAGCCCATATCTAAGTATATGTACAACCAATTCACCTGATGTACACCTGAAGTTAACACAAGATTGTAGAGCAACTATACTCCAATAAAAATTAATGTTAAAAAATACTGGCAAAAATCAAAATCCTTGGAAAGGGAAAAGGTCCAAAGAGGAAATAACAAATTAGTGATTTTTATTCCCATCTGTTTCACCCTGATATAATAATAACCTTAAAAACTGAAATAGGGAAGACAATTTCTCACCTGAGTCCCCCAATCCCTAATGCCTCATGTTGCTCAGAGAAAATAAATTCATATTACTCAGGATTTTCATCTTTTAATTGAGTTCTTTAATAAAGAAAACCTTCATTTCTCAAAATCTAAATAAAGCTAATTTGGCACATATAATTGTGTGTCAGTGAAAATGTGGATAAAATTTAAAGGTATCTCAAATACAAAATAATATATAGAATTATGAGAATACCTTTATGAAATATGAGGATTATACATGGAAATTAGTTACCTTGTTCCAGGGCTATCCTTCCAAAACAGAATTTGAAAAACCTATTTCCTCTTTTTCTCCTTCAAAGGTGAGCAAAAACTAATGTGCTGCCACCTACTGACAAAGGAATGAAAGTGAAGCTAAGAACACTTAAAAGGTGTTTCATCTTTTTAACTGTTGACCCCAAACTTCAGAATACCTGTTTATATTATCTTATTTTAAACATAGTAATGAACACCTTCAAGATTCTTAACCTTCAGTTCAGTTAAGTTCAGTTCAGTCCCTCAGTCGTGTCCGACTCTGCGACCCCCTGGACTGCAGCACGCCAGGCCTCCTTGTCCATCACCAACTCCCAGGAGTTTACTCAAACTCATGTCCACTGAGTCAGTGATGCCATCCAACAATCTCATCCTCTGTTGTCCCCTTCTCCTGCCTTCAATCTTTTGCAGCATCGGGGTCTTTTCAAATGAGTCAGCTCTTCACATCAGGTGGTCAAAATATTGAGGTTTCAGCTTCAATATCAGTCCTTCCAATGAACATTCAGGACTAATTTCCTTTAGGATGGACTGGTTGGATCTCTTTGCAGTCCAAGGGACTCTGAAGAGTCTTCTCCAACACCACAGTTCAAAAGCATCAATTCTTCTGAGCTCAGCTTTCTTTATAGTCCAACACTCACATCCATACATGACTACTGGAAAAACCATAGCTTTGACTAGATGGAACTTTGTGGGCAAAATAATGTCTCTGCTTTTTAATATGCTGCCTAGGTTGGTCATAACTTTTCTTCCAAGGAGTAAGCATCTTTTAATTTCATGGCTGCAATCACCATATGCAGTGATTTTGAAGCCCCCCAAAATAAAGTCTACCACTGTTTCCACTCTTTCTCCATCTATTTGCCATGAAGTGATGGGACCAGATGCCATGATTTTTGTTTTCTGAATGTTGAGCTTTAAGCCAACTTTTTCACTCTCCTCTTTCACTTTCATCAAGAGGCTTTTAGTTCTTCTTCGCTTTCTGCCATAATGGTGGTATCATCTGAGGTTATTGATAATTCTCCTGGCAATCTTTATACCAGCCTGTGCTTTTTCCAGCCCAGCATTTCTCATGATGTACTCTGCATAGAAGTTAAATAAGCAGGGTGACAATATACAGCCTTGACGTACTCCTTTCCCGATTTGGAACCAGTCTGTTTTTTCATGTCCAGTTCTAACTGTTGCTTCCTGATCTGCACTCAGGTTTCTCAAGAGGCAGGTCAGGTGGTCTGGTATTCCCATCTCTTTCAGAATTTTCCATAGTTTATTGTGATCCACACAGTCAAAGGCTTTGGCATAGTCAATAAAGCAGAAATAGATGGTTTTCTGGAATTCTGCTTTTTTGATGATCCAGCGGATGTTGGCAATTTGATCTCTGATTCCTCTGCCTTTTCTAAATTCAGCTTGAACATCTGGAAGTTCACGGTTCACATATTGTTGAAGCCTGGCTTAGAGAATTTTGAGCATTACTTTACTAGCATGTGAGATGAGTGCAATGGTGCAGTAGTTTGAGCATTCTTTGGCATTGCCTTTATTTGGGATTGGAATGAAAACGAACCTTTTCCAGTCCTGTGGCCACTGCTGAGTTTTCCAAATTCGCTGGCATATTGAGTGCAGCACTTTCACAGCATCATCTTTTAGGATTTGGAAGAGCTCAACTGGAATTCCTTCACCTCTACTAGCTTTGTTTGTAGTGATGCTTCCTGAGGCCCACTTGACTTCACATTCCAGGATGTCTGGCTCTAGGTGAGTGATCACACTATCATGATTATCTTGATCATGAAGATCTTTTTTATACAGTTCTGTGTATTCTTGCCACCTCTTCTTAATATCTTCTGCTTCTGTTAGGTCCATACCATTTCTGTCCTTTATTGAGCCCATCTTTGCATGAAATGTTCCCCTGGTATCTCTAATTTTCTTGAAGAGATGTCTAGTCTTTTCCATTCTATTGTTTTACTCGATTTCTTTGCACTGATCACTGAGGAAGGCTTTCTTATCTCTCCTTACTATTCTTTTGAAATCTGCATTCAAATGGGAATATCTTTCCTTTTCTCCTTTGCTTTTTGCTTCTCTTCTTTTCACAGTATTTGTAAGGCCTCTTCAGACAGCCATTTTGTTTTTTGTATTTCTTTTTCTTGGGGATGGTCTTGATTCCTGTCTCCTGTACAATGTTACGAACCTCCATCCATAGTTCATCAGGCACTCTATCAGATCTAGTCCCTTGAATCTATTTCTCACTTCCACTGTATAATAGTTAGGGATTTGATTTAGGTCATGCCTGAATGGTCCAGTAGTTTTCCCTACTTCCTTCAATTTAAGTCTGAATGTGGCAATTAGGAGTTCATGATCTGAGCCACCATCAGCTCCCAGTCTTGTTTTTACTGACTGTATAGAGCTTCTCCACCTTTGCCCCCAAAGAATATAATCAATGTGATTTTGGTGTTGACCATCTGGTGATGTCCATGTTTAGAGTCTTCCCTTGTGTTGTTGGAAGAGGGTGTTTGCTATGACCAGTGCGTTCTCTTGGCAGAATTCTATTAGCCTTTGCCCTGCTTCATTCTGTACTCCAATGCCAAATTTGCCTGTTACTCCAGGTATTTCTTGACTTCCTACTTTTGCATTCCAGTCCCCTATAATGAAAAGGACATCTTTTTTGGATGTTAGTTCTAGAAGGTCTTGTAGGTCTTCAAACTATTCAGCTTCTTCAGTATTGCTGGTTGGGGCATAGACTTCTTAACCCTAGGGGGAATAATAATCTGTAAATTGGTGTAATTAAAAAAGAAAAGCACACCCCCACCCCAACCCCCGGGGAGCGGCAACAGGTCTAAAAAAGTAAAAGAAAAGCAATGGATGAGTGTGAATTTCACAGATTAGAAACCTTAGCTGCATGCTTCAGTGGAGGATTGAAGAGAGAGTCATTTCCTTAACAAGGAAAAGGGACAAAGAAATGTAAACAGTTCTATACTAAGATACACTAACCGCCCAGTCAGTCCAGTGTTAGGTCACCGAGGAATTTTGTGCAGGAGGCAAATGGTCGTTTGTGAGACACGGTGTGCTACCCATCGTAGGGAGAGGAATCTGTTCTCCAACAGCACTATTTCCCCCTTATATATCTATAGAAGGAAGCTCAATTCTCCTTGAAAGCAGGTTTCCAGCTGGCCCACTCATTGGGTGAGCAGTTTCCCAGTCAGCACACAATGAATGCTATATGCCAAGGACAGCAAGGATCTGCATTTTTCATATCCCACAGATTTCTGGCTCTATGTGCAGTCCCCACCACATGGTAGGGGCTTTATCAATATTAGCTGTCACCCTGCTTATTTAATTTGTATGCAGAGTACATCATGAGAAACGCTGGACTTGAAGAAACACAAGCTGGAATCAAGATTGCTGGGAGAAATATCAATCACCTCAGATATGCAGATGACACCACCCTTATGGCAGAAAGTGAAGAGGAACTCAAAAGCCTCTTGATGAAAGTGAAAGTGGAGAGTGAAAAAGTTGGCTTAAAGCTCAACATTCAGAAAATGAAGATCATGGCATCTGATCCCATCACTTCATGGGAAATAGATAGGGAAACAGTGGAAACAGTGTCAGACTTTATTTTTTGGGGCTCCAAAATCACTGCAAATTGTCATTGCAGCCATGATATTAAAAGACGCTTACTCCTTGGAAGGAAAGTTATGACCAACCTAAATAGCATATTCAAAAGCAGAGACATGACTTTGCCAACAAAGGTCCGTCTAGTCAAGGCTATGGTTTTTCCTGCGGTCATGTATGGATGTGAGAGTTGGACTGTGAAGGCTGAGCACCGAAGAATTGATGCTTTTGAACTGTGGTGTTGGAGAAGACTCTTGAGAGTCCCTTGGACTGTAAGGAGATCCAACCAGTCCATTCTGAAAGAGATCAGCCCTGGGATTTCTTTGGAAGGAATGATGCTAAAGCTGAAACTCCAGTACTGTGGCCACCTCATGCGAAGAGTTGACTCATTGGAAAAGACTCTGATGCTGGGAGAGATTGGGGACAGGAAGAGAAGGGGACGACAGAGGATGAGATGGCTGGATGGCATCACTGACTCGATGGACGTGAGTCTGAGTGAACTCTGGGAGTTGGTGATGGACAGGGAGGCCTGGTGTGCTGCGATTCATGGGGTTGCAAAGAGTTGGACACGACTGAGCGACTGAACTCAACTGAACTGAACTGAACAAGTAAATGGAACCTCTTTCTGTTTCTCCTTCATTTTCTGTGTTTGAGCTCCAAGGAGTGCATCAGAATCTGTTTATATATTGCTTTGATTAGTTTGATATTCTTGGTGAAAATTAGCTTGGGCCCGAATCACTAAGATAATGCCTCAGTTTTCCACTTCAGTCAATGTTATTTGTCAATTAAGTTTTTAGTAAATTTTAAACTGAAATGTAACACCTGCCTCCATTAAAACCTTCAGTCTCCATTAGTGTGAAATCTGAAGGTTAACTCTCAGCATGTCATCCACAGGCAAAATCCAGGGAGAAAGTGGAACGAGCGCTTATGCTTAATTAGGAGGATTAGAAATAGTTTTGAAAACAATTAGTTTAGCCTTCCTGATTAAAAGAAAATTATTTAGTTTAGGGAGGCACCTTCCTTTTTCACCAAGACTTTTTCTACCAAGACTTCCCTGGTGGCTCGACAGTAAAGCATCTGCCTGCAGTGCAGGAGACCCGGGTTCGATTCCTGGGTCGGGAAGATCCTCTGGAGAAGAAAATGGCTATCCACTCCAGCACTCTTGGCTGGAAAATCCCATGGATGGAGGAGCCTGATAGGCTACAGTCCATGGGGTCGCAAAGGGTTGGACACGACTGAGTGACTTCACTTCACTTCACTTCCTTTTTTTAGGTCACTGAAACTAGACTCATGAAGCTAAAGCCAGGAAGGGGTCAGGCAATTGCTGCTGTTGTTGTTCAGTCGTTCAGTCATATCCAGCTTTTTGCGACCCCACGGACTGCAGCACGCCACACATGCTTTCCTATCCTTCACCATCTCCCAGAGCTTGCTCAAACTCATGTCCATTGAGTCGATGATGCCATCCAACCATCTCATCCTCTGTCGTCCCCTTCTCCTCCTGCCCCCAACCCCTCCCAGCATGAGGGTCTTTTCCAATGAGTCAGCTCTTCACATGAGGTGGCCAAAGTACTGGAGTTTCAGCTTAGCATTAGTCCTTCCAATGAACACCCAGGACTGATCTCCTTTAGAATGGACTGGTTTGATCTCCTTGCAGCCCAAGGGACTCTCAAGAGTCTTCTCCAACACCACAGTTCAAAAGCATCAATTCTTCAGCCCTCAGCCTTCTTTATGATCCAACTCTCACATCTGTATATGACTATTGGAAAAATCATAGCTTTGACTATGTGGACTTTTGTTGGCAAAGTGATGGTGATTTTACATTAATTGTATTAAGTAATCACCTGTTCACATTGGCCAGGAGCACAACAGGTTATGGTATGGAAGTCTAACTTGTTCAAAGGTCTTCAGCTCTAAATTAAGCACTTATGCATAGACCAGGCACGGAGTCTAACACCTGGAGCCTTTGCAAATTTTCCAGGATCTTTTTATCAAACCATCCAATGTAATGCACTTCACAATGTATGACTAAGAGCTCTTATCTTAGACAAGAAGGAGATCTAAACAGCAGCAAAAGATAAAGTGAACAGATGATTAAAAATTTGAAACTTTGTAAGATTCCTCCTTCATAAGGAAGACAAGATCACAAGTTGGAATGATGGTGAGTGACATCATGAAGGAGGTAGGGTTTGAACAGGTCTTTAAGAATAAGTGGAATTTTGCAGTTTGCGTTTGGGAAGGGAGAAAAAATTCTCCAGTGCCATCCAAAAGAAACTGAATATGTTTATCTGAATATGAATATGAGCAGGATGTGTTCAACTTGGCTACTGTGAGCCTGATCTTCGCTGCCAAAAAGTAGCAACTAAGTTGGGATAACAACATAATGTACATGCTCTGAAATCAGGTGCCTGGGTTGAGTCCTGGCCTCATCACTCATTTGTCATGTGACTTTGAGCAAGCTATTTAGTATCCTGATCCTCAATTGCCTTTTATGTAAAATGAGGACAATAGAAGGGCATACTCCATACAATTATTTTAAGGATTAAAAGAAAGAATTCCTGTGCTGTGGTCAGTGCCTGGAATACAGCAAATGACAATAAACATTATCTATTATATTTGGTGAGTTTGTACTTGATTTACTAAACAATGAGGAGTTACCAAAGGTATCTGAACAGAAGAGCTATATGTTTCAAGCTGAAACTCTACAGTAAATAATTTATCAGTGAAACGTCAGTTCAGTCACTCATTCGTGTCTGACTCTTTGCAACCCCAAGGACTGGAGTGCACCAGGCTTCCCTGTCCATCACCAACTCCTGGAGCTTACTCAAACTTATGTCCATAGAGTCGATGATGCCATCCAACCATCTCACCCTCTGTCGTCCCCTTCTCCCACCTTCAATCTTTCCCAGCATCAGGGTCTTTTCCAGTGAGTCAGTTCTTCACATCAGGTGGCCAAATATTGGAGTTTCAGCTTCAACATCAGTCCTTCCAATGAATATTCAGGACTGATTTCCTTTAAGATGGACTAGTTGGATATCCTTGCAGTCCAAGGGACTCTCAAGAGTTTTCTCCAACACCACAGTTCAAAAGCATCAATTGTTTGGTGCTCAGCTTTATTTATAGTCCAACTCTAACATCCATACATGACTGCTGGAAAAACCATAGCTTTGACTACAGAGACCTTTGTTGGCAAAGTAATGTCTCTGCTTTTTAACGTGCTGTCTAGGTTGGTCATAGCTTTTCTTCCAGGGAGCAAGTGTCTTTTAATTTCAAGGCTGCACCACTCACCATCTGCAGTGATTTTGGAGCCCAAGAAAATAAAGTCTCTCACTCTTTCCATTGTTTCCCCATCTATTAGCCATGAAGTGATGGGACAAGATGCCATGATCTTAGTTTTCTGAATGTTGAGTTTTAAGCCAACTTTTTCACTTTCCTCTTTCACTTGCATCAAAAGGCTCTTTAGTTGAAAAAAAAAAGTTGAAAAGCTATATTTAAAAATACCAGATAGGGAAACTTTGCAACTGTCCAGGGAAGAAGTCATAAGAATCAGAATTATAGGTAAAGTGATAGAAAATAGAAGGAGGAGCAGAAGAGACAGTTTTGAAATCTTTGAAGAGAACTTATTGATAGGACTGAATGTGAAGTGTAAGGGATGGGCAGGAGTCAAAGACAATGCTAAGCCTTTTTACCTGGAGACCAGAAAAAGTTTAGTGAGGAAAATAGATGTGAGGAACCTAAGTGGTTCAGGGGAAAGTTACCCAAATGGAGTTCCCCAAAAACAGTCACCAATTTAAATATAGATCTCAGAAGAGAAGTCAAAATTAGATAAGGTATCTTCAATTTAGGGGTGAAAGTAACTGTTGGATGACAAGAACATCAATGAAGGTTAACAATGTCAAACCATCTGACTCAAGATTCCTTGTTCTTCCTGCCTATGGGTATTAAATGAGTTCATATCCATCAGAAGAAAAAGAAAGGGTCTTATATATGTTAAATGTTTAACTCCTGAATTTTCCATCTCCTAGCCATATGTCACTTTAGGAATCAGCTTCCTCATCTGGAAAATAAAATCAATGCTAATAACTTCTTCAGAGTTATTCTGGGTATCAAATGAAGTCCTGTTTCTTTCTGGCTAGCTCAACATGATCATCCACAGATACAAGATGAAATTTCTCTTCTTGAAGGTCCCTGCTCCCCTGAGCTTGTTCCTACACACTCCTGTGCCCACAATCTCTTTCTTCTTCTCCAGTAATCACTTGTACTCATCTTGCTCAAACCTTCCAATTCTTGGTCAAATTCTAAAAGGCTGCTATTCCAACCTCTTCTAACTCAGAAAACCCATCCCTGGACCTCATCTGCCTCACCTCCTCCACTCCCATCTACTGTCTAATATTATTCTTTTAACTCTCTCATTTTCTCCTTTTTCATTTTCATTTCATTATAAAGTCATATCTAATCTTAGCTTATCAACCCCATAACTACTTAGTTGCTTGCTTGTTAGCCCTCAACCCAATCAAAATTAACATTCCCCACACCATTATATGCAACACACACACTCACACATATACATGTAACAAAGTTGTTGTGTCTGCAGGAAAAAAAAAAAAACCCTATTGATCTCAGAACAGATTTTTTCCTACTCTTTGGCCATGAGAGGAGGAGATCCCAAAGATCACAGTGTGAGTCCATTGGTCCATTGGTCCATTCTCCCCTTCCCTCATCTTATACCACAAATTCTAATCGAGTAGTTTTTGACTCTGCTTAATTTCACCTTGAGTGGGCCCCCAAGACCTCCGTAAATGATATTATCTCTACTTACAAGACAGCTTAACAAGATGCCTTCAAATTTACCGTAAATTGCTGCAGACTTGGGATGTCTTTCGTTTTCAAGGAAAGCCAGAATGCTGCTTTCTGTACTAAGTACAGTGACCTATAATTTCAAAATCTTCTGTAGCCTGTATTTTGGTTTCCCTGACCATTCATTAGTCTGACAAATGTCTGTTATCACCTGAAGCATTTACATTCCGAACCTAAAAGAAATTTTCTACTCAGCATCTCTTTGTTCTCAGGAAATAATCTGGGTCTTACCAAGCAATTTCCCAGAAAGAGCACAGGCTACAGTATATGCAGTGCAGTGAAACCCTGAACTCTCACTATAGCCTTCAACATCAGCAGCAAGTGTAGTCTTTATATGTATTTTGCTTCATATTACAATCAATAGTGTGTGTTATTAGGTGTTAATTATAGATTCTGCACTACTTTAGTTGATGTGGGAGATTTGGAAGTAGAAATAAGGATTGCATCTGGTTTGAATATGAGTTTATACCCAGCGCTTGGTATATTGTCTGGCAAATGAAAGACAATAAGAATAATAATTGAACAAGTGAATAGGAGCTCTGAGAAAATTAACACTTGAAAAGCTATAGAGAAGGACACAAGTTAACTCACAGGCACTCCCTTAGGCAGTGGTGCAGCTATAATGGATGTAGGAATTCAGAAAAAAAAGAGAGAGATTAATGTGGACTGAAGTCATTATGGTGAAGCACACACCTTTCGGGTTAAGTGCTACTGGCCGAAGCATGGGAGAGAGGGCTTACATTTCAGGTGGAAGAGGAAAACTGTAAACAAGGGCCAAAAGCTAAAGTATTAAATCAGAGAGAAATCAGAGACATGTAGTCAAGAATAAAGTTAGATAATAAGTGGGACAAGGTAACAAAAGGCAGTAAAAGGCAGAGGAATTATCTGTGAATCAAGTGCCAAAGTTTGGTTTTTAGTTTCTTCTTGAGAATTCAAAACTTGTTTTCATGTACAAAAGCCTACAAGTTGTGATCTAGACTCATGAATAGCCCTAATATACACATTTCTCATTTTTCATGAGATGACTAGAGAGATATATCCATAATTAATTATTGAGCCTATCTGGTCTTTCTTGGAGAATTTTAGTTTTCATCGACCTCTCAGAAGAATATTGGAATAAGTTCAGTCAAACTCAGGAACAGCTCAGCAATCCTTTTAGTCAAACTTTAATCAACTCCTCTTCAGTGACCATTTCAAGCCTTCATCAGTCTCCTTGAGATCCTTGCCACTGTTCTTGGTAGCAAAGGACTTGGACCATCACTTTTGGATCAAATGTAATCATCAGTGAATTCCTTTAATGTCAGCATGCCCTCCAAAGTGCATATATTGCCCCTCTTTTTAATTTATTATCCTCCACTTATCATCTATCCTTGATCCCTCCCCTCCATAATCCACTTATTTCCCTTCCTTTCCCTTCTCTGCTCCGTCTGTTCACGTTTCCATCTTGAGCATCTCCAGACCCACAACTTCAGTTACAAATACACTGATAGCCTCCTTAAATCTTTGTCACCAGATAAATTTTTTTACTGAGCTCCAGATTCTTCTTTACAGCAACGTCTAGGAAATTCCACTTGACTATACCACAGAGACATGTCCAAAATTTAGCTCTGTGTGGCAAAGCTTCCCAGGTGACACAGTGATAAAAAATCTTGCAATGTGGGAGACCAGGGTCCAATCCCTGAGTCAGGACGATCCCCCTGGAGAAGGAAATGACAACCCACTCCAGTACTCTTGCCTGAGACATCCCATAGACAGAGGAGAATGGCGTGTTATAGTCCATGAGGTCACAAAGAGAGTCGGACACAACTTCAGCTACTGAGCACGCAAATACACATGTGGCAGGCCACATAATGTAACCTTAGAGGTATCTACATCCTAAAACATTCGTTGGATTATAGAGAAAGCAAGAGAACTCAAGAAAAAACATCTACTTCTGCCTCATTGACTATGCTAAAGCCTTTGACTATGTGGATCACAACAAACTGGAAAATTCTTAAAGAAATGGGAATACCAGACCGCCTTACCTGTCTCCTGAGAAACCTGTATGTGGATCAAGAAGCAAAATTAGAACTGGATATGGAACAATGGACTGGTTCAAAACTGGGAAAGAAGTATGTCAAGGCTGTATATTGTCACCCTGCTTATTTAACTTCTATGCAGAGTACATCATGTGAAATGCTGGGCTGGATGAATCCCAAGTTGGAATCAAGATTTCTAGGAGAAATATCAACAAATTCAGATATGCAGATAATACCACTCTAATGGCAGAAAATGAAGAAGAACTAAAGAGCCTCTTGATAAAGGTGAAAGAAGAGAATGAAAAAGCTGGGTTAAAACTCAACATTCAAAAACTAAGATCATGGTATCAGGTCCCATTAGTTCATGGCAAATAGAAGGGGAAAAAGTGAAAGCAGTAACAAATTTTATCTTCTTAGGGTTCTAAAATCACTGTGAATGGTGACAGCAGCCATGAAATTAAAAGATGCTTGCTCCTCGGAAGGAAAGCTATGACAAACCTAGATAGCATATTAAAAAGCATTTTGCCAACAAATGTCCATATAGTCAAAGCTATGGTTTTTTCAATAGTCATGTATGGATGTAAGAACTGGACCATAAGGAAGGCTGAATGCCAAAAAACTGATGCTTTCAAACTGTGGTGCTAGTGAAGACTCTTGAGAGTCCCTTGAACATCAAGGAGATCAAATCAGTCAATCCTAAAGGAAATAGACTCTGAATATTGATGAGAAGGACTGATGCTGTAGCTGAAGCTACAATACATTGGCCACCTGATGCGAGGAGCCAATTCATTGGAAAAGACCCTGATGCTGGGAGAGACTGAGGGCAGGAGAAGAAGCAGGTGGCAGAGGATGAGGTGCTTAGAAAGCATCACTGACTCAGTTGATGTGAATTTGAGCGAACTCTGGGAGATAGTGGAGGACAGAGGAGCCTGGTGTGTTGGGCTCCAAAGGGTATCAAAGAATCAGACATGACTTAAAGACTGAACAACAACAGCAATTCCCAAAATCTATGAATATATTCGGTTTCACGGTAAAGGTGAATTAAGGTGGTAAAGGGGAATTAAGGTTGCAGATGGAATTAAGGTTGCCAGTCTACTGACCTTAAACTAGAGAAACTATCCTGGATTTTCTAGGTGGGCCAAATGTAAGCACAAGGGTCCTTAAAAGTAAAAAAGGGAGGCAGAAGAGGAGAGTTAGAGTGAGTTAGTGACTATGGTGAAATGATTAGAGGGATGCAATATTACTCACATTGAGGATGAAGGAAGTGAGAGGACATTAGCCAAGGAATGTGGGTGGCCTCTAAAAAACTGAAAAAAAACCAGGGAAAAAGATTCTTTCCCAGAACCTCAAAAAATTAAAAAAAAAAAAATACTAAACGCAGTCTTGCTGATTTTAGCCTCAGTTCACTTCAGTTCAGTCGCTCAGTCGGGTCCGACTCTTTGAGACCCCATGGACTGCAGCATGCCAGGCCTCGCTGTCCATCACCAACTCTCGGAGTTTATTCAAACTCATGTCCATTGAGTCAGTGATGCCATCCAACCATCTCATCCTCTGTCGTTCCCTTCTCCTCCTACCTTCAGTCTTTCCCAGCATCAGGGTCTTTTCACATGAGTCAGCTCTTTGCATCAGGTGGCCAAAGTATTGGAGTTTCAGCTTCAACATTAGTCCTTCCAGTGAACACCCAGGACTGGTCTCCTTTAGGATGGACTGGTTGGATCTCCTTACAGTCCAAAGGACTCTCAAGAATCTTCTCCAACACCACAGTTCAAAAGCATCAATTCTTCTGCACTCAGCTTTCTTTATAGTCCAACTCTCACATCCATACATGACTACTGGAAAAACCATAGCCTTGACTAGATGGACCTTTGTTGGAAAAGTAGTGTCACTGCTTTTTAATATGCTGCCTACTTTGGTCACAACTTTTCTTCCAAGGAGTAAGCATCTTTTTATTTCATTGCTGCAGTCACCATCTGCAGTGATTTTGGAGCCCCCCAAAAATAAAGTCTACCACTGTTTCCACTGTTTTTCCATCTATTTACCATGAAGTGATGGGACATCATGAAGTGATGCTATGATTTTTGTTTTCTGAATGTTGTGCTTTAAGCCAATTTTTTCACTCTCCTCTTTTTCTTTCAGCAAGAGACTCTTTAGTTCTTCTTCACTTTCTGCCATAAGGGTGGTGTCATCTGCATATCTAAGGTTATTGATATTTCTCCCAGCGATCTTGATTCCTGCTTGTGCTTTATCTAGCCCAGTGTTTCTCATGATGTACTCTGCATAGAAGTTAAATAAGCAGGGTGACAATATGCAGCCTTGACGTACTCCTTTCCCTATTTGGAACCAGTCTGTTGTTCCATGTCCAGTTCTAACTGTTGCTTCTTGACCTACCGGGGTCCAGCCCTGGTAGGATCCAGGGATTCCCTCGGGAGGACGGCGTCGGTGATTGAAAGAATAGATAAAGAGATAAGGAAAGAATTTTGCAGTTGAGAAAATAGAGGAGAGAAAAGAGGCTGATATTCCTTCGTTTACGCAGAAAGCCAATAAAGCCCCAGCACGGGACTTGCTCTGTTCACGTAGGCCGCAGGCGCCCTCTCAAATTGCGGAAGGTGCCCCACCTAAGGCACATTCTCGAGTGGGTCTTAGAAGCCCAGGCAGGAAAGTGAACGCAGAGAGCCCCTGCGCTCCATGGAATCAGCCTGAATAGGAAAAGGAAAGAGAAAGAACGACATGGGGAGACCAAGCTTCGGTGAGCAAGGCCTGCACTTTATTTTCCAAAGTAATTTTTATACCTTAAGTTGTGCATAGAGGATGGGGGGGCGGGGGCGGGTAGAGTCACGCAAGGTCAGCAGTCCTTGATCCTTATCGAAGCCAGGCTTTCTTTCTGCAAACTTATCATATGCAAAAGCTTTAGGTGATTTATATCATCTTCTGGCCAAAGTATTGGAGTTTCATAAAATGTTAACATTTTATGATCCTCTTTTCAGAAAACTTTTTTGTCTCTAAAGGTGATTATTCTAAAGTCAGGCGCCACCCTCTGAAAGCATTAGATAAAGTTGCATTCCTATAGGGCAAAAGTGTGGTGGGCTATAATAAGAAAAGAATTAACTCAAGGGTCCAAGGTTACAAACATTAAAGCTACTACTTACATTTCTATACACCAACTATATTAATCAATACACTCCCAGGGACACAGTGGGTAAGGGATATGGAAATTTGACAGCAAGCATTAGCTCAACAAAGAAATCCTCTACTAGTTCTATTCTAACAATTTTAACTCTCTGAGAAACTCTGCATTGTTAGAATATCTTAAGCTTCCTGTGCCTCTCATGGTTGGGAGGCTGTGAATCTGAACAAACCTGTCAGGCAAGCTAGAAAGTCATCAGAGGGGTTTGATGAAACACTCCTATTATGCCCAGGAGACTTATTAACTAGAGTTTTAAGTTGATTTTCTTACAGAGAAAGGTGATCGGGGAAAAGCCCCCATTAATGTCAGAAGAGTTGGTGAAAGTCGTGAAATTGGAAAACAGACAGATTTTGGTTTGGGGGTAGATGCTCGGGCAGGTCCGGGGGCCCCTCGAGTTCTGATTCGCCTTTGCATGTCAGATCCTCTCTGTACGACCTTTGTCATGGGTGGGAACTCCCATGCTGGCTCCCAGCATTGACCTGCATACAGGTTTCTCAAGAGGCAGGTCAGGTGGTCTGGTATTCCCATCTCTTTCAGAATTGTCCACAGTTTATTTGATCCACACAGTCAAAGGCTTTGGCATAGTCAATAAAGCAGAAATAGATGTTTTTCTGGAATTCTCTGCTTTTTCAATGATCCAGTGGATATTGGCAATTTGATCTCTGGTTTCTCTGCCTTTTCTAAAGCCAGCTTGAACATCTGGAAGTCCACAGTTCACGTATTGTTGAAGCCTGGCTTGGAGAATTTTGAGCATTACTTTGCTAGCATGTGAGATTAAGTGCAATTGTGTGGTAGTTTGAGCATTCTTTGGCATTGCCTTTCTTTGGGATTGGAATGAAAACTGACCTTTTCCAGTCCTGTGGCCACCACTGAGTTTTCCAGATTTGATGGTATATTGAGTTTCACAACATGATCTATTAGGATTTGAAACAGTTCAACTGGAATTCCATCACCTCCACTAGCTTTGTTTGTAGGGATGCTTCCTAAAACCCACTTGACTTCACATTCCAGGATGTCTGGCTCTAGGTCAGTGATCACACCATCGTGATTATCTGGGTCATGAAGATTTTTTGGTATAGTTCTTCTGTGTATTCTTGCCACCTCTTCTTAATATCTTCTGCTTCTGTTATGGCCATACCATTTTATTGAGCCCATCTTTGCATGAAATGTTCCTCTAGTATCTCTAACTTTCTTGAAGAGATAGATCTCTAGTCTTTCCCATTCTATTGTTTTCCTTGATTTCTTTGCACTGATCACTAAGGAATGCTTTCTTATTTCTCCTCATTATTCTTTGGAACTCTGCATTCAGATGCTTATATCTTTCCTTTTCTCCTTTGCTTTTCGCTTCTCTTCTTTTCACAGTTATTTGTAAGGCCTCCTCAGATGGCCATTTTGCTTTTTTTCATTTCTTTTTCTTGGGGATGGTCTTGATCCCTCTCTCCTGTACAATGTCATGAACCTCCATCCATAGTTCATCAGGCACTCTGTCTATCAGATCTAGTCCCTTGAATCTATTTCTCACTTCCACTGTATAATCATTAGGGATCTGATTTAGGTCATGCTTGAATGGTCTAGTGGTTTTCCCTACTTTCTTTAGCTTAAGTCTGAATGTGGCAATTAGGAGCTGAGCCACAGTCAGATCCTGGTCTTTTTTTTTTTTTGCTGACTGTATAGAGCTTCTCCATCTTTGGCTGCAAAGAATATAATCAATCTGATTTCGGTGTTGACCATCTGGTGATGTCCATGTGTAGAGTCTTCTCTTGTGTTGCTGAAAGAAGGTGTTTGCTATGACCAGTGGGTTCTCTTGGCATTTAAAATAGCATTTAAATAGCATTCTCTAGGCATTTAAAATAGCATTAAAATAGCAATGGCATTTAAATTCCATTAGCCTTTGCCCTGCTTCATTCTGCACTCCAAGGCCAAATTTGCCTGTCACTCCAGGTATTTCTTGACTTCTGTTTTTGCATTCCAGTCCCCTATAATGAGGACATCTTTTTTGGGTGTTAATTCTAGAAGATCTTCTAGGTCTTCATAGAACCATTCAACTTCAGCTTCTTCAGTATTACTGCTCAGTGCATAGACTTGGATTACTGTGAGATTGAATGGTTTGCCTTGGAAATGAACAGAGATCATTCTGTCATTTTTGCAATCGCATCCAAGTACTGCATTTCAGACTCTTGTTGACTATGATGGCTACTCCATTTATTCTAAGGGATTCCTGCCTGCAGTAGTAGATATAATGGTCATCTGAATTCACCCATTCCAGTCCATTTTAGTTCACCAATTCCTAAAATGTTGATGTTCACTCTTGCCATCTCCTGTTTGATCACTTCCAATTTGCCTTGATTCATGGACTTAACATTCCAGGTTCCTATGCAATATTGCTTTTTACAGCATCAGACCTTGCTTCCTTCACCAGTCACATCCACAACTGGCTGTTGTTTTTGCTTTGGCTTTGTCTCTTCATTCTTTCTGGAGTTATTTCTCCACTGATCTCTGGTAGCATATTGGGCACCTACCGACCTGGGGAGTTCATCTTTCAGTGTCTTATCTTTTTGCCTTTTCATACTGTTCATGGGGTTCTCAAGGCAGGAATTTCTACTCATTTGAAGTGGTTTGCCATTCCCTTCTCCAGTGGACCACATTTTGTCAGAACTCTCCACCATGACCCATCCATCTTGGGTGGCTCTACATGGCATGGTTCATAGTTTCATTGAGCTAGACAAGTCTGGGGTCCATGTGATTAGATTGTTTAGTTTTCTGTGACTGTGGTTTTCGGTCTCTCTGCCCTCTGTTGGAAAAGGATAAGAGGCTTATGAAAGCTTCCTGATGAGATAGACTGACTGAGGGGGATATTGGGTCTTGTTCTGATGGGCAGGGCCATGCTCAGTAAATTTTTAATCCAATTTTCTGTTGATGGGTGGAGCTGTTTTTCCTCCCTGCTATTTACCTGGGGCCAAATTATGGTGGAGGTTATGAAGATAATCATGACCTCCCTCAAAAGATCCCATGCATGTACTGCCACAGTCTGTGCCCCCAATCCTGCAGGAGACCACCACTGACCCACACCTTCACCGGAGACTCCTGGACAACCACAGGCAAGTCCAGGACAGTCTCCTGTGGGGTCATTGTTCCTTTCTCTTGGGTCCCGGTGCATAAAGTTCTGTGGTGCCCTCCAAGAGTCTATTTACCAGTCCTGTGTAAGTTCTGGCAGGTCTATGGTGGGGTTAATGACGACCTCCTCCAAGAGGACTTATGCTATACTTACACCCAGAGCCCCTGTCCCTGCAGCAATCCACCGCTGACCCATAACTCCATAGGAGATCCTAAAACACAGTTCTGTCTCAGTCTCTGTGGGGTCTCTGGGTCCTGTTGTGCACAAGGTTTGTTTGAGCCTTCTGAATGTCTCTGGCAAGAATGGGGTTTTATTTTAAATGCGAATTCACCCCTCCTACCATCTTGCTGGGGCTTCTCCTTTGCCCTTGGACATGGGGTATCTCCTCACAGCCTCTCCAGTGCCTACCATCTTACCGGGGTTTCTCTGACACAGCTGCTCCAGCAAAGCACAGGTGCTGCTCCTGACCTTGGATGTGAGGTATCTCCTCTGGGCAGCTCGAGCACCACACAGCCACCGCTCACTGCTACAGCACCCCACAGCCTGGGTTTCAGCCTAGAAAGACCATATTGAATTTCTAAGCTATGGAAGTGCAAAATAATAAATTCCTATTGTTTTAAGGCACTAAGTCTGTAGTGATATGTTACAGTAGCAGTAGAGAATTAATACACCATTTCTAATCCAAACCTGATGCATTTTGTTTTGGAAAGGAACACTTTTATTGGTCATACCAATTTTTTTTCTCTCAGGAGGTTTTAGAATGTCTATAATAGAGTTTTGCCAAGAGAATGCACTGGTCATAACAAACACCCTCTTCCAACAACACAAGAGAAGACTCTACACATGGACATCACCAGATGGTCAACACCGAAATCAGATTGATTATATTCTTTGCAGCCAAAGATGGAAAAGCTCTATACAGTCAACAAAAACAAGATCAGGAGCTGACTGTGGCTCAGATCATGAACTCCTTATTACCAAATTCAGACTTAAATTGAAGAAAGTAGGGAAAACCACTAGACCATTCAGGTATGACCTAAATCAAATCCCTTATGTTTATACAGCAGAAGTGAGAAATAGATTTAAGGGCCTAGATCTGATAGATAGAGTGCCTGATGAACTATGGAATGAGGTTCGTGACATTGTACAGGAGACAGGGATCAAGACCATCTCCATGGAAAAGAAATGCAAAAAAGCAAAATGACTGTCTGGGGAGGCCTTACAAGTAGCTGTGAAAAGAAGAGAAGCGAAAAGCAAAGGAGAAAAGGAAAGATACAAGCATCTGAATGCAGAGTTCCAAAGAATAATGAGGAGAGATAAGAAAGCCTTCCTCAGTGATCAATGCAAAGAAATAGAGGAAAACAACAGAATGGGAAAAACTAGAGATCTCTTCAAGAAAATTAGAGATACCAAGGGGACATTTCATGCAAAGATGGGCTCGATAAAGGATAGAAATGGTATGGACCTAACAGAAGCAGAAGATATTAAAGAGAGGTGGCAAGAATACACAGAAGAACTGTACAAAAAAGATCTTCACGACCCAAATAATCATGATGGTGTGATCACTGACCTAGAGCCAGACATCCTGGGGGAATGTGAAGTCAAGTGGGCCTTAGAAAGCATCACTACGAACAAAGCTAGTGGAGGTGAGGGAATTCCAGTTGAGCTCTTCCAAATCCTAAAAGATGATGCTGTGAAAGTGCTGCACTCAATATGCCAGCGAATTTGGAAAACTCAGCAGTGGCCACAGGACTGGAAAAGGTTCGTTTTCATTCCAATCCCAAAGAAAGGCAATGCCGAAGAATGCTTAAACTACTACACAATTGCACTCATCTCACATGCTAGTAAAGTAATGCTCAAAATTCTCCAAGCCAGGCTTCAGCAATATGTGAACCGTGAACTTCCTGATGTTCAAGCTGGTTTTAGAAAAGGCAGAGGAACCAGAGATCAAATTGCCAACATCCGCTGGATCATACAAAAAGAAAGAGAATTTCAGAAAAACATGTACTTCTGCTTTATTGACTATGCCAAAGCCTTTGACTGTGTGAATCACAATAAACTGTGGAAAATTCTGAAAGAGATGGGAATACCAGACCACCTGACCTGCCTCTTGAGAAATCTGTATGCAGGTCAGGAAGCAACAGTTAGAACTGGACATGGAACAACAGACTGGTTCCAAATAGGAAAAGGAGTACGTCAAGGCGGTATATTGTCACCCTCCTTATTTAACTTCTATGCAGAGTACATCATGAGAAACGCTGGACTGGAAGAAACACAAGCTGGAATCAAGATTGCCAGGAGAAGTATCAATCACCTCAGATATGCAGATGACACCACCCTTATGGCAGAAAGTGAAGAGGAACTAAAAAGCCTCTTGATGAAAGTGAAAGTAGAGAGTGAAAAAGTTGGCTCAAAGCTCAACATTCAGAAAACAAAGATCATGGCATCTGGTCCCATCACTTCATGGGAAATAGATAGGGAAAGAATGGAAACAGTGTCAGACTTTATTTTTTGGGGCTCCAAAATCACTGCAGATGGTGATTGCAGCCATGAAATTAAAAGATGCTTACTCCTTGGAAGGAAAGTTATGACCAACCTAGATAGCATATTCAAAAGCAGAGACATGACTTTGCCAACAAAGGTCCATCTAGTCAAGGCTATGGTTTTTTCTGTGGTCATGTATGGATGTGAGAGTTGGACTGTGAAGAAGGCTGAGCACCAAAGAATTGATGCTTTTGAACTGCGGTGTTGGAGAAGACTCCTGAGAGTCCCTTGGACTGCAAGGAGATCCAACCAGTCCATTCTGAAGGAGATCAGCCCTGGGATTTCTTTGGAGGGAATAATGCTGAAGCTGAAACTCCAGTACTTTGGCCACCTCATGCGAAGAGTTGACTCATTGGAAAAGACTCTGATGCTGGGAGGGATTGGGGGCAGGAGGAGAAGGGGACGACAGAGGATGAGATGGCTGGATGGCATCACTGATTCGATGGTTGTGAGTCTGAGTGGAGTCCAGGAGTTGGTGATGGACAGGAAGGCGTGGTGTGCTGCAATTCATGGGGTTGGGAAGAGTCAGACACGACTGAGCGACTGAACTGAACTGATAATTTCATAGAATGTCTAAATAGACTATCTTTACACTATTAAAATGCCAAGGTAAAAAGATGAAAATATCATCCTTAAATTTAAAGAGGATCAAGAGCAGAAACTTGGCAGTGTTTCTTCAGATCATTCAAAATAGCACTTTCACTTAGTTTCTTTCTCTCACAAAATTGTAGGCATGGCTATGTTATTAATTTAATGCAATAACTAGAATGGTGGCTTTCTTTTCATTCTCTGATAGATCTGAGACACTAAGAGTTTGAAAATTGTTTTCTCTGTGCTTCAAAGCACACTAGATGAAGTTAAGACACTTAATAATATGTTGCCTACATTGATGTCTGCTTTGTTGTTACTCTTCAGTCTCTCAGTCGTGTCTGACTCTTTGTGATTCCATGGACTGCAGCACACAGGCTTCCCTGTCTTCCACCATTTCCTAGAGCTTGCTCAAACTCACATCCATTGAGTCAGTGATACCACCCAACCATCATCCTGTCATCCCCTTCTCCTTCTGCCTTCAGTCTTTCCCAGCATCAGGGTCTTTTCTAATGAGTCAACTGTTGGCATCAGGTGGCCAAAGTATTGGAGCTTCAGCTTCAGCATGGTCCTTCCAATGTATAATCAGGGTTGGTTTCCTTTAGGATTGACTGGTTTGATCTCCTTGCTGTCCAAGGGACTCTCTAGAGTCTTCTCCAGCACTACAGTCCAAAGGCATCAATTCTTTGGCACTCAACATTTTTTATTGTCCAGTTCTCACATCCATACATGACTACTGGAAAAACCATAGCATTGACTATATGGGCTTCTGTAGACAGAGTAATACCTCTGCTTACCTAAAATCTATTCCTTCTGATTCCTCAAAGTTTTTCAGTAAATTCTGCTCTTTAAATTCACTGCCTTTCTCAGAAAATAGTTTATGTTTCTTCAGATAAACAGCATCTTCTTTTGTTTTGGTTGTTACAGTGTTGAATGTCTTCTCATCTTCTTCATCTCTACATTGGCAGTTTTTTCTTCCACCTGCTTTTTTTTTTTTAGAAAAACAAAGAAATAGGACTATGGAAAGATGGTAAATCAAGATAACATGGAGATTTCCTTCTATAGACATTTAGAAAACAAAAGTAAAAGAAAAAAATGGAAGTGTGTACCGCAGACAGCAAAAAAGTGGTGGGGGCAGGAGCTGGCATGAGGGGTATAAATTTCAAGTGCAGAAACTGAAAACTGGGGCAGTACCTACATGAGCAGATACTGTCGTGCTCTGGGGAGTGTTTACTAGTCTCTATTACCCTCTTGATTTTAACGTCTCAAGCAGCAATAGAAAATGAATCTTTCAGGCCTACATAAGGTGGGGTTAGAATTGAAATATCTGATTAAAAAAACCAGGAAACTCAAAGGACTACCCCTCAGTGAAACTGCATTCTAGATAAACAGGAAGCAAGCAAGAAAGCCCTTCTTCCTGGGTGGAAAAAATAAAAGCATGTTGTTAAGAAATCAAACCCCTGGTTGTACACCTTGCACAATCCAAGTGGTCAAGGAAGTCCCATGCCAAGAAATTAGCATTAAAAATTGTCCCATGCAAGTGCTTCCTTGTGTGCAGTACACACAGCTACTGTGGAGGCATAGCCCTGCAATACACACCACATGTGATTATCAAGGGACACACAAGGCCACGAGGAAAACTGCCAAACACAAGAGGAAAAAACCATCGCTAACTGAGAGCCCAAGGATACAAAGACCAAGGTAGGCCACATGTCCAAGAACTTGAGGTGAGAAACAACCAGAATAAAAACTATAAATCCAGTACATTTAAAAGCATCAGAATCATAGTAAGTTATCAAAATATGACAAAACTAAGATCCTAAGAGGAATAAATGGAAATTTTATAAAGCACTATATAAAACTTCTTGAAAAGAAAAACATATTATCCTTAAGAACTGGTAATATATGGCAAATTTAACACAGGCACATTCAAGTGGGGCATTCCAGAATGAAAATGAAAATAAAAAGTAAAGAATTAAAAATAAGAAACAAACCAGAGGGCCAGAATGTTTGAATTAAAAGTATTACTATCACTATCTTGACAAAATTAAATGATTTAATAATGTCCCTAAACACTGGGTTTCCTTTTTCTTTGGAGACATAGCTTTGGTGTTTTTTTTTTTTTCTTCTCTAGCTTCAGTTGTTGTTATGATACAAGAGTATTGATTCTTTCTGAAGTTTTAGCAATTCTAGTAGGAAGCAGCCAGAGCTCCAATCAACATTAATTTCTTGTTTGTTTGTTTAATTCTCTCTTTTTTTAACTTTTTTTCAACATAATTAAGATTTATACAATTTTCACACAACAGCAGGATGCAAATTCTATTCAAGTTCCCATAGACTATAAATCAGAAGACACTGGAACATATCCAGGGACATAAAACAAGGTGCAAAAGTTTCATGGTCTAAAGGTTTTGAAATCATACAGAGTCTGTTCCCTTATCTTATCCCTTATGTTAGAAATCGATGTCAAAGATATTTGAAAATGACCCACATATTTTCAAGTGCAGTGTAACATTTACCAAGAGAGAGCTTTAAGTTAGCCATTGAAATCCTCATTAAAGTTAAAAGACTTAATCACCCTAGAGGGTGATTGCAGAGTAGAAAGAATTTAAATAAGAAATTAATATCTAAATGAGAAATTAATACCAAAGATACTTTTTAAACCCCATATATTTGGAAATTAAATGTCCACTTTTAAACAACATCAATTTTATATGTTTCTTTCAAAACTACCATTGTTACTTTCTCTACCACCTACCTAGCCCAGATTCTTAATAGCTCTTTTAGATTCTTCCTTTTTCTCTACCCTTTAAAATGCAGTTGATGTTTAAAAAATTAAAAATGGAGCTATCATATGATCTATCAATTCCACCCCTGGGTATATATCCTGAGAAAACCATAATTCAAAAGGATGCATGCACATCAATGTTCATTGCAGCGCTATTTACAATAACCAGGACATGGTGTCAACCTAAACGTCCATCAACAGATGAATGGATAAAGAAGATGCGGTACATATATACAATGGAATATTACTCAGGCTTAAAAAAAAAAAGAATGAAATTATGCCATTTGCAGCAATGTAGGTGGACATCCGCTGGATCATGGAAAAAGCAAGAGAGTTCCAGAAAACATCTATTTTTGCTTTATTGATCATGCCAAAGCCTTTGACTGTGTGGATCACAATAAACTGTGGAAAATTCTGAAAGAGATGGGAATACCAGACCACCTGACCTGCCTCTTGAGAAATCTGTATGCAGGTCAGGAAGCAACAGTTAGAACTGGACATGGAACAACAGACTGGTTCCAAATAGGAAAAGGAGTACGTCAAGGCGGTATATTGTCACCCTGCTTATTTAACTTCTATGCAGAATACATCATGAGAAACGCTGGACTGGAAGAACCACAAGCTGGAATCAAGATTGCCGGGAGAAGTATCAATCACCTCAGATATGCAGATGACACCACCCTTATGGCAGAAAGTGAAGAGGAACTAAAAAGCCTCTTAATGAAAGTGAAAGTGGAGAGTGAAAAAGTTGGCTTAAAGCTCAACATTCAGAAAACGAAGATCATGGCATCTGATCCCATCACTTCATAGGAAATAGATGGGGAAACAGTGGAAACAGTGTCAGACTTTATTTTTTGGGGCTCCAAAATCACTGCAGATGGTGATTGCAGTCATGAAACGAAAAGACACTTACTCCTTGGAAGGAAAGTTATGACCAACCTAGATAGCATATTCAAAAGCAGAGACATGACTTTGCCAACAAAGGTCCGTCTAGTCAAGGCTATGGTTTTTCCTGTGGTCATGTATGGATGTGAGAGTTGGACTGTGAAGAAAGCTGAGTGCCGAAGAATTGATGCTTTTGAACTGTGGTGTTGGAGAAGACTCTTGAGAGTCCCTTGGACTGCAAGGACATCCAACCAGTCCATTCTGAAGGAGATCAGCCCTGGGATTTCTTTGGAAGGAATGATGCTAAAGCTGAAACTCCAATACTTTGGCCACCTCATGCAAAGAGTTGACTCATTGGAAAAGACTCTGATGTTGGGAGGGATTGGGGACAGGAGGAGAAGGGGACGACAGAGGACGAGATGGCTGGATGGCATCACTGACTCGATGATGTGAGTCTGAGTGAACTCTGGGAGTTGGTGATGGAAAGGGAGGCCTGGCGTGCTGCGATTCATGGGGTCGCAAAGAGTCAGACACGACTGAGCGACTGAACTAAACTAAATTCAGATGGACCTAGAGATTATCATACTAAGTACAGTAAGTCAGACAGAGAAAGGCAAATATTATATGGTATCACTTGTATGTGGAATCTAAAGAAATGGTACAAATGAACCTATTTACAAGATAGAAGTTGAGTCACAGAGGTAGAAAACAAACTTGTGATTACCAGGAGGGCATGGGGAAGAGAAATAAATTGGGAAATTGGGATTGATATATACACACTACTATATATAATATAGATAACAAATAAGGACCTACTGAATAGCACAGGGAACTCTATTCAGTACTCTGTGATTAGCTACATGGGAACAGAATCTTTAAAAGAGTGCATATATGTGTATGTATAATTGACTTACTTTGCTGTACAGCAGAAACTAACACAACATTGTAAATCAAGTATACTCCAAAAAAAATTTTTTAATAAATAAGACAGTTGATGCTAATCATTTGCACATTCTGTATTTACAAATTCACCTACTTCCAAACATTCATATGGCACTCCAATATTAATACTTGTGGCACTTCTGTGGTCATTTGCAAATGTCTGCTAAGCAGTGAAAAATTTGAGTCACCCCACATGCACGTTCCCAACTGAGGTCAAATAAGGTGACATTCTGCCTTCATTTTTGGCTCTCCTGCTGTAAATAAGTGTAGTCTATTTAGTGCCATATTTTTCTCATTTTTTTTGTGCTTTTTGTTGGTGATTTCACTCTTTAAAATGGCCCCTGAGTATAGCTGGAAGAGCTAATGGATATATACAGCAGTAATAAAACAGGCACCCTTTCTGTCTTACATTCTGATGGGAGAAGACAAACGATAAACAACAACTGAGAAACCTAGTATATTAAGTAATTATACGAAACAAACCAAAAACATCTGCAGAAGAGAAAATATGAAGTTTGGGGAAGGTTGTTATTTTATATAACTTGGTCAGAAGGCCTGTCTGAGAAGAAAAACCAAGCAATGAAAGCTGGAGGAAGTAAGAGGGTGGTCCAGGTGGATTGCGGGGTACAGGCTTAAGGCAAGACTTAACCTGGTACGATTGTGGAACGGCAAGGAAAACACACACGCACACACGCGGAATTCAGAGTTTCATAGCTCCTATCTTTTAAGGGAAAAAGAAAAATGCCTCTCAAAAGATGAGAGGGAAGTATATGTCTGATTCTGCAGAGACATCAAACATTCTCACTTATATTTTTTTGGTGAGCAAGTCCAACAGTAATATTAAATGAAAGTGGTATTTACCATTAGAATTACCCAGCATTGGAGGTGGGGACATCCCTTCTGGGAGTGCAGAAAAGGAGAAATATGATTTGAGTGATATGAAAGGAAGGTAAAAATAGTCTCCTTTATCTCACATTAAAGCCTGTGTAATACACAAAATAAAATCCCTGGAGGACATTAATTATTTATGAAGCCAAAGATATGCTTTTAACCTATGACACTTGAATTCTGAGCAAGAGGCTGTAACTGCTGCTTTTTTCATAACCTTGTTTTCCAGGAAAGCAAAAGTTAAAACAGAAAGAATACAAGGAAAAACAGGGAGCAGTTATAAGGTAATCCTCTGTAATATTTCAGTTAGATTTTCATAGCCAATATTATACATCGTCTTACCATTTCTTATGTGACAGTGGTCAATCAAATACCCGACTTGTTGTAGCCACAAGTTCTGGGAAACAAACTCACTCAGAAGGACAATGCAGATAGTGGAGTGCAGTTATTACCCTGCGGGCCCAAGGCAGAGTCTCCTCTTAGCCAAGGACCCCAACCAGTTTTTGTGAAAACCTTATATACCCTAAGTATATGTGCTCAAAGCTACCTTTCCAAATTCTCTGAAACTAGTCTGAACAAAGGAAAAGAAAGACACAATCAAAGTTTACTCATGATTCATCAGGCTTAAACCTTAAGCCCAGGTCGTTAACAGTGGACAATTATCAATAGGCCTGTGCTCATACCCCAATAAGCATAATAGAATTTATGATTCTATTTGGTTACACAGATAATTAGGGTATTCTTTCAGGCAACAGAAAGTCTAGGTATGAGCCCTGGGGTTCTTCCATCCGGGGGGTCTGATTTTCCAGTTGACATGTCATTTTCATAGATGCTGGACAGAGAGCTCAAAGTTCACACTCCAGCCCAAGATGGAGTCCTGCTTTCAAGATGGAGCCTGTTCTGTCTGTTTGCTCCTTCAGACTGAGTAATTATAAACCTGGCCATTAGAGACTAAGAGGTTATATTTCAAAGCTATTCATTGTTTTAATAAACAAATAAGATTTCATCTATTTTTGTAAGTAACACCAGCATCAAAAATTTTAAAGTTAGATTCAAAATGTTAAAAATACAAAACAACTAGGCCTTAGTACAATTGTGTACCTATAATCTAAACACTAATAAAAAAGAACTCAGGTCCAGATACCATAACAACTGCTTCCCAGGTGGTGCTAGTGGTAAAGAATCTGCCTGCCAATGCAGGGGATACAGAAGATGAGGGTTTGATATCTGGGTCCGGAAGATCCCCTGGAGGATGGCATGGCAATCCACTCCAGCATTCTTGCCTGGAGAATCCCAAGGACACAGGAGCCTGTCAGGCTACAGTCTATAGGATCAAAAAGAGTTGGACACAACTAAAGTGACTTAGCACACACACACACACTATAGAAAATTTATGCAGCATGGAAGGGGAGTTTGAAGGAGAATGGATACATGTATATATATGACTGGCACTTCCCGGATAGCTCAGCTGGTAAAGAATCCACCTGCAATGCAGGAGACCCTGGTTTGATTCCTGGGTCAGGAAGTTCCCCTGGCGAAGGGATAGGCTACCCACTCCAGCATTCTTGAGCTTCCCCGGTGGCTCAGATGGTAAAGAATCCACCTGCAATGCAGGAGACCTGGGTTTGATCCCTGGGTTGGGAAGATCCCCTGGAGGAAGGCATGCAACCCACTCCAGTATTCTTGCCTGGAGAATCCCCATGGACAGAGGAGCCTGGCAGGTTACAGTCCGTGGGATTACAAAAAGTCGGAAAAGATTGCGCGACTAAGCACAGCACATGTGTATGACTGAGTCCTTTTGCTGTCCACCTAAAACTATCACAACATTGTTAATCAGCTATACTCCAATATAAAATAAAAAGTTGAAGAAAAGTAAAATTAAAAAATAACCGCACACAAAAAATAAATCTACCCAGCAATTCCACCCAAAGCTTTAGATGAAACCACATCCACTAGACTGATTGGCCAAAGGAAATCCATTGCTACCAAAATATCGCCACTCTAAACATACTGTTTACTTGAAAGATGTTTAAGAGATGTACATAGCTGAGATGTGTACAGTTTTATGGAAATGATACTAAGCTAAGACAGATGCCAGTGCTGCCTCTAAATGCAAATATTATGGGAAAGAGTCGGGCCATTTGTATTTTGCTTTGGCTTCTTCCTCCCTCTTGCTCTGCCAGAATGCTCTCACATTGAGTTTGCCTTCGGGGTTCAGGGCAGCAGAATCCCTGTGGTCTGGCCTGTGCTCACGAGTAAAAGTCAGTTTGCCATTTGCTAAATTATTTATGAGATCAGCTGCTGTTGGGACTTTTTATTGAACAATTTTTAAAATAAATATTTTATAAGCAGCCAGAGGCTATTGTTATTTGATGCATTTCAGAAAATTAAAGAATAAAATTTAAACTGTAGTGTAAAAAAATGAAAGGATCACTGTGCCTTTGTTGATAGAACACTCACACCACACATGCAGTGGATGGATTTAGACATTGTTTAAATAGACTGCTTATGAAGCTATGTTTTAGAATTTAGATAAATTCTCCTTTCATAAGGAATAAAAAAATCATAGCACTTCAGTTTCCTCTTTGATATTCAGTACTAAGTTGGATGTTGATATTCTTAGTGCTTTCAGAATTAGATGTAGACTCTAGGCTTTATTCTACATCTCAAATTTGCTATTTTGCATTGCTTTAAGCCATTGCTCTAGTAGTGATTTTTATCAATAATAAATTGCCTACTATTTTCAAAATCTCTTATATTTCACCTGAAATTAAAGTTTCAATTCCTTTTAAATACGAATTCTGTGCTTATAAATACAAAGATGAAGATCCAGAGGATAAATGCCTTTAGAAACTCATTAAAAAAGCAAGGCAAATTAGAAGTGGTCAAACAGGAGATGGCAAGAGTGAACATCGACACTTTAGGAGTCAGTGAACTAAAATGGATGGGAATGGATGAATTTAACTCAGATGACCATTGTATCTACTATTGTGGGAACAATCCCTTAGAAGAAATGGAGAAGCCATCATACTCGACAAAAGAGTCCAAAATGCAGTACTTGGATGCAATCTCAAAAATGACAGAATGATCTCTTCATTTCCACAGCAAACCATTCAATCTCACGGTAATCCAAGTCTATGCCCCAACCAGTAATGCTGAAGAAGCTGAAGTTAAACAGTTTTATGAAGACCTTCTAGAACTAACACCCAAAAAAGATGTCCTTTTCATTATAGGGGACTGGAATGCAAAAGTAGGAAGTCAAGAAACACCTGGAGTGACAGGCAAATTTGGCCTTGGAGTACAGAATGAAGCAGGGCAAAGACTAATAGAATTTTGCCAAGAGAACGCACTGGTCATAGCAAATACCCTCTTCCAACAACACAAGGGGAGACTCTAAACATGGGCATCACAGAAGGCCAACACTGAAATCGGATTGATTATATTCTTTGCAGACAAAGGTGGAGAAGCTCTATACAGTCAGCAAAAACAAGAGTGGGAGCTGACTGTGGCTCAGAGCATGAACTCCTTACTGCCAAATTCAGACTTAAATTGAAGAAAGTGGGGAAAATCACTAGACCATTCAGGTATGACCTAAATCAAATCCCTTATGATTATACAGTGGAAGTGAGAAATAGATTCAAGGGACTAGATCTGATAGACAGAGTGCCTGATGAACTATGGACGGAGGTTCGTGACATTGTACAGGAGACAGGGATCAAGACCATACCCAAGTAAAAGAAATGCAAAATGGCTGTCTGAGGAGGCCTTACAAATAGCTGTGAAAAGAAGAGAAGTGAAAAGCAAAGGAGAAAAGAAAAGATATACCCATTTAAGTGCAGAGTTCCAAAGAATAGCAAGGAGAGATAAGAAAGCCTTCCTCAGTGATCAGTGCAAAGAAGTTGAAGAAAACAATAGAATGGGAAAGACTAGAGATCTCTTCAAGAAAGTTAGAGATACCAGGGGAAATTTTCATGCAAAGATGGGCTCAATAAAGGACAGAAGTGATATAGACCTAACAGAAGCAGAAGGTATTAAGAAGAGGTGGCAAGAACACACAGAGGAACTGTACAAAAAGATCTTCATAACCAAGATAATCACGATAGTGTGATCACTCACCTAGAGCCAGACATCCTGGAATGTGAAGTCAAGTGGGCCTTAGGAAACATCACTATGAATAAACCTAGTAGAGGTGACGGAATTCCAGTTGAGCTCTTTCAAATCCTAAAAGATGATGCTGTGAAAGTGCAGTATACCATCAAATTTGGAAGACTCAGCAGTGGCCACAGGACTGGAAAAGGTCCGTTTTCATTCCAATCCCAAAGAAAGGCAATGCCAAAGAATGCTCAAACTACTGCACAAATGCACTCATCTCACACGACAGCAAAGTAATGCTCAACATTCTCCAAGCCAGGCTTCAACAATACACGAACCGTGAACTTCCAGATGTTCAAGCTGGGTTTAGAAAAGGCAGAGGAACCAGAGATCAAATTGCCAACATCTGCTGGATCATCAAAAAAGCAAGAGAATTCCAGAAAAACATCTATCTCTGCTTTATTGACTATGCCAAAGCCTTTGACTGTGTGGATCACAATAAACTGTGGAAAATTCTGAAAGAGATGGGAATACCAAACCGCCTGACCTGCCTCTTGAGAAACCTGTATGCAGGTCAAGAAGCAACAGTTAGAACTGGACATGAAACAACAGACTGGTTCCAAATCGGGAAAGGAGTGTGTCAAGGCTGTATATTGTCACACTGCTTATTTAACTTATATGTAAAGTACATCATGAGAAACTCTGGGCTGGAGGAAGCACAAGCTGGAATCAAGATTGCTGGGAGAAATATCAACAACCTCAGATATGCAGATGACACCACCCTTATGACAACAAGCAAATAACTAAAGAGTCTCTTGATGAAAGTGAAAGAGGAGAGTGAAAAAGTTGGCTTAAAGCTCAACATTCAGAAAACTAAGATCATGGCATCTGGTCCTATCACTTCATGGCAAATAGATGAGGAAACATTGGAAACAGTGGCAAACTTTATTTTCTTGGGCTCCAAAATCACTGCAGATGATGACTGTAGCCATGAAATTAAAAGATGATTACCCCTTGGAAGGAAAGTTATGACCAACCTAGATAGCATATCCAAAAACAGAGACATTACTTTGCCAACAAAGGTCCGTTTAGTCAAGGCTATGGTTTTTCCTGTGGTCATGTATGGATGTGAGAGTTGGACTGTGAAGAAAGCTGAGCGCCAAAGAATTGATGGTTTTGAACTGTGGTGTTGGAGAAGACTCTTGAGAGTTCCTTGGACTGCAAGGAGATCCAACCAGTCCATTCTAAAGGAGATCATCCCTGGGTGTTCTTTGGAAGGACTGATGCTAAAGCTGAAACTCCAGTACTTTGGCAACCTCATGCGAAGAGTTGACTCATTGGAAAAGACTCTGATGCTGAGAGGAATTGGGGGCAGGAGGAGAAGGGGACGACAGAGGATGAGATGGCTGGATGGCATCACCGACTTGATGGACATGGGTTTGGGTAGACTCTGGGAGTTGGTGATGGACAGGGAGGCCTGGCATGCTGCAATTCATAGGGTAGTGAAGAGTTGGACACGACTGAGCAACTGAACTGATAGTATCTATATGGTATATTACTATGAAATAGAATATGTCTCTTTTCTTTCCCCTCTAATATAGTGTGGGGATCTAGGATAGCCAAAGAGTATGATGTTTTTTAAACTGACCTACTGCACTTCCTCCAACAAAAGGATGAGGCCAACTACAAAGGACCTTGTAAATTGTAGCTAGATCTTAGCACAAGCCCTAACATCTCTATTACTAGCTGTGTGTCACTAAGCAAGTCATTTAAAATTTCTGAGTTACCTTCTGTGTGAGATAAAGATACTGAACCTGTGATATTGTGATTTATAATAAATATATACTTTAGTCTTTATTAGTGGTTCCTGGTTCACAGTTTCAGGAATTTCCTGAGCAATAAGAGCAATGTGTACATCTTTTGTTATAATACTTGGTCTCTTGTCCTCGGTTGCTGAAAACACTTCAGAGCTCTAAAGGGAAAGGGGTTGTCTTATCATCACAATAAGATACTTAAAACCACAAGGAAGTTTATATTAATGAGCTGACTTTTGGAAATCCTCTGAAGATGGGATTACTGGTTGTCGGGAGAACAAAATAAAGTGATGAAATTTTCTGTCCCATCCTCTGATTTCTGGGGTGTGGTGAGGGGCTAGAGGTTGAATTAATTACCATGGCCATAGATTTGATCAATCATGCCTATGTAATGAACCCTCCATAAAAACCCAAAAGGAAGGGGCTCAGAGAGCTTCCAGGTGGGTGAGCCAGAATATTTCCAAGTGTTACTGTGCCAAGCTCAACTCCAAGCAGTGTGGGCGGTGGGGGAGAGGGGGTGCTCTTTTGTCCAGGATCTTGCCCTGTCTTTCTCTTCCTCTGGCTATTGATTCACATTGTTAATATCTTTCATAATAAACCAGAAATATAATGGATAAACTGTTTTCTTGCATTCCGTGAGCCACTCTAGCAAATTAACTGAACCCTAGAAGCGGGTCATAGGAACCTTTGATATATAGCCAGTCAGTCAGAAGCACAGGTAACAATCTGGACTTGCAATCGGCATCTTAAACAGAGGGCAATCTGGTGGGACTGAGAGCTTAACCCGTGGAATATGATGCCATTTCCAGAGAGAGATTATCAGAATTGACTTGGTTATAGGACACCCCACATGGTGTCTGAGAACTGCTTGGTGAGTGTGAGGAAAAAACCCACTATGATGGAATCAGGCACAGAATTGTCAAACCCATCTATCTGTGCAGTTACTGTGCCCATCTATCTTGCAGTTATTGTGAGGCTCAAACAAGACCCGTTAAGTGAAAATGCTCTACAAACATGAAAAGCATAAAGCAAATATAAGCTGATATTACTAACGTTAATGTCAAGAGTTTGTAGCCATTCATGTTTCTAAAAGTATTCCCAACCAGGAAATTAGATAGAAATTGACTTCCAGAATAAAGTTTCTCCTCCTTTTCAGTTCATGCACACAATTTCTATAAAAAGGAACTTGTAACATCTACACTGCGAACCTCTTCATGGAAGCTGGGTTAGAGAATTGTCACAGAAGAACTGGGTACCCACGAATCATGCCACGACGGCTGTGCACCTGTAGATACATGTCAGGAGATGAGACAGAATGTTAAAGTTGGTGACAGAATTTTCATTGAGTTCTCTTAATTAGGTCACGCCAGGGGAGTGAATGTAATCCACTCTGCCCCCTTTCCAGAGGCTTCCAATGTGTCGGGAGTCTATTTTTATTACACAGATTAGTTTAGCACAAGCACAGTGCGAAACATCAATGTCTTATTAAAAAAACATGTTAATGCACCAACTTGTGTAGAAGCCAAGAAGAGAATAAGAGAGAATTTAATGGGCCAAACTTGAATTTTTTCCCAGCCAATACCATTGAACACCTGTTAGCAATCAGGAAGAAGTTACAGAGAATATTGAACATCAAAGCACATTGAGCTAAATTCCATACTTCTCAGCGGTGCTGATTAATTTTTCTCTTGAGGCTCCCATGGCTAAACTTTCTCACCAAAGGGTTATCCTTGAAAAGCCCATATATCTCTCTACAAGACTCTCAGAGACATTTAGAATGGGCTAAAACTGAAAAGTAACCAGGCTCAATAAGTTGAGCTTTGAGTCAAAGAAAATTAAATTCCATAATTTTTTAAAAGTGTTTTCTTGGAAAGAGACACTATAAACAAAGTAAACTAAAATCACAAACTTGGGGGGGGGGGTGGGAATCATCTTATATCACAGAAAGAAAAGTAATGGTCTTATTACATAAAGAACTTCTAAAAAATGGAGAACAAAATCTCCATTAACTTTACAGAAAAATGGGGTGGAACCTAGAAAAAAATAAAAACTACTCTTAACCATAAGGAAAAAGCAAATAAAACCCTCAGTGAGTATAATTCTATAAATATCCAAACATACAACAAAGTTAAGAAAATAACATTCACAAATATATAAAAACACTGTATAGATCTACACTGTAGGGAACTACCTGAGGAACAGACTGGGTTCTACAACACATTGCAAGGTTAGAAGGAAAGAATGCAGAGGTGGACTCTATACTCTAAAAGAGATACATCTCTCAAGACAGGTTTCCTAATTACAGTGAAGGACCCTGATTTAAATCCTAGTTCAAAAAATCTTTAAAAAAAGAGAGAGAAGTAATTGGAAATTTGAGCACCGATTGGCAATTTGATATTAAAGAATTATTATTTTTTATGTGTAGGGCTTCCCTGGTGGCTCAGATGACAAAGCATCTGCCTGCAATGCAGGAAACCCCGGTTCAATTCCTGGGTTGGGAAGATCCTCAGGAGAAGGATCTTCCTTCTTCATTATTTTTTATGTAGTACTATATAAAATTCTCCAAACCAGGCTTCAGCAATACGTGAACCATGAACTTCCAGATGTTCAAGCTGATTTTAGAAAAGGCAGGGGAACCAGAGATCAAATTGCCAACATTCACTGGATCATCAAAAAAGCAAGAGACTTTCAGAAAAACATCTATCTCTGCTTTATTGACTACGCCAAAGCCTTTGACTGTGTTGATAACAATAAACTGTGGAAAATTCTGAGAGAGATGGGAACACCAGACCACCTGACCTGCCTCTTGAGAAACCTGTATGCAGATCAGGAAGCAACAGTTAGAACTAGACGTGGAACAACAGACTGGTTCCAAATAGGAAAAGGAGTACATCAAAGGTGTATATTGTTACCCTACTTATTTAACTTCTATGCAGAGTACATCATGAGAAATGCTGGGCTGGAAGAAGTACAAACTGGAATCGAGATTGTAGGGAGAAATATCAATAACCTCAGATATGCAAACGACACCACCCTGATGGCAGAAAGTGAAGAAGAACTAAAGAGCCTCTTGATGAAAGTGAAAGAGGAGAGTGAAAAAGTTGGCTTAAAACTCAACATTCAGAAAACTAAGATCATGGCATCCGGTCCCATCACTTCATGGCAAATAGATGGTGAAACAATGGGTGACTCTATTTTTGGGGGGCTCCAAAAACACTGCAGATGGTGATTGCAGCCATGAAATTAAAAGACGCTTACTCCTTGGAAGGGAAGTTATCATCAACTTAGACAGCATATTGAAAAGCAGAGACATTACTTTGCCAACAAAGGTCTGTCTAGTCAAGGCTATGGTTTTTCCAGTAGTCATGTGTGGATGTGAGAGTTGGACTGTGAAGAAAGCTGAGCGCCGAAGAATTGATGCTTTTGAACTGTGGTGTTGGAGAAGACTCTTGAGAGTCCCTTGGACTGCAAGGAGATCCAACCAGTCCATCCTAAAGGAAATCAGTCCTTGGTGTTCATTGGAAGGACTGATGTTGAAGCTGAAACTCCAATACTTTGGCCACCAGATGCAAAGAGCTTAATCACTTGAAAAGACCCTTATGTTGGGAAAGATTGAGGGCAGGAGGAGAAGGGGACATCAGAGGATGAGATGGTTGGATGGCATCACTGACTCATTGGACATGAGTTTGGGTAAACTCTGGGAGTTGGTGATAGACAGGGAGGCCTGGCATGCTGCGGTCCATGGGGTCGCAAAGAGTTGGACACGACTGAGTGACTGAACTGAACTGAATAGTTACGTTTAAATTAAAGATAGTCCTTTTCTTTTGGGGCTAAAATATTTAGAAATGAAATAGTACTGACTGAAATTTGTCTCAAATTAACTCGGGAGGGAAAAGTAAGAAGGGCAGTCCTGTGCTCAGATCAGATAAGATCAGATCAGTCACTCAGTCGTGTCCGACTCTTTGTGACCCCATGAATCACAGCACGCCAGGCCTCCCTGTCCATCACCAACTCCCGGAGTTCACTCAGATTCACGTCCATCGAGTCAGTGATGCCATCCAGCCATCTCATCCTCTGTCGTCCCCTTCTCCTCCTGCCCCCAATCCTTCCCAGCATCAGAGTCTTTTCCAATGAGTCAACTCTTCGCATGAGGTGGCCAAAGTACTGGAGTTTCAGCTTTAGCATCATTCCTTCCAAAGAAATCCCAGGGCTGATCTCCTTCAGAATGGACTGGTTAGATATCCTTGCAGTCCAAGGGACTCTCAAGAGTCTTCTCCAACACCACACTTCAAAAGCATCAGTTCTTTGGCACTCAGCCTTCTTCACAGTCCATCTCTCACATCCATACATGACCACAGGAAAAACCATAGCCTTGACTAGATGAACCTTTGTTGACAAAGTAATGTCTCTGCTTTTGAATATGCTATCTAGGTTGGTCATAACTTTCCTTCCAAGGAGTAAGTGTCTTTTAATTTCGTGGCTGCAGTCACCATCTGCAGTGATTTTGGAGCCCCCCAAAATAAAGTCTGACACTGTTTTCACTGTTTCTCCATCTATTTCCCATGAAGTGATGGGACCGGATGCCATGATCTTAGTTTTCTGAATGTTGAGCTTTAAGCCAACTTTTTCACTCTCCACTTTCACTTTCATCAAGAGGCTTTTGAGTTCCTCTTCACTTTCTGCCATAAGGGTGGTATCATCTGCATATCTGAGGTGATTGATATTTCTCCCTGCAATCTTGATTCCAGCTTCTTGGGTGCTTCTTCCAGCCCAGCGTTTCTCATGATGTACTCTGCATAGAAGTTAAATAAGCAGGGTGACAATATACCGCCTTGACGTACTCCTTTTCCTATTTGGAACCAGTCTGTTGTTCCATGTGCAGTTCTAACTGTTGCTTCCTGACCTGCATACAAATTTCTCAAGAGGCAGGTCAGGTGGTCTGGTATTCCCATCTCCTTCAGAATTTTCCACAGTTTATTGTGATCCACACAGTCAAAGGCTTTGGCATAGTCAATAAAGCAGAAATAGATTTTTTTCTGGAACTCTCTTGCTTTTTTGATGATCCAGTGGATGTTAGCAATTTGATCTCTGGTTCCTCTGCCTGTTCTAAAACCAGCTTGAACATCAGGAAGTTCACGGTTCGCATATTGCTGAAGCCTGGCTTGGAGAATTTTGAGCATTACTTTACTAGCATGTAAGATGAGTGCAATTGTGTGGTAGTTTGAGCATTCTTTGGCATTGCCTTTGGGATTGGAATGAAAACGGACGTTTTCCAGTGCTGTGACCACTGCTGAGTTTTCCAAATTTGCTGGCATATTGAGTGCTATTAAATGCTAAACCACCTGCTTGGGGCTGGAATAGCTGATTTGTAACATATGTTCATTTGCAGATTGCCATGGTGCAAATATTCACACTGTGACTGATTTCAAGCTCTCAAGTTATGTACTGAACTTGGAACTGTGAAAAGATGCTCACCATTCACTCTCCATCAGGTCTGGGCTGGTCCCAGCACACCACCAGGGAATGTGTACAGGTTACAAGGTTGGCCAAGAGTTGATAAGTTCTTTACTCCAGTGATGGATTCAAGCACCTTCACAACCTTACCTTATATGTTTGAAGTTCTCCATCATAAAACATTTGAAATGAAATTACTAGCTTTCCTTCCCTCATAAAATATTCCATATAGTTAGATCACATTAGATGCCTAAGACAATAAGGAGTTTTTTCTGTGTGCTGTTTTGCACTTAAATTTGTGGTCAGTCATCATCTCAGTTAAGAATTCTTGCTTGCTCTTGCTTTTTACTAAATCACAGGGATGAGAGTGAAATAATATTTTTAAAATATGGGTATGTATATGTAAATATATGTGTGTCTGTGTATCTATGTGTGTATACATATATATCTCCAATTCTCCTTGTGAGTTGGAAGACCTGAGCTTAGAATGTATCCGATATAGGCAATGATGACTACTGACTACTTTCCCAGGTATTTCACTGCAAACTACAAAGAGAGTAGAAACAAAGTTTCCCAAACAAAAATAACATTGGAACTATCTCCCAACTAAAATAATGCAAAACATATAAAAGTAGAAACTCCTACTATGTGGGCTGTGCTTAGTCACACAGTTGTGTGCGACTCTTTGCAACCCCATGTACTGTATGTAGCCTGTCAGGCTCCTCGGTCCATGGGGATTCTCCAGGCAAGAATACTGGAGTGGGTTGCCATTTCCTTCTCCAGGGGATCTTCCTGACCCAGGGATGGAACGTGGATCTCCCACATTGCAGGCAGATGCTTTACCGTCTGAGCCACCAGGGAAGCTCCCTTATTATGTTTCAGTTCAGTTCAGTCGCTCAATCGTGTCTGACTCTTTGCGACTCCATGAATCGCAGCACGCCAGGCCTCCCTGTCCATCACCAACTCTCAGAGTTCACTCAGACTCACGTCCATCAAGTCAGTGATGCCATCCAGCCATCCCATCCTCTATCGTCCCCTTCTCCTCCTGCCCCCAATCCCTCCCAGCATCAGGGTCTTTTGCAATGAGTCAGCTCTTCGCATCAGGTGTCCAAAATATTGAGGTTTCAGCTTCAACATCAATCCTTCCAATGAACACCCAGGACTGATCGCCTAATGGACTGGTTGGATCTCCTTGCAGTCCAAGGGACTCTCAAGAGTCTTCTCCAACACCACAGTTCAAAAGCATCAATTTTTCGGCGCTCAGCCTTCTTCACAGTCCAACTCTCACATCCATACATGACCACAGGAAATGACACAACTTTATCAGGAAGTAAACTGATCCTTTTTCTGTAAATTTCAAGAACATTTCTCAAAAACATTTATGATATTCTACATTAAATTTTGCATCATGAAATCTAGACTTTTAATTGCAAGTATAATAATGATGACTAGGCTTCCCCGGTGGCTCAAAAGATAAAGAATCCTCCTTCCAATGCAGGAGATGCGGGTTCAATCCCTGGGTGGGGAAGATACCCTGGAGAAGGAAATGGCACTCAACTCCAGTATTCTTGCCTGGGAAATCTCAGGGACAGAGGAGCCTGGTGGACTACAGTCCATGGTCGCAAAACAGACACAATTTAGTGACTAAACAATAACAAAACAACGACAATTTAAATTTTCCATATGCTGGAAAACTGTTCTGGGCATTTTATCAAGATAACTAATTTAATCCTTTCAGCAACACTATGCAGCAAGTACTATTATTATCCCATTTTACAGATTAGGAAAGAGAAAGAGAGGTTAAGGTTACAACACTAGTGAAGGGTACAGCCAGGATTTCAATCCAAGTCGCTTGGCTCATGGGCTTCCTTGGTAGCTCAGATGGTAAAGAAGCCACCTACAATGCAGAAGACCCTAGTTCGATTGGGTCGGGAAGATCCCCTGGAGAAGGGATAGGCTACCCACTCCAGTATTCTTGAGTTTCCCTGGTGGCTCAGACAGTAAAGAATTCGCCGCAATTTGGGAGACCTGGGTTCAATCCGTGGGGTTGGGAAGATCCCCTGGAGGAGGGCATGGCAACCCACTCCAGTATTCTTGCCTGGAGAATCTCCATGGGCAGAGGAGTCTGGACAGCAACACTCCATGGGGTTGCAAAGAGTCAGACATGACTGAGTGGTTAAGCACACAGCACAGCTTGGCTCCCAGAGTTAAGTTCTGGACCTAGCTCTTAGCAGGAACAGAGATTAGTCTCATTTATCCAGAGTGGAAAAAAACAAGGCAGTGGATGGCTTCTACCTCAAAATTGTTATGCATTCTCAGCAAGTTACTAAATCACTTTTGAGTTCCAATGTCTCATCTATTCAGTATAGATAAATACTGCAGATGAACTTATTTACAAAACAGAAACAGACATAGAAAACAAACTTATGGTTACAATGGGGAAGGCAGGGGTGGGGTAAACATAAATTGGGAGTATGGGATTAACAGATGCACACCAAGTATAAACAACAAGGATTTACTGTGCAACACAGAGAGCTGTATTAAATATCTTGTAATGAACTAATGGAATAGAATTGGGGAAAATACAAATATATACACATATACGTATAACTGAATCACTTTGTTGTACACTTGACACCAACACAGTATTCCAAAGCAACTATGCTTCAATAAAAATAAATGAATGAATGGATGCAGATCTCTAAGGTCTTTTGCAGGTCAAAATTTCTAAGCTAATCAGTAACAATTTTGATGAGTGATATTATTAGCACACATTTAGTCAGTTTCTAGCGCTTCCTTGGTGGCTAAGTGGTAAAGAATCTGCCTGCAATGTATAAGCCACAGGAGATTCAGTTTCTATCCCTGGGTTGGGAAGATCCCCTTGAGGAGGGCATGGCAAGCCACTTCAGTATTCTTTCTTGGAGAATCCCATGGGTAGAGAAGCCTGGCAGGCTTCCGTCTACAGGGTCACAAAGAGTCGGACACGACTCAAGCGACTTAGCAGTCAATTTCTAAAATTCAAGCATATTTTCCCAACTTTGTCTACAATGAAGGATGTCTACAGTTTATAGAGTCAGATACCTTAGATGGCAGATGGGAATACCAGAGCACTTGACCTGCCTCTTGAGAAACCTATATGCAGGTCAGGAAGCAACAGTTAGAACTGGACATGGAATAACAGATTGGTTCCAAATAGGAAAAGGAGTACGTCAAGGCTGTATATTGTCACCCTGCTTATTTAACTTCTATGCAGAGTACATCATGAGAAACGCTGGGCTGGAAGAAGCACAAGCTGGAATCAAGATTGCTAGGAGAAATATCAATCACCTCAGATATGCAGATGACACCACCCTTATGGAAGAAAGTGAAGAGGAACTAAAAAGCCTCTTGAGGAAAGTGAAAGAGGAGAGTGAAAAAGTTGGCTTAAAACTCAACATTCAGAAAACTAAGATCATGGCATCTGGTCCCATCACTTCATGGGAAATAGATGGGGAAACAGTGGAAACAGTGTCAGACTTCATTTTTCAGGGCTCCAAAATCACTGCAGATGGTGACTGCAGCCACGAAATTAAAAGATGCTTACTCTTTGGAAGGAAACTTATGACCAACCTAGATAGCATATTGAAAAGCAGAGATGTTACTTTGCCAACAAAGATCCGTCTAGTCAAGGTAATAGTTTGGTTTTTCCTGTGGTCATGTATGGATGTGAGAGGTGGACTGTGAAGAAAGCTGAGCACCAAAGAATTGATGCTTTTGAACTGTGGTGTTGGAGAAGGCTCTTGAGAGTCACTTGGACTGCAAGGATATCTAACCAGTCCATTCTGAAGGAGATCAGCCCTGGGATTTCTTTGGAAGGAATGATGCTAAAGCTGAAACTCCAGTACTTTGGCCACCTCATGCGAAGAGTTGACTCATTGGAAAAGACTCTGATGCTGGGAGGGATTGGGGACAGGAAGAGAAGGGGACGACAGAGGATGAGATGGCTGGATGGCATCACTGACTCGATGGACGTGAGTCTGAGTGAACTCCGGGAGTTGGTGATGGACAGGGAGGCCTGGCGTGCTGCGATTCATGGGGTTGCAAAGAGTCGGATACGACTGAGAGACTGAACTGAACTACAGTCTAGATCCTGCATTCTTCCTATATGCAATTTTGATCCAGTATCTTTAATACTTATTTTTTTAACTGTTATCCAAATAAATCGGAAGAAAGCATTGCCTTTTGGAAAATTAAATCCAGTTGTCACAGTTAACTTATGTACAGCCATTATTTACAAGTTACAATACTGTTGTCACTCATTTAATATTTTAACTTCTAGTTCCTAGTTTTCCCTATTTTATGAAGTTTGTATATAGGCATCAGCTTGAAATCTTTAGAGTAGGAGGGTTAGAATACAAAGAGAAACTGTCATCATGAATTGATTTCAAATGTCTTGCCTACCTTTGTCTAATTGCTCTTAGGTATCACCAGATATTCTTCATAAGCCCTATATATCAGAATACTTTATACAACATAATTAACATGGAAGTTTACCACCTAAATGGCAGCTTTTTATTTTCTGTTACAATTTTAAACTTCTCTGTGTCTCTATTCCCATTGTTCTTTTTTCTCTGTATTCAAACACTCTCCTGAAATGGGCCCAATGAAACATTTTATATTGCTACTCCATCACCCACTCTATTAATCAAGATATTAAACATGAAGAGTGCAATCCCACTCAGATTCCATTTGGAGTTTCACACATTGTTATTACCATGACCTCTTTATCTATAGATCCTCAGCCAGTTTTCACTGAATCATTCCATTTTGTGATTGCTCATGTTTAACTCTAATCTGAATTATTTAAAATTGCATGAGCAATTGGCAAATGATTTGATAATGTTCAAATATAACCATCATCCCATAAAGGAATGATTTTATAATTCTATCAAAGCTGCAATTGGTTTTGTCAGAAGCAATTTGTTTTGTAGAACCCACTGCTTACTCCAAATTATGATTCCCTTAGCCTTTAGATATTTGCATTTTCTTTTAATGTTTCTGACATTATGTAATGGTGCTGAGGTCAGATTAAACAAATTTATTGCTGCCCTTCCTATTTAAATATGATGGTATACTGCTCTATATATTAGAACAGCTGAGAGATTGAAGGTGACCCCAGGGTCTGTCTGAATGTTACACATATTTATCAAATATTCTCTTTGTGTGGTTTTGCTCTGAAAGTTGCATGGAATGTATGCTTGACTTGAGCCACCCAAGTCTCCAATTACAGTATCTCAACCTGCTACCGTCAGTTCCTAGCAATAACCTACTAGGCTCCATTACCCACACTAGTATTTTTCCTGGGCCACTGGCTTTCAGATTTCTGGGGTATCTTGTTGTCAGTCATTACTCCTGTTGTTACTATTTCACTGTCATTATAATCACTATCATCAGGCTACATATCCTGAACTTTATATATCCTAGGTTGGCACATATCAGAGAGAAGGCTCATTTTCTGTTTGTGAAAGAAGATGAAATGGTTATATAGATGTCTCTTATCACTAATCTTACTTTAGCAATTAGTGCCACTTATTATGTGCCAGATGCCATGTTATGCAATTTATAAGGATTATTTTATTTAATCCTCAAGGTAGGAAATTTTATCTGCATTTAATGGATGATAAATGGAAATTCAGTGAAGGTAGGTAATTTGCTGACAGAGAAATGCATTGATGGGGCCTTCCCTGGTGATCCAGTGGCTAAGACTGTGCTCCCCAGGCAGGGGGCCCAGTTTCAATCCCTGGTCATAGAACCAGATCCCACGTGCTGCTACTAAGAGCCTGTATGCCACAACTCAGAGTTCAGATGCCACAACTAAAAAAGATCCTGCATGCCACAACTAAGACCTAGTGAAGCCAAATAGATTAATAAATACTTTGTTTAAAAAAAGAAAAGAAATGCATCAGTGGAGCCAGCTTTTAATTCTTGTGAGGGAAGGATACGTAGGGATGGAGGGACAGAGCAAGTTGGAACCTATGTCACATTAATAGAATGTAGAGTATGAGGCAGATTGGAGGAGGCTCAGGGAAGACAGAGTAAAGAAAGTCCTAAGTGGACTGATAGGAAGAGAACAAAGAGGGAAACAGGAAAGAGTAACACAGTTATAGCAGGCTTCACTTCATTAATATAAAATACCCTCCTTGGTTTTAGTTAATACTTTCCATCTTGAATTCCAATGAATCTTATTTTAATGCAACACTTGTACTGAATGAGCTGAGATTAATAGTATACAATTATAAAACAAATACGTTCTTCCCTGCCCCTCCTTACTAACCTTTCTCCATCAAACAATTCATTCCCTGACCCTGGATGAAATCTTGAACAGGCCCCATGTTTCTTTGGGTCACTCTAAGGTAATATACAAATTATCCTTTTGTTTTTACATATAGAGGACAAATCCAATGTGATAAGAACTGCAAGCTCCTTTTTACCCATTTTCTCCCTTATGCCGACTTGAGTCTGCTCCAACCACGGAAGTCTGCAGCAGAGCAGAGGGCTGTGGTCCAATTCTCTCTCCTTTGCTCACCTCCTTCCAGGCCAGGGAAGAGTAGTATCTACTAATACTACTATAATCTGGATGTTCCAAGCCTACTCTTTTGAAGAGCAATTTTGTGGATTTCCAGAGATTTCCCTAATGGAACTATCGCACTGTTGATCACTTGATATAAGCTAACTGCTTTCTATTCCTCCCTCAGCCCTGGCCTCCAATGGATCATCATTGAATAGGATGCCATCATCCCTCTCAGATTCTGCTTCTCTCCACATAATCAGACTGAGCAGCATTCATACAATCTATTGTCTTTTCTTTTCAACTAGCTAAAAATTCTCCCCGCCATATGAAGAAATGACTCTTCAGGTTCCCCAGCCTCAGGCTCTGGCACCCTCTAGTGGCTGTTGACAGACGTACAACGTCAGCCCTGAGTTCTAGACTCTTGCCTCTCAGCTGGGCTTTCCAGGTGGCTGTAGTGGTGAAGAACCCTCCTGCCAATGCAGGAGACATAAGAGAAGTGGGTTCCATCCCTGAGTTGGGAAGATCCCCCTGGAGGAGATGGCAACCCGAGTGGCAACCCACTCGAGTATTCTTATCTGAAGAATCCCATGAACAAGAGGAGCCTGGCAGGCTATGGTCCATAGTGTTGCAACGAGTTGGATGCGACTGAAGCGACTTAGCACAAATGCACACCTCTCAGCTGTTCTCCCCAAAGACATCACCTTCCTGTAGTAGCTATCCAAATGCAAGACCAAGGATGGGGATTGAAAAGAGCACTCGGCACACTCTCTTACCATCACCACCAACACTGTCCCCTCTCCTGCTAACTCTCCATCTGAAGACTTTCACAGACATCTTGGAGACACTCTAAACTCCCTTTTTTAGACGTGTTTATGTATGGTTTTCACACAAGGCAAGAAGGCTGTCTTCTGGTTCTCAAATTTGAGGGAGTGTCTGAGGTCAGCAGTGCTTCTGGTAATGGACAGCCAGAAAACCTCTCCAGATTCTTAGCAGCATTAAGCTGCAGGTTCAGTGTCCCTATTAGTGAAACGAACACTGACACCATCTTCAAACTTTGCCAGGAATCTGTCAGCAAGTTGCACCCACAGGAGAGGTACCTCACTTAAAATATGAAAGTAAACAATCCAATCATGAGGCTCTAATTCTTTGAAGGACTCCAGAGTGACTAGATGAAAAGATGTAATAAATATTGCCGGTAGCATGGACTTGCCCTGCCTCCCAGGGACCCACCTCTAATCCTCTCCCACTGCTTCACCCAAATGCAGTGTGGAACAACAGACTGATTCCAAATAGGAAAAGGAGTACGTCAAGGCTGTATATTGTCACCCTGCTTATTTAACTTATATGCAGAATACATCATGAGAAACGCAGGGCTGGAAGAAGCACAAGCTGGAATCAAGATTGCTGGGAGAAATATCAATAACCTCAGATATGCAGATGACACCACCCTTATGGCAGAAAGTGAAGAACTAAAGAGCCTCTTGATGAAAGTGAAAGAGGAGAGTGAAAAAGTTGGCTTAAAGCTCAACATTCAGAAAACGAAGATCATGGCATCTGGTCCCATCACTTCATGGGAAATAGATGGGGAAAGAGTGGAAACAGTGTCAGACTTTATTTTTCTGGGCTCCAAAATCACTGCAGATGGTGATTGCAGCCATGAAATTAAAAGATGCTTACTCTTTGGAAGGAAAGTTATGACCAACCTAGACAGCATATTCAAAAGCAGAGACATTACTTTGTCATCAAAGGTCCATCTAGTCAAGGCTATGGTTTTTCCAGTGGTCATGTATGGATATAAGAGTTGGACTGTGAGGAAAGCTGAGCGCTGAAGAATTGCTGCTTTTGAACTGTGGTGTTGGAGAAGACTCTTGAGAGTCCCTTGGACTGCAAGGAGATCCAACCAGTCCATCCTAAAGCAGATCAGTCCTAGGTGTTCATTGGAAGGACTGATGCTGAAGCTGAAACTCCAGCACTTTGGCCACCTCATGCAAAGAGTTGACTCATTGGAAAAGACCCTGATGCCGGGAGGGATTGGGGGCAGGAGGAAAAGGGGACAACAGAGGATGAGATGGCTGGATGGCATCACCAACTCGATGGACATGAGTTTGGGTAAACTCCGGAAGTTGGTGATGGACAGGGAGGCCTGGTGTGCTGTGATTCATGGGGTTGCAAAGAGTCAGACACCACTGAGCGACTGAACTGAACTGATCCTCCTTTTCATGGCAGGGCCAGGATCAAAGAAGTACATTCTGGAGACATAACGTGGTATAAGTAGGTAGGAAGGAGTGAATGAGAGGAGAATTCTGAGGTAGGGAGCCCAGTGGTGAGGAATAAAAACTGAGGTCTTGAAATAAGAAGAGTCCAAGACGAGGAAGAAGTGGTTACTGGTGGCATGCTGGGGACATTGGCAGAGAGCAGCAGACAGACTGTGATCAAAGAAGCAAAGACAAAGAGGCTGAGGCTATCAGTAGAACGTAGTAGTCAGACATCAAGAGGCTGTGTCTATAGGACCGAGGGACATCCCCAGGGTAATCCGGGTTTGCCAGCTGGTATCATTCTTAACCAGATAATCCTGCAAGTAGATTTACTTTTGCTTTCTGTTAGCATCTTTAAAATACAACCTAGCACCTGACAGATCATAGACATGGAACAAAGGGATGGACACAGGAGGTAAGAAATTCAAGATTGATGGACATCATAGGTAGACATGGTTGGAGGACTCTCAAAGTCTTTTTCAAATCCTCCTAAAACATCAACTTCTGCCCAGACACCTCTGCACTCCTTGCCACACATTTTCATTAGGTTGAAATTAACTGATATGATCAGAGTTATTAAGAAGAAATCATCGTAATTTCTAAAGAAAAATAGACTATGTAATTGTTCCTATAAAATTATATCAGAAATAAGCTATTATCTCAGCCCTGAAATTTTCTATGAGCAAATCTGTTTACTCCAGGAAGGGGAGAACAATGGCTTCAATATTTTTTAAAAGGAAGCACACTGCAATATGAAAACAACTTTACCATATTACTTTACTTTACACATGGTACTATATACACTTTTAGAACTCATCCTCAGTCTTTAAATGTCCTAGAAAATATAAGGTCCAAATTAAACTTTAAGACTCCAGTGACTTTAACTGTAATGGAAAGAACAGTTATTTTTATCTTTTACATTTCTATTTTAGAGTGGAGAAATTTTTTCTATGAGAATTACTTAACAGCAGCATAGATAGTTGCAATAGACATTGATGGGATTTTTAAAATAAAAATTCATTGTTGTAAATATTTGCAGAGCACAAATTTGAGGGTAAGTACCTAAAAATTTTGTGTTTAATTTTCTCTTATCAGTCTCAAATTTCCTTCAATACTCTTAGTTCATCAACTTACTATTACAGAACCTACTTGCTCAAAATACCTTTTGAAACGATGTTACATCTGAGTCAATAAGATGGGAAGACTTTCTGAGAGTTTTAGCCACAAAAAGTTGATGATGCCCATAGCATATCCAAAGCTATACGAGAAGCAGTGACCAAAATCGAATTAAGACTTTCAGAATACCTAAACTATACAAATGTGAAATACTCCAAATGACTTTCAAAAATCATTATTTCAAAAGCAGTTCTTAACATAAAAATGTAAACATTTTATATCTATATATAGAAATACCACATTGAAAGAGATAAATAAGGAGAGAAATTTAAAAATAGGGGAGATATTTAAATAAAAGACAAAAACAGAGAGAACATTGGCCCATTTTTTATGTCCTTTCTGTTCTGTCTTCTCCTGAAACTGAATGACTCACATCAACTTTCATTCCTCACACACACACACAAAAACTGTCAGTGAAGCTTCTGCTTTCTGGATCCAGTTGGCCATTGCTTAAAATGTAATGTCTTCAGGGGGTGTGGCCGAGATGGAGCAAGAAGACCCTGAGCTCACCTCCTCCCACTTACACTCTACAACTGCACCATTTACAGAGTAACCATCTAGGAGAACAACCTGAGGATGAGCAAGGAAAAAAAAAAATCCACATCTAAAGATACAGAGGAGAAACCACAGGGACTTCCAGTGGTTAAGATTCTGTGCTTCCAATGCAGGAGGTGTGGGTTCAATCCCAGGTCAGGGAACTGGGAGCATGCCATATGGGATGGCCAAAAGCTAATATTAAAAAGAAGAGGAAGGAAGAAATCACAACCAAATAAATAGGAAGGGTGAAGAGACAGTGTCGTCAAGACAGTGGGACAGTCATGTAACAGGAGGCAAAGGGGCAGGGCACAACTTTTGAAAGAATGACATAGCTCAAGAACAGAGCATAAACTGATTAGAATCAAATGGGACCAAGATGGCAGACAAGACTAGACCTTGATCCTCACTCAGCTAGTGAGACGACACACCCAGAGGTCAAAAGCCTTGTTTAACTCAATGGAACACAGCCTTGTCTAACTCAATGAAACTAATAGCCATGCCATGTAAGGCCACTCAAGATGAATGGGTCATGGTGGAGAGTTCTGACAAAACGTGGTCCACTGGAGAAGGGAATGGAAAACCACTTCTGTATTCTTGCCTTAAGAACCCCATGAACAGTGTGAAAAGGCAAAAAGATAGGACACTGAAAGATGAATTCCCCAGGTCGGTAGGTGCCCAACATGCTACTGGAGATCAGTGGAGAAATAACTCCAGAAAGAATGAAGAGACAGAGCCAAAGCAAAAACAACACCCAGTTGTGGATGTGACTGGTGATGGAAATAAAGTCCGATGCTGTAAAGAACAATATTGCATAGGAACTTGGCATGTTAGTAGGTCCATGATTCAAGGTAAATTGAAAGTGGTCAAACAGGAGATGGCAAGAGTGAACATTGACACTTCAGGAGTCAGTGAACTAAAATGGACCAGAATGGGTGAATTTAACTCAGATGATCATTATATCTACTACCGTGGGCAAGAATCTCTTAGAAAAAATGAAGTAGCCATCATAGTCAACAAAAGATTCTGAAATGCAGTACTTGGATGTGATCTCAAAAATGACAGGATGATCTCTGTTCATTTCCAAGGCAAACCATTGAATATCACAGTAATCCAAGTCTATGCCCTGAGCAGTAATGCTGAAGAAGCTGAAGTTGAACAGTTCTATGAAGACCTACAAGACTTTCTAGAACTAACAAACAAAAAAGATGCCCTTTTCATTATAGGGGACTGGAATGCAAAACTAGGAGTCAAGAAATACCTGGAGTAACAGGTAAATTTGGCCTTGGAGTACAAAATGAAGCAGGGCAACAGCTAATAGAGTTTTGCCAACAGAACACATTGATCATACCAAACACCTTCTTCCAACAACACAAGAGAAGACTCTACATATGGGCATCACCAGATGGTCAATACAGAAATCAGATTGATTATATTCTTTGCAGCCAAAGATGGAGAAGCTCTGTACAGTCAGCAAAAACAAGACAGGAGCTGACTGTGGCTCAGGTCATGAACTCCTTATTGCCAAATTCAGACTTAAATTGAAGAAAGTAGCAAAAACCACTAGACCATTCAGGTATGACATAAATCAAATCCCTTGCAATTATACAGTGGAAGTGACAAATAGAGTCAAGGGATTAGATCTCATAAAGTGTCTGAAGAACTATGGAGAGAGGTTTGTGACATTGTACAGGAGGCAATGATCAAGACCATCCCCAAGAAAAAGAAACGCAAAAAGGCAAAATGGTTGTCTGAGGAGGCCTTAAAAATAGCTGTTAAAAGAAGAGAAGCAAAAGGCAAAGGAGAAAAGGAAAGATATACCCATTTAAATGTAGAGTTCCAAAGAATAGCAAAAAGAGATAAGAAAGCCTTCTTAAGTGATCAATGCAAAAAAATAGAGGAGAACCATAGAATGAGAAAGACTAGAGATCTCTTCAAGAAAATCAGAGATACCAAGGGAACACTTCATGCAAAGATGGGTAGAATAAAGGACAGAAATGGTATGGACCTAACAGAAGCAGAAGATATTAAGAAGAGGTGGCAAGAATACACAGGAGAACTGTACAAAAAAGAGCTTCATGACCCAGATAATCACGATGGTGTGATCACTCACCTAGAGCCAGACATCCTGGAATGTGAAGTCAAGTGGGCCTTAGGAAGCATCACTACAAACAAAGCTAGTGGAGGTGATGGGATTCCAGTTGAGCTATTTCAAATCCTGAAAGAAGATGCTGTGAAAGTGCTGCACTCAGTATGCCAGCAAATTTGGAAAACTCATCAGTGGCCACAGGACTGGAAAAGGTCCGTTTTCATTCCAATCCCAAAGAAAGGCCATGCCAAAGAATGCTCAAACTACTGCACAATGGCACTCATCTCACACATTAGTAAAGCAATGCTCAAAATTCTCCAAGCCAGGCTTCAACAGTAGGTGAATTTCCAGATGTTCAAGCTGGTTTTAGAAAAGGCAGAGGAACCAGAGATCAAATTGCCAACATCCATTAGACAATCGAAAAAGCAAAAGAGTTCCAATAAAACTTCTGCTTTATTGACTAGGGCAAAGCCTTTGACTATGTGGATCACAACAAACTGTGGAAAATTCTTCAAGAGATGGAAATACCAGACCACCTCACCTGCCTCCTGAAAAATCTGTATGCAGGTCAAGAAGCAACAGTTAGAAACGGACATGGAACAACAGACTGGTTCCAAATAGGGAAAGGATTAAGTCAAGGCTGTATATTGTCACCCTGCTTAGTTAACTTACATGCAGAGTACATCATGAGAAACGCGGGGCTGTAAGAAGCACAAGCTGGTATCAAGATTGCTGGGAGAAATATCAATAACCTCAGATATGCAGATGACACCACCCTTATGGCAGAAAGCTAAGAAGAACTAAAGAATCTCTTGATGAAAGTGATAGAAGAGAGTGAAAAAGTTGGCTTAAAGCTCAACATTCAGAAAATGAAGATCATGGCATCTGGTCCCATCACTTCATGGGAAATAGATGGGGAAACAGTGGAAATAGTGACAGACTTTATTTTGGGCGGGCCGGGGTGTGGGTGGAGCTCCAAATTCACTGCAGATGGTGACTGCAGCCATGAAATGAAAAGACATTTACTCCTTGGAAGAAAAGTTGTGACCAACCTAGACAGCTTATTAAAAAGCAGAGACATTACTTTTCAACAAAGGTCCATCCAGTCAAAGCTATGGGTTTTCCAGTAGTCATGTATGGATGTGATAGTTTGACTATAAAGGAAGCGAGTGCTGACGAATTGACGCTTTTGAACTGTGAGTCTCTTTGACAACAAGGAGATCCAACCAGTACATTCTAGATGAAATCAGTCCTGAATATCCATTGGAAGGACTGATGCTGAAGCTGAAACCTCAATATTTTGGCCACCTGATGCAAAGAACTGACTCATTTGAAAAGACCCTGATACTGGGAAAGATTGAAGACAGAAGGAGAAGGGGACAACAGAGGATGAGATAGTTGGAGGGCATCACCAATTCAATGGACTTGAGTTTGGGTAAATTCCAGGAGTTGGTGATGGACAGGGAAGCCTGGTGTGCTGCAGTGCATGGGGTCACAAAGAGTCGGACACCTTTGAGTGACTGAATTGAACTGAACTGAACTGAGGTCAAAATCCCAAGGAGTGGGTGGTGGCCCAAATCCTGGAAATCTATACTCCTTCCCAAAAATAGTTGGAATAATCCTCCCACTCACTGGCATATGAAATTACCCAGCTGATAAAATCTAACCATGCCACATTTCACTGCCCCACTTGCCCTCTGTGATGGCCCACACTCTGTGGAGTGTGCTTCTCTCTGAATTTGAATCAATCCATTTCTTCTTTTTAATTAATTTATTTTTTATTAAAGGATAATTGCTTTACAGAATTTTGTTGTTCTCTGTCAAACCTCAGCATGAACCAGTCATCAGTTCAGTCACTCAGTCGGGTCTGACTCTTTGTGACCCCATTGACTGCAGCACACCAGGCCTCCCTGTCCATCACCAACTCCTGGATTTTACTCAAACTCATGTCCATTGAGTCTGTGATGCCATCCTACCATCTCATCCTTTGTCGTCCCCTTGTCCTCCTGCCTTCAATCTTTCCCAGCATCAGGATCTTTTCAAATAAGTCAGTTTTTCGCATCAGGTGGCCAAAGTATTGGAGTGTCAGTTTCAGCATCGTCCTTCCAATGAATATTCAGGACTGATTTCCTTTAGGATGGACTGGTTGGATCTCCTTCCAGTCCAAATCAGCCATAGGTATACATATATCCCTTTCCTTTTGAAACTCCGTCCAATCTGCATCCCCATCCCACCCCTCTAGGTTGATACAGAGCCCCTATTTGAGTTTCCTGACCCATACAGCAAATTCCCATTGGCTATTTATTTTGCATATGATAATACAAGTTTCCATCTTACTCTTTGCATACATCTCACCCTCTCCTCCCCTCTCCCCATGTCCATAAGTCTGTTCTCTATGTTTTTTTCTCCACTGTTGCCCTGTAAATAAATTATTCAGTACCATTCTTCTAGACTCCGTATATATGTGTTAGAATATTGTATTTATCTTTCTGTTTCTGACTCATTTCACTCTGATAATAGGTTCTAGGTTCATTCACCTCATCAGAACTGACTCAAACGTGTTCCTTTTAATGGCTGAGCAGTATGGATGTGAGAGTTGGACTGTGAAGAAAGCTGAGAGCTGACGAATTGATGCTTTTGAACTGTGGTGTTGGAGAAGACTCTTGAGAGTCTCTTGGACTGCAGGGAGGTCCAACCAGTTCATCCTAAGGAGATCAGTCCTTGTGTTCATTGGAAGGACTGATGTTGAAGCTGAAACTCCAATATTTTGGCCACCTCATGAGAAGAGTTGATTCATTGGAAAAGACCCTGATGCTTGGAGAGATTGGGGGCAGGAGGAGAAGAGGACGATAGAGGATGAGATGGCTGGATGGCATCACTGACTCCATGGACATGAGTTTGAGTGAACTCCAGGAGTTGGTGATGGACAGGGAGTCCTGGCGTGCTGTGATTCATGGGGTTGCAAAGAGTCGGACACGACTGAGTGACTGAACTGAACTGAACTGAACTGAACATTCCATTGTGTATATGTACCACAACTTCCTTATCCATTCACCTGTTGATGGACATCTAGGTTGCTTCCATGTTCTAGCTACTGTAAATAGCACTACAATGAACAATGGTATATATGTGTCTCTTTCAATTTTGGTTTCCTCAGGGTATATGCCTAGGAGTGGGATTGCTGGGTCATATGGTGGTTTTATTCCTAGTTTTTTAAGGAATCTCCATACCATCTTCCATAGCAGCTGTATCAGTTTACATTCCCATTAACAGTGCAAGAGTTTTCCCTTTTCTCTACACCCTTTCCAGCATTTATTGTTTGTAGATTTTTTGATGATGGCCAGTGTGAGGTGGCCTGACCAGTGTGAGGTGATATCTCATTGTAGTTTTGATTTGCATTTCTCTAATAATAGATTAAAGAAACAAGAGAGTTCCAGAAAAACATCTATTTCTGCTTTATTGACTATGCCACAGCCTTTGACTGTGTGGATCACAATAAACTGGAAAATTCTGAAAGAGATAGGAATACCAGACCACCTGACCTGCCTCTTGAGAAACCTATATGCAGGTCAGGAAGCAACAGTTAGAATGGGACATGGAACAACAGACTGGTTCCAAATAGGAAAAGGAGGACGTTAAGGCTGTATATTGTCACCCTGCTTATTTAACTTATATGCAGAGTACATCATGAGAAACGCGGGACTGGAAGAAGCACAAGCTGGAATCAAGATTTCCAGGAGAAATATCAGTCACCTCAGATATGCAGATGACACCACCCTTATGGCAGAAAGTGAAGAGGAACTAAAAAGCCTCTTGATGAAAGTGAAAGTGGAGAGTGAAAAAGTTGGCTTAAAGCTCAACATTCAGAAAACGAAGATCATGGCATCTGGTCCCATCACTTCATGGGAAATAGATGGGAAAACAGTGGAAACAGTGTCAGACTTTATTTTTTGGGCTCCAAAATCACTGCAGATGGTGGCTGCAGCCATGAAATTAAAAGACACTTACTCCTTGGAAGGAAAGTTATGACCAACCTATATAGAATATTGAAAAGCAGAGACATTACTTTGCCAACAAAGGTCTGTCTAGTCAAGGCTATGGTTTTTCCAGTGGTCATGTATGGATGTGAGAGTTGGACTGTAAAGAAAGCTGAGTGCCGAGGAATTGATGGTTTTGAACTGTAGTGTTGGAGAAGATTCTTGAGAGTCCCTTGGACTGCAAGGAGATCCAACCAGTCCATTCTGAAGGAGATCAGCCCTGGGATTTCTTTGGAGGAAATGATGCTGAGGCTGAAACTCCAGTACTTTGGCCACCTCATGAGAAGATGGGAGGGATTGGGGGCAGGAGGAGAAGGGGATGACAAGAGGATGAGATGGCTGGATGGCATCACTGACTCGATGGACGTGAGTCTGAGTGAACTCCGGGAGTTGGTGATGGACAGGGAGGCCTGGCGTGCTGTGATTCATGGGGTTGCAAAGAGTCAGACTCGACTGAGCGACTGAACTAAACTGAACTAATGTTGAGCATTTTTCATGTGTTTGTTAGCCATCTGTATGTCTTCTTTGGAGAAATGTCTGTTTAGGTCTTTTTCCCACTTTTTGATTGGGTTGTTTGTTTTTCCAGTATTGAGTTGTGTGAGCTGCATGTATATTTTGGATATTGATCCTTTGTCAGTTGTTTCATTTGCTGCATATTTTCTCCCATTCTGAGAATTGTCTTTTCACCTGGATTATAGTTTCCTTTGCTGTGCAAAAGCTTTTAAGCTTAATCAGGTTCCACTTGTTTACTTTTGTTTTTATTTCCATTACTCTAGGAGGTGGGTCATAGGGGATCTTTATTTAATTTGTGTCATCAAGTGTTATGCCTATGTTTTCCTCTAAGAATTTTATAGCTTCTGGTCTTACATTTAGGTCATTAATCCATTTTGAGTTTATCTTTGTGTATAGTGTTAGGAAGTGTTCTAATTTCATTCTTTTACATGTAGCTGTCCAGTTTTCCCAGCATCATTTATTGAAGAGGCTGTCTTTGACCCATTGTATATTCTTGCCTCCTTTGTCAAAAAAAGGTACCCATAGGTGCATGGGTTTATCTAGGCTTTCTATCTTGTTCCAGTGGTCTCTATTTCTGTTTGTGTGCCAGTATCATACTGTCTTAATGACTGTAGCTTTGTAGTATAACCTGAAGTCAGGAAGGTTGATTCCTCCAGCTCCATTCTTCTTTCTCAGGACTGCTTTGGCTATTCGGGGTCTTATGTGTTTCCATATGAATTGTGAACTTTTTTGTTCTAGTTCTGTGAAAAATGCTATTGGTAATTTGATAGAGATTGCATTGAATCTGTAGATTGCATTGGTAGTATAGTCATTTTCACAATATTGTGAATCTAAATAAATCCATGTCTTACCTATCACTTTGTCTCTCACTGAATTCTTTCTTTCTTTTTTTTTCACTGAATTCTTTCTGCAATGAGACATCAAGAACCTGAGCTTCATTAGACCCTGAAACCAGGTACTGTGGGTTTTCACTGGGTTTGAGTCCCAGCCATGTGGGTTCAAGTCCAAAACTGGGTTTTGACTGGGTTCGAGTCCCAGACACAGAGGTTTGAGTCCCAAACTGGGTTTTGGCTGTGTTCAAGTCCCAATCTGAAGAAAACAGTTTCAGCCACAACTGCAGAGGGTCTTTCCAAAGAATGAGGGGTCTAAGACCCACATTGAGCTTCCCAGCCCAGTAGTTCTTCACCAGGAGGACAAGCCCCTGGAACATGTGGCTCTGATTGCCAGCGGGGCTTGTGCACGGGGTAGCCAGAGGGCTGTAGGAAACAAAGACTTGTCTTAAAGGGTGAACGCTAAATCTCACACATTCCAAATCCCAGAGCAAAGGCATTAATTTGAAAGGAGCCTGAGTCAGACCCACTTGCTGATGTTAGAGAGCCTCCCAGGAAGGTAAAAGGCAACTGAGATCTCTCCTGGGGACACAGATGCTGGTGGCAGTCATTTGGGAGAGCTTTTTCTACCACAAGGACACTGATGCTGGCAAACAGTTATACGGAGCCCTCCCTCTAGGACTTCCCTGGTGGCTCAGATGGTAAAGCATCTGTCTGCAATGTGGAAGACCCTGGTTCAATCCCTGATTTGGGAAGATCTCCTGGAGAAGGAAATGGCAAACCACTCCAGTACTATTGCCTGGAAAATCCCATGGACAGAGGAGCCTGGTAGGCTACACTCCATGGGGTCGCAAAGAGTCGGACATGACTGAGTGACTTCACTGAAGTGAACTCATGTGAATCGCTTTTCCTTTTTCTCTAGTCTATATGTTCCAAGGGTTACCCACCCACCAGTGGGTTGGCAGCAGTCCCAGGACTTCTCAGGCCAAACAGCCACCCATGTGGGGGATCAGGCTCATCTATAAGGAAGATAAAGCAGTCGACCCTACCACAACAGAAGGGCCCAAGCAGCCCACATAAGGAATAAGGGACACCCCTAGAGCATTTAGTGCTGGTGACCAGAGGGGAGTGTGTTGCTGAACCCCATGGGGGGTCTTCTACATAAGTCACTTCTCCAAAGTCAGGAAATGTAACCAACTTACCCAAAGCATAGAAATCAACACAGAGAAATAGGTAAAATGAGGAAACAGAGGAATATATTCCAAATGAAGAAATAACACAAAACTTGAGAACTAAATGAAGTGAAGCTAAGCAGTTTACTCATTAAAGAGTTCAAGGTAACTTGATCACAAAAACTCTGAATAAACTCAGGAGAATGGATAAACATAGTGAGAATTTTAGCCAAGAGCTGGAAAATATAAAGAAGAACCAAACAGAGTTGAAGAATACAATAACTGAAATAAAAAATACGCTAGAAGGAATTAATAATAGATAAGATGATACAGAAAAACATATCAGTGAATTAAAAGAGAGCACTGGAAATTACACAGGTTGAACAGAACGGAATTTTACAAAATGAGGAGTTTTATAAAATAAGCTACAAGTATATGTTGTATTTTTTCTTTTTAATTGAAGGATGATTGCTTTATACTATTGGTTTGATTTCTGCCATACATCAACATGAATTAGCCATTATATTTTTTGTATTATACAATTCTTATTGTATAGTTGTCTGGCCAGTTTGTTCTCAAGCTAGATAAACCTATACTCAGAATTAAATGGTTCTTAGTTTTCCAGGTTTAAAAGTTTTGAAATACATATGTACAAGCTAAATGAAACAAACTACACTCAGAGAAACACTGTGGAGCAGAACCTCTACATACACAAGATCTGTTTTATTGGATACAAAAATGATAATATTATCAAATATAAAGAAAAACAGTCATGAATGTAGACAAATTGGACCATCTTGACAAAGGATATATTAACTAAGCTGAGCCAGGACAAACTCCCTAAATGTCAGGGCAAAATTTCTTTTCTATGCCTCTGAAGCTAATTGTCTTTCCTCTTCTGTGCTGTGTTGTGTGCTTCTGAGTCATCTGCTGCTGCTGCTGCTAAGTTGCTTCAGTCGTGTCTGACTCTGTGTGACCCCATAGACGGCAGCCCACCAGGCTCCCCCGTCCCTGGGATTCTCCAGGCAAGAACACTGGAGTGGGTTGCCATTTCCTTCTCCATAGCTTGAAAGTGAAAAGTGAAAGTGAGTCGCTCAGTCATGTCCGACTCCTAGCGACCCCATGGACTGCAGCCTACCAGGCTCCTCTGTCCCTGGGATTTTCCAGGCAAGAGTACTGGAGTGGGGTGCCATTGCCTTCTCCGTCTGAGTCACCTAGAAGAGCTGAATTCTCCCACCCACACCCTCTTCTGCAAGGTGTGTACCTTTAGGCCTAAGAAGTGGCCATTTGGTGACTGCTGGGCTTGTGGAGGAAAAGAACTTAGGTAAGTGAGCTAGAGGGCCCATACACCATATTTGCCACCACCTTGAGTTGCAGAGCAGAGCCACAGAGACCCCATTTATGGGATCTGGGACAGGTCTACTGAAAGAAAGGACTGATTATGAGGAAGATGGTAAAATCTAGTGGTGTCAGTCATCCATGTGAACAGGTGCTATCCTGTAGAGAACCAATTCTACAACAAAGAATGACAGTGATGCAGAAAGAGACCATGCTATTTCTAAAACCTAAGTCAAAGCCACCTGACATATTCCCCAATGAAATGTGGTGGGGTGAAGAGGGAAGATCCTAGGAGACTTTTGCTGCAAGGCCCATCAGTCTCTGAAAAACCAGAAATGGTTTCCCAGGGGAAAGGAAATATCAGATTTAGAGAGAGGACACCAGCAAAAGCAACTCAAGGATGACGATTGTCAGATAAAATATAGTATGCAACATTCATGGATTCTTATGTCAAGAAGCTATTTATTGTATATCTGGGAACTTTCCTGGTGGTCCAGTGGTTAAGAATTCACACTCCCAATGCAGGGGGCTCAGGTTCCCAGGTTCGATCCCTGGTCAGGGAACTAGATCCCACATGCCACAATTAAAAGTTTGCAACTAAGACCCAGGACAACCAAATAAATAAATAAATAATAAATAATTTTTTTAAAAGATTTAAAAAAGAAGCTATTTTTTGTATATCTAAAATACAAATCTAACGGGGCATCCTGTGTATTTATTTGACTCAACTAACAATCCTATCTAGGAGAGGCTGCTGGGCTGCCCTGCCTCATCCCTTTGCACTTTACCCTGCTCCCTCTCACCATCTCTTTTATATTATTCAGCAAACATGAGTGATAGAGAGGCAGGCAGGAAGAAGTGAAGGAGAGGGCGAGAGAGAAAGGAGGGAAAAGAAAGAGGGAAGAAAGGAAGGAAAGCTGAAAGAAGAAATAAGAGAGAGAAAGAAAGAGTAGTACAAAGAGAGACAGAAGCATGCGTCTAAAAAATAAAACCAGAAATTTCCAGGGATACAAATTCTTTCAAAGGTTAAGTAAATAATTTCAAAGAAATTAAAAACATGACCTAACATTAAAAGAACTGAGAAAAGAAATAAAACAATTCAAAGAGTTTATAAGCCAGTAGAGGAGATTAAAAAATGTGGGTCAAGAAAGATTAGGAAAGAAAACAGAAAAATAAGAATGTCACAGAGGTAAAAAGCCATATTAGAAGCAATGAAAATAGAATAAACAAAATTTAAGCACAGTTCTGGGGGATACTATGTATGAAGAAATAAAATGGAATGAACTACAAAGATAGTTTTTGGAACATGTTATACATGATAGGGCTTCCCTGGTGGCTCAGATGATAAAGAATCTGCCTGCAATGTGGGAGACCCAGGTTTGATCCTGGGTTGGGAAGTTCCCCTGGAGAAGGGAATGGCAACCCACTTCAGTACTCTTGCCTGGAGAATTCCATGGACAAAGGAGCCTGGCGGGCTATAGTCCATGGAGTTCCAAAGAGTTGGACATGACTGAGCAACTAATACTATACACGATAGACACAGAAGATACAAAATAGCTATTATTTGTGTTTCTGAATAAGAAAGCAAAACAAAGGAAACATTTTTAATCTGGTAACAATCGTAATTATAATAATGGCTACTATTTATTTCAGCACTTGCTGTGCATAAATACTGTTCTAAGCATTCTAAGGCTTACTTCATTTAATCTTCACAACAGTCCTGGTAAGCCTATCAGGGAGTTCCACTCTTAGGCACAAGCCACCTGTTCTCCTTTCATAGCCTTTGCCATAAACCTTTCTCTGCTCCAAACTCTGTTTGGCCTCAGAGTGCTTAGACACATGAACTTGACTTCATGTGCAACCCTGTCCTTAGGCAACTTATAATCTAGTGGGGGAAGTCAGATTTAACAAGTAATTGCAAGTAGGATGCATGCCACAGAAGCATAAGTGTGCTGTCTAGGATGCCAGAGAAGGCCTCCCTGGAAAATCAGCATTGCCATGGAAGGATGAAGTAGAATTAACTGGCTAAAAGGGCAAAGATGGAGGCTGGGACTTAAAAAGAATTGCAAGTAGAAGGGAAAGACCCACAGCTGAGAGAGGGTACTATATCTATGAGGAACTACAAAAATCCAATATGGCTAAATGTAGCAATTAAGGGAAGAGTGGTATGAGATATGGCTGCAGAGAAAGTAAAGCAGAGTTGACCAGCTGTATCTACATGTCATGTGAATGCCTTTGTGTGAGTGTTTCTGATCACAGCTGTTTCCTACTTATCTTCAGTAAGAATTATTAATAACAAAGTCTACTGTGACTGATTAGGGCAGACTCTAAATCCAGAGCATACCACCTCTGTATTCTCCTCTAACTTGGTGGGCACAGTCTCATTTGTGTTACTGATGCAGAGGTTCACAAAGAGACAGCTGGGAGAACTCATCTACCTATATCACCCCCTAATATATCCTTATGTGATCAGTAAGTTTTATATCTTTTTTGGAAAATAAACTTTTCATTTTAGAAGACTTTAAGCTTATAGAAAAATTGCAAAAGTAGAATAAGAATTTCCACATACTTCCCACACATCTTTCCCTTTTGTTGACACCTTGCATTAGTATGGTACATTTGTCACAACTAGTAAACCAATACTGATACACTATTGTCAACTAAAATTCATATTCTATCCTGATTTCCTTATTTTTTGCCTAACGGCCCTTTTTTGTTCTAGGACCCATGTGGGATATCATACTACATTTAGGCATCATGGCTTCTCAGGCTCAACTTTCCTTGCTTTTAATGACCTTTACAGCCTTGAGAAGTATTGGTCAGGTGTTTTGTAGAATACACCTTAATTTGGGATTTATCTGATTTTTTCTTATGATTAGACTGAAATTTATGCATTTTGGAGATAAAGACTTCAGAGGTAAATTACCATCCTCAAAATAACATATCAACGGTACTACCACCAATATGTTGGAGTTTGATCACCTGGCTAGGGTAGTATTTGTCTGAGTTCTCCATGGTAAAGTTACCCCTTTTCCCTCCTTTTCATACTTTATTCTTTGCAAGAAAGTTACTATGTACAGCCCACATTAAAGGGGTGGGGAGATATGCTCTACCTCCTTGAGGGCAGTTCAGTTCAGTTGCTCAGTCATGTCCAACTCTTTGCGAACCCATGAACCACAGCATGCCAGGACTCCCTGTCCATCACCAACTCCTGGAGTCCATCCAAACCCATGTCCATTGAGTCGGTGATGCCATTGAACCATCTCATCCTCTGTCGTCCCCTTCTCCTCCTGCCCTCAATCTTTCCCAGCATCAGGGTCTTTTCAAATGAGTCAGCTCTTCACATCAGGTGGCCAAAGTATTGGAGTTTCAGCTTCAACATCAGTCCTTCCAATGAACACCCAGGACTGATCTCTTTTAGGATGGACTGGTTGGATCTCCTTGCAGTCCAAGGGACTCTTAAGAATCTTCTCCAACACCACAGTTCAAAAGCATCAATTCTTTGGTATTCAGCTTTCTTTATAGTCCAACTCTCACATCCATACATGACCACTGGAAAAGAGGCAAAGTATCTATAAATAATTTGGAATGCCCCTGCATAGAAAATTAGTATTTATTTATTCAATAATTCCTTTCTATTAGTATTAATAATAGATTTTATTAGAAATCATTTTATAATTTGGGTTCTAATCCAATACTACTTTTTTTTTTTTGGCTAAAATTGTTCCAGGTTAGGCCACGGAGGAGCTCTTTCAGTTGGTTCCTGTGTCCCTTTGACATACTACATCACTGTGGTTTTTATTTCTTTGAGCATGTCCTTACTTTTTGGAACTACAAAACACCACCAGATCATTATATATATTCCTTGCTTTGGTTTTAGAATAAGCCGTTTCTCCAAGGATCCCTGGTTCCAAGGGCTGGGTGTTGGGTGTGTTCACTGTTACTGGAGTGCAATAGCATCTAGGCTGTCTTTGCTGATAGAGAAAGAAAATCCATATTTGTGTGCTGACCCATATTTACACACATATCTATGAATATTTGTGTATCCATCTGTACCTATATTAAGCTAAACATGAGCTCATCTTGACATTTCTAACTCGAATCTTTGGCCACATACATAGATCATTCCAGCCTTTGCCTCTTTTCTTGTCTATAGTCACCTGCTCCAACAGTCAGAAATATAGCTCCTACTGTCTGCTATTCATTCACTTAATTCCAACATACATTTTAGTGATTTCACAATTAACTCATTACAGTGTTTTATGTACAGTTTTTTTTTTTTTTTTTAGTCTTCGTCCCCATTCATTTACAAGGTTAGGTCAGCACACTCCTCTACCCAACTCCTTGAAATAGTTACATTCTTTCTTCACAGTCTTCATTCCATCCTGGGATTCTGCAGCTTCCTACATGACTTTTTAGATTTGCTACACTAAGGTTTACTCTTTGTGTTGTAAAGTTCTATGGGTTTTAACAAATGCACAATGCCATATATTCATTATTATAGTGCCACATAGAATATTTACCACTATAAAATAGACCTCCTACTTTACATATTCAACCCTTCCTGCCGCAAAACTAATCTGTTTATCACCTCTTCAGATTTGTCTTTTCCAGAATGTCACATAAATTGAATCATACAATATATAACCTTTTCAGACTAGCTTATTTTTCTTAGCAACATACCTTCAAGAGTCACCCATGTTTTTGCATGGTTGATAACTCATTCCTTTTTATGGTCGAAGAGTATTCCATTGTATAGAAGTACCATAGTTTGTTTATACATTCAGCTATTGAAGGACATTGATTGCTCCCAGTCTTGTGACAATTATGAATAAAGGTATTATCAACTTTTGCATGTAGGTTTTTTGTGCACATAATTTTAAAATTAATTTGGTGAATACTTAGGGACCCAATAGGGACCTGGTTGCTGAATCATATGGTAAGACTATGCTTAGCCTTGTTAACTCTAATCTTTATTATTTCCTTCTGCTTGCTTTGGGTTTAGTTTTATCTCCTTATATAAGGAACTTATCATTAGTTCCTTCAGGGGCATTAATTGATTATTAATTTGAGATCTTCTTTCTTTTTAAATATAGTTATTTACGGTTATATTTAAATGTTATATATAATATTCCTAGGGCTTCTTTGGTGGCTTAGACAGTAAAGAATCCACCTGCAATGCAGGAGACCTGAGTTCAATCCCAGGTTGGGAAGATTCTCTGGAGGAGACCATGACAACCCACTCTAGTATTCTTGCCTGGAGAAGTCCCATGGATAAAGGAGCTTGGCAGGCTACAGTCCATGGGGTTGCAAAGAGTCACACATGACTGAGCAACTAAGCACAGCACAGTACATAATGTTCCAATTAGCACTGCTTTTGTTATATCCTATCAATTTGGGTATGTTGTGATCTCTTTTTTGCCCTAAATTTATTGCAGTATAATTGAGGTATTTTGTTGTTCAGTCACCAATCCATGGACTGCAGCATGCCAAGTTTCCCCATCCTTCGCCATCTCCTGGAGTTTGCTCAAACTCATGTTCATTGAGTTAGTGATGCCATTCAACCATCTTATCCTCTGTTGCCCTCTTCTCCTTTTGCCTTCAATATTTCCCACCATCAGAGTCTTTTCCAATAATTCAGCTCTTCACATCAGGTGGCCAAAGTATTGAAGATTCAGCTTCAGCATTAGTTCTGCCAATGAATATTCAGGGTTGATTTCCTTTAGGATTGACTGGTTTGATCTCCTTGTTGTCCAAGGGATTCTCAATAGCATTGTGTAAATTTAAGATAAATTTAAGACTTGATACATTTATAGATTGAAAAATCATTACCATCATACTGTTAGTTAACACCTTCATTACATCACATATTTACTGTTTCTTTTTTGTGGTGAAAACATTTAGGATTTAGTCACTTAGCAATTTTCAATTATATAATACCATATTATTAACTATTCACCATGTTGTGTATTAGATTCCCAGAATTTATTCATTTTATAACTGGAGTTTGTACACTTCTACCAACTTGTCCCCATTTCCCCTACCCCCGGCCTCTGGTAGGCATTGTGTTTTCATCTTTATTTGTTTCGAGATACTTAATTTTAGTTTGCTTCATTTTGTTTTTATTTTAATTTGTTTCAAGATGTTTTCTAATTCCCCTTATGATTTCTTCTTTGGCCACTGGTTAGGTCTGTGTTGTTTAATATCCACATATTTGTGTATTATCCAGATTTCCTTCTGTTATTCTTGTCTACTTTCTTTTTTTTTTTTTTTTCTTCAGGTTTTTATTTAAAATTTATTGTAATGGGGTCTGTGCAAAAGGAGGGGGTGAAGGGTGGGGAACATGCAGGGGACACCAGAACACGATGACATGGCCAGGGCCACAGCTTCTGTCATGGGGGAGAGGGATGAAAAGAAAAGGCCAGGGCTGGAGCTGGGGTGGAAGAGGGAAGGGGGAGACACTGTGGCTGCATTCCCCCCACCCCCAGGAAGCACCTCTAGTCCCTGGATACCTCCATTTACCCTGGCCCCTAGGATTCCATCTCTTGTCCTGCCTCTGGCCCTAGTGGCTCCTTCTTTTGCTCCCCTTGACTTGTTTTCCCCTGACAGATTCTTAAGCAGGATGATATTCAGGGCCTGACCCCAAACAACTCCACCTGATGAAGGTACAACCTTTGCTTTCTGCCCCTTCTCAAATCTCACCTTTCCCCATCTCTGGGACAGAATCTTTGATTTCCCTCCTTCCTCTCCTCCCTCCCCCTGGGGGAAAAAAAAAAAAAGGCACCAACTCCCCAGGGAGGGGCAGCAGTCAGTAGTGGTGGGGGCACCAGAAGGAGGACAGCAAGAAGGACCATCGAGGGAGAAGGCTCACAATCCCTGGAAGGGCAGGGCAAGGGGTCACAGAGAGGAGAGGGGGTGAGGGCATTGGCCACTCCTGTCCTCTGCTCCCCCCTGCCTCTTGTCTACTTTCTTTCAGTCATGATTGGAGAAGATATTTTGAATGATTTCTATTACTTTAAATTTGCTAAGACTTGCTTTGCTGTATAACATGTGATCTATCCTGTAGAATAACCCATGTGCATTTGATAAGGTAAGAACATGGATTCTTCTGCTATTGCGTAGAGTGTTCTGTATGTCTGTTACATCTAGTTGTTTTATAATGTTCTTTATGACTTCTATTTAATTCTTGATATTCTGTTTAGTTGTTCTATCCATTTTTGAAAGTAAGATGATAAAATCTATTTCTCCCTTCAATTCTGTATATTTTGCTTCACATATTTGGGGTCTCTGTTGCTAGGTGCATATATACTTACAATTATTATATCTTCTTAATAGAGTCACCATTTATTGACAGATAATGTCTTTTGTCTTTAGAAGCAATTTTTGAGTTAAAGTCTGTTTGATCTGTTATTAGTATAGCCACCCCAACTCTCTTTTGCTTATTAATTACATGGTATCTTTTCCATTCTTTCATTTTCAGCATATTTGTGTTTTTAGATCTAAAGTGAGTATTTTATAGACAGCATATAGTGGCATCCTTTTAAAAATTCTTTCTAGTATCTCTGTTTTTTAAAAAGATATTTTAATCCATTAACATTTAATGTAATTACTGATGAAGAAGGAATTGTTGCTGTTTGGTCACGAAGTCATGTCCAGCTCTTTTGCAACCCCAATCTGGTAGGACTGTAGCCTACCAGATTTCTCTGTCCATTGGGTTTCCCAGAAAGAATACTGGAGTGGATTGCCATTTCCTTTTCCAGGGGATCTTCCCAATCCAGGGATCAAATCCACATCTCCTGCTTTGTCAGGCAGATTCCTTGCCACTGGGTGACTAGGGAAGCCTGAGGAAAGAATTACTTCTATCATTTTTCCTTACATCATATCTTCCCCCACCCCTCCAACTCAATTCCTCTCTTCCTGTCTTTTATTGTTTTTCATTGTAATTTTCTGGTGTACTGTTTTGATTCCTTTATCAGTTCTCAAACTATATATTTTTAGTTGTTTTCTTAATGATTGCCTGATGATTACAACTAATATCCTACTTTATAAGAACTTAGTTCAAATTCAAGTTAGTTTTACAGTATACAAAAATTTAGCTTCTATATGGCTTCATCCCTTTTATATTATCACATATTACATCTTTATACACTGTGTGCTCATTAATATACACTTACTTATAATTATTGTATTGCACATTTGTCTTTTAGATCTTATAGAAAAAAGAGTTAGAGACCCCAAATAAATTAATACTATCTTTATATTTATCTGTGTGGTCATCTTTACAAATATTCTTTATTTCTTTAAGTGAACTTGAAGTACTGTTTAGTGTCCTTTCATTTCAGCCAGAGGAGTCCTTTTAGCATTCTTATGCACGCTCAGTCACTCAGTTGTGTCGGTATGGACTGTAGCCCACCAGGCTCCTTTGTCCATGGAACTTTCCAGGCAAGAATACTGGAGTGGATTGCCATTTCCTCATCCAAGGGATCTTCCTGACCCAGGTATTAAACCTGTGTCTCTAGTATCTCCTGCATCGGTAGGTGGATTCTTTACCATTGAGCCACCTGGGAAGCCCAGCATTCTTTTTTTTTAATTTTTATTTTAAAATAAATGTTATTGAGGTATATTTTTGTGTGCAGTTTGAAGACTCTTAATATATAAATACAGCAATGTAAATAAATATCAGGATATAGTTACAAGAGACTTCACTGATGGTCCAGTAGCCAAGGCTCCATACTCCCAATGCAAGAGTCCCTGGTTCAATTCCTGATCAGGGAACCAGATCCCACACACTGCAACTAAGACCTGAAACAGCCAAATAAATAAATACAATATTTTTAAAAATATATAGCTATAAAAGCTTGTAACTTGTATAGTTTCTCCTCTACTTTTTCCAGCCCAGGCAACTACTGATGGATTTTTGTCACTTCAGTATGATTGTTTTTCCTAGAGTTTTCTATAATTGGAATCCTATGGTATTCTTTTGTGTCTGGCTTCTTTCATCCCACATAATGGTTTTGAAATTCATTCAGAGCATGTATGTCAGTAGCTCTGTCTATTTTTATTGGAAGATTGTATTCCATTCTACGAATTGTCACATTTTCTCCATCCACCAGATGATTATTTTTTAGCCACAAATTCTGGTCATAATAAATCCTTTCATAAATAGATTGCAGAATGTGCAGCCATAGCTTTTATCAAAAGCTGAAGAGGATACATTCAATTAGAAAAAATTAAATTAATACTAAAAAATTTTTTTAAACTAACCCTGCTTAAGTCACCTGATATACATTCAATACTAGGAAGTATATTTTTTGCAAAGAATGAGAGAAAAAAGAAAAAAAAAAAACAAGAATTTAAAAATTATCAGCTTAACAACTAAAATTTTTTAAATGGTAAGTGGCTTTAGTTTTCAGAAAGTCTGCCAAGAAGGCGGCAAATTCTATAAGGCCTAAAGTAAAGAAAGTTATGAATCATTTAGGGCTTAGGGCACTAGAAAGCCAACCTGAACTTTAAAAATATACTCTGTTCAAGTATCAAATGAAAAAAGTCCCTACTAAAGCTGAGTTGATGGCTTTTTTATGAGGTAGTATTGTTTCTTAAATTTTGGAACTGAATCTACAGTGCAAATGTCATTATTTAATGTTGATACTGAATATCATAAGCTCAAAATCAAACTGAAAAAAAGTCAGTGTTTTAATTGAATGTATCCTATTCAGCTTTTTATAGAAGCCCAGCATTCTTTCAGAGAAGGTTTATTAACTCTCTGTGTTTATATGGGAATGTCTTAATTTCTTTATCCCTGAAGGATAGTTTTGCTGGGTATAAAATTCTTGGTCATTTTAGATTGCTAGGGCTACTGCTGCTACTGTTGCTAAATCGCTTCAGTCGTGTCTGACTCTGTGTGACCCCATAGACAGCCTCCTACCAGGCTCCTCTGTCCCTGGGATTCTCCAGGCAAGAACACTGGAGTGGGTTGCCATTTCCTTCTCCAATGCATGAAAGTGAGAAGTGAAAGTGAAGTCACTCAATCGTGTCCAGCTCTTAGCGACCCCATGGACTGTAGCCCACCAGGCTCCTCCATCCATGGGATTTTCCAGGCAAGAGTACTGGAGCGGGGTGCCATTGCCTTCTCCATGCTAGGGCTACCATAACAAAATACCACAGACAGGGTGGCTTGAACAAAAGAAATTAATTTTTCTTACAGTTGTGGAGGCTTGAAGTACAAGATAGAAGTGTCAGGCAGGGTTGGTTTCTGGTGAGGCTTCCCTTATCAACTTGCAGATGACACCTTCTTGCTATGTCCTTGCCTGGCCTTTTTTCTGTGCATACATGCCTTAAGAGAAATCTGTGGCACCTCTGTCAGATCAGGGCCTCACCCTTATGACTTCATCTTTTCAGTAAACTTATATATATACATAATATATATATATATATAATATATATATATATATATATATATATATATATGATTGTTCTACTTGCTGTGAGCTTTTGTTTAGATTACACATTCCCCCAGAAGTTTATTCTGATAGTTTTTGCCAGCTTATTCATTGCTTTTGGAGAAGGCAATGGCAACCCACTCCAGCACTGTTGCCTGGAAAATCCCATGGATGGAGGATTCTGGTAGGCTACAGTCCATGGGGTCGCTAGGAATTGGACATGACTGAGTGACTTCACTTTCACTTTTCACTTTCATGCATTGGAGAAGGAAATAGCAACCCACTCCAGTATTCTTGCCTGGAGAATCCCAGGGATGGGGGAGCCTAGTGAGCTGCCATCTATGGAGTCGCACAGAGTCGGACATGACTGAAGCGACTTAGCAGCAGCAGCATTCATTGCTTTTGTTAAGGGATGGACTTTTGGGGTTGTCTGTCATTTCACCGATACTCTCTTAAGGCTTATTTTTAAATTGCTCTTCTTATTGTTAAATTTTATGAGTTCTTTTTATATTTCGACTCAGTTCAGTTCCGTTCAGTCGCTCAGTCACGTCCGACTCTGTGACCCCATGAATCGCAGCACTCCAGGCCTCCCTGTCCATCACCATCTCCCCGAGTTCACTCAAACTCACATCCATTTGAGTCGGTGATGCCATCCAGCCATCTCATCCTCTGTCGTCCCCTTTTCCTCCTGCCCCCAATCTCTCCCAGCATCAGAGTCTTTTCCAATGAGTCAACTCTTCGCATGAGGTGGCCAAAGTACTGGAGTTTCAGCTTTAGCATCATTCCTTCCAAAGAACACCCAGGCCTGATCTCCTTTAGAATGGACTGGTTGGATCTCCTTGCAGTCCAAGGGACTAGTTTGACTACAAGTCCTCTATTTGATATGTGATTTGCAAATATATTTTCTAAGAAAATGATCTGTCTTTTCATTCTTTAACAGTCTTTTTTCAGGGCAAAAAATGAATTTTAATGAAGCCCAAATTCATCTTTTTTCTTTCATGGATCATGCTTTCAGTGTTTTATCAAAAATCTTATCACCAAACTAAAAATCATGTATATTGTCTCATATGTTTTCTTCTACAAATTTTACAGTTTTGCATTTTAGTATTCAGGTCTAGAATCCACTTAAAGTTAATTTTTGTGCAGGGTGTAAGGTCTATGTCTATGTTCACTTTTTTTTTTTTTTTTTTTGCATATGGATGTCCAATTGTTCCAGCAATATTTGTTGAAAAGATTTTTCTTTCTCCGTTGAGCTGCCTTTATATTTTTGTCAAAAATCAGTGGATTATATCTAGGTTGGGAAAATCCCTTGAAGGACGGCATGGCAATCCTCTCCAGCATTCTTGCCTGGGAAATCCCATGGACAGAAGAGCCTAGTAGGCTATAGTCCACAGGATTGCGGAGTCAGAGACAACTGAAGCGACTTGGCACAGCACAACACATACTTATTCTGATGTCTCTGGGAAAATTGAGTAAATCTGAGGGGAAAAACAAAAAACATAGTGACAAAGGATTCTTCTAAAGGACTGTAAGAATTTCTTCAGCTTAAAGGACAATTCAGGGTTGTCACATAATTAATGTTCCTGCTTTCAAATTAGTCAAACTTCTCAGAATGATTTCTCAAGCAAGCAAGAAAGCTCAAAACTTTTACTTTTATCACAATTTAAAAGGAAATGATGCTCATTTAAATTCACCCATTCCAGTCCATTTTAGTTTGCTGATTCCTAAAATGTTGACGTTCACTCTTGTCATCTCCTGTTTGACCACTTCCAATTTGCCTTGATTCATGGACCTAACATTCCAGGTTCCTATGCAATATTGCTCTTTACAGCATCAGACCTTGCTTCTATCACCAGTCACATCCACAACTGGGTATTAGTTTTGCTTTGGCTCCATCCTTTCATTCTTTCTGAAGTTATTTCTCCACTGATCTTCAGTAGCATATTGGGCACCTACCAACTTGAGGAGTTCCTCTTTCAGTATCCTATCATTTTGCCTTTTCATACTATTCATGGGGTTCTCAAGACAAGAATACTGAAGTGGTTTGCCATTCCCTTCTCCAGTGGACCACATTCTGTCAGACCTCTCCACCATGACCTATCTGTCTTGGGTGGCCCCACACGGCATGGCTTAGTTTCACTGAGTTAGACAAGGCTGTGGTCCGTGTGATCAGATTGGCTGGTTTTCTGTGATTATGGCCAGTGTGTCACAACACCTACTGTCTTACTTGGGTTTTTCTTACTTTGGGCGTGGGGTATCTCTTCACGGCTGCTCCAGCAAAGTGCAGCCACTGCTCCTAACCTTGGACAAAGTCGCCCCTCATGACCTTGAAAGTGGAGTAGCTCCTCTTGGCCCTCCTGTGCCCATGCAGCCACCACTCCTTGGACGTGGGGTTGCTCCTGGGTGTTCATTGGAAGGACTGATGCTGAAACTGAAACTCCAGTACTTTGGCCACCTCATGCAAAGAGTTGACTCATTGGAAAAGATTCTGATGCTGGGAGGGATTGGGGGCAGGAGGAAAAGGGGACGACAGAGGATGAGATTGCTGGATGGCATTACTGACTCGATGGACATGAGTTTGGGTAAACTCCAAGAGTTGGTGATGGACAGGGAGGCCTGGCATGTTATGATTCATGGGTTTACAAAGAGTTGGACATGACTGAGACTGAACTGAACTGAACTGAATGCTCATTTCTTTCTTGGAGCAGTGTAAATTTTAGTGTCTTCTCTTTAGTACTAGATATTTCAGAATCTTCAGGAAATGTTAAGGGTTAGAACTAAAACAATAAGATACTAAAATAATCAGTGGGGATTCCACTTGAAATAACTTGATCTCTACTTAAAGAAAAGCATCTATTCAATATCTTCCTCAGGAGACAATATGGCAAAGTAGCATTTTATAGTCAATTAACATCACATTTCCTTATTCCTCTAAAACACGGAAACTCTCACAGGTTCTATAATGAGAACTTTTTTCAGCTGGATGCTATTAAAATTTCCTTTGTATGTTTTAATTTGGAAGGAATGGTGTTAATGTTGGTAGGCTCTAATTTAGAATTGCATTTATTTCAAATGTGTTTGGAGTGAAGTGAGTCATTCTTCAATTTCCTTAAAAGAAACTAGGATAAGTCCTTTTTTAAAAAAAATACAACTAATACAAAACTCATTTTGAAAGTAGCATATTGTGACTTATAGGTAATAAATATTGGCATGCTTTACCCCTTTGACACTATCATAAGTCAACATGAGTTTTACTTTATGCCTTTATTAGCTGATTATATGTCATTTTAGCAGAGGTTCTTTTACTTATTTGCATCATTCACACATGTGTAACAACTTTACAACAACTTTTTATGGGAAAAAAAATCTGCTATTTCTTACTAATAGTAACAAGGGTAGAAAGAGTTTACATGTCAAGATACTGAGTAGATATTAATATAGCCAAATTTCACTTGACATCACAAATTATGTCACATTGTCACATTTTTATTAAGATTCAAATTTTACTTCCTAGTTACTGCCTACTGATGATGTAGAGTCTCTGGTTCCTTGCAAAGTACCCAGTAAGTATTTCTAGGATGTCTCACTTGTTCTAAACTCCTATCATGTATATTCTATAAACTACAAAAAAATGAAAAACCCCCTCCTACTGTTCTTACTAACAAAGCAATTCTTTGCTGATGACTATTACTACCATACTGAGCACTGGTGGGAACTTAATACCATCACATGCTGTTCCTCTGCATTTCATAGTCTCTCCTACAGCTTTGCCAGGCACAGCAGTTTTCCACAGATAAATACCCTTAGCTCTCAAGGTGCCCAAGCTGCATTGTTGTCCATTGCAGAGATGGGCAGATGGTCCCCTCAGATTCCTAACTTACTCTGAGTGCAGTGTCAAAGATGTTTGGGACCCAATGGATTAAAGATTTTAGTAAAACAGCTCTTTCAGTTTTTACTCAAAGCCATTTAGTTTTCTCTCTGTAGGATATAGAAATATGTTCAGAGGGCTAGACCCAAGGTAGATTGAGTAATAATCACTGAGCTAGACTCAGAACCTGTAATTCCACCGGCAAGAAATTTGCCCATATCTCAAGCTGAGTATCTCTATGCTTAATTAGAGGGAAGCAGCAACAAATCATTTTTTCTTACAGAGGAATAATATTTAAATCAAATACTGACAATATGTGAAGTATTCAGAGGGATAATATTTGGATTTTAAACTATTTAATTTTATCTTGAAAAAATTTTTAATTTATTTTTTAAGGATAACTGCTTTACAGAATTTTGTTGTTTTCTGTCTAACATCAACATGAATCAGCCATAGGTATACATATATCCCCTCCCTCTTGAACCTCTCCCCCCACATCTCCCTCCCCATCCCACCTCTCTATGTTGATACAGAGCCCCTGTTTGAATTTCCTGAGACATACAGCAAATTCCCATTGGCTATCTATTTTACATATGGCAATTTCCAAAGTTTCCATGTTACTTTCTCCATATATCTCACCCTCTCTTCTCCTCTCCCTGTGTCTATAAGTCTGTTCTGTCTATTTTTCCATTGCTACCTTGCAAATAATTTCATTGGTACCATCTTTCTAGATTCCATGCAAATACGTAAGTGTACAATACTTATCTTTCTCTTTCTGACTTGCTTCCCTCTGTATAACAGGCTCTAGGTTCATCCACCTCATCAGAACTGACAAATGTGTTCTTTTTATGGCTGAGTAATATTCCATTGTGTATATGTACCACAGTTTCTTTATCCATTCATCTGTCAGTGTACAGATATCTAGATTGCTTCCATGTTCTAGCCATTGTAAATAGTATTGCAGTGAACATTGGGGTACATGTGTCTTTTTCAATTTTGGTTTCCTCGTAAACTATTTTATTTTTTATTCAACAATTCTTTGTTACTTTGTCACTTTTTTTCATCATTAAAATGATATCATGAAACTTCTGGTTTCCAATCCAACATATAAAGAGTTTGGAAGTCGCCATTCCACCTTGACAATAAGTAAAAAGAACAAAACAAAAAAATCAAAAATTCTTTTTAGATCTGTCAAAGTGAGGTCACAGAGCAAACCACTGTTCCCCAAATTAAAGAGAGATGTAGACAAATACAAAGATGTAGGCAAATACAACTTACTGGAGCAGAAACTCACACACAGAAGCCTCAGTGGGAGCCATGGCCAGGGCAGGAAAACCAAAACCATCACTGATAAATTTCTGAAAGCTCAGTGTGGATAATTCTGATTGTTTAAAGCTCCAAGGAGACCTGGTCACAGAGCAGGTCTTAATACTTTGATAAGCTTTAACTCTAGGAGCCCTAAGAGGTTTTCAGAGAGGCTACAGGGGAAAAATACCTTAATGCTTCCAGTAGGGGCAGAAAAAAGAAGTCATTTTGAACTATGCCAGATCATTCTATTCTTAACAGAACCTACCATGAAGAGAAACTATTTTGGCAGAGCATAAACTATTGAAGTTTGAGAGTCTAACTCACCTAGGTGAAGGGAATATCCCAACTCCAGCCCACTGTAGCCATAATGTCCCATCTGGGAAGAAATTAGAGGGCTGAAAAGAACTTGTGAAGTTCACAGTTCAGATGTGTACACACACTGAAGACTGAGACCTAATCATTAGGACTACAGAACACTTCCCTTCTCCCCATAACTTACCACCATATTATTAGAGATCTGTTAAAGCAGTTACTTTAACCTAGTTTGTCTTAGTCCATTTGGACTACTATTACAAAAATGCCATAGACTGGCTGGCTTATAAACAACAGAAATTTATTTCTTAGTGTTCTGGGGGTTGAAAAGCCCAAGATCAAGGTGCTAACAGATTCAGTACCTGGTGAGAGCCCACTTCCTGGTTTACAGACAACCAATCATCTTCTGGCTGTGTCCTCATGTGGAAAAAGGGTCAAGAGAGCTCTTTGGGGTCTCTGATAAAGATACTAGGGGTTTCCCCAGTGGCTCAGTGGTAAAGAATCTGCTTGCAATGCAGGAGCTACAGGAGATGTAAGTTCGATCCCGGGATCAGGAAGATCCCCTGGAGGAAGGCATGGCAAGCAACTCCAGCATTTTTGCCTGGGAAATCCCATGGAAATAGGAGCCTGGTGGGCCACAGTTCATAGGGTCACAAAGAATGAGAAACAACTGAAGCGACTGACATGCATGCGAATAAGGGCACTGGTGCCATTTGTAAGGGCTCCACCCTCACAATCTAATCAAAGGCTCTACCTCCAAATACCAACACAATGCTTTCAACACTTGGAAGGAAAATTTTGTGTTTGGAGGGACACAACCATATAGCATAGATTGAATCAAGAAAAAAATTGTAAATCATTCTGAAGGGCAAAAGACAGTTTGAAAAAACAGCAAGCATCAGAACCAGACTCATTTGCAGCAAGGATATTAGAATTATCTGTCCAGGAATTTAAAACAACTCTGATTAATATGATAAAGGCTCTAGTATAAAGTAATAATGTGCAAGAACAGATGGGCAATTTAAGCAGAGAAATAGAAATTTTAGGAGAGAATTAAAAAGAAGGGCCAGAGGTCAAAAGCACTGTAATAGAGATGAAGACACAACCAAGGAAAGAAAAGTTGACCTTGAGGATATCACAATAGAAACTTCCAAAACTGAAAAGCAAAGAGAAAAAACAAACCAGAAAAAAAAACAGAATACCAAGAGCTGTAAGACAACTACCGTTGATTCTTGAACAACACAAGGATATGGGTGCTGACTCCTTGTACTGTCAAAAATCTGCATAGAACTTTACAATTGGCCCTCCTTATGCATGGATTCAACCAACTGTGAATTGTGAGGTACTGTGGCACATGTTTATGGGGGGAAATGGCATATAAGTAGACTTAACATGGTTCATACCTGTGTTATTCAAGGGTCAACTGTGATGTGAAATAATTGAAAAAATATATATTGGTCTCTGACCCTACTTCCTAGCATCAAGCTCCCAAACCTCTTATAATTTCCCAAGTGATAAGATTATTAAAAGCATTTTTCTTCTAATATTTGGTCTTTGACTCTTGTCATTGACACTGAACTTCTAAATCCCTTGTAATTCATGAGTGATAGGAGGGTCTTTTGTTCTAGTTAAGCGACCCTTGGTGGGCTCCTGGATAGTTTGAGGGTGGGAGCTGGTCACCAGAAACACCAAGTCCTGATTAGAAGTTAAAAGTTTCTGCCCAGCCCTATCCTCTAGGAGAGGGAGAGGGCCTGGAGGCTGGGTTCCCACCAAAAAGTAAAATCTGCAAATTATTAAGAGTCCTGGAAAATGAAGAAAGGGGAAAAAGGGTGGAACACTTATTTAAAGAAATAATGCTGTGAAGAGACTTGACATCCAAGTTCATGAAGCTCATAGGCCCTTCAAACAAACTCAAGGAGATACTCTCCAAAATATAATAAAACTGTCAAAAATCAAAGAAAATTTCTGGTAAGAATGTGGAGAAAAGTGAATCTTTGTACACTGCTGTTGGAAATGTCAATTGCCTCAGCCACCATGGTAAACAGTATGGAAATGTCTCAAAAATTAAAAATAGAACTACCATTGTTGTTGTTGCTGCTGTTCAGTTGCTCAGTCATATCCAACTCTTTGTGACCCCATGGACTACAGTATGCCAGGCTTCTCTGTCCTTCACCATCTCCCAGAGCTTATTCAAACTCATGTCCATTGAATCAGTGATGCCATCCAACCATCTCATCCTCTATCGCATCCTCTCATCCCCTTCTCCTCCTGCCTTCAATCTTTCCCAGCATCAAGGTCTTTTCTAATCAGTCGGCTCTTCGCATAAGGTGGCCAAATTATTGGAGTTTCAGCTTCAGCATCAGTTCTTCCAATGAATATTCAGGACTGATTTCCTTTAGGATTGACTTTTTTGATCTCTTGCAGCCCAAGGGACGCTCAAGAGTCTTCTCGAACGCCACAGTTCAAAAGCATCAATTGTTTGGTACTCAGCCTTCTTTACAATCAAATTCTCACATCTGTAATGACTACTGGAAAAACCATAGCTTTGACTATTAGGACCTTTGTCGGCAAAGTAATGTCTCTGTTTTTTAATACGCTGCCTAGGTTTGTCATAGCTTTCCTTCCAAGGAGCAAGCATCTTTTAATTTCATGGCTACAATCACCATCTGCAGTGATCTTAGAGCCCAAGAAAATAAAGTCTGTAGTGACATTGTTTCCATTGTTTCCCCATCTGTTTGCCATGAAGTGATGGGACGGGATGCCATGTTCTTCATTTTTGTGAACGTTGAGCTTTAAGCCAGCTTTTTGAATCTATATTTAAAATAAACAAAGAGGCTTATGTGGGCTTCCCTGGTGGCTCATATCGTAAAGAATCTGCCTGCAATGCAGGCAACACAGGTTTGGGGTAGGGAAGATCCCCTGCAGAAAGAAATAGCTGCTCATTCCAGTATTCTTGTCCGGGAAATCCCATGGACAGAGAAGTTTGGTGGGATACAGTCCATGGGGTTGCAAACAGTTGGACACGACTGAGTGACTAACGTTTTTCATTTGTATTATTTTTTAGATTCCACATATCATATAGTATTTATCTTTTTCTGATTTATTTCACTAAGCATAAGGTCCATCTCTTGCTGCTGAAAATGGCAATATTTTATTCCTTTCTATGGCCAAGTAATATACATGCCATATCCTCTTCAGCCAGTTATCTGTTGATGGCTCTTTCCATGTCTTGGCTATCATAGTGATGCTATGAACATTGGGGTGCATGTATCTTTTTGAATTAGAGTTTTCATTTCTTCCAGATATATATCCAGAAGTGGAATGCTGGAAGGAACCTACATTCTGTTTTCCATAGTGACTCCACCAATTTACATTTCCACCACCAATGTAGTAAGGTTCTCTTTTTTCCACACCCTCTCCAGCATTTGTCATTTGCAGACATTTTGATGACAGTCATTCTGACTGGTGTGAGGTGATATCTCACTGTGGTTTGGATTTGCGTTTCTCTGATGATTAGTGATAGTGAGCATCTTTTGATGTGCCTGTTGCCCACTTGTATGACTTCTTTGGAAAAATGTCTGTTTAAATCTTCTGCCCATTTTTTGATTGGGTTTATTTTTCCAGTATTGAGTTGTATGAGCTGTTTGTTCATTTTGGATATCAACTTCTTGTTAGTCTGATTGTTTGCATGCGTTTTTTTTCCACTTTATAGGTTATCTTTTCATTTTGTTGATAGTTTCCTTTGCTGTGCAAAAGCTTTTAAGTTTGATTAGGTCCCATTTGTTTATTTTGGTTTTTATTTCTTTTGCCTTGACAGAATAATCTAAGAAAACATTGCTCTGATTTATGTCAGAGAATGCTTTCCCCATGTTCTCTTCTAGGAGTTTTATGATGCCATCTAGGTCTTTAATTCATTTTGAGTTTATTTTTGTTTTTGATGTGAGAGAATGTTCTAATTTCATTGATTTACATGAAGCTTCCAGCTTTCACTACACCAATTGTTGAAAAGACTCTCTTTTCCCCATTATATATTCTTGCCTTCTTTGCCATAGATTGATTGACCATAGGTGCATGGATTTATTTCTGGACCCTTTATTCTGTTCCATTAATCTGTTCCAAAAATGTCTGTTTTTGTACCAAAAAGTATGCTGTTTTGATTGCCGCAGCTTTGTAGGATGGTATGAAGTCTTGGAAGGGTTATGACTCCAGCTTTGTTCTTTATTCTCAGGATTGCTTTGGCAGTTCTGGGCTTTTTGTGGTTGCATGTAATGATTATTTGTTCTAGTTCTGTGAAAACTGTCCTGGGTATTTTGACAGGAATTGCACTAAATCTGTAGATTGTGTTGGTTAGTATGGACATTTTAAAAATATTGAATTTTCCATCCAAGAATACTAGATTTCTTTTCATTTCTTTGAATTGTCTTCAGTTTCCTTTATAAATATTTTATGGTTTTCAGCATATAGGTCTTTTACTTCCTTGGTTAAATTTATTCCTAGGTAATTTTTTTGGACATGATTCTGAATGAGGTTTTTTTTTTTACTTCCTCTTTCTAATATTTCATTATGAATGTAAAGAAACACAAGATTTTTTATATTAATTTTGTATCCTGCTACCTTGCTGAATTCACTTATTAGTTTTAATAATTTAGTGTGGAGATTTTAGGGTTCTTTATAGAGTATCTTGTGATCTGCAAATAGTGATAATTTTCCCTCCTCTCTTACAGTTTAGGTATATTTTATTTCTTTTGCTTGTCTGATTACTGTGACTAGGACTTCCAATACTATGTTGAATAGAAGTGACAAGAATAGGCATCCTTGTCTTGTGGTTTGTCATAAATGGCCTTTATTAAGTTGAGATATGTTTCCTCTATTTCCACTTTGATAAGAGGTTTTTATCATGAATGGATATTGAATTTCATCAAATACTCTTTGAGATGGTCATTTGATTTTTGTCTTTCCTTTTGTTAATGTGGTATATCACATTTACTGCTTTGAGTATGTTGAAGCATCCCTCTGTCCCTGGAATGAATCCAGTTTGGTCATGGTGTATGATTGTTTTTATGTATTGTTGGATTTGGGTTGCTATTTTGTTGAGAATTTTTGCATCTATACCTATCAAAAATAGTTATCTCTAATTTTTTTGTAAGATCTTTGTTTTCATTTACTATCAGGGTGATAGTGACCTCACAGAAAAAATTTGGGAGTGTACCTTCAAATTCAAGTTTTTGGAATAGTTTAAGAAGGATAGGTAACAAGTTCTTAGTATGTTTGGTAGAATTCCCCAGTGAAGCTATTTAGTCCTGGTCTTTTGTTTGCAGGGAAATTTTTTTTAATGACATTTTATTTCACTTCTAGTGACTAGTCTGTTAAAATTGTGAGTTTTTTTAATTGACTTAGTCTTGGCAGGATGTGTGTTTCAAGAAACTTGTCCATTTCTTCTAAGTTGTCTATTTAGTTAAGACTCTTCAATATTTTAGGGCAGGTTTAATTTTGCTGAATTCTTTTAGTTTCTGTTTGTCTGGGAAAGTCTTTATCTCCCTTTCTATTCTAAATGATAATCTTACTTGGGTAGAGTGTCCTAGCTTACAAGTTTTTCCCTTTCAGGATTTTGAATATATCATGTCACTCCCTTCTGGCCTGCAAAGTTTCTGTAGAGAAATCAGTTGATAGATTAATGGGATTCCTTTGTAACTGACTCTTTGCTTTTCTCTTTCTGCCTTTAGAAACCTCTCCTCTCACTCTCTTATTTTCTCTGTAGAAAGCTGTCTCTATTTTTAGCCACTTTTATAATATGTCTTGGTGTGTGTCTGTTTGGGTTCATCTTCTTTGAGGCCCTCTGTGCTTTCTGTACATGGATATCTGCTTCCCTCTTTAGGTTTGGAAAGTTTTCAGTCATAATTTCTTCAAATGTATTTTCCATCTCTTTCCTTCTCTTTTCTCCTTCTGGGATCCCTATTATGCCTAAGTTAGTATGTTTTATATTATCCCATAGATCTTACATGTTGCTTTCTTTCTCTTTTTTTATCTTTCTCTCTGCTGTTCTGACTGAGTGGTGTCCATTATCCAATCTTTCAAATCACATATTCATTCTTCAGTGTCATTTAGTTTAGGTATTCATTGCTTCTAGATTGCTTTTTATCTCAGTGAATGAGTTATCTATTTTTGATTGGTTCATCTTTATAGTTTCTAGTCCCTATTGCAGTGATCTGCATTTCTGATGAGGATCTTGGGTGAGATGCATGCCCATATATGGGAGGATCCTGAGATATATCAAATACAAACTGTGAACCAGGCAAATCAAAAGGAATTGGCCAAAGGAAACCCAGAAAGTAGTGCCTCATATAAGTGATTCACATGGTCATGAGGGAGCGACTTTCACTGAGTCCACCCATGTATATTCACGTGTTGTACTGATTTTTCCCCCTAATGAAAATAGCTGAGAAAAGAAGAGAAGGAAAAGGGAAAGGAGAAAAGGAAAGATATACCCATCTGAATGCAGAGTTCCAAAGAATAGCAAGGAGAGATTGAAAAAAAAAAAAAAAGCCTTCCCAAGTAATCAACACAAAGGAAAACAACAGAATGGGAAAGACTAGAGAGCTCTGGAAGAAAATTAGAGATACCAAGGGAACATTTCATGCAAAGGTGGGCACAGTAAGGGACAGGAATTGTATGGACCTGGCAGAAGCAGAAGATATTAAGAAGAGGTGGCAAGAATAGAAGAACTACACAAACAAGATCTTCACTACCCAGATAATCACGATGATGTGATCACTCACCTAGAACCAGACATCCTGGAGTGTGAAGTCAAATGAGCCTTAGAAAGCATCACTACAAAGAAAGCTAGTGGAGGTGATGGAATTCCAACTGAGCTGCATCAAATCCTAAAAGAAAATGCTGTGAAAGTGCTGCACTCAATATGCCAGCAAATTTGGAAAATTCAGCAGTGGCCACAGGACTGGAAAAGGTCAGTTTTCATTCCAATCCCAAAGAAAGGCAATGTCAAACAATGCTCAAGTGACTGCACAATTGCATTCATCTCATATGCTAGCAAAGTAATGCTCAAAATTTTACAAATTAGGCTTCAACAGCATGTGAACCAAGAACTTCCAGATGTTCAAGCTGGATTAGAAAAGGCAGAGGAACCAGAGATCAAATTGCCAACATCTGTTGGATCATACAAAAAGCAAGAGAATTCCAGAAAAACAAGTACTTCTGCTATAGTGACTGTGCCAAAGACTTTGACTTTGTGGATCACAACAAACTGTGGAAAATTGTGAAAGAGATGGAAATAGAAGATCACCTGACCTGCCTCCTAAGAAATCTGCATGCAGGTCAAGAAGCAACAATTAGAACTAGACATGGAACAACAGACTGGTTCCAAATTGGGAAAGAAGTATGTCAAGGCTGTATATTGTCACCCAGCTTATTTAACTTACATGCAGAGTACATCATGCAGAATGCCAGACTGGATGAAGCACAAACTGAAATCAAGATTTCTGGGAGAAATATCAATAACCTCAGATATGCAAATGATACCACACTTACAGCAGAAAGCAAAGAGGAACTAAAGAGCCTCTTGATGTAAGTGAAAGAGGAGAGTGAAAAGCTGACTTAAAACTCAACATTCAGAAAACGAAGATCACAGCATCCATATCTATCACTTCATGGCAAATAGATGGGGAAACAATGAAAACAGTGAAAGACTTTATTTCTTGGACTCCAAAATCAGTGCAGATGGTGACTGCAGCTATGAAATTAAAAGACACTTGCTCCTTGGAAGAAAAGCTACGACGAACCTATACAGCATATTAAAAAGCAGAGACATTAGTTTGCCAACAAAGGTCCATCTAGTCAAAGCTATGGTTTTTATAGTAGTCATGTATGAATGTGAGAGTTGGACTATAAAGAAAGCTAAGCACAGAACTGATGCTTTTGAACTGTGGTTGGAGAAGACTCTTAAGAGACCCTTGGATTGCAAGGAGATCAAACCAGTCAATCCTAGAAGAGATCAGTCCTGAATGTTCATTGGAAGGACTGATGCTGAAGCTCCAATACTTCGGCCAACTGATGTGAAAAACTGACTCATTAGAAAAGACTCTGATGCCAGGAAAGATTGAAGGCAGGAGGAAAAAGAGATGACAGAGAATGAGATGGTTGGATGGCATCACTGACTCGATGGACATGAGTTTGGGAAATCTCTCAAGGATTCAGACACGACTGAGTGACTGAACTGAACTAAATAAATACTCTACTTGCTTTGTGCATAAGTGTTAAGTTGCTTCAGTTGTGTCCAACCACTTGTGACCCCAAGGACTGTAGCCCACCAGGCTTCTCTGTCCATGGGATTCTCTAGGCAAGAATACTTGGGTGGGTTGCCATGCCCTCCTCCAGGGGATCTTCCCAACCCAGAGACTGAATCCGGGTCTCTTATGTCTCCTGCATTGGCAGGTGAGTTCTTTATCACTAGTGCCACCTGGGAAGCCCCCTATTAGCTTCACTGCTTTCCATTTTTGTGGAAATTCTTTTCTGTAAAGCAGAAGAGCCAGGGCTTTTTTCATAGATCACTGGACTAGTGACTAGGATCTGGTGGTCTCACTGCTGACCTGGCCTCAGTCTCTGCCTGGGTACCCAACCCCCACTTCAAGCCATTGCCGGCTGAGGCCACTGGAGATCAGTTCCACATGAAACCAAGCAGGACCCTGTGGGGCTCTCAGGCATTGAGGCCTTTCTGTCTCCCAATTCTTGTAGGCAAGACTTCAGCCTCCATGACCTTCCTTGTGTTCCAAAGGGCAGATTGGAACAGTTGCTAATGAAAGGAGAAGCAGCCAAGAAACCACTCAAGGCAAGATTAAAGGGATCAAAGAAGCTCATCAAGACTGTAGCCTGCCAGGCCCCTTTGTCCATGGGATTCTCCAGGCAAGAATACTGGAGTGGGTTGCCATGCTGTCCTCCAGGGGATCTTTCTGACCCAGGGATGGAACCTCAGGGGTCTCCTGCATTGTAGGCAGATTCTTTACAGTCTGAGCCACCAAAGTACTCATTGAGATAAGGAGATGAGATTAAGGGAGTGCAAGCCAGTTCACACCCTAATCTTGTCAGAGACCCCACCTTTGACCCACTGTTATAAAAACCCTCATTAAGTTCTCTGGAGTTGAGATACATAGTTTTTCTGAGGCAGAAGCCTGGTGTGTCACCTTTTGCCTGGCAAAGCAATAAAGCTAACCTTTTTTACATCACCCAAAACTCTGTCTCTAGGATTTGATTCAGTACAAATACAGAGATGTGTACAGAGAGGCTGAGTAAGATGTAGATATATTTTGATGTATTTTTTAGGGGAGATGAGCTCCATGTCCTACTCTTCCATCTTAATCCCCCTCCACCAAAACCTACTTTAAATGTAAAGACATATATACAGTAAAAGTAAAGAGATGGAGAAAGATATACCATGCTAAAACTAATCAAAAGTAAGCAGGAATAGCTATATTTGTTTTAGACACAGAAGACCTCAGAACAAGGAAAGTTATCAAGAATAAAGATGGGCATACATAATGGAAAAGCATTCAATTAATCTACAACAAAGCAGACAGGAATATATGATGGGGAAAATACAGCTTGTTCAGTAAATGCTGTTGAGAAAACTGGACAGTTACATGCAAAAGAATCAAACTAGACTACTGTTTCACACCATGCACAAAAATAAATTCAATGTGGATTAATACTTAAATATAAAATCTTAATATCTTATGGTGAACGACTCAGATCTCTGAAGAAGGTTTAGCTTCAGGACCCAGGACCAGGCTTAATCACTCAAGAGCTTTTGTGTAGCGGAGTTTTATTAAAGTATAAAAAGGGACAGAGAAAGCTTCTGACATAGACATCAGAAGGAGGACAGAGCGTGCCCCACTTACTAGTCTTAGCAAGGGAGCTATATACTTTTTCAATTGGTTATTACAGTAAATCAAAAGAATGTCCTAAGGTTGTAAGAGTCTTACCAGACCCACTCCCACAATATACATTTTAAGATAACAAGATTAAAACTAACAATAGAAAGATCTTAGCAGACCCACAGGAGAAGGCAATGGCACCCCACTCCAGTACTCTTGCCTGGAAAATCCCATGGATGGAGGAGCCTGGTAGGCTGCAGTCCATGGGGTCACTAGGAGTCGGACACAACTGAGCGACTTCCCTTTCACTTTTCACTTTCATGCATTGGAGAAGGAAATGGCAACCCACTCCAGTGTTCTTGCCTGGAGAATCCCAGGGATGGGGGAGCCTGGTGGGCTGCCATATGGGGTCACACAGAGTTGGACAGCAGCAGCAGCAGACCCACTCCCACAATAAACATACTAAAATAACAGGATTAGTCAGAAGATTCTTAAGAAGGAGAAACATGTCCTAGAGCAGGATACATAGTTGTTATATAATCCTTAGTACAGAGTTTTAGATGAGTTATTTTGTTGTGTAATCATCAGCTCTGGGCTTACAGAAAGAAATGTTTTATGTGATTAAAATGAAGGAATGTAGAAGAAGAGTTTGTCCTTTTCTCCTTCTGGAGAGCCCCAGACCCCTTTCTCCTCAGGGACCCCAGACTTCTTATCAATCTACCTAAGAATTGACTTTCTCAATCTGAAACTATATATCTTCTAGAAGAAAACAGACAGTAATCTCTTTGACATCAGCTTAAGTAATATTTTCTTGGATTTTTCTCCTCAGGCAAGAGGAACAAAAGTAAAAATAAACAAATGGGACTACAACAAACTAAAACCTTTTGTGCAGTGAAGGAAATTGTCAATTAAAAAGGCTGCCTACTAAACTGAAGAAGATATTTGCAAATGATATATCTGATGACGGGTTCAAACAATTCACACAGTCAACAGCTCATATAACTCAACATCAAAAGAACAAGCCACCAGACTTTCCTGGTGGCTCAGTGGATAAGAATTTGCCTGCCAGTGCAGGGGACACGAGGTCAACCCCTGGTGTGGGGAGATTCCACATGCTCCAGAGCATCTAAGCCCATGCATCACACACTGAGTCCACCCTCTAGGGCCCACAGACCACAGTTACTGAGCCTATGTGCCACAACTACTGAAGCCCGAGGCCCCATAGGCTGCTACTACTGAACTCACATCCTGCAACAACTGAAGCTCACACACCCAGAGCCTGTTCTCTGCAACAAGAAAAGCCACCACAAGGAGAAGACCACACACAAGAGTGGAACAAAGAGTAGCCCCCACTCGCCACAACTAGTGAGGTAGAAATTACTAGGCAGTCAATGTAGAAGTCTGAGACCTTGGTCTCATTTTCGGGAAACATCCCACTCCATTGTCCTGAACTCCTGGAATGTGTCTTTAGTCTGATAAATTATCAGCACTCAGATCCAGGGAAGGGCAGTAATTAAATTCTGTTCCATATGCTTGAGGGGAAAAAAATGGTGATTATCCATCTTAAGCCCATACATCTGGTCCTGATAAAATGGCCAAAGGACAAGAAAAAGGGTGGTGACTTAATCCAAGGATCAAGAGAAGCCATAAAGATGTTAAGTATCTTGACCTTTAAATTGATTGGTTAGAAATAATGTGACTTAAGGAAGGGTATAAAAACTGCTATAAGTCCCACCTAGGGGGCACTCTTTACCCCCTCTCAGGGTCAGTGCTGAGAGCTGTGTACTTTCCTCCTCTTTAAAACCTCCTATTCGTTTGCTACTATGAGTGTTTGCGTGTTTGTGGATTCCATTCTTCAGTACTCCAGGGACAAGAACTCTAGGGAAAGCCCAGAAAGTGAAGTCACTCAGTAGTGTCTGATTCTTTGTGACCCCAAGGACTATAGCCTGCTCCTCCGTTCATGGGACTTTCCAGGTAAGAATACTGGAGTGGGTTGCCATTTCCTTCTCTAGGGGATCTTCCCAACCCAGGGATCAAACCCGGGTCTGCTGCACTGCAGGCAGTCTCTCTTTACCATCTGAGCCACCACGGAAATCAAAGCAACAAAGACCCAGTTAGTTCAGTTCAGTCACTCAGTCATGTCCGACTCTTTGCGACCCCATGAATTGCAAAGAGCCAGGCCTCCCTGTCCATCATCAACTCCTGGAATTCACTCAAACTCATGTCCATCGAATCGGTGATGGCATCGAGCCATCTCATCCTCTCTCATCCCCTTCTCCTCCTGCCCCCAATCCCTTCTCATGAGGTCAACTCTTCTCATGAGGTGGCCAAAATATTGGAGTTTCAGCTTCAGCACCAGTCCTTTCAATGAACACCCAGGACTGATCTCCTTTAGGATGGACTGGTTGGATCTCCTTGCAGTCCAAGAGACTCTCAAGAGTCTTCTCCAACACCACAGTTCAAAAGCATCAATTCTTTGGTGCTCAGCTTTCTTCACAGTCCAACTCTCACATCCATATATGACCACTGAAAAAACCATAGCCTTGACTAGACGAACCTTTGTTGGCAAAGTAATATCTCTGCTTTTTAATATGCTATCTAGGTTGGTCATAACTTTCCTTCCAAGGATTAAGCATCTTTTAATTTCATGGCTGCAATCACCACCTGCAGTGATTTTGGAGCCCCCCAAAATAAATTCTGACACTGTTTCCCCATCTATTTGCCATGAAGTAATGGGACCAGATGCCATGATCTTCGTTTTCTGAATGTTGAGCTTTAAGCCAACTTTTTCACTCTCCTCTTTCACTTTCATCAAGAGTCTCCTGTTCCTCTTCACTTTCTGCCATGAGGGTGGTGTCATCTGCATATCTGAGGTTATTTATATTTCTCCTGGCAATCTTGATTCCAGCTTGTGCTTCATCTAGCCCAGCATTATTCATGATGTACTCTGCATATAAGTTAAATAAGCAGGGTGACAATATACAGCCTTGACATCCTCCTTTTCCTATTTGGAACCAGTCTGTTGTTCCATGACCAGTTCTAACCGTTGCTTCCTGATCTGCACACAGGTTTCTCAAGAGGCAGGTCAGGTGGTCTGGTATGCCCATCTCTTTCAGAATTTTCCACAGTTTCTTGTGATCCACACAGTCAAAGGCTTTGGCATAGTCAATAAAGCAGAAATAGATGTTTTCCTGGAACTCTTGCTTTTTCCATGATCCAGCAGATGTTGGCAATTTGATCTCTGGTTCCTCTGCCTTTTCTAATCCAGCTTGAACATCTGGAAGTTCACGGTTCACATATTGCTGAAGCCTCGCTTGGAGAATTTTGACCATTACTTTACTAGTGTGTGAAATGAGTGCAATTGTGCAGTAGTTTGAGCATTCTTTGGCATTAACTTTCTTTGGGATTGGAATGAAAATGGACCTTTTCCAGTCCTGTGGCCACTGTTGAGTTTTCCAAATTTGCTGGCATATTGAGTGCAGCACTTTCATAGCATCATCTTTTAGGATTTGAAATAGCTCAACTGGAATTCCATCACCTCCACTAGCTTTGTTCATAGTGATGCTTTCTAAGTCCCACTTGATGTCACATTTCAGGATGTCTGGCTCTAGGTCAGTGATCACACCATCGTGATCATCTGAGTCATGAAGCTCTTTTTTGTACAGTTCTTCTGTGTATTCTTGCCACCTCTTCTTAATATCTTCTGCTTCTGTTAGGTCCATACCATTTCTATCCTTTATTGAGGCAATCTTTTCATGAAGACTCAGGCAGCCAAAAATAAATAAAATTATATATCTATATAGGTAAAAGCAAGACATCCAATTAAAAAATGAGCAGCAGGCCTGAATTAACATTTTTCTAAAAATGACAGAGATGGCTAACAGGCACATAAAAAGATTCTCTATATCACTAATTATCAGGGAAATGCAAATTAAAACCACAGTGAAATAATCACCTCATACATGTCAGAATGACAATTATCCAAAAAACAACAAATAATAAGTGTTGAGAAGATATGGAGAGAATGGGACCCTCATGCACTGTTGGTGGGACTATATTATAATTGGTGCAGCCACTATGGAAAACAGTATGGAGATTCCTCAAAAAATGAAAAATAGAACTACCATATGATCTAACAATTTCACACCAATTGCCAGATTGGGGAGCAGGGGAATCAGATAAGGGCAGTCAAAAGTTATTGTAGTTATAAGATACAAACTCTCGGTTATAAGATAAATAAATACTATCATGTACAACATAAGTATAATTAACACTACTCTGTGTTATATATGAAAGTTGTTAAGAGACTAAATCATAAGATTTTTCATCACACACAAAAAACAACTCTTATTTCTTTAATGTATCTATATGAGGTAATGGATGTTCACTAAACTTACTGTGATAATCATTTCAGGATGTATGTAAGTCACATAATTAGGCTGTACACCTTACATTCATACAGTACTGTATGTATATTGTATATCAATAAAATTGGAAGGGATAAAAAAGACAAGCCATAGACTGAAGGAAAATCTCTTCAAAAGACACATCTGATGAAGTACTGTTATTAAAAAAAAAATAGAAAACTCTTAAAAGTCAACAGTAAGAAAACAAACAAACCAGATTAAAAAATGGGCAAAATATCTTAACAGATACTTCAACAAAGAAGATATGCAAATGGCAAAGAGGTCTATGCATATTACGTCTAATGACATCATATGTCATTAGAAAAATGTTAATTAAAACAACAAAATGCCATTATACACCTACTAGAAGGCAATGGCACCCCACTCCAGTACTCTTGCCTGGAAAAATCCCATGGGTGGAGGAGCCTGGTAGGCTGCAGTCCATGGGGTCGCTACGAGTCAGACAGACTGAGCGACTTCACTTTCACTTTTCACTTTCATGCATTGGAGAAGGAAATGGCAACCCACTCCAGTGTTCTTGCCTGGAGAATCCCAGGGACAGGGGAGCCTGGTAGGCTGCCATCTATGGGGTCACACAGAGTTGAACATGACTGAAGCGACTTAGCAGCAAAATGGCCAAAGTCCAGAACAGTAACAATACCAAATCCTGCCTAGGATGTAGAGTAATAGGAATTCTCATTATTGCTGTTGAAATGCAAAATAGAATAGTGATTTTTTTAAAGCTAAACATATACTTACCATATAATTCAGCAATCACCTCTTTGTTATTTACCCAAAGGAGTTAAAAATTTATATCCACACAAAAACTGCATACGGATGCATACAGCAGCTTAATTCATAATGCCAAAACTTTGGAAGTCACGAAGATGTCTGAGGCTCGATCCCGCCTTTACATTTGCCGAGCCTCCTTCACGAGTGGAATGCCTCACTGGCTCCCGGCAGATGTCCTTTAATAGGTTAGTGGATAAATAAACTTGGTATATCCAGACAATGGAATATTATTCAGTGCTAAAAAGAAATGAACTACTAAGCCATGAAAAGATATGGAGGAACTTTAAAGTCATATTACTAAGTCAAAGAAGCCAATTTGAAAAGTCCACAAACTGTGTGAGTCCAACTATAAGACATTGTGGGAAAGACACAACCAGGCACATGGATTTGTGGGGAAAGGAAGGATGAGTAACCAGAACACAGAGGATTTTTAGTGCAATTAAACTATTCTGTATGACTCTATATTGGTAGATATGTCATTTTATATTTGTCAAAACTCATAGAATGAATAACATCAAAAATGAACATTAAGTGAAATGACTTTAAGTGAAAATGATGTGTCATTGTAGATACATTAACTGTAACATATGTACCAATCTACTAAGGGATGTTGGTAATAGAGGAGGCTATGCATATGGAGTTTTCCAGTAGTCACATATGGATGTGAAAGTTGGACTGTAAAGAAAGCTGAGCACCGAAGAATTGATGCTTTTGAACTGTGGTGCTGGAGAAGACTCTTGAGAGTCCCTTGGACTGCAAGGAGATCCAACCAGTCCATCCTAAAGGAGATCAGTCCTGGGTGTTCATTGGAAGGACTGATGTTGAAGCTGAAGCTCCAATACTTTGGCTACCTGATGTGAAGAATTGACTCATTGGAAAAGACCCTGATGCTGGGAAAGATTGAGGGCAAGAGGAGAAGGGGGTGACAGAGGATGAGATGGTTTGATGGCATCACTGACTCAATTGACATGAGTTTGGGTAAATTCCAGCAGTTGATGATGGACAGGGAAGCCTGGCACGTTGCAGTCCATGAGGTTGCAAAGAGTTGGACACGACTGAGCAACTGAACTGAACTGATACACAGGGAGGGATTGGGGTGAGGAGGTCACAAAGAGGCTTAGAGAGGGGCTGGGTGGAGAGAGTGGAGAGAGGTCCTAGATCATGAGTGAATGCCATCATGTGTGGAGTGGATCCTTCCCTGACAAGGAAGAAAGGCCACAGACATGAGCAGATGCAACACAAGCAGAGGCTCATGCCCAAGCACCTACTAGGAGAAAGATATATCTTCCTATCATTAATCTGTGGAGATCAGAAATCACGGATGAAATACCCTTTTGTCTACCATGCCTTGGCTCCTAAGTTCTCCCAGAATTCAGATAATCTCCCTAGAAGAGGAAAGTATAAACTGAATTAACCAGATTTAAATTAAATTCAAACAAGAAATGGCAGCAAAGCACTACTTTGACGGAGTCGATCTGGAAGTGACCAGATTAAGTTTTTGAATTAGTTATAAAGGGGCCTTGAGACAGAAAACATATTCAATTATTTAAAAATAAAGTTAGATTTTGTGGTCTAAGTTTCTGATTACAGACATTCATACCCACTTTTTGGATGCCTCGGCTCTGTAATCACATCTCACTGATGCAAAGGACACCTTAACTACTGTTGGAGCCCACTCTCAGCCACAGTGAGTGTGGGAAGGCGGCTTCTTTGCACAAGGATGCCTCTTTGTGCACAATATTTTGTAGCCAGAACACATTTTGGGAAAAGAAGCACTAACTCCCCAGCTTGAGTCAACTCAAGCCAGCACCTGTCTTGTTTTGCTTCCTTTCTGTGACATTTAACTCAAATAAAACTAAAACATTTAAGCCTCATATGTATTGGAAAATATTTCTTTTTCATAAAAAGAGTGTATTTCAACACTTTAACAACAAATCATCTCCAGTAAACACATCTACAGTGGAGTAGTGATAAGCACCCATCACAACCCCCTTGGGTGTGCCTAGTTGACCTGCAGAGGCTGGGAAACCAAAAATTCATTTCCTGATGTCCCTTACACCTTGGGCTCCAGAGGTGGCCTGGGTCCTTCCAGACAGACAGGGCTGTACAAGACTTAATAGAAAGAAGTGAGCAACATGAGATAAGACACACATGAGGAAACTGATTCTTCTTGCAAACATCATGGCAGTTACTGGTTTTTCTGGAGAAGGTCTGAGGAAGTGCTAGGTCTGGTGCCAGTACAATAGGGGACAATCAGTGTGAGGTAGTGGCAGTATTTTGCTAGGACAGTCCTGTGGTGTGGCTGGATGTTTCTCCTGGCTGCCATTGCTGTTGGCTGTGGAGCTACCCACATCTAGTTTTCTGGCCCTCTCAGAGCTTTTATAAACTACCTGTTAACATCTAATAAATCCCTCTTGCTTAATCTTGCTAGAATAGATTCTGTTATCTGTAATCAAAACTCTTGATCCTTTACATTTGCCCATACCAGAGTATGGGGCTTCTCAAATGGCTAGGTGATGAAGAATCCATCTGCCTTTGCAGGAGATGCAGATTGGATCCTTGGGTCAGGAAGATCCTCTGGAGGAGGAAATGGCACCCCGCTCCAGTACGCTTAACCTGGGAAATCCCATGGACAGAGGAGTCTGGTGGACTATGGTCCATAGAGTTGCAGAGAGTTGGACATGACTGAGCACATACCAGAATATAAAGCGATCTTTGCAAAACACTGCTGCTGCTGCTAAGTCACTTCAGTCGTGTCCAACTCTTAGCGACCCCATGGACTGCAGCCCACCAGGCTACTCCGTCCATGGGATTGTCTAGGCAAGAGTACTGGAGTGGGGTGCCATTGCCTTCTCTGGATGAAACACTACTAAGCTTTAAATTATATTAACATCACAGTAAGTTCAATAAATTCTATCAAAATGTCACTCAATCTGGATATCTCTGTAGCTATATACACACACATATATAATGAATGTTCTGGCATTGTGTTTAAACAGCCTGACAGAGATCTCTCAGGCAAAAGTTTTATATCTCTGGGAAAGAGTTAAAGTTTTATAAGACAGCAAAGGAAAAAGATAGATTAGTTATAAAGATCTCAACTGATGTTAGATTTAAGAAAATTTATCCTTCCAGCTGTTCATATGACATGATTAAATAGGCAACAGATAAGATAAACTTTTAATTTCCAGCTAAATAGTCCATAAATGGTCATAAAATCATCAGCATTTAAAAAAAATCCAGTTCTGTTATTCTGTTCCTATTTTATCATGGAACTGCTCCCAGTTGACTCTAATGAGCCACCATACAAGGAAAAGAAATTAGTTACACAAAGCTTTAGAGTGCTGTCATAAAAAATGCTTCATCAGTTGGTTTAATAATAGAAAATTCTCTTCTGTGTTCCTCTCTGATTATTTACAATGCTCTTAGGAAACTCGTCTTTGTACTAGGAAGACACTAAACAGTTTCCAATAGTAGTGGCTTTAATCTTCTGCAGTAAAAGATTCCAGTGTTCTTTTAATCTCGAAGGATCCTGAATCCAGTACTGATGTTGCTGTTTCTTTTTCTTCACTAATCCGGACTAGGGCTGGGGTCTGAGGTGGCAAGAACTGACAGGAAATGTCACTCCTATCTTCAAGACGTTACTTTCCTATATTCTTTAGAGCTAGTGAAAAATCTAGACTTGTGGGACTTCCCTGGTGAGCCAGTGGTTAAGACACTAGGCTTCAACTGCAAGAGGTACAGATTTGATATCTGGTAGGGGAGCTAAGATCCCACATGCTGTGTGGCACACACAAAAAATCTAGACTTGCAAAATTATTAAAAAGTTTATTACCTGTGCCTATGTTAACCTAGAAATTTGTTCAAGACACATTCAAAAAAGAAAGAAAGCTACATAGCAATGGGTATTGTTGTTGTTTTAGTCACTAATTCATGTCTGACTCTTTACAACCCCATGGACTGTAGCATGCCAGGCTCCTCTGTCCATTGGATTTCCCAGCAAGAATACTGGAGTGGGTTGCCATTTCCTTCTCCAGGGGATCTTCCCGACCCAGGAAGAACCTGGGTCCTGCATTGACAGGCAGATTCCTTACCACTGAGGCACCTGGGAAGCCCAGCAATGGGTATAGCATAATTCTGTTTTTTTTTTTAAAGAAAAATCTTTTTTATTTTAACATAGTGTGTGAATCTGGAGATCTGGTGAGCAGGGAGATAGACTTCATTGTTAATAACAAGTTGATTGTTTTCTTTGACTATGTCCATGTTCTCTTGCAGTTTCCAGAAGGCACTTGTGAAATCTTTTTAATTTTAATTTTTTATTTATTCATTTTTGGCTGAACTGCAAGGCAAGTGGGATCTTAGTTCCCCAACCAGGGATCGAACCCATGGCCCCTGTATGGGAAACATGAAGTCTTAACCTTCTCCAGGGGACCACCAGGAAAGTCTCAAGAATTTCTTAAACAGCTTTACAAAAGAAAATATTTGAATAGGAAATTATTTAGATGATTGTGTGCTGTGCTCTGTGTGCTGTGTTGCTCAGTTGTGTTTGACTCTTTGTGATCCCATGGGCTGTAGGCGACCAGACTCCTCTGTAGGATTCTCCAGGCAAGAATACTGGAGTGGGTTGCCATGCCCTCCTCCAGGGGATCTTTCCAACCCAGGGATCAAACCCAGGTTTCCTGCACTGTAGGACAATCTTTTACCATCTGAGCCACCAGGGAAGCCCAAGAATACTGAAGTGAGTAGCCTATCCCTTCTCCAGGGGATCTTCCCAACCCAGGAACCGAACCAGGGTCTTCTGCATTGTAGGTGGCTTCTTTACCAACTGAGCTACCAAGGAAGCCCATGAGCCAAGCTACTTGGATTGAAATCCTGGCTGTACTCTTCACTAGTGTTGTAACCTTAACCTCTCTCTTTCCTAATCTGTAAAATGGGATAATAATAGTACTTGCTGCATAGTGTTGCTGAAAGGATTAAATTAGTTATCTTGATAAAATGCCCAGAACAGTTTTCCAGCATATGGAAAATTTAAATTGTCATTGTATTGTTGTTGTTTAGTCACTAAGTTGTGTCTGACTGCTTTGTGACCTCATGGACTGTAGCCTGTCAGGTTCCTCTGTCCCTGGGATTTCCCATGCAAGAATACTAGCGTGGGTGCCATTTCCTTCTCCAGGGGATCTTCCCGACCCAGGGATTGAACCCACATCTCCTGCATTGGCAGGTGGATTCTTTACTGTCTGAGCCACCAGGGAAGGTGATGATAATTGAATTACTTCCTAAAACACTAATCTGTCTACAGATAACAAGTATAAACTTTGGACAAAATAACAACAATTACTTGAAGAATCTGGAGAGCAAGTAAAAAATAACACTCAGTTTTTGGAGGAAAAATGAAAAATTGAGAGAGAAGATAGCACACGACATTGCACATTTTTAGAAATTTTTTATTTATTTATTTATTTTAATTGGAGGCTAATTACTTGACTATATTGTAGTGGTTTTTGCCATACATTGACATGAATCAGCCATGGGTGTACATGTGTTCCCCATCCTGAAAACCCCCTCCCACCTCCCTCCCCATCCCATCCCTCAGGGTTATCCCAGTGCACCAGCCCTGAGCACCCTGTCTCATGCATCGAATCTGGACTGGCAATCTATTTCACATATGATAATATACATGTTTCAATGCTATTCGCTCAAATCATCCCACCCTTGCCTTCTCCCACAGAGTCCAAAAGTCTGTTCTTTACATCTGAGTCTCCTTTGCTATCTCACATATAAGATCATCGTTACCACCTTTCTAAATTGCATATATATGCATTAATATACTGTACTGATGTTTTTCTTTCTGACTTACTTCACTCTGTATAATAGGCTCCAGTTTCATCCACCTCATTAGAACTGACTCAAATGTATTCTTTTAGTAGCTGAGTAATATTCCATTGTGTATATGTACCACAGCTTTCTTATCTATTTGTCTGCCAATGGACATCTGGGTTGCTTCCATGTCCTGGCTATTGTAAACATTGCTGCGATGAACATTGGGGTACATGTGTCTCTTCAATTCTGATTTCTTTGGTGTGTATGCCCAGCAGTGGGATTGGGTTGTATGGCAGTTTTATTTCCAGTTTTTTTAGGAACCTCCACACTGTTCTCCATAGTGATTGTACTAGTTTGCATTCCCACCAACAGGGTAAGAGGGTTCCCTTTTCTCCACACCCTCTCCAGAATTTATTGTTTGTAGACTTTTTAATAGCAGCCATTCTGACCAGCCTGAGATGGTACTTCATGGTGGTCTTCATTTGCATTTCTCTGATAATGAGTGATGTTGAGCATCTTTTCTTGTGTTTGTTAGCCACCTGTATGTCTTCTTTGGAGAAATGTCTGTTTAGTTCTTTGGCCCATTTTTTGATTGGGTCATTTATTTTTCTGGAATGGAGCTGCATGAGCTGCTTGTATATTTTTGAGATTAATTCTTTGTCAGTTGCTTTGCTTGCTATTATTTTCTCCCATTCTGAAGGCTGTCTTTTCACCTTGCTTATAGTTTCCTTTGTTGTGCAAAAGCTTTTAAGTTTAATTAGGTCCCATTTGTTTATTTTTGCTTTTATTTCCATTACGCTGGGAGGTGGGTCATAGACGATCCTGCTGTGTTTTATGTCAGAGAGTGTTTGCCTATGTTTTCCTCTAGGAGTTTTATAGTTTTTTGTCTTACATTTAGGTCCTTAATCCATTTTGAGTTTATTTTTGTGTATGGTGTTAGAAAGTGTTTGTTTCATTCTTTTACAAGTGGTTGACCAGTTTTCCCAGCACCACTTGTTAAAGAGATTGTCTTCTCCATTGTATATTCTTGCCTTCTTTGTCAAAGATAAGGTGTCTATAGGTGCATGGATTTATCTCCGGGCTTTCTATTTTGTTCCACTGTTCTATTTTTCTGTCTTTGTGCCAGTACCATACTGTCTTGATGACTGTTGCTTTGTAGTATAGTCTGAAGTTAGGCGGGCTTCGCTAGTGGCTCAGACGGTAAAGCATCTGTCTGCAATGCAGGAGACCTGGGTTTGATCCCTGGGTTGGGAAGATCCCCTGGAGAAGGAAATGGCAGCCTACTCCAGTATTCTTGCCTGGAAAATCCCATGGACCGCAGAGCCTGGTAGGTCACCGTCCATGGGGTCGAAAAGAGTTGGACACGACTGAGCGACTTCACTTTCACTTTCACTTTCTGAAGTTAGGCAGGTTGATTCCTCCAGTTCCATTCTTCTTTCTCAAGATTGCTTTGGCTATTCGAGTTTTTTTGTATCTCCATACAAATTGTGAAATTATTTGTTCTAGTTCTTTGAAAAATACCATTGGTAGCTTGATAGGGATTGCATTGAATCCATAGATTGCTTTGGGTAGTATACTCATTTTCACTACATTGATTCTTCCAGTGCATGAACATGGTATATTTCTCCATCTATTTGCGTCATCTTTGATTTCTTTCATCAGTGTTTTATAGTTTTCTATATATACGTCTTTTGTTTCTTTCAGTTCAGTTCAGTTCATTTCAGTCGCTCAGTCGTGTCCGACTCTTTGTGACCCCATGAATGCAGCATGCCCGGCCTCCCTGTCCATCACCAACTTGAGGAGTTCACTCAGACTCATGTCCATCAAGTCAGTGATGCCATCCAGCCATCTCATCCTCTGTCGTCCCCTTCTCCTCCTGCCCCCAATCCCTCCCAGCATCAGTCTTTTCCAGTGAGTCAACTCTTCGCATGAGGTGGCCAAAGTACTGGAGTTTCAGCTTTAGCATCATTCCTTCCAAAGAAATCCCAGGGCTGATCTCCTTCAGAATGGACTGGTTGGATCTCCTTGCAGTCCAAGGGACTCTCAAGAGCCTTCTCCAACACCACAGTTCAAAAGCATCAATTCTTTGCTGCTCAGCCTTCTTCACAGTCCAACTCTCATATCCATACATGACCACAGGAAAAAGCATAGCCTTGACTAAACGGACCTTTGTTGACAAAGTAATATCTCTGCTTTTCAATATGCTATCTAGGTTGGTCATAACTTTCCTTCCAAGGAGTAAGCGTCTTTTAATTTCATGGCTGCAGTCACCATCTGCAGTGATTTTGGAGCCCAGAAAAATAAAGTCTGACACTGTTTCCCCATCTATTTCCCATGAAGAGATGGGACCGGATGCCATGATCTTAGTTTTCTGAATGTTGAGCTTTAAGCCAACTTTTTCACTCTCCACTTTCACTTTCATCAAGAGGCTTTTTAGTTCCTCTTCACTTTCTGCCATAAGGGTGGTGTCATCTGCATATCTGAGGTTATTGATATTTCTCCCGGCAATCTTGATTCCAGCTTGCACATTTTCCAGCCCAGCCTTTCTCATGATGTACACTGCATATAAGTTCAATAAGCAGGGTGACAATATACAGCCTTGACGTCCTCCTTTTCCTATTTGGAACCAGTCTGTTGTTCCATGTCCAGTTATAACTGTTGCTTCCTGACCTGCATATAGGTTTCTCAAGAGGCAGGTCAGGTGATCTGGTATTCCCGTCTCTTTCAGAATTTTCCACAGTTTCTTGTGATCCACACAGTCAAAGGCTTTGGCATAGTCAATAAAGCAGAAATAGATATTTTTCTGGAACTCACTTGCTTTTTCCATGATCCAGCAGATGTTGGCAATTTGATCTCTGGTTCTTCTGCCTTTTCTAAACCCAGCTTGAACATCTGGAAGTTCACGGTTCACATATTGCTGAAGCCTGGCTTGGAGAATTTTGAGCATTACTTTATTAGCATGTGAGATGAGTGCAATTGTGCGGTAGTGTGAGCATTCTTTGGCATTGCCTTTCTTTGGGATTGGAATGAAAACTGACCTTTTCCAGTCTTGTGGCCACTGCTGAGTTTTCCAAATTTGGTGGCATATTGAGTGCAGCACTTTCACAGCATCATCTTTCAGGATTTGAAATAGCTCAACTGGAATTCCATCACCTCCACTAACTTTGTTCATAGTGATGCTTTCTAAGGCCCACTTGACTTCACATTCCAGGATGTATGGCTCTAGATGAGTAAGGGAGATTTATTCCTAAAGTAAAAGATAGTTTAGCCTGAGGTCAGGACACAATTGTGACCATGTTCAGGACTCAATCTATAGTCTATCTGGCCTACAGAATGAAAATACAGAGTTCAGGGTAACTGTTGTCCCCAGAAAGCGTGAGTGGAATTCTAGAAAAAATTCCAAAGAAGGATGCCTAAATTCTGTATCTAAAATATAAACAAATTTCTAGCTTACCCATGAACTATGAGCACACTGAAAATAGCTTAGGTATAAAAGAACTAAACAGATGTGACCATCACTAAAAGAGTTTGCTCTTTAATAACTGATTTAACTGCATGCTCATCCAATGAGATCAGCAGTCTTTGTAACATAATCCAAAATCTTCACAACATAAAATTCACAATATTCAAGATACAACCCAAAGTTATATGGTACATGAAGCATCATGAAAACGTGATTTCTTATCCAAAGGAAAGACAATGAATGGAGGCCAATCTAAAGATGACTCAGACACTAATATTAGCAGACTTAAGTCAGCAGACATGAACTTAATCTAACTATTCATCCATAGTTAATGAAGTAGAGAAAAATGTACTGTAATGAATTGAAAAGAGACTCATAAGAGAAAAACTATGAAAAAGAATCAAATGGAAACATTGGCACTGAAAAACACAATATCTGAAACAGAGATTCACTAATTTTAACAGCAGAATAGCGATAACAAAGAAAAGAATCAGTAAACTTGAAGATAAATCAATAGGAATTATCCAATCTGAAGAACAGAGAAAGAATGATTAAAAGAAAATGAACAGATATTAACAGACCTGTGTGATAATACCAAAGTCCCAGGACATATGAAATTGAAATGACAGAAGGAAAATAATAAGAAAATGAGGCAGAAAATTAAAAAAAAAAAAAATAGTTGAATATGTACTCAATTTTCAAAGAAAACAAACAAAAGAAAGAAAATGTCAGGTTCATGTGGATTCAGTAGTGAATTCTGCAAAATATTTAAGGAAAAGTACTACTAATGTTACACAAACCTTTTAGAAATTAGCAAATAAGGAAACACTTCTGAACTCATTTTATGAGACCAGCATTCCCAAACACAAAATCTGAGAGACAATATTAAGTAGAATAGATGAAACTTTTGTTTTAAAGGAGCTGGAAGTAAATATTTCTGTAAGCAAATACTCTTCCCTGCCCCCCTCCCTCTAATGTATGGAAACTCAAATCTCTGTACCCGCAGGCTCACACTTTTCAACCTAGGTTGTCTTATTACAGCTATATGAAGGAATATTGTGGAAAGTTAGAGCTATTTAGGGCTTCCCAGGTTGCATTAGTGGTAAAGAACCAGATTGCCAATGCAGGAGATGTAAGAGACAAGGGTTTGATCCCTGGGTTGGGAAGATGCCCTGGAGAAGGGCATGACAACCCACTCCAGTATTCTTGCCTGGAAAATTCCATGGACAGAGGAGCCTTGCAGGCTACAGTCCATAGGGTCACAAAGAGTTGGACACAACTGAAGCAACTTAGCACGTGGAGCTATCTAGTTAATTAATGCTGTTTCTTGTTGTTGCTCTTCAGTCTCTAGGTCATGTCAGACTCTTTCTGACCCCATAGACTGCAGCATACCAGGCTTCACTGCCCTTCACTATCTCCTGGAGTTTGCTCAAACTCATGTTAATACTGTTTCTTAGCTTCTTCATTTATTACACTCTTTACAAAGCTTTATTTCTAGTACTTGGAAAGAAAAACAATAATTAAACTATAAATGATCTTATAGGAATATTGTAAAAACTCAGTTATGTCAATCAAATGACAATAGCAAAGGTTTTATGACAAAATAATAATGGAAAAATACAAGAAATAAATAATAACAGAAAAATAAAAACATAAAATAACTTGAATTATAACTATGTGCTCTGTGTACTGTATGAAGAAATATTGAAAGAAAAAGCATGCATAAATGAAAAAAATTATAGTATGAGTGGGATGATGATTGCTAATTTTTCCTGTTCTGTATTTTAAAGTTGCTTGACTGTTATAAAATGTTCATCATAATTATTGAAACAGAAAAATTAAGAACAAATTCACTTATATTTATTGTAAAAAGCAGGTATAAACAGGTGGGTACTGAGGATATTTCCTAGATGTTGGAACTTAATCAAAGTAATGCACGTGTATGTGTGTGGTTGTTCAGTTGTGTCTGACTCTTTGTGACCCTATGGACTATAGCCTGCCATGCTCCTCTGTCTGTAGGATTCTCCAGGCAGGAATACTGGAGCGGGTAGCCTTTCCTTTCTCCAGGGGATCTTCCCAACCCAGGAATCTAACCCACATTTCTTTTGTCTTCTGTATTGTAGGCGGGCTCTTAACCCACTGAGCCACTAGGGAAGGCTAATCAAATAAAGACTGTACTTAAAAGTCTTTTGTTGTTATATAAAACATCAAGACTAAATTAGTTTAAAACTGAATTCACCTAAGAAAAGAGTCAATTTGGAAAATAATCAATTATTGCTTGTCTGTATACTAAAATAGATCTTTCTGAGAATAATTTTATCTCACAGACATATGTTCTTTTATTTAAAAATGAACCTATAATAGAAAGAAGAAATTAATTAAAGTCATTTGTGAATTCATAAGAAATGAATGTATATCCAGTGAATGTTAATCTTCTGCTTGTTTGAGAGGTGTGCAAGTACACTTGTTAAAAATAATAAGATATAAGAATTTCTTTCATATTCTGATAGTTGAAAATTAATAATAATTTATGTAGCTGGCAAAAGTGTGCTCTTAGCTGAATATGAGTGTATAAATTTTTACATGCCAAATATCATTTCAAAAAGAATATGGTAGTGAATACCCTGTCTTCTGTACGCTCTAACTATTATAGGGTAGCTCTTGAGTAATGGGACTTAAGTGACTGGTTTATTAAACTGATGCAAAATTTCCCATGTATTTTAATAAAGGAATTCTCAAGGGTGAGTATATATTTGTCTAATAAATCCCATTGTGTCCTTTGGATTGTGTTTTTGAGAAAGTATTTTCTTCCTATTTCCTAGGAGAGCAACAAGAAAATAACCAGAATTTTTAAAGGAAAAAAAATCTCACTTAATATTAAATAAAATTTTTAAGTTAAACAAAGTATCACTATTTATAACTGCTATGAATAGGACTGCCATCTCTTTCATAGTCTATTTCTACCTTTAATTAGTTGTATAAACATGGGAAAGTCATTTTTATCAATCTGGACATCAGTTTCTTAAATTTTAATGAATTATAGATGGAGAAGAAAAAAAGACAGGTAAATATTTATATGACCTTGGGGCCATAGTCAGTGGGAGAAGCTTTTCTAAGCATGGCACAAATCTGGACTTTATGAAGGAAAAGTTTGAAAGGTTTTATTTTCTAAAGACCAAAGCCAAAATTTCTGCTTGATAAAACAAAAAAAACTTCATTATAAACAATGCCAAGTGGGGAATTCTCTGGTGGTGGTAGAGAAGACTCTTGAGAGTCCCTTGGACTGCAAGGAGATCCAACCAGTCCATCCTAAAGGAGATCAGTCCTGGATGTTCATTGGAAGGACTGATGCTGAAGCTGAAACTCCAATACTTTGCCCACCTGATGCAAAGAGCTGACTCACTGGGAAAGACCCTGATGCTGGAAAGATTGAAGGCAGGAGGAGAAGGGGACAACAGAGGATTTGATGGTTGGATGGCATCACTGACTTGATGGACATGGGTTTGGGTAGACTTCAGGAGTTGGTGATAGACAGAGAGACCTGGCGTGCTGCAATTCATAGGGTCCCAAAGAGTCGGACACAACTGAGCAAATGAATTGAACTGAACTCGTAGTCCAATGGTTAGGACTCTGAGCTTCCACTGCTTGGGGAATGGGTTAGATCCCTGGTTATGGAACTCAGATTCCACATGCAGTGTAGCCACAGAAAAAAAAGAAACCACACAAATGGCAGACAACCACTTGGGGAAATTATTTGCAGTATATATGCTGCTAAGCCACTTCAGTCATGTCTGACTCTGTGTGATCCCACAGACGGCAGCCACCAGGCTCCCCCATCCCTGGAATTCTCCAGACAAGAACACTGGAGTGGGTTGCCATTTCCTTCTCCAATGCATGAAAGTGAAAAGTGAAAGGGAAGTAACTCAGTCGTGTCCGACTCTTAGCGACTCCATGGACTGCAGCCTACCAGGCTCCTCCACCCATGGGATTTTCCAGGCAAAAGTACTGGAGTGGGGTGCCATTGCCTTCTCCAGCAGTATATATGATCATATACTAATATTCCCTATACATAAAGGACTTGAAAGAATTTATAAAATAAAGAGAAAAAAAAACCCTGTGAGCAAAATCACAGGTAATTGCCAAAAGGAAGAAATGTTAGTCTTCAATTAAAAAAAAAATGAAGTGACTCAACAAATGTAAGCTTTTATAAGTGTGATATCCTTGTTTCTTGTCAGTTGGTTATGACAAAGCAACATGGAATATCTAGTATGGTGAAATTTAAAAAATATGTTACTAGTTTGCTTTAGGGAAAGAGCTGCCTTATTTGTGAAAAGATCTTGGTAACTTATTTGGGATTGGCAGAGGAAAGAGAATTAGCTATGTCATTTTACTTAAGAAATGAACAGGGATTTGGGATCAGGTAGAGATAAGAAAAAATAGAGAATGGGGTAAAGCTCCTTTTAGAAGACTGAAGCTTGTATGGGGAGAAATGGCCAAAGTTCTTTTCTTAAAGTGAAAGTATTAATCACTCAGTCGTGTTCAGCTCTTTGTGACCCCATGGACTGTAGCCCACCAAGCTCCACTGTCCACGAAATTTTCCAGGCAAGAATACTGGAGTGGGTTGCCATTCCTTCTCCAGGGGAGCTTCCCGACCCAGGGACTGAACCCAGGTCTCCCACGCTACAGGCAGATTTTTTACCCTTTGAACCACCAGGGAAGTCAAATATTTAATTTTAAATTATTTGCTGTATGGTTCTTTGATGAATCTCTGACATCATCTCCTGAATTAGCAGTTTAAGTTGAGTAACATTAATGTCTTGCTTTTATCTGACGAAACTACTAGTTGCCATTAATAAAAGTGGACTCTGATTGAGTTAAGCAAAAAGGGATTTACTAAAAGGATAGTAGGCAGCTCAAGGAAGCACTAGGAGAGCTAGAGATTTAGACTTGGAAAAAACACTGAAATGATGCCTTAAGCCTGGTTCTGATAGGAAAACACAACTGTGGAGAGAGAGAGAGACTGAGTCTTGCCTTATTTTTAATGGTGCTAGATCCCAAGTTATGTACAAACTAGCACGTGTCCGATTGATTGTACACCCCTGCCTGAGAACCAAGGTAAGTTACAGAAGTGAACTGCTTTAATTCTTACAGTAAGAAATGGATTTTTCTCTTTATCAAGACTCACAAGTTCAGATTTCAAGTAACAGGTAAATGAGAAAAGGTCACCACAGGGGTGTTTGGAGGAAAATCAAGGAGAAGTAGCCATGCTCCATATTTGGGCTAACAGCTGGACATTGGTGAAGAATCAAATGCAAAAGACAGAAGTGAACTAACAAATTGAATGCAGCTATGTATGAAAAGGATTACAGAGCATATATATATATATGCGCTCTTGTATGTAAAAAATCCTAAGGAATCCACCAAAAAACCATGAGCACTAATAAATGTGTTAAGTAAGATTGCAGGATATAAGATCAATAAACAAAATTCAATTGTACTTATAAACACTTGCAAGAACAAATTGGAACAAAAGTAAGAAACAATTCCACTTGCAATAGCATCAAAAAGAATAAAATAAAAATAAATTTAACCAAAACCTCATACAACTATACACTGGACACTACAAAATATTACCTTAAAAAAATGAAAGAAGACCTGAATAAGCAGAAAGGCATCCCAGGTGTCAGACTGGAAGACTTACTATTATTAAGATGGCAATAGTACCTAAATTGATCTACAGTTTCAACCTGATCTCTATCAAGATTCCAGCTGCTTTTTTTTTTGCAGAAATTGATAAGATAATCCCAAAATTCATAAGAAAATTCAAGAGACTCAGATTAGCTGAAACAATCTTGAAAAAAAAGAACAAAGTTGAAGAACCCATACTTTCCAATTTCAAAACTTACTGTCATAATCAAGACATAAGATCCACTGACATTAGAGTAGACATATAGGTCAATGAAATAGAATTGAGAGTCTAAAAATAGACCTTCACATTTATGTCCCATGCTGTAATTAGTTGTGTCCCACTCTTTGAGACCCCATGCTAGGCTCCTCTGTCTATGGGATTCTCCAGGCTCCACTGGAATGGGTTGCCATTTTCTTCTCCAGGGGATCTTTCCTACCCAGGGAACAAACTTGTGTCTCCTGTATTGGCAGGTGGATTCTTTACCTACTGAGCCACCTGGGAAGCCTCACATTTATAGCCAATTGATTTTTGACAAAGCTGCATGATGATTTCATGAGGGACGGAAATCTTTTCACTAAATGATGTTAAAACAACCAGATATCCACATGTAAAAGCCTGAAGTTGCATAAGCACAAAATGTATGCATATACACATACAAAAATTAATGGATCAAAGACCTAAATGTATGAGCTAAAGTTGTTAAATTCTTAGAGTAGAACATACGCATAAATCTTTGTGATCTTCGATTAGGTAATGGTTTCTTAAATATGACATCAAAGCACAAATGACAAAAAAAATAGGATTTTAATTGGAGGCTAATTACTTTACAATATTGTGGTGGTTTTTGCCATAAATTGACATGAGTCAGCCATGAGTGTACATGTGTCCCCCTGTCCCGAACCCCACTCCCACCTCCCTCCCCATCCCATCTCTCTGGGTTGTCCCAGTGCACCAGCTTTGTGTGCCCCGCTACATGCATCAAACTTGGACTGGTCATTCATTTCACATACGGTAATATACATGTTTCAATGCTATTCTCTCAAATCATCCCACCCTTGCCTTCTCCCACAGAGTCCAAAAGTCTGTTCTTTACATCTGTGTCTCTTTTGCTGTATTGCATATAGGGTCGTCATTACCATCTGTCTAAATTCCATATATATGTGTTAATATACTGTATTGGTGTTTGACTTGACATTTTCACTTGGTTAAATCCCTGGTGGAGGAACCAAGATCCCACAAGGCTTCTGGAGCAGCCAAAAAAAAAAAAAAGAGAGAGAGAGATAGAAACAGATAAATTTAGATACCATCAAAATTAAACACATTTATGTTTCAAAGGATACCATCAAGAAAGTGAAGGTATATTCATAGAATGGAAGAACATATTTGCAAAGTATGTATCTGACATGGGACTTGTATCTAGAATATATAAAGAATTATTACAACTCAATAATTAAAAGAAAAATAGCCCAATTAAAAGTGGGTAAATGATCTGAGTAGACACTTCCCCAAAGTAAATACATAGATGATCAATAAACATATGAAAAGATGTTCAGCATCATTAGCTATCATAGAAAGGCAAATAAAATCACAATGAGATACAAATTCACAGTAGAATGGCTCTAATTAAAAACACAGAAAGTCTGTTCTCTATGTCTGTTTCTCTATTGCTGCCCTGAAATTAAATTCATCAGCACCATCTTTCTAGATTCCATATGTATGCATTAATATACTATACTTATGTTTCTCTTTCTGACTTACTTCACTAACTTCACCCTAACCAAAACCCTAACCCTAACCCTAACCTTAACATAGGCTCTAGGTTCGTCCACCTCATTAGAACTGACTCAAATGCATTCTTTTTTATGGCTGAGTATCAGTTCATGGGAAATAGATGGGCAAACAGTGGAAACAGTGTCAGACTTCATTTTTGGGGGCCCCAAAATCATTGCAGATGGTGACTGCAGCCATGAAATTAAAAGACGCTTACCCCTTGAAGGAAAAGTTATGACCAACCTAGATAGCATATTGAAAAGCAGAGACATTACTTTGCCAACAAAGGTCCGTCTAGTCAAGGCTATGGTTTTTCCATTGGTCATGTATGGATGTGAAAGTTGGACTGTGAAGAAAGCTGAGTGCCGAAGAATTGATGCTTTTGAACTGTGGTGTTGGAGAAGACTCTTGAGTGTCCCTTTGACTGCAAGGAGATCCAACCAGTCCTTTTTGAAGGAGATCAGCCCTGGGATTTCTTTAGAAGGAATGATGCTAAAGCTGAAACTCCAATACTGTGGCCACCTCATGCAAAGAGTTGACTCATTGGAAAAGACTCTGATGCTGGGAGGGATTGGGGGCAGGAGGAAAAGGGGATGACAGAGGATGAGATGGCTGGATGGCATCACTGACTCCATGGATGTGAGTCTGAGTGAACTCTGGGAGTTGGTGATGGACAGGGAGGCGTGGTGTGCTGCATTCATGGGGTCGCAAAGAGTCGGACATGACTGAACAACTGAACTGAACTGAATATTCTATTGCATCTATGTACCACAGCTTCTTTATCCATTCATCTGTTGATGGACATCTAGGTTGTTTCCATGTTCTAGATATTGCAAATAGTGCTGCAATGAACATTGTCTTTTTCAATTTTGGTTTCCTCAGGATACATGCCTAGCAGTAGGATTGCTGAGTAGAGAACAGACTTAGGGACCCTGGGGAAAGGAGGAGGGAGAGGGTGAGATGTATGGAGAGAGTAACATGGAAACTTACAATACCATATGTAAAATAAACAGCCAATGGAAATTTGCCATATGACTCTGGGAACTCAAACAGGGGCTCTGTAATAATCTTCTAGACTGATGCAGAGGGAGATGGGGAAAAGGTTCAGAAAAGAGGGGACATGGGTATACTTATGGCTGATTCTTGTTGATGTTTGACAGAAAACAACAAAATTCTGTAAAGCAATTATCCTTCAATTAACAAATAAATTTTAAAAATCCACAAAACCAAAAAAAAAAAAAAAAGAAAAAACCCCCTCAGACCCCCCGCCTCAGCCCTACTAAATCCAATGCATATTATTTCCAAATATGGATTTAAATTTTGCCTCACATTTATATCTCTAAACTGTACAAATAAAAATGAAATAAGGAGTTTTTTCCTTTAAAAAATAACAAAAAATTACAAGTGTTGAGTGTGCAGAAGTTGGAACCCTTGTACACCAATGAGATTACATTCTTGGAACTTTCAGAATATGGAGCAGGGTGGGGAGACCTCCAGATTTACCCCAGGACATGAAACACAAGTTTTAAGACAATTTTATCTACTTCCAATTAAGAGCTACTTCCAAGCATTAAGATTACATTGCTGTTGGTGAGTATGTGAGGGAACTGGCACTCCCATGTCTTGTTGGTATGTGAATAAATTGGTGCAGTGTGTGAAGATTTTAAAATGCATACCCTTTAACATAGTGAACTCACTCCAAAAGATGATTGCATAAAGATGTTCATCAGCACTTTCATAATATTGAAAATAGGAAATACTCTATGTCCATCTACAAACAAAGCTTTTTAACCGCAGCCAACTCAGTCCCCTTCTTACAATAAATATTTTATAACACTCCCTTTATAGTCCTGAAATGAAAGTCACAGATACCTACAACAAAATATACCTAATATAAAAGAGAAAGAAGAGAAAGTAATTTGCAATAAAATAATATGTATTTCAATGTGTAAATATTCAAGACACAAAACATACTCTAGAGGGCAGTACCATCCAGTTAACACTACAGAAAACTTGTTAAATAATTTATGTAGATCAGATTCATTGACAAATTGACTCAAAAAGCAGATTGTAAAATTACATAGGTCATTTTATTTATGTGAATACATATAAGATCTAAAAAGAGGCTCACTGGGATGTTAATGATTTGACAAGAATTGTCCCTAATAATGAGATTTGTAAGGATTTTTCCCTCATGAATTTGTATATTTGAAACTTCTTGTCTGTGCAAAAATTTAAATTTATGGTAAGCCCCAATGGGAGATAACAACACAGTTACCAAGGGTTCTGGAATCAGAGCATATCATTTGCAGGAGAGCTTATATACCTTTTGTATTTAGAATAGTTTCTTGACTTTTCCCAGAGAGTTGCCAAAGAAGTCGAGGGGCAGGTCCTGGAACTTGAATAGCTGTGGCCACCTTCTGGTCTCCAGGCAATCATTGTGGTTAACTAGTAACACCCAGGCAGGAAGGTGGTGTGGTCTTGTGCTGTGAGGACATCCACATTCCTGGTACTTTCTATAGAAGTGAGCTGTGTTATCTGTTCTTCTTCCATAAACGTATGAACACCAACTTGTCCTGAAGTCCCTACCACGTCCGGGCCCCTACCACTTCCAGGCTTCTCCTTGCTTCTGTTGGTAGAATCATGCGAAGTACTTTGCTATTTAAGATCAAGTGAGGCCCAGACTTGGACTACTTAAAGGTATTTGATGGGATACAGCCCTGCTGCTGCTAAGTCACTTCAGTCGTGTCTGACTCTGTGCGACCCCATAGACGGCAGCCCACTAGGCTCCCCCATCCCTGGGATCCTCCAGGCAAGAACACTGGAGTGGGTTGCCATTTCCTTCTCCAATGCATGAAAGTGAAAAGTGAAAATGAAGTCGCTCAGTTGTGTCCGACTCTTAACGACCCCACGGACTGCAGCCCGCCAGGCTCCTCCATCCATGGGATTTTCCAGCCCTAGCTCCCGCTAACTCATGAGATGAAAAACCATATAAGGGGGAAAGATAGGGAGAGGGGAAATTAAGAGGTCTGGAAAAAGAGACATTTCATACTCATGAAAGCAGTATGAAATATGGAGATCTTTGTTTCACGTTTCTGCCCAATGGAGAGCATCTATCACAGAACAGGCACTGGACAACCACAGGAAACAATGACTTGTCCAGATGACATTGGCCAGGCTCTGCCACTGGCTACACTACTGCCTGTCCAACAGAAACAGGCATGTTTTGTGGTAAGAATCAGGGCAGGAATGGAGATTATACTTGGACCCAGTGGCAAGGGCTCCCACTTACCAAGACTTATCTGTTTATGGCCACTGTCAAATACCCAACCTGCCAGTAACAGAGACCAAATGCTTGGCTTTCAATATGGTACCATCCCTGTAGGAAACCTACCAGATACTTGGTGGCATTTTGGACCCATCCCCTACATTGGACCTATTCCTTCCTGGAAGTAGTATCAATCTATCTTGACTAGAATTTAGACATATTGCAACTTAGACCTCCTGCTTGAAGGGAATTAGCCAGTATCACTGAGATCACTGAGGGTTTAAAGTGTGTGATCTACTGAGCTGGGTGTTGGTGTAGCAGTGGGCACATGACCATGGACTCCACTGATTTTTTTAAGCTACTACACCACCTAGACAAACTGCCTGACAGAGCATTGGAAAGACCTGTTGAAGATTCAGCTGAGGTGCTAGCTCGCAAAGAATACCCTGTAAGGAGAGGCACCACTCTCCAGGATTCAAGGTCTACCCTAAATCTATGTTCATTACATGGCACAGGATCTCCAATAGGAAGAATATATGAGTTTGCTAGGTAAAGGTTAGAAGTGGTAGTAACTCTGTATACTGGTTCCCAGTGATCCACCTGGGGAATTTTTAACCTTTCCCTAGAGGTTAGAGGTTATGGCCTCCAGAGGGGTAAGCATCCAGTAAGAGTCCTACTAAACCCTAACTGCTGCCTGGTCACTTCAGGCTCCTCATTCCAAGAGACCAGCAGGCAAGGAAATTGACCTTGATTTTCATTAGATAGCTGTTAGGCAACAGGGATAAGAAAGAAAATGTTTGATATTTAAGTAATCCATCTGTGTCTTGGTTTTCACTTGCCAAATTCAGATGGTACATGATAGGTGCAGCAGTAGCCACAACTAGAAATGGACCTAGTCATGAAGGTGTCAGGCCCCTTAGTGAAAGTGAACAGGGTCTGGATCACTGCACTAAGTAAGCTACCTAGACCAACAGAGAGTGAGGGCCATCTACGAGGAATAGCAGTGGATGATCTGCCTCAGTTATGGCCCCAAGAGCGGCCTCCAGGGCTGTAGTTAACCCTACCAATTATTTTCTAGTAAGCTTCTCCCTGAGTACAGCTACCCAACGGAATTTTTGAAGACCTGTTCCTAGAACTTATTACATGTAAATGGGTAGTCAGTTGTGAACATCCTGGTGCAGAGATCTCCCCATTCAGGATTGAAGCAGCCATTCCACCAGCTGCGGGAACGGTTGGAGGCTGATAGTTTTCAACTGAACCCTTCTCCAGAACTTACCCTTGACTCAAGAAAGTCACCTTACTTTTCTGGTTTTAGTTAATATGATCGGTCATTAGGTGGCATAAAGTCTTTAGATCTCCTCGTAGGCATGGCTGAGGCCTTTGTTGGATTATCTCCAGGTGTGTGAGTGCACGCAGGCTCAGTCATGTCTGACTCTTTGTGACCCCATGGAATGTAGCTCACCAGGCTCCTCTGTCCATGGGATTCTCCAGTCAAGAATACTGGGTTGCCATAGTGGGTTGCCATGGCCTCCTCCAGGGGATCTTCCCAACTCAGGGGTCAAAACAGCATCTCTTGCATCTCCTGCATTGACAGGCAGATTCTTTACCACTGTGCCATCTCAGTTCAACTTCTTTCTCTGCCCAAACCTGCTTTCTTCACTTTTTACACAGATGTAACCCCCAAAACGCCCCCCAATGAAATTTCTGTACCCCAATCTCCCATGTCAGAGTATATTTCCTCAGGAATTCAATCTATGGTTGGTTCCTTTCCCTGTGAATCCTGTAACTGTTAGGATCTTTTGCACTGTAAGTTTTAAAATCAAAATTGCTTAAATAACAAAGGGGATTTACTGGCTCACATAACTGGGTAGGTATCAGGATTAATTTGACTTGGTGGCTAAGTGATGTCAAGGATCCAGTCTTCCTCTATTTCATTGCTCTGCCTTCCAAAGAAGCATCATGATTCTAAAGCTAGCTTTGCTCATGAGAACAGTAGATGTAGTAATCCCAGGGTTTACGGTCTCAGCTCTCTCCATCCAAATGGAAAGAGAGCAGGCTTTTACTAGCTTTCTTTGAAGAAAAAGGAAAAATTTTTCTGAGAGTCACCAGCTCTTCAAGTTTCACTGACACAAATTGGCCAAAGTCCGGGTTTTGTAAATTACTTACTGTACAGGATTGCCTTGAATGGCTTAAATAACCAGAGTTCATTGCTGGAATGAATTTAATCCTTGCTTCCACAACCACATGGATGGTACACAAGGGGGAGTGATGGAAGAGATGATATGGAGACAAACTATTGGTTTGCTAGAGCTGCCATAACAAAGTACCACAGACTGAGTGGAACAAGTTCTCTTAAACAGAGGAACCTATTGCTATTTTCTCACAGTTCTGAAGACTAGGAGTCTGAGATGAAAGTGTTGGCAGGATGCTTGTTCTGAGGCCTCTCTCCTTGGCTTGCAGGTGGTTATCTTCTGCCTTCACATGGTCTTCCCCTGGGTACATATATCTTGTTATATGGACACCAGTCACATTGGATTAGGGCCTACCCTAAAGATGTTATTTGAATGCAATCACCTCTTTATAGACTTTACCTCCAAACACTACCTTCTAAGGTACTGGGGGTTAGGACTTAAACACAAGAGTTGTTTTTTTTTTTTTTGCGGGGTGGGGGGGGTGGGGGCAGGGGAGGCACAATTCAGTCCATAACACAAACTCAACATCTAGCATCAATTACATATTGAAATTATGTTCATCTGCTTGACTGTTGCACTAAATTGTAAATTCTTTAAGGACAAGGACAATATCTTATTTTTACATCAATAGCACAGTTAATATATGATAATAACTGTTTGTTGAGGATTGTAAAGAGCTCATTGTGTTTGGCACTTATGAGGTCACTGGTGACTTTCTCCAGGAGCAGTTTCAATGGAGTTGTGGTGGCATGAACTTAACTGCAATGGATTTAAGAGTGAAAGGTCAGATTGGACAATATAAAAACTAAAACTTATGATAAAGTCACTGTGAGCAAAGGCAAAAGATTATTATGAAAAAAAAAAAGTAGCATATACCTATATGGAACACCAAGAGTTAAAAGACCTAACATAAAAGAGACCCTATAAAAAGATCAGAAAAAGATGAAACAATATAAAAACATGCAAAGTCTATGAACACCCCAAAAATATACAAAAAGGAGTCCAATCCCACTGGTAGTTAGGGAGACACTAATTAAAGTAACAGTGAGATAGTATTTAATATATATTACAGTGACAAAAACTTAAGATTCATGGTTTAGTCTTGGCAAGAGATGGAGAAAGAGAAATTCTACCATTGAGTAGAGTGTGAAGTGCCATTATTCTGGAGGTTACCTGACAGTGTGTCACTCAAAACATCTTTGGTCATAAGTAACAAAAAACCCAAGTCAAATCTGAAAGCTATTTGTAGTCACATGCTTGAAAATCTAGTCACAACTGAATCAAACCTAATTAAGTATTATCATTAGAATCTAGTTTCTTTCTGCTGTTAGTTCTTCCTTCCTCTGAGTAGAAGTCATTTTCAGTAAAGGGCTCTCTTCAAAAAGAAAGCTTATATTCCTACAACAAATCCAGCAGAGAAGAAATGTCCTCCATCTAATTCTTATTGACCTGAATTGAGTCATGTGCCCATCTCTGAACGAGAGAACAGTTACAACTAGTGAGATATTATATCATCATTCACCAAATGTAGAAGCCAGTCAAGTCAATACCATTTGTAACCCCAAAGGTTAAGAGAGAAGGGGGACTCATTTGATGCCAGAAAAAGAGGAAGTGGATGCTGGCTGACAAAAACAAAATGGCACATACTCTCTACCAGTATTATCTATTAAAATAAGAAATTCATATGTCTTTTGTCTCAATAATCTCACTTAAAGGACTCAATTCTACAGAAAAGCTGCATAATTTAAAAAGATACATGCAAAGGATACTTATTTCAGCATTGTTCATAATGACACAAAACTGGACAAATCTACATTATCTACCAGTAAAAGAATGGCTTCAAAAACAGTACCTTAATACTATATAATATTGTTCAGTTCAGTTCAGTCCGACTCTTTGCAACCCTATGGACTGCAGCACGCCAGGCCTCCCTGTCCATCACCAACTCCCAGAGTTTACTCAAACTCATGTCCATTGAGTCAGTGATGCCATCCAACCATCTCATCCTCTGTCATCCCCTTCTCTGCCCCCAATTCCTCCCAGCATCAGGGTCTTTTCAAATGAGTCAGCTCTTTGCATCAGGTGGCCAAAGTATTGGAGTTTCAGCTTCAGCATCAGTCTTTCCAATGAACACCTAGGACCGATCTTCTTTAGGATGGACTGGTTGGATCTCCTTGCAGTCCAAGGGACTCTCAAGAGTTTTCTCCAGCACCACAGTTCAAAAGCATCAATTCTTTGGCACTCAGCTTTCTTCACAGTCCAACTCGCACATCCATACGTGACTACTGGAAAAACCATAGCCTTGACTAGACGGACCTTTGTTGACAAAGTAATGTCTCTGCTTTTTAATATGCTGTCTAGGTTGGTCATAACTTTCCTTCCAAGGAGTAAGTGTCTTTTAATTTCATGGCTGCAGTCACCACCTGCAGTGATTTTGGCTGCAGTGATTTCATGGCTGCAGTCACCATCTGCAGTGATATAATATTGTGCAGCTACCTAAAAAAAGAGCTAGATAATAGTATCCATTGTAAACTGGAAGTTGCTGAAAAATATATATGGTGTGATTATTAAAATAAAAATCAAAACCTCTATACATACGGATTTCTATAACCATTGGAAAAAGTATGGAGGGAAACATCAATCTTTTTAACACTAGTTTTATCTAAGACTGGGATGGGATAACTATCTTTTTCTTTTTATATTTCTGAATGTCTTTATAAACTTCTGTATTGTTTGAATTGTTAAAATGAAGTTTATTACCTTTAAAAAAGTGAATAGAAAGTGAAATGAGGAAGTGTCTTAAAATGGAAACTATTTTTAGATTTCAAGAGAAGGCATAAATTAATCTACAGTAAAGAAGAGGTTGAAAATGCTGAAGCCAGAGTAACCCATGGAGCAGGCCCTGAGGGGATCTGTAACAGAGCAGAGTCCCAGATGTACCAAGGCTGGTAGCTTCACTGTTCCACAAGGAAACGCAAAAACAAAACAAAAAAACACAAAAAACTGAACAGTGTAGTTCATAAAAATTTAGTCTTTTGGTGGTGCAAATACATTTATTTTAGGAAATCATGGTGGTAGGAGATGGGAGGGCTTTAAAAATGCATACTGTGATTTGTCAGGATTAAAAAAAAAAAAAGCTATGTCAGTTCCCAGACTGTTAGAAATGGTAATGGTCTATAAATTCCAAAGTCTGGAAAAAATGATCTACAGCACCAGTAGAAACCTAAGCCTTAACTGAAAGAAGAGATGGTTCTTTGTGATGGAGGAAACACATGTGTGTGGTGGATATTGACAGTTATAGATTGACTTTGTAGGTATAGGGAAAGAAGTTGAGGAAGTTATTTACTATAACGATTGTGATAAGGTCTGCTGGGTTCAGGATTGAGGGGCTCAGTAGGAGTGACTGTAGGGTGAGACATGAAGGGAGTGGTAAAAAAGTAGAGGAGGTAAAAAAGTGGGAATGGGAGACTAACCTAAGAGGAACTAGAGTCTGAAATTTGGAATTACATCTGACTGCATTTTGTTCAGATATGCTCTTTCATGAAATTTTCCTTGGTCCTTGTTGCATTCTCTTCCTTATTTGACAACCCCTGCTCCCACCCAGCACTTTGTTTTTATTCCCTTTATTTTTCCTTAGTTTTTATACTGATCTGTACCCACCAAACTGTCTCTGACACACTGTTTATTTATCTATAACCACCTCACAGCACCTTCCAGATAGTAGAGACCCAAATAATTGTTGCTGAAATAAATTTAATTCCACACAGAAGACAACTGGACAATAATCAGTATCATCTTGATTAAAATTCTTCAGGTGTGAAAACAAGAATAAAACACTAGTCTAAAAAAATTTCTGTAAATTAACATGCATTTTTCCATTTCTTATAAAGACATTGTGTGTTTTGCCTATAAGAGTCTTAAACTGTACATCCTTTGAATTCATACACTTCTGCTATAAAAATGCCACAGAGACCATTAAACTAAAAACTTCCACTGTAGTATCAACAGATATGGAAATTGAGGACCAGAAAAATTACACAGATTGTTCAAAACTGCAAAAGTCTTAAGTGACAGAGTCTATTTTAGAACCATGTTTCCCATGTAAACAAGTGTCTTTGTGCCACGCTTAACCCTCTTGACTTGATTTTTATTTTGTACTCAGTTCAGAAGAATTAAATTGATAACAGCAGTCTTCTCTGATAAAGTTCTGTCAAAATCAATACACTGATTATCTTTCATTTCTAAAGATGCTAATATAGGTTTCTGTTGCCACCTGACAGGTTAGACATGTTAAGTACTGGTCTGAGTGCAACACACCAACTGGATTTTCAGTTGAAGATTGTTTTGCCGTGTGCATCATTTGTGTTTTTTTATGGCTATAATAAAACCTAAAATTTTGACAGTGATGATTGGTATATCAATCTTTACTCCTACATCTTACAGTTCATCTTTTATTTATTTAAAATCCAGTATCTCTTTATTATAAATAAAAAATACTGAAAATAGAGAAAATAATAAATAATCATGCAAACATTATTAGGAGAATAGTGCATGCACAGAAATACACTTGTCTTTTTCCCAAGGGAGACAGCCTGTTACAAACCACCATCCTCTTTCCTACTTGCACATGAAAGTAAAAACCACTAGCACATTAGCACTGAGTGTTTTTCTCTTAAACATGGTCCCATGATACCTAGGAGGCCAACTGTAAAAAGTGACAATTTTATTATTTGCCAGTAAATAAATACATCAAAAGATCTGTGTTTAGTTTTGCTGAACTGATATACTGTTATTCTTAATTTAAAAATTATAGCTTTTTCTTTGGAGAATGTTATCATTTGAGCTTTGACTAATTTTTATGAAAGGACATTTTTCACAGAACAAATATGTAAAGAGATTTTTACATAAATTTTTACATAAAAGAAGAATGTTGTACTAGGAGTCTCTATCTGGAGTTACAGATAACTGGATGAGGTTGTGTATATGCGTGCATGCGTGTATATATACACTCAACAAAGTTATACTCAGTCGGATGGCTCATAACAGTGCTTTTTGATCTGGTTGTATCACACAATTCTTTAAACAAAGTTTTCAGTGTTTGTCTTAGTCATCCTTATCACATTCTTTATAATGTATTGTTATAAACTCCTCTATATCCTGGTTCCTTCAAATATCCCTAACACAGGAGGGCCCATCTGAATTCCCAAAGTTCATACCCAAAACTATACATTATAAGACTCAAAGACAAGGCTGCCAGTCATACATTCCTCCCGCAACTATTTACCAAGTCCTTACTGAGCACAGGCACTGTGCCAGGAGCTGTTGTTCAGATCAGATCAGATCAGTTGCTCAGTCGTGTCCAACTCTTTTAAGACACTGCCCCAGTGCTCACTGTGTGAGACAGACAAACACATTGAGCTGACCAAACACACTGCACAAGAATGCGGTGCAGAGAAGCGAGGAGGAGGGGGCACCGGCAACAGCCTAGTCTGGCGAGTGCAGCAGAAGGGTACCCAGTGAGGGAGGGGTCTGGAAAAGCAGGAAGGAAAGTCATCCCAGGCATGGTTCTGCAAGGCTGCTGTCCAGGAGTGCTGGTGTCAGACTCTTCAGGACCCCTTGGACTATAGTTCACCAGGCTCCTCTGTCCATGGGATTGTCCAGGCAAGAATACTGGAGTGGTTGCTATACCCTCCTCCGGGGGATCTTCCCCACTCAGAGATCCAACCCGTTGTCGTTCCTTGGTCTCCCGCATTGGCAGGCGGATTCTTTACCACTGCGCCACTTGGGAAGCCACCTGGGAAGCCCTCAGTGTGACTAGGGGAGTGCAAAGCCCATAGAAAGTAAGGAAGGAGGCAGATGACCTAAAAACATGTGAGAGCTAAGACTGGATGTGATTGAGATCTGAGTGAGCCAAGTTAGAGGCCCAGGGACAGAGCTTCAGGGGGGAGTGCAAAGACCCTCGGATAGAAGCGAGGGGAAGGACACCCAGAGCAGGAAGAGTAGTCAGAAGTGTGACGATTTGTCCTGAGGATAAACTATGAGGTTAAAGGGTTGGTGACCTTAAAAAGCAGTGTGAAAGGTATATCCGAGATAAAATAAGAGATTTGATGACCCTACGGAGAAAGAATCGATGAAGTCGCTGAGTCGCGTTCGACTCTCTGCGACCCCACGGACTGTAGCCTACCAGGCTCCTCCGTCCAGGGCATTTTCCAGGCAAGAGTACTGGAGTGGGTTGGCATTTCCTTCTCCAGGGGATTTTCCCGACCCAGGGATCGAACCTGGGTCTTCCACATTGTAGGCAGACGCTTTACCGTCTGAGCCACCAGGGAAGCCCAAAAGAATTGAGTTTTGTGTAATGGTACACATGTTCCATATGGCAGTCTACGACGTATTCTTGAATGAATCATCACATGTCTCTATCTAACCACCAAATTACCTTGGTGGTTAGGAGAGACATTACTTGCGGACAAAAGTCTGGCTAGTCAACACTATGGTTTTTCCGGTAGTCATGTATGGATGTGAGAGTTGGGCTATAAAGAAAGCTGAGTGCCAAAGAATTGATGTTTTTGAACTGCGGTGTTGGAGAAGACTCTTGAGAGTCCCATGGACTGCAAGGAGATCCAACCAGTCCATCCTAAAAGAAATCAGTCCCAAATATTCATTGGAAGGACGGATGCTGAAACTCCAATACTTTGGCCACCTGATGTGAAGAACTGACTCACTGGAAAAGACCCTGATGCTGGGAAAGACTGAAGGCAGGGAGAGAAGGGGAAGACAGAGGATGAGATGGTTGGATGGCATCACCACCACGATGGACATGAGTTTGAACAAGCTCCGGGAGCAGGTGATGGACAGGGAAGCCTGGTATGCTGCAGTCTATGGGGTCGCAAAGAGTCTGACAAACCTGAGCGGCTGAACTGAACCACCAAGTGGATCAGGATCACATTTAATTTTTTGCTGTGGGAATTTAGACACGGGGACAAGCCTAGGCTTGATGAGTCACGTAGGATACCTCTTCAAAGCTTTTTAAAAATGCCCACTGGGCGGGAAGAAAGAGGTGAGCTTACAAGTTGGGGCCACTTCAGCCTCCCCGCAGGATGTAGTTCAGGCGGGTAACGCTGCAGGACTAAAACTCAATCCACCGCCAAACAACAAAACACTGTTTTCAATATCAGATAGGATAGTAAAGGCCGCACAAAGCACCTCATGTCCTGTTCCCCGAGAGCCTTCTTAACTGTCTTCTACAGCTTGAGGTGTACAGCCGGCAACGCAGGGCTGACTCCAGCGCGCCGCGCAGGCGCAGAACCTGCGGCGTGGGAGGCGAGCCGGGCGTTAAGGACGTTTCCCAGAAGCCCGCGCCACTAGCTGGGGCCCTCCCTCCTGCTCGCAGGCCGCGTGACTTGACTCCGCCCGTCACGTTCTTCCGTCGTAAACGGTGGATTGCCAGCGCCCCCCTGAGGTCTGGTTGAGCGCTGCAGTCGTGCACGCAGGGCCAGTGCGAGCGAGTAGGGAAAGCGCGGAGGGTCCGCCGCCGCCGCCGCCGGCGTCACCGTAGCGCGCCGACCTGTGGCGGCGCGGCTTAGCGGAGGGGAGCGGGGGAGGGGGAAGGGGACGCGCGGAGCGGAGCGGGAGGAGGCCAGACGGGGCGGGGGGAGGGGGAGCAGCGGTGGCGCAAGCCGCGCGGAGCAGCGCAGCCCGGGTCCGCTCCCTGCTCCACCGTCGCCACCTCCCGCGCCAGCCAGCAGAGCCGGCGCCTCAGCGCCCCCGGAATACCTCGAAGCGGACGGAGTCCATGTTGGGGAACTTGGCGGCGGCGTGACGGGAACCTGGGGACCTGCAGTGGGGCTGCCGCCGCCGCCGGAGCCTGCGCCTCGACCTCGGCCTGAGGTAAACACGGGCCGACCCCGGGGGCGGACGGGCGCAGGCAGCTGTCGCTGCGGGGTGGGGTGTACGGAGTGGGGGAGAGGGGGGCCCGGGGCGATGGGAGGGCGGACAAAGTTTCGGAATCTCGCGCGGCCCAGGCGGCGTTCTGCGCTCGGAGGAAAGTTGGAGCCGCCTCTCGAGGCGGGGGAGGCTGAGGCGGGGAGGCCCCCAGTTCCTCTCGCCACCCCCGCGAGGGCGGCCCCGTGTCGGCCGCCACCGCCTCGCTGTCGGTACCCCGTCCCATTTCCTCCTTGTGGCCTACCCGCCGCCTCCGCCGGCGGCTCCTGTCCCCGCCCGGGGTCCTGGGGGAGTGGGTTGAGGCTAGGGTTCTCCGCGGCAGGGTCGCCACACGTCCAACCCTGTCCTTGCGGGGCACTGTGTCCTGCTGGGCTTCCGGGCGCTCCCCGGCCCCAGCTCTCTTGACTTGGGAGACTTTGCTTTTGTCAATAGCGTCCAAGCCCGTTTGTGAAACCAAACTTTACTGCGCGGTGACCTCTCGGAGTGCGCGACTAGGGAAGAGCCGGCGTTTCAGAGCATCCGCGTTACCCCATGCTCTGAATTTCAAACTCTTCTCCCACCTCCGATTCTTAAACCAGTTTCCCCGTCTGATGAGAGGGCGGGAGGTCTCAACTTGGCTCCATCAATCGCTCCTTAAAGACATTTCTTAGGGATGTCTGGCCGTCTTGCTCTCTCCCCCCATTTTGAAAAATTGTTCTGAAAGTAAGCGCCAGATTTAAGAGTAGTTGAATTTATATACGAATATGGAATTTTAAAATATTCTCAAAGTATTTCTGTACCCTGTTATACACAGTGTCTACGAGTTGAGCGTTTTTCATTCATTTTGGGTTACATTTTAATATCTTTGTCATACTGCTAGTGAACTAAGATATTTAGGCAGAACTGACAAAAAAGTTTTTAATATAGTGCTTTGGCTAGTAGATGCTGTCCTTCAGTTTTCCCAATGTGGGAAATTCAGTGAAAATTGGAAAAAGCATGTTTAATAGATGCGTTTTTTCATTATAAAACAAAAGTTGATTTCGTGCATATGACTACTTCCTCAGCAGGATATTGAAGTACATTCTTAAATGTGGGTTTTGTGTTTTATTGGTATTAAAATTTTGATAGGTAATCAAGTCTTTTCCCACACTATTGCTTTCTCTTCCCTGTTTCTTTGGCAGTTGGCCTAATCATTTGACTTTTTTGCTGTTTGCTAAGAGCTGCAATAAAGTTTGTGGGACTTTAGTTTTTGTTATTTTAACGAACTGGCAGAAGAAATGAAATTGTCTTTTGATTTCTTTTGTTTTACTATTGTGAAAGGTAATCTGAGTTTACTTTGTATTTCGTTTATGCAATATGAAGAATTTTTTAAAGATTAGCAAGTCTTATTGTAACTGCATTTTTTTTCCACTATATTTTCTTGTTTGGTGCTTGCAAGTATTTTAGTAATCAGTACATTTTACGTTGAGCTAGTTACCTTTCTGCTTGAGAATTTGAGTCCCTCTTAAAATTTTGGCAGAGTAGGATTTGGATCTCTGCTTACTCAAGTGTACTTATGCTATAAAGACATTTTCACTACGTTGAGGGGGAAGAAAACTGGAAGAAAATGAAAAATTGTTCCTAAATATGCTACTTGAAACTTAAGTCATGGAAAAGTTTTTAAGGGGAGTATTTTTGTATGCTTTTAGGTGGTAGTAACAGGTTTCATGGGTTAACATTGAAACTTTTCAGGGGTCATTCAGCTTCCCTATAATCCTTTGGGCCCTAACCAGTACTTCAGGCAATTTTCTTGAAAAGTTATGCTGTTAATCAGAGGTAGGATGAATCAGTGCTGTTACCAGTAGCATCTTTTAGTAATTAGAAAGTGTAGAATTATATTACTCATCTACCTAATACTTAAACTTTTTTTTTTTTAGTTTCATCAGTGAGACATAGCTGTAAAACCTAGCCAAGGAGAATGGCAAGTACAAAAATAATGAGGAGTCAGCCTTAGAATAATTTTCATTGTAAGTTCCTTTTAGAATAAGCTCTGCCATCATTTACCATTGTCTTTTAGTGATATGAATTGAATCTTGACTTTACTTCCCCGGTGAAATAATCTTAATTATATCCCCTGTCTCAAAGAATAAGTTAATAGCTTTACCTTGAATCTGTTACACACACAGTGTCTACGAGTTGAGTGTTTTTCAGTCATTTTGGGTTACATTTTAATATCTTTGTCATACTGCTAGTGAACTAAGATATTTAGGCAGAACTGACAAAAAAGTTTTTAATATAGTGCTTTGGCTAGTAGATGCCGTCCTTGAGTTTTCCCAATTTGGGAAATTCAGTGATAAATGGTGATAAACTTTTAGTAGCACTGAGTAGAGCCTGGAGTTAAAATATCCTGTATCATTTTATTGCTGTTCCCAGTGCTCCTCTTTTCATTGTTATGGTCCTCACTTTGCTTTTTTTTTTAAGTTGTTGGCTTTGCTGCAGTCCATGGGGTCGCAAAGAGTCAGACAAGACTGAGCAACTTCACTTTCACTTCTCACTTTCATGCATTGGAGAAGGAAATGGCAATCCACTCCAGTGTTCTTAACTGGAGAATCCCAGGGACGGGGGAAACTGGTGGGCTGCCGTCTGTGGGTTTGCACAGAGTCGGACACGACTGAAGCGACTTAGCAGCAGCAGCAGTGCACATAAAAGTTCAATATAAAATGTAAAAACAACACTGTCATCTCTCACTTAACAGAAAAACATTCTGAGATGTTTCACTATGACCTTTGTTAACCTAGAGTCTTTAACACTCAGCAGCCAGAGTGATCCTGATAAAATACATCAGATCCTGTCACTTCTCTTCTCAAATGGCTTCCCTTCTCAGTCATAGTTAAATACATAGCTCTTACTATGGTCTGCCAGGGTCTGAGGTCTCAAAAAAGGTCTCAAAAAAGTCTCAAAAAAGGTCTCAAAAAAGGTCTCAAAAAAGGTCTCAAAAAAGTCTCCTCCTCTCTGACTTCAGTTTCTCTAGCCACACTTCTCTACTACTGAGATTTTCTTTGACTACTCTTAAAGCGTCAGGCCATCCTCCTACATTTCTTAGCCCTTTTTAAGCCAGGTTTTTCTCCATAGCACTTAACATTTTCTAAGATGCTGTATAATTTACTAACTTAAGTTTATTGTATTTTTCTCTTTAAAGCAAGTTCTGTAAGAATGAGGTTTGTCAGTTTGGGTCACTGTTTTGTCCCTGAACACTGAACAATGTCTTATATATAGTAGGTACTTAACAAATATTAACGTGCTTTCAGCTAAAAACATAAAAACATTAAAAATAGTAATTGTGGTTTGAAATTTGAGACTATGCAAGTTTCATTCTTTTGTATACACTGCTAGATTACTTATATCCATGCATTAAGATCTAGTCAGTTTAAGGGACAGTATGACAGAATGTGATCTTGAAAGTGATTTGTCAGAATATAGAGAAAACTAAGAATGCTTGGCTAAGAGTGGAGTGGTATAACTTTGTTATTCTTTGAAATGTTGTCATTTAGAAGTCAGGTTAGTCTTGTTTTTTGGTAGTCCCAGAAGGCAGAACTAGGATTGTGGTGATGTGTATTGAAAGGAAGGAGAGACGGCAAGAATGGATATGGAGACATTAGTAAAGACTTTTGCAGTAGCAGTCCAGAGTAGATGAGGATAGCTTGAATTAGGATGAGAAATGTGGAGATGGACAAACGTGTGATCGTCAGGCCACACTCAGTGGATTGAAGGTGAAGGAGAGAGAAATTTCAAAGATGACTCCTGAGTTAAATGGATGAGTTGATGGTGGTACCAAAAAAAAGACCAGGGTTCTTCTGACTAGTGGGTTTGAGCTTTGGAGCTTTCACATGGATATTTCTGTAGGCAATTAGATACTTGATTCTGAATTTCAAAGGAGAGGTATGGGCTGGTGGGCTGCCCTCTGTGGGGTTGCACAGAGTCGGACACAACTGAAGTGACTTAGCTGCAGCAGCAGCAGCATATAGATAGTTGAAACTATAGATGAAATTGTTTAGGGAAAAGTCTATAACTTGGGAAAAAGAGCTGCTAAAATGGAATCACAGTAGCCTCTAGCATTTAAAAAAAAAAGTTGTTAGAGGAATGTGAGCTCCCAAAGAATCTGTGAAGGACAGAGAAATAGGAGTTGAGGGTATTACAGAAACCAAAGGAAGAGAGTATTTTAAGGGGAGAGTAGTCATTAGGGTCAAGTGATGATCAGAGTTGAGTAAAGTGAGAACTAACAGATTTTTCTTTGGGAAATTGTTTGGCAGTCCAGTGGTTAGGATTCCTCACTGTCACTGCCCAGGACCCAGGTTCGATCCCTGGTTAGGAAACAAGTCCCACGAGCTGCATGGCAAGGTCAGAAAAAAGAGAAGAAAGATTTTTCTTTGCATTTAACAACATGGAGCTCATTAGCCTTTTGAACAAGCAGGATAGTAAGCTTATTTTCAAACTGATGCTCCTGAAATTGCTTAACTAGATCTAAAATAACTGAGATCAAAGGTTAAGAAATCATCCAGTCACATTATAGAAGAGACTTCAGTTCAGTCGCTCAGTCGAGTCTGACTCTTTTTGATCCCATGGGCTGCAGCACGTCAGGCTTCCCTGTCCATCACCAGCTCCCGGGGCTTGCTCAAACTCATGTCCATTGAGTCGGTGATGCCATCCAACCATCTCATCCTCTGCCATCCCCTTCTCCTCTCACCTTCAATCTTTCCCAGCATCAGGGTATTTTCAGATGTGTCAGCTCTTCGCATCAGGTGGCCAAAGCATTGGAGTTTCAGCTTCAACATCAGTCCTTCCAATGAACACCCAGGACTGATCTCCTTTAGGATGGACTGGTTGGATCTTCTTGCAGTCTAAGGGACTCTGAAGAGTCTTCTCCAACACCACAGTTCAAAAGCATCATTTCTTTGGCACTCAGCTTTCTTTATGGTCCAACTCTCACATCCATACATGACTACTGGAAAAATCATAGCTTTGACTAGACTGACCTTTGTGGGCAAAGTAGAGTTTCTGCTTTTTCATATACTGTCTAGGTTGGTCATAACTTTTCTTCCAAGGAGCAAGCATCTTTTAATTTCATGGTTGCAGTCCCCATCTGCAGTGATTTTGAAGCTCCCCAAAATAAAGTCTGTCACTGTTTCCATTTTCCATTGTTTCCCCATCTATTTGCCACGAAGTGATGGGACCAGATGCCGTGATCTTAGTTTTCTGAATGTTGAGTTTTAAGCCAATTTTTTCACTCTCCTCTTTCACTTTCATCAAGAGGCTATCTAGTTCTTTTTCGCTTTCTGCCATAAGGGTGGTGTCATCTGCATATCTGAGGTTATTGATACCTCCCTGCAATCCTGATTCCAGCCTGTGTTTCATCCAGCCCAGCGTTTCTCATGATGTACTTTGCATATAAGTTAACTAAGCAGGGTGACAATATACAGCCTTGATGTACTCCTTTCCTGATTTGGAACCAGTCTGTTGTTCCATGTCCAGTTCTAACTGTTGCTTCTTGACTTGTGTACAGATTGCTCAGGAGGCAGGTCAGGTGGTCTGGTATTCTCATCTCTTTGAGAATTTTCCACCGTTTCTTGTGATCCACAAAGTCAAAGGGCATAGTCAATAAAGCAGAAGTACATGTTTTTCTGGAACTCTCTTGCTTTTTTGATGGTCCAGCAGATGTTGGCAATTTGATCTCTGTTTCCTCTGCCCTTTCTAAAACCAGCTTAAACATCTGGAAGTTCATGGTTCATGTACTGTTGAAGCCTGGCTTGGAGAGTTTTGAGCATTACTTTGCTAGCGTGTGAGAGGAGTGAAATTGTGCGGTAGTTTGAGCATTCTTTGGCATTGCCTTTCTTTGAGATTGGAAGGAAAACTGTCTGTTTCAGTCCTGGGGCCACTGTTGAGTTTTCCAAATTTGCTGTCATATTGAGTGCAGCACTTTCACCACATCATCTTTTAGGATTTGAAATAGCTCAACTGAAATTCCATCACCTCCACTAGCTCTGTTCCTAGTGATGCTTCCTAAGGCTAACTTGACTTTGCACTCCACGATGTCTGGTTCTAGGTGAGTGATCACACCATGGTGGTTATCTGGGTCATGAAGATCTTTTTTGTAGAGTTCTTCTGTGTATTCTTGCCACCTCTTCTAATATCTTCTGCTTCTGTTAGGTCCATACCATTTCTGTCCTCCATTGTGCCCAACTTTGTGTGAAATGTTCCTTGGTATCTCTAATCTTCTTGAAGAGATCTCTAGTCATTCCCATTCTATTGTTTTCCTCTTTCTTTGCATTGATCACTGAGGAAGGCTTTCTTATCTCTCCTTGCTGTTCTTTGAACTCTGCATTCAAATAGGTATATGTTTTCTTTTCTCCTTTGCCTTTAGCTTCTCTTCTTTTCACAGCTATTTGTAAACCCTCCTCAGACAACCATTTTGCCTTTTTGCATTTTCCTTCTTGGGATTGTCTTGATCACTACCTCCTGTACAGTGTCATGAACCTCCACCCATAGTTCTTCTATCAGATCTAATCCCTTGAATCTATTTGTCACTTACATTGTATACTTGTAAGGGAATTGATTTAGGTCATACCTGAATGGTCTAGTGATTTTCCCTACTTTCTTCAATTTAAGTCTGAATTTGGCAGTAAGGAGTTCATGATCTAAGCCACACTCAGCTCCGGGTCTTGTTTTTGCTGACTGCATAGAGCTTCTCCATCTTTGGCTGCAAAGAATATAATCAATTTGATTTCTGTATTGACCATCTAGTGATGTCCATGTGTAGAGTCATCTCTTGTGTTGTTGGAAGAGGTTCTTTGCTATGACCAGTGTGTTTCTTTTGGCCAAACTCTGCTAGTCTCTGCCCTGCTTCATTCTGTGCTCCAAGGCCAAATTTTCCTGTTTACTCCCAAATATTTCTTGACTTCCTACTTTTGCATTCCAGTCCCCTATAATGAAAAGAACATCTTTTTTGGGTGTTCTAGAAGGTCTTGTGGGTCTTCGTAGAACTGTTCAATTTCAGCTTCTTCAGCATTATTGGTTGGAGCATAGACTTGGATTACTGTGATATTGAATGGTTTGCCTTGGAAATGAACAGAGATCCTTCTGTCCTTTTTGAGATTGCATCCAAGTACTGCATTTCAGACTCTCTTGTTGACTATGATGCCTACTTCATTTGTTTTAAGGGATTCTTGCCCACAGTTATTGTTTATCATATATACTATGTGCCAACTATTGTGTTCTAGACATTTTGTATTAATTTTCATTTGATGTTTTCAGAAGCCTTGCAGTGCTGGGTGCATTAATCTGTTTTACAGAAAGGAGTCAGAGGCTCTGGAGAAGTCAAATGACTTGTTAAGTGTGAGAGCAGTTGCTAAGAATCTATGCCCACGTCTGTCTGAGTCTTTGGCCTTTAGTTAGATATTACATCTGTTGACTTCCCAAACTCTGCATCAGTGTTGTCTAGTAGTAGATGTTGCTGTGATGATGAAAGTGTTCTGTATCTCTGCTCCCCTATGTAGTAGTTGATAGTAACTGAAGTAGTAGTGACTACTACTGTGTTCAAGTGTGCAACATTTGAAATGTGGTCAGTGCAATGGGAAACAGAACAGTGGTACTGTACTGGACAGTGCAGATATAGATCAAAAGAATCCCATAAATAATAGAGTCGTTTCCTGTATAATAATAGATGGAAACACATTTTCTTTAAAAGGAGTACTGTTTTGCTTATATTCTAGCTTTAGATGCTGTAAGGGAATATTTTGGGTAATCATTTTTTTAAGTCTCAAACTTTCACAAAAGTTAGTGCAAAAAACTGAGTAAGTTGTAGATTGTAGTCTCATTGCGCCAATCAAGGACAGGGACATTCTATTACAGAAACAATATTAAGCTTAGGAAATTAATATTGGTATATTACTACCATCTACTCAGACGTCATCCAGGTTTTGCCAGTTTTCTTAGTGATTTCCTCTGTAACAAAATGATACGGTTCAGAATTTTCTGTTGCATTTATTTAATTATAATGTCTTTTTACATTGCTTCAGCCTAGAACAATTTCTCAGTCTTTCATTGATTTTCATGGCCCTGACACTTAAAAAGATTAAAGGTTAGTTTTATTGTAAAATGTCCAATGATTTGGATTTACCTGTACGGATGTGAGAGTTGGACTTTGAAGAAAGCTGAGTGCCGAAGAATTAATGCTTTTGAACTGTGGTGTTGGAGAAGACTCTTGAGAGTCCCTTGGACTGCAAGGAGATCCAACCAGTCCATTCTGAAGGAGATCAGCCCTGGGATTTCTTTGGAAGGAATGATGCTAAAGCTGAAACTCCAGTACTTTGGCCACCTGATGCGAAGAACTGACTCATTGGAAAAGACCCTGATGCTGGGAGGGATTGGGGGCAGGAGGAAAAGGGGACGACAGAGGATGAGATGGCTGGATGGCATCACTGACTCGATGGACGTGAGTTTGAGTGAAATACGGGAGTTGGTGATGGACAGGGAGGCCTGGTGTGCTGCGATTCATGGGTCGCAAAGAGTCGGACACGACTGAGCGACTGAACTGAACTGAACTGATGTCTCCTTGTGGTTGGATTCAGATTGTGCATTTTTGATAGGAGTACCACCGTGATGATACTGTGTTCATGTTACATCCTGTCAAATGGCATAGTTTTATTTGTCCCCTTACTGATGATGTGCATTTTGATCACTTAAGGTGAAGTCTCACAAGCCTCTTTACTGAAAAGTTTCCCTCCTTTTTAGTAATTAATAAGTACTTTGTGGGAAAGTATTTTGAGATTATGTTAAGCTCAATCCTTATCAAACTTGCTGTTTGTTGATTCTCAGATTGTCCCAGCTTTGGCTAGTGAAAGCCACTTCAAGCTAGTTTCTGTGTTCTTCTGACTTGCTTTGAGCACTCCTTAATTTTTGAAAAGAAAATGTTCCAGGCTTACCTTAAACTTTCCTTGCCATAGCCCTGGAATCAACCATTTCTCCAACGTGTGGTTTCTTTGAGTGGAGAAAGGTATTCAGAAACCAAGATTTTGTTGTTATATTTGTATCTCCATCTATATATAAAAAACCATGAGTTGGTGCCAGTTTTTCCAATAAACAGAGTTTTTTTTTTTTTTTTTTTCAGTTTTCTCTTTCTCAAAGTTTATAACTCCCTTTTCTTAAAAGGAATTACTTACCTCCCATTACCCGTAGTTATTTACTTATAGGATCAATCCCAGCTACGTAGCCAGTTTCCCACTGCCATTGCTGCTCCCTCCCCTGTCTTGCATAACATTTTCACTCTACTAGGGCTCTGACACCTTGTACCAGGATGCAGTCCTCATTCCAGGCTTCTCTCATACCTCGTGCAGAGCATCTTGCCATTCTGCTTGAGTTCTAATACCTCATTCTAGGCCGTCTCACCATCGCTTGTATGGACACTTTGCCCACAGACTTAGCTTCTAACACATCCAGGTGGAATTGCAACATACGGACATGTACTTTTCAGAGAAGGCAGTGGCAACCCGCTCCAGTACTCTTGCCTGGAAAATCTCATGGACGGAGGAGCCTGGTAGGCTGCAGTCCATGGGGTCGCGAAGAGTTGGACACGACTGAGCGACTTCACTTTTATTTTTCACTTTCATGCATTGGAGAAGGAAATGGCAACCCACTCCAGTGTTCTTGCCTGGAGAATCGCAGGGATGGGGGAGCCTGGTGGGCTGCCGTCAGTGGGGTCGCACAGAGTCGGACACGACTGAAGCGACTTAGCAGCAGCAGATATGTACTTTTAAAGATTATACTTACTTGTTTTTACAAGTAAATTACAAAAGATTATTGTACCAACAATTTTAGTGAAAATTAAGAGAAATTTGTTCTCAAGTTTTAATATAAACCCTCCTGAGATTCTCACATCTCTTAGTGATAAGACTAATCTTTCTCCTTATTTCTTTATTTACCCTAGAGTTCTCAGATGTATTTTTAAAAAATTATTAATTTCTGGCTGTGCTGGAGCTCTGTTGCTGCATAGGCTTTTTAGTTGCAGCGAGCTGGGGTTACCCATTAGTTGCATTGTGTGGGCTTTCCATTGTGGTGGCTTCTTTTGTGGAGCACAGGCTCTAGGTGCTTAGGCTTGAGTAGTTGAGGTTTATGGGCTTTGTAGTTGTAGTGCACAGGCTTATTTTCTCTGTGGCACCTGGAATCTTCTAGATCAGTGATCCAACCTGTGTCTGCTGCATTGACAGATTCTTTACCACTGAGCCACCAGGGAAACCCCTCAGATATACTTTTAAGGGAGGGTTTTTTTTTTTTTTTTTTTTTACTGTAATCTTAACAGTAAGGTTAAAAATCAGTTTTCTGTTTATATAGGTTTTGGAGTCGATCATACCCGGCTCTGAATACTGATCATCCCAAATACTGATTGTCACCTCTCGTAGGTGACTATCAGTAGTGGCGCTAGTTGTAAAGAATCTGCCTGCCAGTATAGGACACACAAGAGACACCAGTTGGATCCCTGGGTCAGGAAGATTCCTTAGAGTAGGAAATGGCACCCCACTCCAGTATCTTGCCTAGAAGATTCCATGGGCAGAGGAACCTGGCAGACTACAGTTCATGGGGCCACAGGGAGTTGGACACAACTGACCTAGTGAGCACACACACGGTTTCCTCACCTATTTTAAGTAATGTTTACCTGAGTCTGGTGGTAATAGCACCTAACTCCATCTCTGTCTTTTATAACTTTAAGTTAGCTCTGTTTAGTGAATGATTTTAAAGCCTTTTAAGCAGTGTTGTAATATTGATAGGTGTTTTAATTTTTTTAATGTACTGTGGCTTGGTGTTTAAATGTGCAGAAGTGTGCCAGAGTATTTAGTTCATTTCCTGATATAAAGTAATCATTCTCTCTACCTCTAATTCTGTGCTCCAAGTTTGTTGATGTCTATGATTCTGTTAGGTCTAGGGATGAAACATAGCTTTTGCTTTAAATAATTATATATTTTTTAAAGGACTTGAAAGGAGAAAAAAAATCTCATATATTCCTAAATATTTGGTATTTTCTTGTTGTTCTTTGTTAATGAAATTTCAGTTTTGTTTCTTGTGTCATATCTTTTCAGCCTGAAGCACTTCTTTTAAGTAGCCCTTTTGGTGATAAATTCTCTTTGTTTTTCTTAACTGAAATGTCTTTTCCATTTTTATTTCTTTGATCTTTCTTTTGAGTTAATCCTATTTGATGCACACTGAACTTTGTGAATTTTTAAATTTGTGCCTTTCACCAAGTTAGAGAGTTTTTTTGAACATTATTTCTTCAAATATATTTTTCTGTACCAATCTTTTTCCTTTTTCTGGGCATGAATCGAACTTTGGATATTGTCCATAGGAGCCTGAGACTCTTCATTTTCTTTCAGTCTTTTATTTATCTGTTCTTCATATCAGATCATTTCTAATACTGTATCTTCACATTTACTGACTCATTCCTTTACATTTCCATCCTGTTTTTAAGATCTTATTTCAGACATTGTGTTTTTCAGTTCTAAAATTTTCATTTCTTTCTTTCTTTTTAAAAAAAACATAGTTTATCTGCTGAGAACCTCTGTCTTCCTATTCATTTCAGCAGTGTTGCCTTTTCTCCATGGAACATAACATGCATATATTTAATTTAAGATCATGCCTGACAAATGTGCTGACTAAATATTACCTAAGGTTGTTTTTTAGTCCAGTTGCTCAGTCTTGTCCAACTCTTTGCGACCCCATGGACTGTAGCACGCCAGGTTTCCATATCCATCACCGACTCCCTGAGCTTGCTGAAACTGATGTCCAGAGAGCCAATGACGCTGTCCAAACATCTCATCCTCTATTGTCCCCTTTTCCTCCTGCCTTCAATCTTTCCAAGGATCAGGGTATTTCCAGTGAGTTGGTTCTTTGCATCTGGTAGCCAAACCATTGGAGCATTAGCTTCACCATCAGTCCTTCCAATTAATATTCAGGACTGATTTCTTTTAGGATTGGCTGGTTTGATCTTCTTGCAATCCAAGGGACTTTCAAGAGTCTTCTACAACACCACAGTTCAAAAGCATCAGTTCTTTGGTGCTCAGCTTTCTTTATGGTCCAATTCTCACATCCATACATGACTACTGGAAAAATCATAGTTTGGACTAGACAGACCCTTGTCAGTAAAGTTAATGACTCTGCTTTTTAATACACTGTCTAGGTTGGTCACAGCTTTTCTTTGAAGGAGCAAGTGTCTTTTAATTTCATGGCTGCAGTCACCATCTGAAGTGATTTTGGAGCCCTAGAAAATAGAGTCTTTCACTGTTTCCATTGTTTCCCCATCTATTTACTGTGAACTGGTAGGACCTGATGTTGTGATCTTAGTCTTTTTAATGTTGAGTTTTAAGTCAGCTTTTTCACTCTCCTCTTTCACTTTCATCAAGAGGCTCTTTAGTTCTCCGTTTTCTGCCATAAGGGTGGTATCATCTGCATATCTGAGGTTATTGGTATTTCTCCCTGCAATCTTGATTCCAGCTTGTAATTAATCCCACCTGGCATTTCTCATTATGTACTCTGCATATAAGTTAAACAAGGTGACAAGATGCAGCCTTGACATACTCCTTTTCTGATTTGGAACCAGTCCCGTTTTTCCATGTCTGGTTCTAACTGTTGCTTCTTGATCTGCATAGAGATTTCTCAGGAGACAGGTAACATGGTCTGGTATTCCTATCTTTTTCAGAATTTTCCACAGTTTGTTGTGATCCGCAAAGTCGTAGTCAATAAAGCAGAAGTACATGTTTTTCTGGAATTCTCTTTCCTTTTGTATGATCCAGCAGATGTTGGCAATTTCGTATCTGGTTCCTCTGCCTTTTCTAAAACCAGCTTGAACATCTGGAAGTTCATGGTTCATGTATTGCTGAAGCCTGGCTTGGAGAATTTTGAGCATTACTTTACTAGTGTGTGAGATGAGTGCAATTGTGCGGTAGTTTGAGCATTCTTCGGCATTGCCTTTCTTTGGGATTGGAATGAAAACGGACCTTTTCCAGTCCTGTGGCCACTGCTGAATTTTCCAAATTTGTTGGTATATTGAATGTGACATTTTCACAGCATCATCTTTTAGGATTTGAAATAGCTCAACTGGAATTCCATCACCTCCACTAGCTTTGTTTGTAGTGATGCTTCCTAAGGCCCACTTGGCATTCCAGGATGTCTGGCTCTAGGTGAGTGAGCACACCATCGTGGTTATCAGGGTCATGAAGATCTGTTTTGTATAGTTCTTCAGTGTATTCTTGCCACCTCTTAATATCTTCTGCTTCTATTAGGTCCATAATGTCCTTTATTGTGCCCATCTTTGCAGAAATGTTCCCTTGGTATCTCTGATTTTCTTGAAGAGTTCTCTGGTCTTTCCCCTTGTATTGCTTTCCTCAATTTCTTTGCATTGATCACTTGAGAAGGCTTTCTTCTCTCTTTTTGCTATTCTTTGGAACTCTGCATTCAGATGGATATATCTTTCCTTTTCTCATTTGCCTTTCACTTCTCTTCTTTTCTCAGCTTTTTTAAGGCCTTAGACAACCATTTTGCCTTTTGGTGTTTCTTCTTCTTGGGAATGGTTTTGATAACCACCTTCTGTATACTGTTATGAACCTCCATCCATAGTTCTTCAGGCACTCTATCAGATCTAATCCCTTGAATCTATTTGTCACTTCCACTGTATAATCAGAAGGGATTTGATTTAGGTCATACCTGAATGGTCTAGTGGTTTTCCCTACTTTCTTCGATTTAAGTCTGAATTTTGCAATAAGGAGTTCATGCTCTGAACCACTGTCAGCTCCTGGTCTCTTTTTTTCTGACTGTATTGAGCTTCTCCATCTTCGGCTACAAAGAGTATAATCAATTTGATTTCTGTATTAACCATCTGGTGTTGTCCATGTGTAGAGTTGCCTCTTGTGTTGTTGGAAGAGGCTGTTTGCTTTGACCAGTGCATTGTCTTGGCAAAACTCTGTTAGCCTTTTCCCTGCTTCATTTTGTACTCCCAGGCCAAACTTGCCTATTATTCTAGGTATCTCTTGACTTCCTGTTTTTGCATTCCAGTCCCCTATGATGAAAAGGACATCTTTTTTGGGTGTTAGTTCTAGAAGGTCTTATAGGTCTTCATAGAATTGTTGAACTTCAGCTTTTTTGGCATTAGTGGTTGGGGCGTAGACTTGGATACTGTGATGTTGAATGTTTTGCCTTGGAAACGAACAGAGGTCATTCTGTCGTTTTTGAGATTGCATCCAAATACTGCATTTTGGACTCTTTTCTTGACTGTGAGGGCTATTTCATGTCTTCTTAGGGATTCTTGCCCATAGTAGTAGATACAATGGTCATCTGAATTAAATTCACCCATTCTGGTCCATTTGTTTGTAGTGATGCTTTCTAAGGCCCACTTGACTTTACATTCCAGGATATCTGGCTCTAGGTGAGTGATCACACCATCGTGATTGTCTGGGTCATGAAGATCTTTTTTGTACAGTTCTTCTGTGTATTCTTGCCACCTCTTCTTAATATGTTCTGCTTCTGTTAGGTCCATACCATTTCTGTCCTTTATCGAGCCCATCTTTGCATGAAATGTTCCCTTGGTATCTCTAATTTTCTTGAAAAGATCTCTAGTCTTTCCCATTCTGTTGCTTTCCTCTATTTCTTTGCATTGATCACTGAGGAAGGCTTTCTTAACTCTCCTTGCTAATCTTTGGAACTCTGCATTAAGATGCTTGTATCTTTCCTTTTTTCCTTTGCTTTTCACTTCTCTTCTTTTCAGAGCTATTTGTAAGGCCTCCTCAGACAGCCATTTTGCTTTTTTACATTTCTTTTCCATGGGGGTCATCTTGATCCCTGTCTCCTATACAATGTCATGATCTATAGTTCATCAGGCACTCTATCAGATCTAGTCCCTTAAATCTATTTCTCACTTCCACTGTATAATCATAAGGGATTTGATTTAGGTCATACCTGAATGGTCTAGTGGTTTTCTTTACTTTCTTCAATTTAAGTCTGAATTTGGCAGTAAGGAGTTCATGATCTGAGCCACAGTCAGCTCTCGGTCTTGTTTTTGCTGACAGTATAGAGCTTCTCCATCTTTGGCTGCAAAGAATATAATCAATCTGATTTCGGTGTTGACCATCTGGTGATGTCCATGTGTAGAGTCATCTGTTGTGTTGTTGGAAGTGGGTGTTTGCTATGACCAAACACCCTCTTGGCAAAACTCAATTAGCCTTTGCCCTGCTTCATTCTGTACTCCAAGGCCAAATTTGCTTGTTACTACAGGTATTTCTTGACTTCCTACTTTTGCATTCCTGTCCCTTATAATGAAAAGGACATCTTTTCTAGGTATTAGTTGTAAAAGGTCTTGTAGGTCTTCATAGAACCTTTCAACTTTAGCTTATTCAGCTTTACTGGTTGGGGCATAGGCTTGGATTACCATGATATTGAATGGTTTGCCTTGGAAACAAACAGAGATCCTTCTGTCCTTTTTGAGATTGCATTCAAGTACTGCATTTCGGACTCTTTTGTTGACCATGATGGCTACTCCATTTCTTATAAGGGATTCCTGCCCACAGTAGCAGATGTAATGGTCATCTGAGTTAAATTCACCCATTCCAGTCCATTTTAGTTCGCTGATTCCTAGAATGTCGACATCCACTCTTGCCATCTCCTGTTTGACCACTTCCAATTTGCCTTGATTCATGGACCTAACATTCCAGGTTCCTATGCAATATTGCTCTTTACAACATCGGACCTTGCTTCTGTCACCAGTCCCATCCACAACTGGGTGGTGTTTTTGCTTTGGCTCCATCCCTTCATTCTTTCTGGAGTTATTTCTCCACTGATCTCCAGTAGCATATTCGGCACCTACCGACTTGGGGAGTTCCTCTTTCAGTGTCCAACATTTTGCCTTTTCATACTCTTCATGGCCTTTTCATACTGTTCTTAAGGCTTCCTCAGTGATCAATGCAAAGAAATAGAGGAAAACAACAGAATGGGAAGGACTAGAGATCTCTTCAAGAAAATTAGAGATACCAAGGGAACATTTCATGCAAAGATGGGCTCAATAAAGGACAGAAATGGTATGGACCTAACAGAAGCAGAACATATTAAGAAGAGGTGGCAAGAATACACAGAAGAACTGTACAAAAAAGATCTTCACGACCCAGATAATCACGATGGTGTGATCACTGACCTAGAGCCAGACATCCTGGAATGTGAAGTCAAATGGGCCTTAGGAAGCATCACTACAAACAAAGCTAGTGGAGGTGGTGGAATTCCAGTTGAGCTATTTCAAATCCTGAAAGATGATGCTGTGAAAGTGCTGCACTCAATATGCCAGCAAATTTGGAAAACTCAGCAGTGGCCACAGGACTGGAAGAGGTCCATCTTCATTCCAATCCCAAAGAAAGGCAATGCCAAAGAATGCTCTAACTACTGCACAAATGCACTCATCTCACACACTAGTAAAGTAATGCTCAAAATTCTCCAAGCCAGGCTTCAGCAGTATATGAACCATGAACTTCCAGATGTTCAAGCTGGTTTTAGAAAAGGCAGAGGAACCAGAGATCAAATTGCCAACATTTGCTGGATCATCGAAAAAGCAAGAGAGTTCCAGAAAAACATCATTCTCTGCTTTATTGACTATGCCCTTTGACTTTGTGGATCACAAGAAACTGGAAAATTCTGAAAGAGATGGGGATACCTGACCACCTGACCTGCCTCTTGAGAAATCTATATGCAGGTCAGGAAGCAACAGTTAGAACTGGACATGGCACAACAGACTGGTTCCAAATAGGAAAAGGAGTACGTCAAGGCTGTATATTGTCACCCTGCTTATTGAACTTATATACAGAGTACATCATGAGAAAGGCTGGGCTGGAAGATGTGCAAGCTGGAATCAAGATTGCCGGGAGAAATATCAATAACCTCAGATATGCAGATGACACCACCCTTATGGCAGAAAGTGAAGAGGAACTAAAAAGCCTCTTGATGAAAGTGAAAGAGGAGAGTGAAAAAGTTGGCTTAAAGCTCAACATTCAGAAAACGAACATCATGGCATCTGGTCCCATCACTTCATGGAAAATAGATGGGGAAACAGTGGAAACAGTGTCAGACTTTATTTTGGGGGGCTCCAAAATCACTGCAGATGGTGATTGCTGTCATGAACAAAAGGCACTCCTTGGAAGGAAAGTTATGACCAACCTAGGCAGCATATTAAAAAGGAGAGACATTACTTTGCCAACAAAGGTCCATCTAGTCAAGGCTATGGTTTTTCCAGTGGTCATATATGGATGTGTGAATTGGACTGTAAAGATAGCTGAGCACTGAAGAATTGATGCTTTAGAACTGTGGTGTTGGAGAAGACTCTTGAGAGTCCCTTGGGCTGCAGGGATGTCCAGCCTGTCCATCCTATAGGTGATCAGTACTGCGTGTTCATTGGAAGAACTGACGCTAAAGCTGAAACTCCAATACTTTGGCCACCTCATGGGAAGAGTTCACTCATTGGAAAAGACCCTGATGCTGGGAGGGATTGGGGGCAGGAGGAGAAGGGGACGACAGAGGATGAGATGGCTGGATGGCATTACCGACTCAATGCACTTGAGGCTGGGTAAACTCCGGGAGTTGGTGATGGACAGGGAGTCCTGGCGTGCCGCGATTCATGGGGTCGCAAAGAGTCGGATACGACTGAGCGATTGAACTGAACTTGTCCATTTTATCTCACTGATTCCTAAAATGTCGATGTTCAGTCTTGCCATCTCCTGTTTGACTACTTCTAATTTACCTTATTTATGGACCTAACATTCCAAGTTCCTGTCCAGTATTGTTCTTTATAGCATCTGACTTTACTTCCATTAGCAGTCACATTCACAATGGGACATCGTTTTTTTGGCTCAGCCTCTTTGTTCTTTCTGGAGCTATTTCTCCACTCTTTTCCAGAAGCATATTGGGCACCTACTGACTTGGGGAGTTTATCTTTCAGTGTCCTATCTTTTTGCCTTTTCATACTGTTCATGGGGTTCTCAAGGCAAGGATACTGAAGTGGTTTGCCATTCCCTTTTCCTGTGGACCACGTTTTGTCAGAACTCTCTACCATGACCTGTTCGTCTTGGGTGACCCTACGCAGTATGGCTCATAGTTTCATCGAGTTAGACAAGGCTGTGATTTCATTGAGTTAAACAGGTTTGTTATACATATTTATAATTCATTCATTCAAAAGTGTTTATTGGGTACTTACTTTAAGGTGTGGTGCATGGTACTGGATCCTGGTTATCTCGCAAATAGCGCAGATAACAGCTTAATAGTTTTGTAGTCATTTGAGTCATTAAATGTGTTAGTGCTTCTCATTGCTTGAATATTTTTAATGTCTAGTGACTTGGATTGATACTTGTTTTATTTTCTGGCAAAGGGCTAGTGAGTTCTAGTCCTACTTAACCACTGGCTTTGTGACCTCAGACAAGTTACTTATTTTCACTGTATGTAAAATGGAGATATCGTCTTCACAAACTACTGTAAGAGTTAAATAACTTATGACATATCAGAAAGTAACGGCTAGAAGCTGTGCGAAAAGCATAGTCAAGTCGAGTTCTTGGGGTTTTTGAAGCATTTGTAATAAGATTACATTGCAGAGAGAATCCCAGGATCTGCCATGCCTGATGCCAACATGGAGGAGTGTGTGGTGTTTTTTTTTTTTTTAAGTAAGTTTTCATAGTATGTAGTAATATATTTCTAAGTTAGAATAGTACTGTATCATAGGAGTAGTATTGTGAAATGCTGCTTTAAGTTACGTGTGAAAAATTGATCTGATAACATTGATAATACACTTAATGTAACAGAATAAAATTTTGTTTATCTCTGAGATAGCTACTTAGGTTGAATTTAAGAAAGTCAGACAATAGGCATGCTAGAATAGAGAGAGAGGATGTCCTTTGTACTGCACAAAACAGTTCTCCCCACACCCTCCCATCTGTATTAGTTTTACTATAGCAACTTATACCAACTTGGAAGGGATTAGTACAAAGAAAGTGACATTCCTTGAGGAACTGGTCAAGGAATGACATTTAGCGTCTGTGCTTGAGACTAATTTATGGAGTTGAAATTCTGTAACGTAATTTTTAAAGTCTTGTTTAAACAGAACTGAGCAGTATTTCAGAAGCAATGTTTTGAACTTTGTCCTCCTCCCTCCCCCACTGCTATAGATGAAATCCATTTCCATTCCTCTCTAACAAGCATTTGTGTATGGTATTTTATTGTCAGTGTTTCCTTTCCTTTAATCTTGGGATTTATTTGCAAATGTTTCCTGTGCTTTACATAATTTTCCCATCTTTTATGAGAAATAGGTAGACTGGGGTTACCATTTTAATTCAGGAGTCTCTCTAAGGTAGATTAAAGGTTAAATTAAAGAAATAGTTTAGTTTTCTTATTTGGGGTTAGAAGAAAAGTATAAAAAGATAGTAATTCTTTCTCTACTTCCATGCTCCCTCTCAGGATTCGCTTTCCTCTTGGTCATTCTGCTTACACATATAAGGGTACATTGCTACTGATCCCAAGAGCTCCTGTAGTTCTCCTGAGAGGTTTGTTGTGAGTTGTCTTTAAAACTGCATTATTCTTTTTGGGTTTTTTTTTTTTTTCTCTCTAATAGTTCAGTTCAGTTCAGTCGCTCAGTTGTGTCCGACTCTTTGCGACCCCATGAACCGCAGCACTCCAGGCCTCCCTGTCCATCACCAACTCCCGGAGTCTACCCAGACCCATGTCCATTGAGTCGGTGATGCCATCCAACCATCTCATTCTCTGTTGTCCCCTTCTCCTCCTGTACTCAATCTTTCCCAGCATCAGGGTCTTTTCCAGTGAGTCAGCTCTTAGCATCAGGTGGCCAAGTACTGGAGTTTCAGCTTCAACATTAGTCCTTCCAGTGAACACCCAGGACTGGTCTCCTTTAGGATGGACTGGTTGGATCTCCTTGCAGTCCAAGGGACTCTCGAGAGTCTTCTCCAACACCACAGTTCAAAAGCATCAATTCTTTGCTGCTCAGCTTTCTTCACAGTCCAACTCACACATCCATACATGACCACTGGAAAAACCATAGCCTTGATGGACCTTTGTTGGCAAAGTAATGTCTCTGCTTTTTAATATGCTGTCTAGGTGGGTCATAACTTTCCTTCCAAGGAGTAAGCGTCTTTTAATTTCATGGCTGCAGTCACCATCTGCAGTGATTTTGGAGCCCGGAAAAATAGTCAGCCACTGTTTCCACTGTTTTCCCATCTATTTCCCATGATGGGACCAGATGCCATGAACTTAGTTTTCTGAATGTTGAGCTTTAAGCTAACTTTTTCACTGTCCTCTTTCACTTTCATCAAGAGGCTTTTTAGTTCCTCTTCACTTTCTGCCATAAGGGTGGTGTCATCTGCATAACTGAGGTGATTGATATTTCTCCCGGCAATCTTGATTCCAGCTTGTACTTCCTCCAGCTCAGCGTTTCTCATGATGTACTCTGCATATAAGTTAAATAAGCAGGGTGACAATATACAGCCTTGACGTACTCCGTTTCCTATTTGGAACCAGTCTGTTGTTCCATGTCCAGTTCTAACTGTTGCTTCCTGACCTGCATACAGATTTCTCAGGTTTAGTCTTCTAAATGTAAACTCTACTTTTCCAGACTCATGCCTTCAGTGGACTGGTAATAAATGTTGAGGAATGGCTAATGGAAAGAAACAAAACATCTAAGAGCTTTTGGTTTGCGTTTATCATTTAAATTAATGCTTTAATAAATAGATTTGAGAAAATAGAGGTGAGAATCTTCAAGGACAAATGAAGATTACGTAATTACTTCCTCCTTCTATTCCTTCCTTCATATCTTAGTCAAGGCTCGGATTTATTAGAGAAGAATTGCCGAAGTATGTATTGAAGTTATTGGAGGACATGTAACATGCTACTGTTGTAGAATTGTTTCTTATTTGGAGATATAGTGGAAACCTGTCATACATTACAGTATCTTTATCAAACTCTTTGTGGTAAACTATCCAGGTATGTAGAAGGCACTCATTTTTTTTTTTTTTTAAGATAAAATACTGCATTGTAGGAATATTCTTCTCATAGAGTGAACAGCTATCAGTAAGAGTAACCCAGCTAAGCCAGCTATAGTGCTTGTCTTCCTGCATACAGTGAAAAGTCTGCTCGCTCTATACAATCACTAAGGCCTTAGAACGAATCTCTTCTTACAGTTCTGTCTTAGGATTTAGAGGGGTTGCAAAGTTGCATCTGTTGCTTTTAATCTCTGTCTTCCAAAGCAATAGATATGTGCTGTCTGTGAGACCTTTCCGTGCTATAGAAATGCAGGAACCCAGCTCCTCTCAAGCCCAAATGTGGCTATGTAATTTGGGTGATCTCTGTGTTGGTGATTGAAAACTGAGAGTATGAGTGAAGTTTTCAGTGAAAACAGTACCTTTGTTGAAAAAAATTGATATTCTAGCCCATAATTGCTCTCTCATGGTAGTCTTTACCTTTGAAAACGTTTTGACATTTATTAACATATAATAAATGGACCTTTTTGTGGTATGTAGTTCTGTGAATTTTATTGCATGTATAGGTTTTTTATTACAACCACCAGTCTCAGGATTCAGAATGGTTCCATCACCCCCAGAAAACTCCCTTGTGCTGTGTTTGTAGTTTAACCTTCTAACCCAGGCAGCCACTGATAACGGTTCCTTAGTACTACATTTTGCTGTTTTGATAATGTTATATAAATGCAGTTATGTAGTATGTAACCTTTTGAGGCTGGCTTCTTTAACACAGTTTATTACCTTTAAGATTCTTCTGAGTGGTTGAGTGAACCACCAGTTCATTAGTTTTTGTGGCTGAGTAGTATTCCATTGTGTAAATGTATGCATTGTAGATTATTTTGGTGAAATTCAATTTGTTCTTTTCTTGTACTGTCTTCGTCTGATTTTTAATGCTGGACTTATGAAATGAATTGGGAAGTAGATTGTGTTATTTCTTCAAATGCATAGTAGAACTCACAAGGGAAATTGGCTGGGCCTGGAGGTTTCTTTTTCGGAAGACTTTTAGCTACAAATTCAGTTTCTTTAAATAGTACCAGGTCTGTTCAGTGCTCTTCTTCTAAATTAGTCTTCCCAGAGGTTTCAATTTTATTGACCATTTGAAAGAATTAGCTTTTGGTTTTATTGATTTTTTTTTTCCCCTGGTTCTCTGTTTTCAATTTCATTGATTCCATATTTGTTCTCTAAGGATAATTTCACAGTTGGAAGGTTCTGGATTCTTAAAATTCTTTTCCATTTTAAACTAAGAATGCTGTTTCACTTCTGGCATATGTTGTTTCTGACAGAAATAAGTTACTCAAATTATTAACCTCCTTTCCCCTCATAAATAACGTATTATTATTTCAGTCAACTTGTAAAATTTTTCCTTTGTAATTTTCAACAGTTTGACTGTGATTTGTCCAGTAATGAATTTCATTGGAATTAAATTGTGTGATGTCTGTGAGCTCCTTGAATATAGACGTTTATGTCTTTCAACAAATTGGGGAGTTTCCAGCAATTATTTCTTTTTCTTATTCTCCTTTCCTTTCCTGTCCTTTCTTTATCCCCTTGCCATCCCAAACTTATTTTCCTCACTTGCTTAAGTTCTCACTGTGAATGTTAGGGTTTTGTACTGTTCCACAGGTTCTGTTACTGAGACCAAGCTCACTCTGCAGACAGGCAGAGTCATTGGGTGACAAGCCAATGAATCAGAGGGACAAAGTGTTGAGGCAAAGAATACAACTTTACTTGGAAAGAACTGGCTAACAGAGAACGTGACAGACTAATGCCTCAAAATAACCATCTTGCCAAGGTCTGGATGCCAGGTTCTTTTATGGATCTGAGATGGGGCGGAAGTGTGGAAACAAAGTTAAAAGACCCATTTAATTCTTCTAAATATCTCCTAGAATGGCAAGCCTTACACAAGGGAATGTGTTAGTTTATTATAGTTATTTATAGATGGGCAGGGTCAGATTATTTCCCTGTGAACTAAACAAAAGCATTTAATCTACGGGTCAGGAAGAGGGGGCAGAGTCCTGAGGCATGCCATTGAAAGTGAAAGTGAAAGTGGCTCATCGCGTCCGACTCTTTGTGAACCCATGGACTGAATTCTCTGGGCCAGTATACCGGAGTGGGTAGCCTTTCCCAGCATTTAACTTATATGTAGAGTACATCATGTGAAATGCTGGGCTGGATGAAACACAAGCTGGAATCAAGATTGCTGGGAAAAATATCGATAACCTCAGATATGCAGATGACACCACCATTATGGCAGGAAGCGAAGAAGAACTAAAGAACCTCTTGATGAAAGTCAAAGAGGAGAATGAAAAAGTTGGCATAAAACGCAACTTTCAGAAAGCTAAGATCATGGCATTCGGTCCCATCACTTCATGGCAAATAGAAGGGGAAACAGTGGAAACAGTGAGAGACTAGTTTTTTGGGCTTCAAAATCACTGCCGATGATACCTGCAGCCATGAAATTTAAAGATGCTTTCTCCTTCAAAGAAAAGCTGTGGCCAACCTGTACAGCATATTAAAAAGCAGAGACATTACTTTGCTGACAAAGGCCCATCTAGTCAAAGCTGTGGTTTTTCCAGTAGTCATGTATGGATATGAGAGTTGGTCCATAAAGAAAACTGAGCACCGAAGAATTGATGCTTTTGAACTGTGGTGTTGGAGAAGACTCTTGAGAGTCCCTTGGACTGCAAGGAGATCCAACCAGTCCATTCTGAAGGAGATCAGCCCTGGGATTTCTTTGGAAGGAATGATCTAAAGCTGAAACTCCAGTATTTTGGCCACCTGATGCGAAGAACTGACTCATTGGAAAAGACCCTGATGCTAGGAAAGATTGAAGGCAGGAGGGGAATGGAATGACAGAGGATGAGATGGATGGATGGCATCACTGACTGAACAGACATGAGTTTGAGCAAACTCTGGGAGTTGTTGATGGACAGAAAAGCCTGGTGTGCTGCAGTCCATGGGGTTGCAAAGAGTCAGGCATGACTGAGTGACTGAACTTAGCCTTTCCTTTCTTCTCCAGGGGATCATCCCACCCCAGGGATTGAACCCAGGTCTTCTGCATTGCAGGCGGATTCCTTACCAGCTAAGCCACAAGGGAAGCCCATGTGCAAGGCATGCCATTATGTGTGATTATAACCAAAAAAGCGACAAAAGATAGATCTAGCATGCAGGAGTCAAAATCTACTCTTGCTGGATACAATTCCCTGCTGTCAAAAGTCCATTCCACAATCTTGTGGGAAAAGGGACAATGACCCTTCTAATTGCTGTGTCAGAAGGATCTTTTTGGGAGTGTCTGCCATTAATGATAGCTTTCCAGATGTTGAGATTTGTCTTCCTTTGTTCCTCTTTGATAAGTGTTCACTTTATACATGTAGACTTAGAAATATTGAGCTTCAAACCCAAGAGGCAGCATCTCAAGAAATTTAGCGCTCTTCTATCCATGGGAAGATGCAAGAGTCAGGGCTCATTAAAACACTTACATATATATATATTTATAATCAACTATCTGGGGCCTGTAATTCTGCATTCTTAGAGTTTCCTCATGGTTCACTATAGGGAGTGGCTGCTCTCTGATTCCCCTTCCTTGAGCTCATTGGCTTACTTTAAAGGGCTTGTAGGAAATATTCCATTTCTCAGATCCTCCCCTCTTGGTCAGGAACTTGACCAATATTTGGGAGACATTTCATGATCAGATTTTGTCCCATAGCCCTGCGAGGCTCATCCCAAATCAGGTGAAAATTTTTACTATGTCATTCTAGGTGTTAAATTTTGGACTAGGCCCCATCAATAATTAAAATTCTTTGTAGACTCTAATTATTAATATTATTCAGGAAACATTTTCCCTTGTTGCTTCTTCCAATACCTAGACTCCCACTATTACAGTTATTTCCCCGAAATATTTAGCCATAGACGTTTTGTTGGAGGCCTGATTTGTGCATTGGTTATTGCAAGAGATAACAGTTTTATAAATTAGAATATAAGTAATGCAGCTAGTAACATTGACAGTGGCATAGTGCAGCAAGGAGACAAGCACATTTTGAAAACAAGGAGCAAATTTAAACAATGATTAGTGTAACTAGTTGTAATCCAGTTGCAATAATTGAGAGATCAAAGGAGCCATAACTGATTTAATGAGCTATTTGCAGTTTCACTGCACAGTCCATGCGTACTTAGATATGGATGACTTAATATTTGAGACAAGCATATGCTATTGGCAGGATCAACCAGGTAGAGACAAAAAAGATAAATATTTCAATTTTACTCACAAAAGTATAATTTACCAACTTACTGTAAGTCATAATTAATTTAAGGAGAAAGTTTTCCTTACACTTGGAAAGAACAGATTTAAACCAATAATCTTTTAAGATAGAAACCATAAAAATTATAACTATATTAACTTGTTTAGTCAGTCCTATGTAGCTAATCTTTTTTGTTAACAGCTTTATGAAGTCGTTAGGTCTTGCATTAGAATTCTTCAATTTCTTACTCAGTTCAGCTTTATGGTCTGAAAGTCAGCAACATGTATATATCCAAAGTCTTTTTTATAAATCTCGAAAAGGAAACATTTTTAACTGTAACTGTCTACAAAAGACTCAAAAAAGACACAGTTTTCATCTGATTACAGTCCCATTGACAAAGCAGCCTGCTTACTGTTGACATATGACACTTTCAGGAAATAACTAGAATTATGATTAATAATATTCTACCAGGACATATCAGATTCTTAGAAATGCTATAATCTCTAGAATATCTGTACCATTTATCATGTAACTTAAAATTTATTATTTGATAACACCTTCCGTACAGTTTAACATACCAAGTGAACCTAATTAGTTCAACATCTCTCCTTGTGCTTCAAGGACCTTTGAAGCACTCCTCAGCTGCTGCTGCTGCTAAGTCACTTCAGTCGTGTCTGACTCTGTGCGACCCCATAGACGGCAGCCCACCAGGCTCCCCCGTCCCTGGGATTCTCCAGGCAAGAACACTGGAGTGGGTTGCCATGTCCTTCTCCAATGCATGAAAGTGAAAAGAGAAAGTGAAGTCGCTCAGTCTGTCTGACTCCTAGCGACCCCATGGACTGCAGCCTACCAGGCTCCTCCATCCATGGGATTTTCCAGGCAAGAGTACTGGAGTGCGTTGCCATTTCCTTCTCCAATACTCCTCAGCTAGCAAGAGGTAAAAGGAACTTTTTATAATTTGATTTAGGAGGTCCTGTCAAAGGAACATGCCACCCCAGGAATACATTTTAAAATACAACAGGACCATGGGTAATGGTGAAACTTAGCCAAAGGGCCGATAAAAGACTTCAAAGGCAAATATAGAAAGTACTTCAAGAATTTTCTGCAGTTTGTTGTGATCCACACAGTCAAAGGCTTTATGTACTCAGTGAAACAGAAGTAGATGTTTTTCTGGAATCACAACAAACTGTGGAAAATTCTTAAAGAGATGAGAATACCTGCCTCCTAAAGAAATCTGTATGCAGGGCAAGAAGAAACAGTTAGAACCAGACATGGAACAACAGACTGGTTTCAAATTGGGAAAGGAGTGCATCAAGGCTATATGTTGTCATCTTGCTTATTTATATGCACAGTGCATCATATGAAATGCTGGACTGGATGAAGCACAAACAGGATCAAGACTACAGGGAGAAATATCAACAACCTCAGATATGCAGATGACACCACCCTTATGGCAGAAAGTGAAGAAGAACTAAAGAGCCTCTTGATGAAAGTGAAAGAGGAGAGTCAAAAAGCAGACTTAAAACTCACTATTCAAAAAGCTAAGATCATGGCATCCAGTCCCGTCACTTCATGGCAAATGGATGAGGAAACAATGGAAACAGTGAGAGACTATTTTCATGGGCTCCAAAATCACTGCAGATGGGGACTGCAGCCATGAAATTAAAAGACTGTTGCTCCCTGTAAGAAAAGCTATGACAAACCTAGACAGTGTATTAAAAAGCAGAGACATTGCTTTACCAACAAGACATTGCTTTACCGTCTAGTCAAAGCTATGGTTTTTCTGGTAGTCATGTATGGATGTGAGAGTTCGACCATAAAGAAAGCTGAGTGATGAAAAATTGATGCTTTTGAACTGTGGTGTGAAGACTCTTGAGAGACCCTTGGACTGCAAGGAGATCAAACCAGTCAATCCTAAAGGAAATCAGTCCTGAATGTTCATTGGAAGGACGGATGCTAAAAGTGAAGCTCCAATACTTAGGCCTCCTGATACGAAGACCTGACTCATTGGAAAAGACCTGGATGCTGGGCAAGATTGAAGGCAGGAGGAGAAGGGGATGACAGAGGATGAGATGGTTGGATGGCATCACTGACTTGATGGACATGAGTTTAAGCAAGCTCTGGGAGTTGGTGAAGTACAGGGAAGCCTGGCGTGCTGCAGTCCATGAGGTTGTGAAGAGTCAGGCACAACTGAGTGACTGAACTGAGCTGAATAGATTATTTAAAATGTAAATAAACATAATCTGTTATTAAAGTCAGCTTAGCATCTTCAGAAAATTTGACTGTTTTAGCAGAGAGAAAAGCCAAATTTAGTTTTGCACCAGCTTACTTAAGATCCATTTACTCAATTAAACTTGTTTTTAACTTAGTCAATCCTCACTGATCACATATAAAACCCTTTTGGGGGTCCATTTTCCATAAACCTTTCATCACTTATTTTAGCCCAGTTTTAGCTTTTAAGTTACAGACTGTCTGGAGAGATCCTGTAACATACATTTCTAAAAGTACACTTTGAACTCTTCTCATTTGCACTTTATTTCCTCAGAAATTTCTTCACATTGAGTTACTTTCTTTGCTGATGGATTTGTAACAGATATAATAAATCTTATTTAGCTTATATTAAACTCAGGGACAATGAAAGTATTCTACTTAATATTCCATTTAATGTTGTGACTCAGGAGATGCCTGTTAGATCAACCAAGTTTAACATTAATTCCAGGTACTAATTTAATAGTGAATGTTTCCCAGTTCATGTAAACCTAAAATTTATTTAGCTTAATTTCTCTTGTATTTGAATTGCTTGGTTTGTAAGCAATTTAACTTACAAACTTTTGTTCAAGCCAATAAAATAGGGCTCTTTTCACAGATCAACCATGACAGTGTTATCCAAAGACAATAGCACATACAAACACACAGGCATCAGTTCTTATTTCAAGATTTCAGACTGAGTCAGGTACAGCAGTGTAAAATGCATCAGTTTAAAAAAGAGGTTGGATTAAAAATAAGGTTTCTCACGGACACAAGTCAGACTTGTCAATGGTCCCAGCAGCTGCTTAGGGCCTTGTCTCAATATTCCCTAATCTGGGCCTGCTAGCCAGGAGCAGCAAGGCTCCTGGCTGGCTTGCCAAATTTGTTACCAAGCTTACTCTGCTTGCTGCAGGAGAGGCCAGCGAATCCGAGGGACTAGATGTTGAGGCAAGAAACACGACTATTTGGAAAGCTAGGTGACTGAGAAGGTGACAGATTAATGTTTCAAAATAACCATCTTGTCTGGGGTCTGGATGCCAGGTTCTTTTATGGATCAGAGATGGGGGTGGGGAAGGAGGTGTGGAAAGAAAGTAAAAAGTCCTTTTATTGTAAATACCTCCTACAATGGCAAGTCTCAGGCAGTTCAGTTCAGTTCAGTCACTCAGACGTGTCCAACTCTTTGCTACCCCATGGACTGCAGCACGCCAGGCCTCCCTGTTCATCACCCTCCCAGAGTTTACTCAAACTCATGTCCATTGAGTCAGTGATGCCATCCAACCATCTCATCCTCTGTTGTCCCCTTCTTCTCCTGCCTTCAATCTTGCCCAGCATCAGGGTCTTTTCAAATGAGTCAGTTCTTCGCATCAGGTGGCCAAACTATTGGAGTTTCAACTTCAACGTCAGTCCTTCCAATGAACATTCAGGGCTGATTTCCTTTAGGATGGACAGGTTGGATCTCCTTGCTGTCCAAGGGACTCTCAGGAATTTTCTCCAACACCACAGTTCAAAAGCATCAATTCTTTCGGCACTCAGATTTCTTTATAGTCCAACTCACATCCATACATGACTACTGGAAAAACCATAGGCTTGACTAGATGGACCTTTGTTGGCAAAGTAATGTCTCTGCTTTTTAACATGCTGTCTAGGTTGGTTATAACTTTTTTTCCAGGGAGTAAATGTCTTTTTCTTTCTTGGCTGCAGTTACTATCTGCAGTGATTTTGGAGCCCCCCAAAATAAAGTCTGCCACTTTTTCCACTGTTTCTTTGTTTATTTGCCATGAACTGATGGAACCAGATGCTATGATCTTAGTTTTCTGAATGCTGAGCTTTAAGCCAACTTTTTCACTCTCCTCTTTCACTTTTATCAAGAGGCTCTTTAGTTCTTCTTCACATTCTGCCATAAGGATGGTGTCATTGCATATCTGAGGTTATTGATATTTCTCCCAGCAATCTTGATTCCAGCTTGTGCTTCATCTAGCCCAGTGTTTCTCATGATGTACTCTGCATAGAAGTTAAATAAGCAGGGTTACAATATACAGCCTTACTGCTGCTGCTGCTGCTAAGTCACTTCAGTCATGTCTGACTCTGTGCAACTCCATAGACTACAGCCCACTAGGCTCCCCCATCCCTGGGATTCTCCAGGGAAGAACACTGGAGTGGGTTGCCATTTCCTCCTCCAGTGCATGAAAGTGAAAAGTGAAAGTGAAGTTGCTCAGTCGTGTCTGACTCGTAGTGACCCCATGGACTGCAGCCCACCAGGCTTCTCTGTCCATGGGATTTTCCAGGCAAGAGTACTGGAGTGGGTTGCCATTGCCTTCTCCGTGTACAGCCTTGACATACTCCTTATCCTATTTGGAACCAGTCTGTTCCATGTCCAGTTCTAACTGTTGCTTCCCTGCTCTGCATACAGGTTTCTCAAGAGGCAGGTCAAGTGGTCTTGGTATTCCCATCTCTTTCAGAATTTTCCACAGTTTACTGTGATCCACACAGTTGAAGGTTTTGGCGTAGTCAATAAAGCAGAAATAGATGTTTTTCTGGAACTCTCTTGCTCTTTTGATGATCCAGTAGATGTTGGCAATTTGATCTCTGGTTTCTCTGCCTTTTCTAAATCAGCTTGAACATCTGGAAGTTCACAATTCACGTATTGTTGAAGCCTGGCTTGGAGAATTTTGAGCATTACTTTACTAGTGTGTGAAATGAGTGCATTTATGTGGTAGTTTGAGCATTCTTTGGCATTGCCTTTCTTAGGGATTGAAATGAAAATTGGACCTTTTCCAGTCCTGTGGCCACTGCTGAGTTTTCCAAATTTGCTGGTATATTGAGTGGAGCACTTTCATAGCATGATCTTTTAGGATTTGAAATAGCTCAACTGGAATTCCATCACCTCCACTAGCTTTGTTTGTAGTGATGCTTCCTAAGGCCCACTTGACTTCACATCCCAGGATGTCTGGCTCTAGGCGAGTGATTACACCATCCTGATTATCTGGGTCCTGAGGATCTTTTTTGTACAGTTCTTCAGTGTATTCTTGCCACCTCTTAATATCTTCTGCTTCTGTTAGGTCCATACCATTTCTGTCCTTTATTGAGCCCATCTTTGCATGAAAATGTTCCCTTGGTATCTCTAATTTTCTTAAAGAGATATCTAGTCTTTCCCATTCTTTTGTTTTCCTCTGTTTCTTTGCTCTGATCACTGAGGAGGGCTTTCCTATCTCTCCTTGCTATTCTTTGGAACTCTCCATTCAGATGCTTATGTCTTTCCTTTTCTCCTTTGCTTTTTGCTTCTCTTCTTTTCACAGCTATTTGTAAGGCCTCCCTAGACAGGCATTTTGCTTTTTCGCATTTCTTTTTTCTTGGTGATGGTCTTGCTCCCTGTCTCCTGTACAATGTCACGAAACTCCATCCATAGTTCATCAGACACTCTGTCTGTGAGATCTAGTCTCTTCAATCTATTTCTCAGTTCCGCTGTATAATGTTGAGGGATTTGGTTTAGGTCATACCTGAATGGTCTAATGGTTTTCCCTACTTTCTTTAATTTAGGTCTGAATGTGGCAATAAGGAGTTCATGATTCAAGCCACAGTCAGCTCCGGGTCTTGTTTCTGCTGACTGTATAGAGCTTTTCCATCTTTTCCTGCAAAGAATATAATCCATCTGATTTTGGTGTTGACCATTTGGTGATGTCCATGTGTAGACTCTTCTTTACATTGCCTCAGGCAGGGGAGTGTGCTATTGTTTAGGGTCATTCCCAGTGGGCAGGGTTATTTATCTCCCTGTGAGCTAAACAAAGGCATTTTAGTTTAAGGGTCAGGTAGAGGGGGCAGGGTTCTCTGAGGCAGGCCATTATATGTGATTATAATAACAAAAGTGGCCAAAGGCATAGACCTAGCTTGCAAGAGTCAAAATTGACTCTTGGCTGTTACAGTTCCTGAGACACTAATGATATTTTCCCCCATATTTTTCTGTTGTTCAGATTGGGTAGGTTCTACTGCTCTTGTCTTTAAGTCCACTGACTGTCGTTCTGCTCTTTAGTCTGTCCAGTGTGTTTTCTGTTTCAGTTATTGCATTTTTCAGTCCTAATATTTCCAATTGGCGGTACTTTATATCTTGTGTTTCTTGGCTGTGATTTTCTAGCTTTCTATGTGTTTCAAGAGGATTTGCTTTTACTTGCTGGAACATTTTTATTGCCTGCTTTAAATCTTTGTCAGACAGTTCACCCAGTGCTCTACTATCTGTGTCTTCTTGGCGTTGGTTTCTGTGTGTTGTCTTTCCTCATGTTGCTCTTGCTGTTTGGTCCCTCAGTCTGCAACTCTTTGCGACCGCATGGACTGCAGCACGCTTGACTTCCCTGTCCTTCACCATCTCCCGGAGCTTGCTCAAATGTCCATTGAGTCGGTGATGCTGTCCAACCATCTCATCCTCGGTTGTCCTCCTCCTGCCTTCTGTCTTTGCCAGCATCAGGATCTTTTCCAATGAGTCTGGTCTTTGCATCAGGTGGCCAAAGTATTGGAGCTTCAGCATAAGTCTTTTCAATGCATATTCAGCATTGACTTCCTTTAGGATTGACTAGTTTTATCTCCTTCCAGTCCAAGGGACTCTCAAGAGTCTTCTCTGTCACCACAGTTTGAAAGCATCAGTTCTTTGGTGCTCAGCCTTCTTTCTTATCAAACTCTTAGATCCATACGTGACTACTGGAAAAACCATAGCTTTGACTATACAGACCTTTGTCAGCAAAGTAATGTGTCTGCTTTTTAATACACTGTCAAAATTTGTCATAGTTTTTCTTACAGGGAGCAAGCGTCTTAATTTCATGGCTGCAGTCCCCATCTGCAGTGATTTTGGAGCCCAATAAAATAAAGTCTTCCACTGTTTCCCCATCTAGTTGCCATTAAGTGGTGGGACCAGATGCCACGATCTTAGTTTTTTGAATGTTGAGTGTTAAGCCAACTTTTTCACTCTGCTCTTTTACCTTCTTCAAGAGGCTCTTTAGTTCCTCTTCACTTTCTACCATAAGGGTGGTGTCATCTGCATATCTGAGGTTATTGATACTTCTCCCGGCAATCTTGATTCCAGCTTGTGCTTCATCCAGCCCAGCATTTCACATGATGTACTCTGCATACAAGTTAAATAAGCAGGGTGACAATGTGCAGCTGTGACTTACTCCTTTTGCAATTTTCCGGTTCTAACTGCTGCTGCTTGACCTGCATACAGGTTTTGCAGGAGGTAGGTCAGGTGGTCTGGTAGTCCCATCTCTTTAAGAATTTTCCAGTTTGTTGTGTTCCACACAAAGGCTTTAGCATAGTCATGAAGCAGACATAGATGAGCATTTGAAATTTTTTGATTCTCATTATGTCAAGCAGTTCTGAAATTATTTTGGACAATTTGAACAGTTTACAGATTACTGTCTCAAGCTCTCTCCCCTATTATTTCCTTGGTATTTTCTAGATCCCTGAGATTAACTTCTTCCCTACCTACACACACACACCTTTCTGTCCTCTGGCTAGAAAGCTAAGTCTTTGTTTGCTCCAAGGTGTTGTGTATTTTCCACAATCGCACCTGAAGCCAAAGGACCAGAAGGCAGGAGAGTAATCAACGAGATTAACCCAGAGTTTCTGCAATCATTGTGAATGGTGCCTTTCCCTAAGTTTTAGGCTTTTGCTGACTCTGCTGCTGCTCTTGTAGCCATCACCACCACAGGATTGCTTGGGAACTGGCTCATGGGGAATGAAGAACAGAAAGGAAAAAACAAAGATTTCTGTCACTATTGAGTTTTAGGAGACCCCTTTCCTACTGCTTAGGCAGAGCTGGAGGCTTTTCTTAGAGCACATGTAAATGCTTGCTTGTGCCAGTGTGCATATGTCTTTCCTTCTCTCTTCCCCTCTCCGTGTCTCTGTTTCTCTCTCTAACAGTGGTCACTTCATAGGTTTCAGGTTTCATAAAGCCTAACTTTGGGGCATAAATTCGGTGGGAAAGAATTATAAACGCATTACCAGTTTGATAATATATCTGATTTGGGGCTCTTCCCCAAACTACCTGTTACTGTTTCGCTTTTAATTTTCAGTTAGCTTCTCCATTCATTTTGTCTAGAATTTATAGTTTCTTCAGTGAGGTTAACAAGATAGTATGTACTTAATCCATTTCACATAGAATGGAAATTTCCCCATTTCACTTATTATCTATTTTATAATGTTATGTCAACTTGCATCTTCTTATTTTATAGTTGAAAATGGCAATTATATCTCATTGTTTTTCAACATATATATGATCCTGCCATGTATAACAGTACAAGTTTTATCAAGGAGATTGTGCTACATTAAGTCTAGAAGGAAATAGGAACATTAGTTTCTCTTTCACAGTAACAGCATAGTTTTCCTGAACTCTGATTTCCAAAATTACATTACATTTGAAAAACTTCTCCTATTTCCGTTTAATGTATGTTTTAATCTATGCCTGAGGATTAAATGGCTTGCTTTTTTGAAAATGTTTTATTTTTTATTTATTTTAACTTTTAAAAAATGTTTTGTTCTAATAATTAGGTTATTGGTTAGCATAGTATGATGTGACATGATTCACATTAGTGGACCTTCTTGACATTCACTTGCTGTTGGAGACACTGCAAGAATATTAGAGACATTTTGAAGACATTCTTTTCCTTCCTGGATTGATATATGGAACTGGTTTTATTATAAAACCTATAAATGTGTATGTCTTCAGCTTCTTTATTTTCATTTTACCTGATAAAAAACAAGACGTAGAATTGTTTGTTCATCAGTAAACGGTGCTGAGAAAACAAAACTTTTTTTTGTATATAAGTGCAGGATGAAAGAATTGAATATGGAAAGGTTCCATGAATTGCTTTTATTGATCAACTGCTGACAAGCAAGCAAATAACCCTGTTGAAAACTGAACTAGAAAGCTGTTCCAGGGACTAATGTGCATTAGTAACTGAAAGCAGAGCATGTGTCTTAGTCTGTTTGGGCTGCTATGAGAAAATACCAAAACTGGGTGGCTTGTAAAGAACAGATTTATTTCACACAGTTCCAGAGACTAGAAGTTAGACAATAGGGTGCTGTTATGGTTGGATGAAGGCCCTCTTCCAGGTCTCAGATTTTCCCTGAGAAGGAAGGGGTTAGAGATCTTTTTAGAGCCTCTTTTCTAAAGTAGTAATCCCTTTCATGAGCAATTCACCCTCTTAAGCATGTCCCATATGCCGCACTTATTAACAGTACTGTCTACCCTTAAGGGTTAGGGTTTCAACATGAATTTTGAGGGAATATAAACATAAAGACCATAGTTGTGTGTAAATGAATCAAATAAAGCAAAAGTTGAAAAAAAATTGATTATAAGTCTTCTGAATTTTATATCCATTTCAGTTTTACTGTTGGTTGGTATTATAACTAAATTTGATGGCTGGAAAAATATGCAACTCTTGTGATCATGAATAGAAATTAGTGTGTTATTTTTTTAATTTCATGATGTTCAGTTAGATATTAATATATTCAGATAAATTGTATGAAATGTACTATGTTATAAAATTTCAAGAAGAGAGAATAATACTTCTTTCCACCTATATGTCCAGACATTAGTCTGAAAAGCTTTTTTGGGGGATAAAACTTTACTGTGTGGAACTAGGTACAGTGTATCTTTCATGTTTGCCTAATTGTCACTTCCACAGAGGAAGTATAAAATGATCAGAAAATCAATTTACCTATTTGTGTATATCATTCATTTATTATGAAATTTAAGATCCTCACTACCATGTTTACTTTGACAATTCAAATTTTGAGTCCTTAATTTAAAGATGGAAATGCTATAATGGTACAGAATATTTGATGGGGGGAGGGGAGGAGAGTTAGAAAAATACATTTTAAATCTTTTTGGTCCTAGTTGAGAAGCCTTTTTTACAGAGGCATATGTTGCAAGGATATGGTGCTTATTGTGTGTTTTTGTAATATCCTGTGTTTACTGCCATTATAGCACCTGCTATGCTGTTACTTTTTTTTTAAATCAGGTGTGTCAGTGCTTAAGGCCTGGTGGTACCTAGAAAATAGGGAGTGCTGACTAGATACTAAGTGAATTATATAGGCAGACTGTAGAAATGTGGGGAGTTCTGTGGGGCTGGTTGAGAAAGAGGAATAAGCAAGATGTGATTACTGGTTAAGGATTCTTAAAATCTGGAGTTCAGGAAATAATTTAAATACTAATAGTTGTTGAATTTATGGGCTGGTTAAATATCTTTTGTGTATCTTTTTCTGCATTCCTTTATTAGGTGATGAGACTAAGTCTGTTTGTTGGGGTAGTTTTTGTTTTTTTTTCCTCTAATTCTCTGTTACTTTGTTTTCTGTTGGTTTTCTCCTATATGCTGAAATGTGTTTTCTTGTGCTTCTCTCTCCCTGAACAAAATAGTTTCATTATTGTTTGCTTCCAGGACCTATGTGTGTCTTCATATTTACAGGCATAATGGCACCCCACTCCAGTACTCTTGCCTGGAAACTCCCATGGATGGAGGAGCCTGGTGGGCTGCAGTCCATGGGGTTGTTACGAGTTGGACACGACTGAGCGACTTGACTTTCACTTTTCACTTTCATGCTTTGGAGAAGGAAATGGCAACCCACTCCAGTGTTCTTGCCTGGAGAATCCCAGGGACGGGGGAGCCTGGTGGGGTGCCGTCTATGGGGTCGCACAGAGTTGGACATGACTGAAGCGACTTCGCAGTCATTCTCTTAAAATGTTTTACATTCTAAACAAATTATACTCAAAACTGGTGGCCCTCTGTAATAAGTAGTTCTTTGTACTTTACTAGTCTCCTTTCTTTTGTACCCAAGTTGAAAGTGAAGTGAAATAGGACTGATTTTCATAATTCTCTCTCCAGATAAGTTTGATGGAAAGCCGGTTACCTGACTGCTCGACCTGAAGAATCTTAAGGGTAAGAAACCTCGTAAATAATGTATACTTATTAAAAACTAAATGAGAGTCTTAGGAAATTGTGGTTGGAACTTTATTTAAACATGACCTTTTCTTTTTTCCTGGAGTAGCCATATGTTACAGGCTTCCCAGGCGGTGCAGTGATAAAGAATCTGTCTGCTAATTTGGGAGATGCAAGAGATGTGGGTTTGATCCCTGGGTTGAGAGGATCCCCTGGAGAAGGAAATGGCATCCCACTGCATTATTCTTGCATGGAAAATTCCCATGAATAGAGGAGCCTGGCAGGCTCTGAGGTCTATGAGGTCGCAAAGAGTCAGACATGACTGAGCAATTGAGTACACAGACAGCCGTATGTTACAGCATTTAGTGTTTCTTTTCCTATGCGTATATAAAGTAGAAAATAAGATACAAAAATCCTAGGGCTGTTTATTGTGTGAGTCCTAGATTTTGTGTCTTGCTTCAACATTTTTATCTTCAGATAAACCAGAATCTTGATAAATAATGTCCGTGTAGAATAAGTAACTTACTTATCCTTGTGTAAATTCTGTTTGAAGAACTATTTGATAGGTTAAGTTTTGTAAACTTTTTACTGATATCATTCTTTCCATATGTGGATATTCTTTGTAGTACAGGGGTTTTACAAATTTGTTGGTAAAAATAATGAAAGTCTATTCTTAATGAGAGTCATACAGATTTATCATCTTGAATCCTGTGGTATACCTAGAATCTGCTTTGGGTGGGGAGTTACTCATGTGTTTGTGCACATGTGCTAGTTGTTGAGTACTTCTTTTGTGCTGTCTGAAACATCAACCTCAGATATGCAGATGACACCACCCTTTAGAAAGTGAGGAAGAACTAAAGAGCCTCTTGATGAAAGTGAAAGAGGAGAGTGGAAAAGTTGGCTTAAAGCTCAGCATTCAGAAAACTAAGATCATGGCATCCGGTCCCATCACTTCACGGCTAATAGATGGGGAAACAATGGAAACAGTGGCTGAATTTATTTTTCTGGCTCCAAAATCACTGCAGATGGTGACTGCAGCCATGAAATTAAAAGACACTTACTCCTTGATAGGAAAGTTATGACCCACCTAGACAGCATATTAAAAAGCAGAGACATCACTTTGTCAACAAAGGTCCGTCTAGTCAGGGCTGTGGTTTTTCCAGTAGTCATGTATGGATGTAAGAGTTGGACTATAAAGAAAGCTGAGCACAGAAGAATTGATGCTTTTTGAACTGTGCTGTTGGAGAAGACTCTTGAGAGTCCCTTGAACTGCAAGGAGATCCAACCTGTCCATCCTAAAGGAGATCAGTCCTGGGTGTTCATTGGAAGGACTGTTGTTGAAGTTGAAACTCCAGTACTTTGGCCACCTGATGCGAAGAGCTGACTCATTTGAAAAGACCCTGATGCTGGGAAAGATTGAGGGCTGGAGGAGAAGGGAATGACAGAGGATGAGATGTTTGGATGGCATCACCAACTCAAGGCACATGGGTTTAGGTGGACTCTGGGAGTTGGTGATGGACAGGGAGGCCTGGCGTGCTTTGGTTCATGGGGTCGCAAAGAGTTGGACACGACTGAGCAACTGAACTGAACACTTTAAATGGATTACGTGTTTATGTAATTTGATTTTCATAATGACTGAAATGGTTACTATTTTATTTCCATTTTGTAAATGAGGAAACAGGCTTAAAGAAGTTGTCACACTACTAGTAAGTGTCAGACTAGTTAGTGTTTGAATGCAAACAGTTTTTTCTAAAACCTGTGATAACAGGACATTCCTATCTGTGCTGAAGAGTGCTAGTATTACAGCTCCAGCACCAAACATGCAAATAAAGAATATTCTAAACAAAAGCTTGTCAAAATAGCCCACTTGAGGCAAACAAGTCTATTTATAAAGTCTAATAAGATTGCTTTATGGTGGAAATCACGTAGGAAAAAAAATTAAGGGGAGCATTCTGCAAGAGATGTAAAATTAACAGTGACAGATCAGAAGCAGTTAAGTGGATTATATAGCAAAGAAGCTGGAAAGAAAATAACTATTAAACTGAAAGAGTTAATTGCCTCAACCTTACTCTAAAGCAAACAGAGTTGAAAACAAGTTGAAAACTCTAGAAGCCAGATTGATAAAAATAAATGTACAGAAATCAACAAAAGTATATGGCCTTCAGGCAATTTTGAAAGAAACTCAAGGAACCATTGCAAAAGCATCGACTCAGATGTTTAGTAAGTAGCTGTTGTGCTGTGGTACCAGTTGAATACAAATGTAAATCAATGCTTATACCTAAGAAAGCTTGAGGGGCTCTGCAGTGAGATACTGAGCCACATCTCCAAAGAGGCAGCCTTTTATAGTCTTTAATAGGGTTGGCAAACTTTTTCTGAAAAGGGCCTATCATAATTTTTGTAGACTTTGCCACTGTCGACAAAAAAATAGGTCACAACCTGAAAGTAGAGTTATTTTTTTTGGTGGGAATGTTAAGGACTCTGAGCCCGGGAGATAGCATCTCAGCCTTTCTGAGAAAACTGCTTCAAGGAGGCAGGAGGGGAAGTCAGGCTATATACAAGTTTGCAACAAAGGGAGCAGGCAGTCTGAATGTCAAAGATCAGCTGTCAGGCTGAGGCATTTGGCGTTCTGTGTATGGAAGCCGCAGGCCTCGGGGCTCGCTGCCTTCACTCCTCTCACGTGCACCTCAGCTGTCTGGGGCCAACCCTGCTTCCTTGCTCACCTTGCTGCTTGCATTCCCCCAGCTCCTCAGCAGTCATCGCAAGGGGTGGCAGCATCTGCTGGATCGCAGTTTTGGGAGTCCTCATTCATATATAGAGGCCAGAAATTACTGATGGCTGTGTCATTTCTTGTTGATAAATACGTCAGGAAATATTTTCATTTCACACCAAGTATATGGTTTCTGTCGTAATTATTCAACTTTGCTATTGTAGTGCAAAAGCAGCCATAGGAAATACAAAGAAATGAACAGACTGTTCTTCAACAAAACTTTATAGAAAATACTTAGCCAGCTTTTGACTGCTGGGTTATAATAATAGATAGAATCCTCCCTAACACACGCATCACTGAAAAATAGCCTTTTTTATGATTTCTTCAAGGGAAAATAAAAATATTAATAACATCCTTAGAGGGAGTATCAAACTTTTGAGTAATTAATTGGAGGCGCTTCCTGGTTTTATTTAAGACAGACTTGGATGGAAGATCTGCACTAATAGTAATGGTTTGCATTCGATGCTTGTTTGCTTGTTAGTGCTAGGCAGTGTCATAAGCACGGATTTGCTTATGACAAAAGTTACAATTTTTTTTTGAATTCTCAGTCATAATCGGAGAGATGATATGTTATGAATTTCTCCAAATGAAGAATTATACTCAATTATAGATCATACAGAAGTTTAATATAATTCTAAAATCAGCTTGGTTTGGAAGTTGTTTGTAATAGTGTTTCTCAGGTATATGAGTCTGACATAGAACTTGATAAAACGCAGATTCTTCCTCGCTAGCTAGGGTGCTGCCTGAGGTATCTTGCATTTGTGGCAAGTTCTCAAGGGATATTGATCCTGTCCTTCTGAGTAAACATCAAGTGGGACAACAACCTATAACTATCTGAATATTTTTGAAGTGTTCTCTCTCAGCAATTCTGTCGTTCTAGTTACTCAAGTCTGAATACCGTGAAGTTATCCTGGGATCTTCTCTAACACATATGGCATATTCAGTCTTTCCTGATGGCTGTATTTTGAAAACGACTGGAATCTGAGCACTTTTTATCACCCTTGCTTCTCCTTTTATTGCAAACCACTGTAATTGCCCCCTCTAGATGAATGCAGTGGTCTTGGAGCTGGCCTCTGCTTAAAACCTCCTGGCCCATCTCACTCGGAGAAGTCAGTGTATTTATCTTGATAAGCTGTTACATGATACCTAAAGAATAGTACCAGAAGTATAACAAATGTTGTGCATGTAGGCTGAGTGAAAGGTTTTCCTTTTGTTCTTGACGTTCTAAGTTTATTAAGGCAGACTGTGATTGAATTAACAGTTTAAAAGTAACTAATACCGAGTTGAAATTCTAACTTTTAACTTATTAAAACCTTTAAGTTATTCCTATATATGTTAGTTTCTGGTTGAGTTTTGAGTCAAAGTATGGGCCCTTGCATTTCTCCCTACTTAACCTAATAGAGATTTTTCTAGGCAATACATAACCTTTAATATAGAAATTCACAGGTTTACATTATTTAAAAATCTAATAGAAAAATTACTTCATACACACGTGGGCGACTCATAACTGATGAACTTAGTGGTTTCTTGTGCCTAGATACTCCAAAATATATTTGAATAGTTCTTTGCAATTGCTTGTCTTGCAGTAATTCAAGAAAGAATTCTAAAGTGTGCATGTGTGCTCGTTGTGTCCAGCTCTTTGTGACCCCATGGACTGTAGCCTGCCATAGAATTTTCCAGGCAAGAGTACTTGTGGGTTTCCATTTTCTCCTCCAGGGATCTTCCCAACCCAGGGATAAAACTGGAGTCTCCTGAGTCTCTTGCATTGCAGGCGGATTCTTTTACCGCTGAGCTGCCCGGGAAGCCCTAGAATTCTAAGAGTTGATTTAAAAAATAATTTTACTTCATAAGTTTGTTCCTCCTAACTAACACATTAATTTTCTTTACTGTTTCTCATTTTGTCTCCTGTAATCACCATTTTCCTAGTCTTCTAGGCCAAAATAATTTTTTAGTCCTTCCCTGTATTTATGTAGTTACCAAATGTTGGAAATACTTCAGCTCTTTAATTTCTTGCTTCTCTATTCATTTCACAGCCAGTTACTCTAACTATGCAAACATCTTTCCTTCTAATCTCTCCCCACTATAATCCATTCTGTGTTTTGCAGATCATTCTTTTAAAAGATTCATGTATATTGCTTACATCATGTCAGTCTTCAGAGGAATCTATAAGATTGAATCTAAACCTCGCAATCACTAGAGATCCATCTATAATCGAGCTGAGCTTGATTTATATTGCTCTTGTTGCCTTCACTGTTATCTTTCAGATGAACTTCTTGCCTTACATGCCCATCCCTCAATATATACACACAGTTGCGCTTTTACCACTTACTCTTAGTTGTCAGATTGGCCTACCTATATGCCATTTTATTCGTTCATTCTGTGTTGCTGCTTAAATGTGTTTAAGCTTCTTAAAATACATAACCTATCAACTTCAATAAAAACTCCAGTCCAAACTGATCTCTTTTCTGTAAGCTCCAATTGTATTCATGTCTGTACCACAAAATTTATCATGAGTCTTTGTTACTTAATACCTGTATAAGGCTTCTCCTTTCAGAAAGACTGTGCTTGGTGGCAGGGAGTATAAAAGTATACTGGATTATCCAGAAAATTTACTGACTTGATTCATATTTTATTCTTTTATGTATAAAATAATTTCTTAGAGTTTGGGATTTTAAAAAATTAATAATGTATATTATGTGTACAAGGCAAACATAAAAATTCTCTGTTATCATTCATCCTGTAGGAAATCCTTTTTCAAAGAGAAATGAAGAAGAAAACTATATATACTCTAAATGTGGGTGATCAGGACTATGAAGATATGCAAGGTAACTTAATTTTTATAAAGCTTTTGTGTTGAAAGCAAAACTTAGTGTTTCCAAACTGTTAGCACATATTTTTTTGTTTACATATTTTCGTTGTTCTTAAACTCTGAAATAGCTGCCTAAATAAGTAGTGCACACTTTTTTTTACTCTTCTCATGTCTTGTTGTAATCAATCAGTGTTTTTAGTTCATTGAACTCTTTCTATTCTTAAATTTTTGCTCTCTGCTGATTTCAGAATGACATTTTTTTTTGTTCAAAATTTTTTATCATTATTGTCTTTTTTTTTTTTTCCATTCTCTTTCTTCTTTCTGGGGAAAAAAAAAAAAAATCTTAGAGTTCCTTTAGTGAAAGTCTGGAGAAGGCAATGGCACCCCACTCCAGTACTCTTGCCTGGCAAATCCCATGGATGGAGGAGTCTGGTGGGCTGCAGTCCATGGGGTCGCTTAGAGTCAGACATGACTGAGCGACTTCACTTTCATGCATTGGAGACGGAAATGGCAACCCACTCCAGTATTCTTGCCTGGAAAATCCCAGGGATGGGGGAGCCTGGTGGGCTGCCGTCTATGGGGTTGCACAGAGTCGGACACGACTGACTCGACTTAGCAGCAGCAGCAGCCGTGAAAGTCTGTTGGTGGTAAATGCTTAAGTGTTTTTAAATTTTATCTTCTTCTAAGCTTTCAAAGAATGATAATACAGTTCTGGATTGATAACTATTTTGTCTCTTAGCGCTCTGAAGTTTTGTTTTTTTTCCCGTTTGGGCTATTTTCTAGTTTTCTTACTAGCTGTCAAGAAATGTCCTTTGAAGTTAATTGTCATTCCCTTGTAGATGATCTTTTTCTTCTTTTTGGTTTTAAGATGTTTTTTTCATCTTTGATGTTGTACAGTTTGGCAACATTGTTTCTAAACGTGGATTATTTTCATTTCTTCTATTTAGTAGGAGAATTTAGTATTTAGTATACCTTGTGTGTCCTTTATCTGTTGGATTGTGTTTTTTATTTGTTTTATCATTTTTCAGCCATTAGTACTTTAACTATTGCCTGCCTTTTACTCTCTTCTGAGCCTCGGTTAATGTGTTAGACTTTGTCCTGACCTCATTTTCCAACCTCTCTTTCACAGATTACATCTCCTTTTCTGTTTCTTACAGTCTGGGTAGTTTCTTCAGTTTTTCATTTCTTCTAGTTCACAGATATTTTTTTCTTCTGGGTCTAATCTACTGTTGAGCGAACTCTAGGAGATAGCAAGAACAGAGAAACCTGATGTGCTACAGTCCATGGGGTCGCAAAGAGGCAGACACAACTTAGCAGCTAAACAACAAAAATGTAGTATTTGAAAGTTCTAATGTTTGAAGCCAGTGGATATCTAAATAAATTTATAATGAATATAGTATGTAAAATATAGAAATAAATTTAAGCACATTCTTGTTTCTGCTGATTCTTACTCAAGTCAACTTATTTTCTTTGGCTTGGTGATGTTTGATTATGAGGTGTGGAATCATGAGGGCCTAAATTAGGGATGTTTTCATTCAGAGGATTTATATGTATTTGTTTTTTCCTGAACCCATGCTGGGACCACTTTAACCCCATTTGAGGATCTTGGCTTAAAAGGGGAATCTCCCAGGGTCAGTTTCCCTACCTGAGTTGGTCCTAAAGGTTAGTCTCCAAATCTAAACACTAGGACGAACATGTGTTCTCAGGGTGATCTCAGGTTTTCCATTTGCTTGGCATATACTGGTCACATTTCAGCTGTTTCTTTATTTTTGTTTTACTTTATGTCAAATCTTGGAGTTTCTTTCACTTCTGAGCAAGCACTGCTTGCTTCTTGTGTGTTGGTTACATTGCTGGTAGGTGTTTAAATTAGTACAAACCCTAAGGGGTATAATTTTTGGCCATATCTATTCAGATTACAGATGTACAGACACATTGGTCTAGAATTCCATTTTTAAGAATTTATCCTATTGATATACTATTAAAAGTGGGAAGTAAGTTTTTCATTGTTTGCAATAGCCAAAGCTTGAAAACAAGCGATTGTCCCATCTTTAGATTGAAACAACAACAAAAACTCAAACTGGTGTGTATAGTATTCTAGCATTTGTCTGAAGAAGGAGGTTTAAAAGAATACGTATTAGGATTTGCTTGTCTGTGCATTCCATTATGTCTTTGGAAGAGCACAGAACAAGCTTAACAGTTGTTACTTGTTGTGTTGGGTGGAACTGAATACATAGAGATGGATTTGCTTGGGAGATTTGTTACTATAACCTTTTTTAAATTTTTAAATATTTGAACTGTATGATTATTCTAAAATTAAATTCATGAAAAATTTCTTTTCACTCCTCCTTAAATTTAAATTAGTAAACATTGGAGGTATTATGCTCAAGAAGTTTGTTTCTTATAGTGTATCTAAGATCTAATTGCTTTGTAGAAGGAGGGCCCTTTAGAGTATCGAGTCCATCATACTACTAGAAACATAAGTAATTTGATCCAGAGAAATTGAAAGCATATATGACTGCTTTACTTTATAGGTGAAGAAAACAAAGATAATACTGCAACCACTGGTGTGTTGTACAGTGAAGCTGATAGATGTCCAATATGTCTCAGTTGCCTGTTAGAGAAGGAAATCGGTTTTCCAGAAAGCTGTAATCATGTCTTTTGCTTGACCTGTATTCTTAAATGGGCAGAGGTGAGTCTAAATATTAAATATTATTGTATTTTAATTCCCTAGCATGATTTCATTCTACCTACAGACTTGATACTGCCTTTCATAAATTACTTCACAGTAATGTGTGCTTTTCCACTTAGGACAAATGTCTCTGTATTGCTCCAATTTTGTTAAATATTCTCTTCTAAATTTTATATATTCAGCTTTTTGTGCTTTTGTAATACAAACATTACAAATGCATACCTTAAAAAATTACTGGAAAATAGGTGTTTTTTTCTGGTAGAAACACAGTAATTCATCTTCAGTGTACTTGACCCTCTTGTGATTATGTCTGCTTACTAATGCTTTCTCTCTGCTTTGTGTTTTATGTTTTTCAGAGAATTTTTATATAGATTATTAAATTTCTTCCTTATATCAGCCTTGTGGGATAACCAGAACAGATGTAACAGTGTCTTTCCATTTTACAGATGAGGAAACTTGGATTCTGTGTTCTATAACTTGGCCAAGGTCTCATAGCTTAAGAGGCAGAAATAAATTTATAACTGCATTTTCTAATTCCCGTATTATGAACTAATTTCAAAGTTAGAGATATTATTGAGGTTCTTCATAGATAGTAAATGATTGAGAAATAGAAAAATTTGGGACTTTTAATGTATTATGTTGATACAGTTTGTGCCAAATAGATCATGATACTACTGCACAGTGAGTATTCACTATGAGCCCTTTTGTTGTGAATTGTGAAATGAAAACTTGTCACACAGATCATGCTATATTTTTTGAGTTAGTAATTTGTCAGTGTGTAAAAGTAAAGGAAATAAAGCTTAAAAATATTTTTAGTATTAGCTGCATTCAAATTGTTTGTTGTCCTTAAGCACATTAGAATTAATTGCCTTTTGCATAATTGGGGTTTTCTCAGTTCTGTATCTTACCTATATTTCATTAATAGTGTGGAAAAGGGAACATAACTACTACTGACTATGGCCAAGTTCTGGGAGGAAGAAAAATGGATTTGTTATACCATTTGAATTCATAATAGTATACTTGAAACAGTTCTAATTAGATAAAGGTCTAAACTGATCTTTATGTATTTTGGGAAAAAATCTTTTGAGTTTAATTATTTAGTGTAATTCTGAACAGTCCTATGTGTTTGTAGAAGTGTTTACTAATGAAATGAGAATGCATGTTTTTCTTTGCCACCCAACTAATGATTTCATCTGTGTTAAATTTAGTGCACCATGGTTTGCTCTGTGATGAGATATCTTAAAAATAGAAGCATTTTTGCTTCCAGTAGAGAAACAGTTACTAGATGTGCAGAAGTCTTCAATTTGATGCTTTTCGTAAGATTATATACAGTGACCACATAATAGGGAAGTTCAACAACCGTGATTTGAGTGTGTGTTTTTCTCTGGAGATTAGAATATATAAAATAGACTTTATTCACTCCTTCATTACACTACATGTATTTTTGATACAACCATTAGCTTTATCATGGTGTGCAAGTTCAAGTTTCTCTAGAGTGTGAATCTTAAAGTGGTACTAGTAGGTTGTAGACTATGTACAGATTCAACTCTGCTAAATAGTGCTAAACTTGTCTGTTTTTAAACTCTTGCTGAATATTCTTAGGTTGAAAATACTTGATTACATAATGTTACAATCAGCACTTTTCTCACATGTAACGTCTTTCTTGTTTTGTGTTACTTCTTTGGATATAAACATTTTTTTGAAGCCAAATTGCTTTAAAAATAAAATACTTATCTGCTGCACTACCATTAATTGTGTTAGAGAGTGTGGGAACTGGGATATTGTTTAAACAAAAGTAGTTAACTTTGAAAGTAGAGAATAAACAGAATATTCTGAATTATTTCATTGTCCATAATAGGAATAGCATATATCAGTTAAATAAGCCATTTAAGTTGAGCAGTAACAAGAACACAGTCTTCTAATAAAATGTTCATTATAAACAATAAATGAATACTGGTTAACAAAATCACTTAGGATTTGAACTAAATTTTCCGTTTGAATCTTTTATTGGTATGATAAAAAATTAGATATGTTGAGGTATATAAGCGCTTTGACAAATAGAAACAGATTTAATATCCACTAGTGTAGTTATTCATGACCATTAGCTATTAAGATCTCTCTTCTCATTTTCCTCAGCCTCCTTCTATTCTTAAAAAGAAGCATGTAGTTTACTTTGGATTTTGGTTTTAGCAATAAGTGTCCATATTCAGTCTCTAGTAACTGGCCGGGCTTGTACTAATAAGGCTTTCATATATATTCTTTCATTTAAATTACTGTATTAATGGTTACTTGTTATTCAGGGCAAGGATCCTGAACTCTTAATTTGTTTCTAAATACTTTAAGAGATAGCCTGAAATAAAAACACTTTTTAAATATTGACCCATAGTTTTAAATTTTACTAATGTTCACTTCTAGTAGGAAGTTAGAAATAAAAAGTGAGATTTACAGTGATTGGAAATCTACATAATAAGAAAAAATTACAAAATGTATTCAGGGTCACCTTCCTAGTCTTCTCTGTCTTTCAGAAGTTCTGCTGAGCTATCTGAGATTTGTACTCAAGATTCACTAAAATATGATTTGGAACTGTTATCAAGAACCAAGAAGAACTCATTTATTTACTATCACCATAATATTTTAGGCATTGAAGAAATTCTCCATAAGAAACAAGTAAAATTAAAGCATATAATAGTCTAGTATATTTATTTTGGACACACTCCTGGAATTTCTTGTGTTCTTAAAATACCTATATCCAGAGTCACTATTAGTTTCAATTTCTTTAAGCTCTAAAATTTTGATTCTGTCGTTATTTAAAACAAAAGCTATATGAGGGCTTTAAAATGAGTAAGTAACTGAATTTAGTTGCTGGATATTTCATAGCATCTACTTTACCTAGGGCAGAAAGATTCAGAATAATGGAAATGATGATCTTCATGGCCCAGAGCCTAATGGCTTCCCATTAGGGACACTAGAAGAAATTGAAATTAAACATGTCTACTCTACTCTGTGTTTAATTTCAAGGATCTCAAGAGATGGTAAGCCTGTTGGTTTATAAAATAAAAATGATTTTGAAATAGAATATTAATCTAAACAAAGACATAGTAATTGGCACGTTAAGAAAGTTGAAATTCTTGCTATTTTAAAGCATCAATATTAGAACTGAGAATCTGGAACTAAAGGAGACCTTTGACCTGATGAAATATATATAGAATCAATACATTAAACTTTACCAGCTACTTAGAAAGTTAAGTATTTTTACTGTGAGCAAAAATGCAGTCTAAACATATTGAGGACATTTAGTTTACACCTAAGTTTAATCTTGATTGTCTGAGTTTGCACATTTTAAAGTAGATAACTAGAAAGGTGAAGTCTAGAGTAGTTTGACGCATGGCTGTAGTATCCACAGCCAATCATAATTATGATCCTCAATAGACGATAGGGTAAGCTACACACACACACACACACACACACACACACACACACACACACGTTAAGAAAATAAGATTTATGGTTTGACAGGTTGTCAAGAAGTGGTTAAAGTTTTGACCCTTAAAAGGTTAAAGTTTGAGGACTTGGAAACATTTCATGTTTGAAGTGTTTAAGGTTGTTTTTTTTTTTTTAAAACTCTATTTAAAGGAATATGCGATATGTATAATTAGGAGGTTCTTGATATCCACTGGGGTTCTTTTCACTTTTAAGTAATGTAAATATTCCCTTTATTTTTTAAGTAATTATTAAATGTGATTAACTTTCCTACTATAAACAAATTATCCTCCCTCAACTTGCTGACAGCTTCAGTTTAAGAAAGTAAGGTTAATGAAATAAAAATTTGACAATTGGCAAGGGTATGTTTTCTCTCATGAGACTAGAAATGAAGAGTCTTACTGTGGTGATACATGGTTCTTGAAGAAGTCAGACAACAGTGTTCAATGCAGACAGGTGAGGAGTATATTTTTGAATTAATAATACCAAAAAAATCAAAATATGACTAGTTGACTTATATCTTGACTACTGATGTGTTTTATACAGATGTTCCCTTAAGCAGTGGGTGGAAAAATTTATATATCATTCTGAAGATTAGATTATTGTTCGGTAACATAATTCAGGAAAGTTTTATTGCCTGGATTTTCCAAACAGGTTTTGCTAAAATTTAATCTTTCTTTATTCCTGAACTAAACCAAATCTTTAAATAGTTCTCAGTGAACAGTAATTTAAACATTATCTGGGGAGCACTACCATTAGTCCTTATCTTTCTAAAGCATCGTTAAATACATTAATTCATTTAATAATTGCAACTTACGCAGTAGGTGATTCAGGGCTGTCTATCTTCATCCTTAAAGTAGATTAGAGAGGTTGCTAGGTCTGACTTCTCCAGAACTTGAATTTGTGACTGATTATTCCAAATTCCCAGTTGTTTTCACTCTGTAGGTTAATTCTTTGGTATAAGCTTTGGTAGAAAAAGAATATATTGTGAATGCTCATTATCCAAAGCATATATATAATAGATTTTCATTTAATACTCTATTTTTACCAGTTGGATGTATATTTCTGTATAGTCTAATTTTAAACGTCAGAATTTGTAAAATAATTTATATAGTTTATGGGATTTCCTCTTTTCGTGCTAGAAAAAGAAAGTCTTAACTATTAAATGTCAAAATAAAAGAAAAAAAGATTAATTCTATCCAACTGTTGTAATACAGCTTTAAGAAAATGAATTGAGTTTCTTTTGAGTAGTTAGATAAACTGTTTTCTTGCTGTTAATTTTATCACTGACAGTCATTTGTCTTGTAGGGATACATTCCTGAAAGTGGGTTATAAAGAACCATAGTTTCATTAATATGCATTGACAAGGTCTATCTTGAAAGAACTGGTTAAATGTAGTAGTGTATATGTAGGCTGACTACAGGTGAGCATCTCCATTAGGGGTCCAGACTACGTATCTTGGTACCATCAAGGCGAAAGGATAGGTCCTGGTCCATGGCTTTAAAATAAGCATCAGCCTGTGATAGTGTAATTCCTAAATCACTTTTGTTGATTTTGAACTGGAGTTTTATATAATGTGCTCTATTTATCAGTAAGAGAGATTGATGTTTTAGAGATTCCCATGGACAGACAAACCTACCTAAAGCATAGGTACTGAGATTTAGTTTTTAAGCATTTACCTTTAACACTTGCTTCTCTCTCTCTAGGAGGGGCTATCGGTAGGCAGCCTTTGTGATTGAGGATAGAGCAGCAGCAAAAGCAAGAAATATTAGAAATCAAGAATCCTGAATTCCCAAATAAGGAAGGTTTCCTGTTCTTACATTTAAATATGGGTTTGTCTGAGCTGGGAATTTACAACGCTTCAGAATACTAGGGTATGTTTTACTGAAATCATTAGGAAGATTATTTTTTCTATTGAAATCGCCTCCTTAACTGATACAACTTTACTAGAGAGCATTCACAGTAAAATGTATGCTCTGTTCTTATAATACACGTTACATTGTAAAGTAGTGATCAAATTCTGTTCATTTCGTAGCTGTATCACAAAGTTGAATGATATTCTATTACTTTGACTGTGAAACTAATTAAATTAGATACTTTTAAAATTGTTAAAAGTCATTGTCAGTTAAAATAGGTGAATAATTAGAGTATATATATATATATATATGCTGCTGCTGCTGCTAAGTCGCTTCAGTCGTGTCCGACTCCCTGTGACCCCATAGACAGCAGCCCACCAGGCTCCGCCGTCCCTGGGATTCTCCAGGCAAGAACACTGGAGTGGGTTGCCATTTCCTTCTCCAATGCATGAAAGTGAAAGTGAAGTCGCTCAGTCGTGACCCCATGGACCGCAGCCCACCAGGCTCTTGCGTCCATGGGATTTTCCAGGCAAGAGTATTGGAGTAGGGTGCCATTGCCTTCTCCGAGATATATATATACATATATATATGTATATATATATAAAAGGACTCAAAATGATGAATAACCAAAGTGCATTTATTTTTGTTGCAAAATTTGGGATGATTTTCTTCAGAACTAAAAATACATTTTAAAGCAGAAATAAGTGTATTTTTAAATTTCATTAGTTTTAAATGTGAATTTTTTAAACTACAAAACTTAAAAACTACATTAGTTATTTTAGTGACACAAACTCAAGATTAGAATATCTTTGAGATTTTCTGAATATCTGCTGGATTATGAGGATGAAGAATCCTCAGGAATTCTTTAAAGTTAGGCCAATGCAAACCATTATTTAAAACCTTTTTTCCCTGTTAAAGCTATTTGATCATCATAGATATATAATTTTATGCTTCAGTGTCTATTAATGATGGTGTTTTTGAGCTTTAGCATATGCTAATATAAGGTACTCTTATATTTTTCTTAGAGTATACATTAAGGAAAGATTAAAGATCCACTTAATTTAAAAAAATCTGTTTCAATTTTTTTTTTTTTTTCGTTTAATTCTTCTTTAATCACTATTTACTGAAGTATGCTGTGAAGACTTAGGATAACTAAATTTTCTGTTTCCCCTTTGAAATGCTTTGCTAAACTGCTTTAAGGTCAGAAATAGATATCATGATTTCTCAGTAGCCATAGCAAAAGATATTTTGTCTATTTTAGATAGCTTATTTTCTTATATATGCCTTTTTTTTTTTTTAATCTGGGGAGGATAACCTGTTTTTAAGAATTTTTTCTAATGGCTATTTTCTAGTGTTAACTAGATTATCTTTAGGAAATATAAGTATATACATATTATCTGAATATATAGCAGTAGTTTTCCAACTACTACTTTTTATTGCTGTTTTTTTGTTTTTAAATAGCAATGAAACCCTTAATTCACATGAAACCTTACACATATCCATGACAATTATGCTTAGAGAAAAAAAGAACAAAACCAAAATCTTACTTAAAACTCTTTATTATCTGTAAGAGATCAAAATGGAATGACTCAGGTTAGAACTCTGATACTCTGAACATGGTAAAGGAAAGAGTGCCATTTAGCTGATATCAGCAGAGGAAATTTAATAATGAAGAAAATGAGATTGTGTAATTTCAGAGTTTTAGAAAGGTTTGGTGTATCTGACTTATATCTGATATTTAAATTCCTTTAACACAGTGACTCTTTTTGGATTGTAGTGTTATGACTTGAAATATATAAAAATAGTTTAATGTCCATATATGTCATGAACTTTGAACAGTCCAATTAAAACACCATTAACAATTCTTATCTGTTACATGTATATGTACATCATACTGTGAGTTTTCATTAGTGAAGCAAGCTTTTTTATTATTAGTGCTATAAAGCCAGTTGACTTTTGGAAGATTTACATAATGCTTAGTGTATGCCATTAATTCCTGCAGAAACCTCAGAGATGATAATTATCCCCATTTTCGCAAAAGAGACATAGAAAGGCTATGTAATATGCTTAACATTAAACATGCGGAAATGGCAGCCCACTCCAGTATCCTTGCCTGGAAAAATCCTATGGACAGAGGAGTCTGGTGGGCTGCAGTCCATGGGGTCACAAAGAGTTGGATGTGACTGAGCACCTAAGCACACGCATGCATAGACAGGGCAGAATATGAAAATAGACAGTAAATCCAGAACCCTTAAACACATCTATTTTAATAGTTTTTTTTTAAATGAAGGAAGCAAAATTTTATTATTATGTATTTAATGAATACTTACCTAAATTTGCCTTTAAAATAGAAAATGCATTTTGAAACTTCAGTAAAAGTAAGTACTTAAAGGTTTCCACGATATTCTTTTGAGTTGTAAATGTGTTACTACAACTTCTAGGCTAAGACATTTTATGTAGTAAATGCTAATAGAAACAACAGTCACATAGTTATGATGGTGAGTTCTTTGAACTAGAATTGCTATTTGCAATGCATTATTTACAAGGTATGGGCAGCTTTGTTGCTCCTTGTAGTGGTTTTTTAAGGTCAAATTTTTCTGAAGGCAAAGTAATAGCATCCTAAATCCATGTTACTTGGAAGTAAGCTGAGGTGGGTTCTACCAATCTGAACCAATTTAATATAGTAAGGAAGGTCACATTTCCTAATTCAGATATGGTGTAAAGCATTTGATCAAGGCCTCCCTACTTAGGCAAAGAAAAATCACTTTTTAGCAGGGTAATAAAAAGTAATTCAGTTTATGTTTCGGCTGCTTGCAAAGTAACTCACGAGCTTTTGTGAAAATGTGTTATATGATCAAGGGCCACACATTCTGTTGTGCTTGCACTTGGTTTATCTTGGTTTGTGCCAAAGTCAAGAAAAGCAAAAATCACATTTTTCCACTAGGGAATATAGGATTATTTATCAAAACTTGATTACTATCTTTTCTTTTAGACTATTACTATTAAGTTGTTAGAATCCTGATTTACTTTTATAACCATAGGTATATATAGCCCATTCTAGTATGGGCTTCATAGACTGCAGAAAGTTCCCTTTTACCCTAGTAGACGACATACTTTATCTTAAAATATTTAAATAATATAAACCTTTCCCTATACAAACATTTAATAATACTACCAGAGAAACTGTTAATTAAGAGTTGATGCATATTAATTTTGAAAGTACAGGAAATAATACTTGTGTCAAAATAAAGATTTAGAATTACAGAGTGGGCAGAGGACAATTTTTCTTAATCTATAAAGAAAGCCTAATGCAGTTTATAAAAGAACAGCAAACTAATAAAAAAAAGTTAGGCAAAAGGCATGAATAGACGGTTTAAAGAAAAGGATCGTTTAAGAGCCCTTAAGTATGAAAGTATTTTCAACTTACATAAAAGGAGATATAAATCAAAACTGTTATGACATACATATTAAGAATGGGGCAGCTGTGAGATAGTAATATGAGCCAATCTAAGAATTACCAATCTAAGATAGGAAATTAATAAGAGAAATACAACATTCAGTTCAGCATCTGAATTTTATATTTAAAAGATACAACGTGTTATGTATAAACGTTGACATCTCCAAAAAGATATGTAAGAAACTACTTCTGGAAAGGGTTCCTATGTGACTGAGGAAGGAGTGGAGAAATCTTTCCTTTTCTTCGTATCTGCTTTTTTTTTCTTTTTAAATTGCTGGTGCAGCTGCTTATTCAAGATTTCTTTGGGGGGAAATATTGACATAGAATATTAAAATCTGTAAGGGACCTGTCCAAGCCATTCCTTTTACAGCTTATTTAGAATTTCTCAAGTGCTTTGGATCACAGAACTAATGTTTTCAGCCTAGCTTCCTTTCATTGTAGCTGTAGTTCTCAACTGGGCAGCAGGTCTTAATAGGTATTATCTTGATAACAGCGATCTTCTTTCTCTTGTTCATTATATTCCACGTACTTAGCATACAGTAGTTGCTCGGTAAATGTTTGAATGAATTTTTTAAAACTACGGTATTTATTTGTGACATGACACAGATAGAAAGTATTTCATCTTTATCTTTGAAAGAAGAAAAAATCATTTTTCTGTTGTTTCCTATTCCAATGAAAAACTAACCATAAATGTTATAGTTTAATTTTGACCTATTTTAAAGAGACATTTGTAAAGTTATAATCTGTTTAATGATTTTTCAGACACTGCCTTCATGTCCTATTGACCGGAAACCTTTTCAGGCGGTGGTTAAATTCAGTGTATCAGAAGGTTGTGTTAAGGTAAGGCTTAGAGTTTATTTTATAGAATGAACTGTGTAAACTTAATTGAGATGATTTTGCTTTAATAGATACTTGAATGTATTTGTGAATTAACTAAGTTTAATGTGTTTAATTTCCATTAAAAAAATGAATGGGATATTAGATTCAGAGACAAACCCCCACAAAAAAGTCCGAAGTACCTGAAAACTATGTTTTCATGAAAAGCATATAATGTTGAGAAGATTAAACAAGTAAAATTAATATAAAATGGTGTCTTTGTTCTTAAGTGCCGGTGGTACTTGAAGGAAATGGTTTAATTAGAGAAAAATGTGGGAGTTTGTGAAAATCTTGAGAAGGACGAGAAGGACTTATCACAGTTTCACAGTTATTATGGGCAGATAACTTTTCTTCTGTTAAGTACAATTTTATTGTAATGCTTAATCTTGATCACATTCTTGAGATGCACACATCACACTGATGTTATTTGATTATGAACCATGATTTATGATTTGTATTCACATTTATTTTTGGCTTACCAAAAAAAGAAAGAAATAGAAATAATTTTCCTAAATTGATGAATAAAAAATGAAAAGTGGAAAAGAGAGTAAGTAGCAAGTAAAGTGAAATGTGTGGTAAAGAGATTTCTTGATGTTTTTGCTGATAAATCAGGAATGGTATTGTAAAAATGAAAGTTAAAAATGAAGGTATACAATATATATAAATGATGCCATTAATGGGAAAGACAAACTTCCCGAGTAGCAGCAAGACTGGTAGCTATTTTTGTGAGTAGAAAGGGGTATGTGAGCAACATAAAACTATTTAAACATTAAATATTCCTACTGTAGGTGTTTATAATTTGTTTTGATTATTTTCTCTGGATAAGTCTTGATGACATAAGGTACAAATGACACTACAGTTCAAATAAAATGACATGTGTAAAAGATCCTGCATGTTTAGTTGTGTAACTCTGGAAATTATGCAGATTAGTATATATCTTCAAGAAAAGATAAAATGTTATATATATGTGTGTGATATTATAATTAAAATTATAAAGCATAACTTTTCTGAAAGACGTGTTCTCTGTTTTTCTAGACCGTGTGTGTGTATGTGTGTGTATATATACACACACACACACATATATATATTATGTTGTGTGAATTAGCCTCCAAAGATACTCTGTAAAATTATGTTCTGTTGCTTGGAATAAAATGTATGTTTTATTTAATAGAATTTGAATGTTACTTAAAAGTTTGGAACAGTGCTAATCTAATTTTGTTAAACTTAAAATGTATTTTTTATCATATGTGATATTTATATACTCTTAATATCTTTCTTTGCCCTTTTACTTCTTTTGAATCTTTATTATCCTTTTCCCTTTACAATTAAACTTGAATGAGACATGCACAGTTGCTTATATTTTCAATCAATTGTTGGACATCTCTATCTAGAATACCAAAGGAATCTAAACATGAACAAACCCCAAACTTATCTCATTCCCAGCCCCTCTGCCAACCTCAGTTTATGGTACTGTAATCCTGGTCACCCAGATCAAAAGCCTCTGGAAGTTTTCCATTTTTTCTCTTTTCATACACAGTGTCTTAAATGCTTCCTCTTTATACACAGTGTCTTAAATGCATTCCATTTCATTACCTCTCTGTAGACCCTCAGGCTGTCTGTCATCTAGATCTGTTCTGCCAATAGAAATATACCATCAATACACACCACTCTATAAACATTTAGTAGCCACATTAAAAGAACAAAAAGAAACAGTTAAAATGAATTTTTATATTTTGTTTAATCTAACATTTAATGTATTATTTCAACATGTAGTATGTTAGAATTGTTATTGAAGGATTTTGTCTCCTATTGTTGTTTTCATTGAAATCTAGTATATATTTTACGCTTACATCTCTTTTTAAACCAGCCACATTTTCACATGCTCAATAGTATATGGCTAGTAACTATTGTCAGAGAAGGCAATGGCACCCCACTCCAGTACTCTTGCCTGGAGAATCCCATGGACGGAGGAGTCTGGTAGGCTACAGTCCATGGGGTCACGAAGAGTCGGACATGACTGAGCGACTTCACTTTGACTTTTCACTTTCATGCACTGGAGAAGGAAATGGCAACCCACTCCAGTATTCTTGCCTGGAGAATCCCAGGGACAGAGGAGCCTGTTGGGCTCCCGTCTATGGGGTTGCACAGAGTCAGACGAGACTGACATGGCTTAGCAGCAGCAGCAGCAGCAGTAACTATTGTCTCATACAGTATAGTTCTACACTATTACAAGAGCTTCCTTCCAGTTTCCTGGCTTTTATAGTTTCTCTTTAACTGGTTCATTCTCCATATCACTGTCAAAAAAAGCAAATTTGATCATTTCATTCACTTACTTGTAAACCTTCATTTATTTTCTGATTTCTGTAGAATTATTTTCTTTTTCAAGGCCTTTACCGTCTGGTCCTAATATATTACATCAGTTTCATATCCTGTTAACTTTTTCTTCCACATCCGCATTGACTTCTCTGCACTCTTTTTATTCCCTCCATTTAGAAAATCTTTTTTCCTTAGACAAATTCCTATTCATTCTTTAAGACCAACTCAGAAATTATCTACTCATTAAAAGTCTTCTCTGGTATCGTCAGATAAAGTCAGTTCTACATATATATATATAAGATCTGTGTTTATATTTCTGTTACGAGCACACTCGTAACTCATTTGCATGCCTCTCTCTTTTTTGTTTCCCTAGAGCTTAGCACAAATACTCAGTTTATAGTTTAGCATACTTAAACTAATAAGCATATGTATTTGGGCTACACTTTCATTTAGACAGTATGCTTTTTTAATTTTTTGTTCTTTCAAGGGAAATGTATAGGTGTGATCCCATATTATCACTCTAAATAGGTGATTTTGCTTTTCTCACAGGTTCAAGTAAAAAGACAGTTGAGAGAAACAAAGGACAAGAAAAATGAAAGCTCTTTTAAGAAACAGCTATCCTGTCAGGAAAATTCTAAAAGCTGTATGAGGTTAGTGATAAGTTCCAGGAATGGAATCCAACTGTGTAGAATCAGAAGTTAGCAATTAAGAAAAAAGAGAGTACTTAAAAATGATGTGAAGTTTCAATGTATATAATTCTTTTAAAGCATTCCCTTGATAATTTAAAGACAGACCAGATGAAATGAGAATATAATTTATTTGACCATTGTCTTTGATGAATTAGTTTTTTATTTTAGTTTTTTCTGAGTTTGTTATAGATTGATATTTTTAAAAGATAAAAGTTACAGCCATGTAAAAAAAAACAAAACACAAGCCATTATGGATAAGCATTGGTGCACAGCCCACATTTTGAGTAATTGCTGTAGTATTTATGGACAGAAAATAGAAAATAACTAATGATACAGTACAACATTCTTCATGAGACTGTTGTAATTAAAACTATTATTTTTCTCCTTTTGCTTCTTTGTGTTGTAGCAGACACTTGCTAGTACTATAACAAATGTTTATGTTTGAAAAAATTTTTAAACATGTTTGGATTTCTTAGCTACTATTGTTAAAACATAATTGCCTAAAAATACTTAGAACTCAAGTTTAACAGGTATTAAGGTAATTTTTAATTAAATTGAATTAGTAGTGTACTGGAAATTTATTACTGAAAATAGCTTGTTGTAGTACTTATAAAATTTAACCCCTTTTTGATCTGAACTACATTTAGAGCTGTCGCAAAGTTGTATTAAGTCAGTATATTGTCAAATTCATAGTTAAATCTATGGCTCATTAGTACATTTCATCAGAATACTAATACCGTAAGAGAGTAAATGTATTACTAAAAACATTGACAATATTCCTTGAGATTTACTGAATTATGCCACTTATTTTTGACTCTGTAGCTCTCTAGATCTTAACTTTTAGGAAGTTATAGACTTCTTTAGTAATCTAAAGAAAACGGTAGAGAACTTCTACCCAAAAAGATACGTCATAAAATATACTTAAAGACAAAATTTCATAGATTTAAGGGATTTGTGGAACACTCAGTTCAAGAGCCCACCCATAAACCCAAGTTAATAACTTCAATAGAGCAAATTTTATGTACAGTTTCTTTTAATTAATTTGGGTCAGCTTTGACTCTTCCATTTATGTTTGCTTAGTAAATAACACATCCCCAGGCATAATGAAGAAAGACCTTTTGCTAGGTATTCTTTTATTATTCATTTATTCTTCATTCATCTCCTATTCTTGACTATGGCAATGTTATAGATAGGCATTTTTTCAGAATTACCCAGTCCTCTTGGCTCCTCCTGAGAGTGCAGTGCTCATTATTATGTGACCTTATAACATGGTCATACAGTGGGTCGGACACACCTGAGGTAGTCCACATGCTTAGCTGTTTTTTCTCAAGGACTTGTGGTTGAGGGATGGTAAAAGGAAGTAACAGATGCAAAATAGTAATTTGCTTTTGCCCACCAAGTCAGACCATTAATGATTTCTCTCACAGTAAATCTGTCAGTTACTAGATTTTTACTGTACATTCTTTCTGGAGTCTTTTGGATGTTTTTTAGAATTCCTCTCATTCAGTTTTATGTTTATAAGATGTAGGCCTCATTTCCAGCACTTAGAAAATAACCTATTTGGTGTTGCCTCTCCCTTCTAAAGATGTAAAACTCCTCTTTCTGATACTTTGCACTAGTTCCAGGGAAAGGGATTGCAGTAGTGTTTTGTTTCATGTTAAGTGAATCTCCTTTGTAGTCATTGGAGTGGAGAGGGGCAGCTAAGTGGGGAGTTCAACTCATCATGCTTTCTTTGCTAAAATTTAAAACTTGGTGCATAATAGCTTTCATTGTTGTGGGCAGTGTATTGAAAATAAATGAGCAGAGTAACAGTTTTCTTTTATTTCATCTCTTTATTGATCTTTACAGAAAAAAGATCATAGGAGAAGATCTGTTAAGTGTAAAATTTTATGACCTGAAGATGATACACAGTAAGTGACTTTTTCCTTGTATGTTCTACATTTTTTTCTTTGTTTCTTACTTTAATGCTTCTGCCAAAGTTCTTGTAAGCTTGGAAAACAGTCATACACAACAGAACTCTGCTGAGCTCTGTGTACATTGTATTCAGTTCTACATAAACTACTTCCATGGAATCATTTATACTGTTTCCTGCCCTTATTTTCCTGATCAACTTGGAGGAAGGGAAGGGGTCAGTGAATAAGAGAGAGAGAGAGAGAGACAGTCAGTGTGTGTGTGTGTGTGTGTGTGTGTGTGTGTGTGTATTGGAAAGGAAAATGAGAAAAGGGTATTTTCCAATTACTCAGTTAGCAGCCTACATTGTGGTCTTAACTCGACTCATTAGGGCCGAAGTCCTTAGGGGAAATGAGATAAAATACCTTGTGGGCCAATAACTGTAAGCAGTAATGAGGGAAGTCTAATAGTAAGCAGTTAATCCACAGTTCCCAGAGGAAGTTGTGGTTTAGCTTCAAGCCACACTTAATTTGAAACTTTATTTAGGAATAAAACATTTCTTACCTGTTTATGTACTACTATGTTCAGTTGCTCAGTCGTGTTTGACTCTCTGTGACCCCATGTGCGGTAGCCCCCCTAGGCTCTTCTGTCCATGGGGCTTTTTAGTCAAGAGTACTGGAGTGGGTTGCCATTTCCTCCTTCAGAGGATCTTCCAGACCCAAGGATTGAACTCGTGTCTCCTGTGGTTCCTGCATTGGCAGGGTGGATTCTTTACCACTGATCCACCTGGGAAGCCCACATATCTGTTTGAGAATATGCCTGTCTTTTGTTGTTGTCTAGTGTTATGGTTCTCTAATACAAGAAAGCTTTGCAGCAGGACATGAGGAAAATGTCACTTCAGTGCTTTGTGCCTCCTCTTTGAAACTTAAGCTGTTTATCTTTTTTCTAAAGAACACCTTACTATGAGCTAATTGTAAGCAGGGAGAGGTGAGCATTCATTTTCCATGCTAGGTTACGATTAATTTCTATTTATAGATAGAATTAATGAATTCATTGTTCTTAAAACTAAATGGTAATCAACTTCATTTTTTATACATTTGAATACCATGTTTGGGTGTTGTTACTGTTTTTTTAATTTGAATTAACATGGTCTCTCAGAATTACAGATAACCCCTGATTTACAGATTAATAAATATATGTCTTTAATAATTTACTCTTAAAGTGAAATTTCACTAAAAGAACTTTAATGGTTAGATAAACATTTTTCTTTAGTTAAAGAACTTTAGATATCAAAACTTCTTTGTTTTTCTGGGTAATTGCTATAGATTAGCATTGTTTTTTATTGAATAGCCTTTTGTTTGGTAGCTCTAGAATCAAATATAAAATTTACTGCTGAGGAAGATTAAATGATGTTACAGATTTTCTCTAGGTAGTGTAGTGCACTCTTACTATGATAATCTTAGTTTTAAGACTGCAGTAATTTTCTTGAAGTCTGCGTCTCTGGCCTGGGCTTATTTTTAGAGAGAGAGAAACATAGGCAAATCTTAGACCTATAGTGCTTGAGTATAGTGAAGGCCATTTATAAGAATCTTTGATTCATTTAGATTTGAGTTTTGTTTTGCTATTCAGAATATGGAATACTAAACAAGTTTTCAGTGAACCGTCTAAACCAGTTCAATAGTTAACTTTTTCCTTCCTACTTATCAAGATATAATTGACATATACAACACCAGTTTAAAGTGGTCAGCATAATGATTTGACTTACATACATGACACATCATAAAATGATTGCTGCGGTAAGTTTAGTGAGCATTCATCATCTCATATAGATACAACATTAAAAAAATAGACAAAAATTTTTTCCCTTCTGATGAGAACTCTTAGGATTTAGATTGACTCTCTTAACAACTCTCATGTATAATTAACAGCAGTGTTAATTATATTAATCATGTTTACATTCCATCCCTGTCAGTTCAGTGTACCATCGTGTCTGACTCTTGGTGACCCCACGGACTGCAGCACGCCAGGCTTTCCTGTCCATCACCAGCTCCTGGAGCTTGCTTAAACTCATGTCCATTGAGTCAGCAATGCCATCCAACCGTCTCATTCTCTGTCATTCCCTTCTTCTCCTGCCTTCAGTCTTTCCCAGCATCAGGAGTTCTCAGCATTCAAGGAGTTGTTTATATCAGGTGGCTGAAGTATTGGAGTTTCAGCTTCAGCAACAATCCTTCCAATGAATATTCAGGACTAATTTCCTTTAGGATTGACTGGTTGGATCTCCTTGCTGTCCAAGGAACTCTGAAGAGTCTTCTCCAACTTCTCCACAGTTCAAAAGCATCAATTCTTCGGCAATCAGCTTTCTTTATAGTCCCAACTCTTACATCCATACATGACTATTGGAAAAATCATAGCTTTGACTAGATGGACCTTTGTCAGCAAAGTTGTGTCTCTGCTTTGTATTATGCTGTCTAGGTTCGTCATAGCTTTTCTTCCAAGTAGCAAGTGTCTTTTAATTTCATGGCTGCAGTCACCATCTGCAGTGATTATGGACCCCAAGAAAATAAAGTTTGTCACCGTTTCCATTGTTCGCCTATCTATTTTCCATGAAGTGATGGAACTGAATGCCATGATCTTCTTTTTTTGAATGTTGAATTTTAAGCCAACTTTTTCACTCTTCACTTTCACTTTCATTAAGAGGCTCTTTAGTTCCTCTTCGCTTTCTGCCATAGGGGTGGTATCATCTGCGTATCTGAGGTTATTGATATTTCTCCTGGCAATCTTGATTCCAGCTTGTGCTTCATCCAGCCTGGCATTTCGTGTGATGTACTCTGCATATGAGTAAAATAAGCAAGGTGACAATATATAGGCTTGATGTACTCCTTTCCCAATTTGGAACCAGTCTGTTTTCCATGTCCAGTTCTTACTGTTGCTTCTTGACTGGCATACAGATGTCTCAGGAGGCAGGCATGGTGGTCTGGTATTCCCATCTCTTGAAGAATTTTCCACAGTTTGTTGTGATCTACACAGTCAAAGGCTTTGGTGTAGTCAATAAAGCAGAAGTAGATGTTTTTCTGGAACTTTTGCTTTTTCAGTGATCCAGTGGATGTTGGCAATGTGATCTCTGGTTCCTCTGCCTTTTCTAAATCCATCTTGAACATCTGGAAGTTCACAGTTCATGTACTATTGAAGCCTGGCTTGGAGAATTTTGAGCATTATTTTGCTAGCATGTGAGATGAGTGCAATTGTGCGGTAGTTTGAGCGTTCTTTGGCATTGCCTTTTCTTTGGGATTGGAATGAAGATGGACCTTTTCCAGCCCTGTGGCCACTGCTGGCCAAATTTTCCATATTTGCTGGCTTATTGAGTGCAGAACTTTCACAGCATCATTTTTTAGGATTTCAAATAGCTCAACTGAATTCCATCACCTCCACTAGCTTTGTTCGTAGTGATGTTTCCTAAGGCCCACTTGACTTCGCATTTTTTTGGCTTCCTTTATCCACTTCTCCTTCCCTCACCACTTACCTCTGGTAACCACAGTCTTATCATTTTTTCTATGATTTTTGTTTGTTTTTGAAATATAATTGACCTGCAATATTATGTTATCCTGTCACACAACTTCATGAGTCAGTATTTTTGTACATAGTATCACCATAATTAGTCGTTACCATCTGTTATTATATGAATGTATCACATACTTATTGACTATATTCCCCACACTGTACGTTTCATTGTACCTCTTAATCTGCCTCACTTCTATCTATCCTCTCAATCACCTCCCCCCTTCCAACAGCTTTGTTCTCTGTATCTATGACTATTTCTGTTTAACTGTGGTTTCGTTTTTTAGATTCCACATACAAGTAAAATCATACAGTATGTGTCTTTCTCTGTCTTACTTATTTCACATAGTATAATTCCCTGTAGGTCCATGTGTGTTGTTGCAGATGGCAAAGTTTTATTCTTTCTAATGGTCGAGTAATATTGCATTGTACGGAATATGTGTGTGTATCTCACATCTTTTTTATTCATTCATCTGTTGCTTGGCACTTAGGTTGCTTCCATATATTTGCTATTATAAATAATGATACAGTGAAACATGGGAGTGCATATATCTTTTTGACTGTTTTATTTTCTTTGGATAAATGTCCAAGAATGAAATTAGCAGATCATATGGTAGTTCTGTTTTTAATTTTTTGAGGAATCTCCATAAGTTTTTTCATAGTATCTGCACTAAGTTACATTCCCATCAACATTGCACTGGGGTTCTCTTCTTTCCACGTCCTCACTTATTATTTGTTATCATTTTTGATAATAGCCATTCTTATAGGTCTGAGGTGATATCTAATTGTTTTGACTTGCATTTCCCTGATACTTAGTGATGTTGAGCATCTTTTCATGTGCCTGTTGGCCATTTGTATGTTTTTCAAAAAATGTTTGTTCAGATTCTCTGTTTATTTTTAAATCAGGTTCTTTGTTTTTTTGATTTTGAGTTCTTTTAAGTTTTTAATTCCTTATTGGATATATTGTTTTCAAGTAAGTATCTTCTCCCATTCAGTTGGTGCCCTGTTCATTTTGTTGATGTTTCCTTCACTGTGCAAAAGCATTGAAGTCCCATTTGGTTGGTTTTGTTTCCCTTGTCTGAGGAAGCAAATCTGAGAAAATTTTAAAAAACTGATGTCAAAGAGCTTTATTCTTATAAGAGTTTTTTATTTTCAGGCCTTACATTTAAGTCTTTAATCCATTTTGATTTTATTTTTGTTCATGGTGAGAGAAAGTTGTTGAGTTTGATTCTTTTGCCTCTAGTTTAATTTTCCCATCATCCTTTATTGAAGACTGTCTTTTCCCCATTATATATTGCTCCCTCCTTTGTTATAAATTAATTAATTGCCCATACGTGTGTATCCATTTCTGGATTCTCTGTTCTGTTCCATTGGTCTGTCTGTTTTGTATCAATACCATACTGTTTGATGACTAGCTTTGTACGTAGTATAGTTTAAAATTAGGGAGTGTGATGCCTCTGGCTTTGTTCTTCTTTCTGAAGATTGTTTTTGCTGTTCAGGGTCTTTTGTGCTGCCATACAAATTTTGGAATTGTTTGTTCTGGTTCTGTGAAAAATGCCACTGGTATTTTGTTAGAGATTGCATTGAATCTGTAGATTGCCTTGGGTAGTATGGTGATTTTAACAATATTAGTTCTTCTAATCCATGATCATGATACATCTTTACATCTGTTTGCATTGTCTTCAGTTTCTTTCACGAGTGTCTTAGAGTTTTCCGATTCGAGATCTTTTACCTCCTTAGTTAGATTTATTCCTAGGTATTTATTCTTTTTTGATGTGATTTTGAATGGGATTGTTTTCTGAATTTCTTTTTGTGATAGTTTGTTGTTAGGGTGAAGAAGTGCAACGGAGTTCTACATACTAAATTTTTATCCTGTAACTTTAACACTTTCATTGATGAGTTTTGGTACATTTTAGTGGTGTCTTTAGGATTTTCTTTGTATAATATATGTCATCTGCAAACAGTGACTGTTTTGCTTCTTTCCAAAATGGATGCCTGTTATTTCTTTTTGTTCTGTGGTTGCCGTGGCTAGGACTTCCTATACTGTGTCGAATGACAGTGGTGAGAGTGGGCATCTTTGTCTTCTTCCTAATCTTAGAGGAAATGCTTTCAGCTTTTCACCATTGAGTGTGATGTTAGCTGTGGGCTTGTCATTTATGGCTTTTATTATGTTGAGATATCTTCTCTCTATTCCCATTTTGTTGATTTTATCATAAAGGGATGTTGAATTTTGTTAAAAGCTTTTCTGTATCTATTGAGATTATTATATGGTTTTTATTCTTTAGTTTGTTAATGAGTATCACATTGATTGATTCATGGATATTGAACCATTCTTTTATCCCTGAGATAAACCCCACTTGATTATGGCATATAATCTTTTTAAAGTACTGTTGAGTTTGGTTTGTCACTTTTTTGTTGAGTATTTTTGGGTGGATGTTCACCACCCAAAATTACTCCCAATACTGGGAGTAATTTTTTTTGTTCTCTCTTTGTTGATAGCTCAGTTGGTAAAGAATCCACCTACAGTGCAGGAGACCCTGGTTTGATTCCTGTGTCGGGAAGATCTGGAGAAGGGATAGGCTACACACCCCAGTATTCTTGGGCTTCCCTTGTAGCTCAGCTGGTAAAGAATCCCCCTGCAATGCACGACACTTGGGTTCAATCCCTGGATTGGGGTGATCCCCCGGAGAAGGGAAAGGCTACCCACTGTAGTATTCTGGCCTGGAGAATTCCATGGACTGTATAGTCCATGGGATCACAAAGAGTTGGACATGACCGAGTGACTTTCATTTTCACTTGTGTGTTTTGGTATGAAGGTTGCTGGCTGTGTAGTACTGGTTTGAAAGCAGTTTTTCAGGATAGTTTGAGAAGGATAGATGTTAACTCTTCTCTGTGCTGGTAGTCATCTGAGAAGGCTCTTTGTCCTAGACTTTTGTTTGTTGGGAGTTTTAAAATTTTGAATACATGTGTGCTAAGTTGCTTCAGTTGTCTCTCACTCTTTGCAACCCTATGGATTGTATCCCACCAGGCTTCCCTGTCCATGAGATTCTCCAGACAAGAATTCTGGAGTGGGTTGCCATGCTTCTCCAGGGGATCTTCCTGATCCAGGGTTCAAACCCACATCCCTTAAAGGAAGGTTCTTTATGACTGACACCACCTCGGAAGCCCAAATATTGAATAGCTGATAAAAATTTATTTCCTGCCAAAAGATTAACATTTTCCAAGGCCTGTAACTTAATGCCATGTCTATTTATGTTAGGATGCCTGAAGTAATTGGTTTAGTATAGGCAGAATATCCTAAATATCCAAGGCTTCCCTTGTGGCTCAGCTGGTAAAGAATCCACCTGCAATGCAGGAGACCTGGGTTCAATCCCTGGGTTGGGAAGATCCCCTGGAGAAGGGAAAGGCTACCCACTCCAGTATTGTGGCTTGGAGAATTCCATGGACTATACAGTCCATGGGGTCACAAAGAGTAGGACACAACTGAGTGACTTTCACTAAATCTGAATCTAAAAGGCAGAATATTGCTTAATACTTTATGAGTGGGTAGAATAAGAGTACTAATATTTAAGTAATTATGAGTAAATGTCTTAACAACTCTGGATGGAGTTGATGGATATTGGGTACTCATTGATAAATGGCTCAGTTCTGTAAATGTTGCACTTCAATGAGAGAAAGTGAAAGTGTTAGTCACTGAGTGGTGTCCGACTCTTTGCTACCTCATGGACTGTAGCCTGCCAGGCTCCTCTGTCCATGGACTTCTCCAGGCAAGCATACTGACTGAAATGGATTGTCAGTCCTTTCTCTAGGGATCGAATCTGGATCTCCTGGATTGCAGGCATATTCTTTAACATCTGAGCCACCAGGGAAGCTCCTTAAAAGGATTTTGTTAGTGGATTGGTTGTGAGGTAGAGAAAGGATGTGAGGTAGAGAAAGGAGGAGGTCAAGGGTGACACTAAAGTCCTGACCTGAGCAGCTATTAAAATGGCATTGCCAGTTGCTGAGTTGGGGAAGGCTGTTAGAGTGTTTGGGGTGATATAATAAAGAATTGTCTTTTGGACAAGTAGAGATGCTCTGAAAAAATATGGATGTTTGTATGCCATGTGCAAACAAGATTTTTTCATCTTTAGATTGTTTTAGTATAATTGGTTCATGTTCATGTGTGAATTTGTTCTTGGCTTCTAAGTCTAATTGATGGTTTCTTCCAGTTTTCATTTCTTTTCCCACTCTTGAATTGAGGCAAAAATGTTAAAGACTATGATCAGAAATAAGACTGGAGAGGAAGATTGAAGATGTCATAGGGAGTTGAGCAATAAAGCTGAAATTTCTGCATATTATCTTATACAGAGTAATTTTTTAAAATAATTTTATTTATTTTTGACGATCTTGGATTTTCATTGCCATGCAGGCTTTTCTGTAGTTGCCACAAGTGGGGACTACACTCTAGTTGCTGTTGATAGGCTTCTCATTGCAGTGGCTTCTCTCATTGCAGAACATGGGCTCTAGAGCGTGTGGGCTTCAGTAGTTGCCGTGCATGGGCTCAGTAGTTGCGGCTTCCAGGCTGTAGAGCACAGCGAGCTGTGTGCCTCAGTAGTTGTGGAGCACAGGCTTAGTTGCTCCGTGGCACACGGAGTCCTCCTGGATCAGGGATGGAGCTCGTGTCTCGTACACTAATAGGCGGGTTCTTTACTACTGAGCCTCCAGGAAAGCCCTGTAAGGAATAATGCTGTGCAAGAAGATACCATTAAAAGATACCATTAACAAGGTTTCTTTTTCACTGAATTACAATGTGGTGAAACGATTTTAGGAAGATAGCTTGGTAAAAGTTACTCTAAAAAGATAGGAAGTCAAGAACCTATTAAAAAAATTCTAGAGCTGTCTATCTTAGGTTATATTTCTTTTTGTCTTCTGACTCATTTAGCATATTTGATCAATTCTGAGAACCCAGTTTTTTTGTTTGTTTCAGTTTCACATTCTGACATCTCTAAAGTGAGATTCTAATTGTTTTTCTTGTATGATCACTGTTGACTGCGCATCTGGATAGTTGCCACTGCTTGTGACTATATGAACATACAAAGTTCTGCCGTTAAATCTGGAGAATAGATAGCAAAAACTTGGAAAAAGAATTCATAGATTATTCTGGAATTTTCTTAACCCCTAGGACCCCTAATTGAAAGTGAGAGAACTGGGGGAAATTCATCAGACACATGTGCCAGCAATCCTAAGAAAGTCATAAGTTGGGTAATTCTACATCGTGAAAGTCACTCAGTCATGTCCGACCCTTTGCAGCCCACAAACTTAATTGCAAAACCAGTATAAAAGGCCAATACCAATAATTTAGTTCTTAATGGATTTCCTGAGGAATCACCACTGTTTTTTTTCTTCCAATTTTATTGAGATATAATTGTCATTTACAACACTGTGTAAGTTTAAGGTATACCATATAATGACATTATGAAAGTCAAATGATATGGACCTAACAGAAGATATAAGAAGAGGTGGCAAGAATACACAGAACTGTACAAAAAAGATCTTCATGACCCAGGTAATCACAGTGGTGTGATCACTCACCTAGAGCCAGACATCCTAGAATGAGAAGTCAAGTGGGCCTTAGAAAGCATCACTACAAAGCTAGTGGAGGTAATGGAATTCCAGCTGAGCTATTTCAAATCCTAAAAGATGATGCTGTGAAAGTGCCGCACTCAATATGCTACCAAATTTGGAAAACTCAGCAGAGGCCACAGGGCTGGAACAGGTCCGTTTTCATTCCAGTCCCAAAGAAAGGCAATGCCAAAGAATGCTCAAACTACCGCACAAATGAACTCATCTAACATGCTATCAAAGTGAAAGTGAAGTCACTCAGTCGTGTCCGACTCTTTGTGACCCCATGGACTGTAGCCTACCATGCTTCTCCGTCGTGGGATTTTCCAGGCAAGAGTACTGGAGTGGGTTGCCTTTTCCTTCTCCAGGGGATCTTCCCTACCCAGGGATCAAACCCCGGTCTCCCACGTTGTAGGCAGATGCTTTTACCGTCTGAGCCAGGGAAGTCTCTCAAAATTCTTCAAGCCAGGCTTCAAACAGTACGTGAACCGTGAACTTCCAGATGTTCAAGCTGGATTTAGAAAAGGCAGAGGAACCAGAGATCAAATTGCTAGCATCTGTTGGATCATCAAAAAAGCAAGAGAGTTCCAGAAAAACATCTACTTTATTGACTACGCCAAAGCCTTTGACTGTGTGGATCACAACGAACTGTGGAAAATTCTTCAAGAGATGGGAATACCAGACCACCTTGCTGCCTCCTGAGACATGTGTATGCAGGTCAAGAAGCAACAGTTAGAACTGGACATGGAGCAAGACTGGTTCCAAATCGGAAAAGGAGTACATCAAGGCTATATATTTTCACCCTGCTTATTTAACTTATGTGCAGAGTACATCATGTGAAATGCCAGGCTGGATGAAGCACAAGCTGGAATCAAGATTGCCAGGAGAAATATCAAATAACCTCAGATATGCAGGTGACACCACCCCTATGGCAGAAAGCAAAGAACTAAAGAGCCTCTTGATGAAAGTGAAAGAGGAGAGTGAAAATGTTGGCTTAAAACTCAACATTCAGAAAACCAAGATCTTGTCATCCAGTCCCATCACTTCATGGCAAATAGATTGGGAAACAATGGGAAAATTGACAATTTTGGGGGGCTCCAAAATCACTGCAGATGGTGACTGCAGCCGTGAAATTAAAAAACAATTGCTCCTTGGAAGAAAAGTTATGACCAGCCTAGACAGCATATTAAAAAGCAGACATTACTATGCCAACAATGGTCCATCTAGTCAGAGCTGTGGTTTCTCCAGTAGTCATGTATGGATGTGAGAGTTCGACTATAAAGAAAGCTGAGTGCTGAAAAATCTATGCTTTGAACTGTGGTGTTGGAGAAGACTGTTAAGAGTCCTTTGGACAGCAGGGAGATCCAACCAGTCCATCCTAAAGGAAATCAGTCCTGACTATTCATTGGAAGGTCTGATGCTGAAGTTCCAATACTTTGGCCACTTGATGTAAAGAACTGACTTATTGAAAAAGACCCTTATGCTGGCAGTGATTGAAGGCAGGAGGAGAAGGGAACAACAGAGGATGAGATGGTTGGATGGCATCACTGACTCAATGGACATGAGTTTGAGTAAGCTCCAGGAGTTGGTGATAGACGGAGAAGTCGGATGCGACTGAACTGAACTGAAAATTATGAAATGATTATCACAGAAAGTTTAGTAAGCATCCATCATCTCATCTCATATAGTTACAACATAAATAAAAAAATTTTTTTCCTTCTGATGAGAAGTCTTGGGATTTACTCTCTTAACAGCTTTCAGGTATAACATACAGGAGTGTTAATTACATTTATCATGCTTGTACATTACATTCCTAGTACTTACAACTAGAAGTTTGTACCTTTTGACTGCCTTCATCAGTTCCTCCTCCTGTCACTGCCTGTCACGACCATCTCTTTTCTTTGAGTTTGATTGTTTCTTTTTGAAATACAGTTGACCCACAACACTGTGTTAGTTCCTGGTACACACATAATTATTTGATATGTCTGTACATTTTTAAATGATCACCATGATAGTCCATTTACCAACTGTCATTATACAAAGATATTACGTATTTATTGACTATATTTTCTGCAAATCACCACTGTTCTGGATAGCATAGAGGATGATACTGTTGGAAAAATGGTTATCAACAAACTTGGGATGAAAAGTAGTTAGAAAAAATTGGATTCTGCATTAATGAAGGTTTATGAAGCCTTAACCAATTTATTATGTACTCATATATTCATTTTTATTAGTTAAAAAAGAAACTATGTCTGCATTAGTTTGCTTGGGCTGCTATTAGAATTCACTACAAACTTGGTGACTTGAGGCCACAGAAACTTACTTCTTCACTGTTCTGGAGGTTAGACGTCTGCCTTTTTGGGTGCCTCATGTCCTCTGCCAGCATTCAGAAGTTGTTTTGTGGAATTTGCTCAGCATTCAAGTGTTCTTTTGATGAATTTGTGGGGAAGAAAGTGGTCTCCCCGTCCTGTTCCTCTGCCATCTTAGGACCGCCCCTGGAGGTTAGAAGTTTGAAGTCATGGTGTTGGCAGATCCTTGCTCCCTCTGTGGGGTCTAGGGAAGATTCTTTCCTTGCCTCTTGCCGTAATTTCTGGTGGCTCCTGGCAGTCCTTCACATCCTTTGACTTGTAGCTGCATCTCTGGAATCTCTGCATCTGTCGTCTTATGGTTTTCTGCTCTGTGTGTCTCTATCATTCTTTGTCTCTGATAAGGACATACTCATTGGTTTCAGTGCCCACTCTAATCCAGTATGATCTCATGTCAATCTTTCTTTAATTGTGTATGCCATGTCTGTATTTCTAAGTGTCATATTCTGAGGTTCCAGGTGGACATGAATTTTTTTGGGGGGGAGGGGTGACACTTTCAACCCACTGCATAGTCCAAAAGGGCTTTTTCAGTAATTCAGAAAAATTCTAAGTGGTAAGAAAACACTGTGACCCAGTTCTGATGCCCAGTTTGTGTTTTCCAAATAAAAGAACCAGGGCTCCTTGAAATAAGTAAATGTTTCCAGGTTTGAGGTAGTAAATAAATGAGATATGCCTCGAACATTGTCTTTCTAATAGAGCTCAAAGAAACTTTCAAAGCAGTGCTAGGATTATAACAAAAAGTCTCAAGCATCAACAATGCATTGAACAAGAATCAACTATAGATTTAATAAGAATCAACAATAGATTGGGTTCCTTCTAGCCAAAAATGGAACAATTTAAGCATCAAAAGGGGTAATAATATTCAGTAACTGTGAAGAGGGACAGTCATTGAAACCTGTCAGATTTGTCAAAGTTCATGAGTTCATCATGCTACCTTATCAGTAAGTAAATAAGCAGACTAATTGGTCTGTTTTAGAGGATACTAGGAAGTTAGCTCACTTTTTAAATTTATTTTTTAATTGGAGGATTATTGCTTTATAACATTGTGTTGGTTTAGACTCATTTTTAAAGCCAATATATGAAAAAAGATACAAACATCTACCTTGCCTTTTTTATGTAAGCTATACATCAAGGTAATTGAAAATGTACATCAAGGTAAAGGAAAGTTCATTTCTTATAGAAATATTTCAGCAAGTATTTGAAAATTATGGAATTTGAACATCAGCATTTTGTAAATGAGCATCACAGCATTTAGGCAGTGATCAGTAAGTGCAAGTGAAAGTCATACAGTTGTGTCCAACTCTTTGTGACCCCATGGAGTATACAGTCCATGGAATTCTCCAGGCCAAAGACTGGAGTGGGTAACCTTTCCCTTCTCCAGGGGATCTTTCCAACCCAGGGATCGAACACAGGTCTCCCACATTGCAGGTGGGTTCTTTACCAGCTGAACCACAAGGAAAGTCCAAGAATACTGGAGTGGATAGCCTATCCCTTCTCCAGCAGATCTTCCTGACTCAGGAATCAAACCGGGGTCTCCTGCATTGCAGGTGGATCTTTACCAACTGAGCTATCAGGGAAGCTGTTATTAAATATTTCCTTATGGAAGTAAGTACAAATATGCAATAGTGTGATGAAAGGAAAAAAAGAAAAAGAAACCCAAAAAACAAAACCTGCATCCAGTTAAGAAATCTAACTACTAATTTATAAGACATACAGAGACTGAGATGCATGTTAAGTGACAACAAGGAGGTAAATCAGCAAAACATAGAGACCACAGACAAATGACCTGATTTCTTCTGTCAAAAAATTGGAGAGAGTTTAGAAGTGGGAGTGGGAGCCTGTGGATTAAAAGAGATGATAGAAACATTGAACCAGTCACAACTGGATTATTTGGATCCTTATTCTAATATGTTGTAAAAGGAAAGTAAAAGATAACTTTATGGACAGTTGGAGAAAATTGAAGATTAGGTATTTGGTAATAAGGAGTTATTGGATGTATTTTGTTTATTGATATCTTCCCCCACAGAACACATCTTTTAAAGTTAGTTATCTACTGAAATAGATATGCATGAATATGATAGGATGTTTATAGTTTGCGAAACTGGGATATGGGTATAATCAGATTTCATTATAATGTTCTATTTTGTGTTTGAAATTTTCTGTAATTAAAAAAAAATGTACCCTGAGAGTTTAATTGGCCATTATCCTCTCATAATGGTACATAAATAATTCAAGTTCTTAAAATAAACTTCAATGAAATATAGTATATTAGCTTGTTTTTGTGTGTGTGTGTGTGTGTTTTCTCGTTAAGTTTTAAAGTTGTGAATAGTGATTGTTTTCTATGTGGCATTTTCCAGAGTATCAAGGTAGTAATGGTAGTTAAGTACTTAGTATTTGATTGTCTTTGGCTATAACTACCTGATAATAAAAAGGTAACTGATCTATGCCTGTAACAAACAGCAGAAACAAAGAGATGAATATAAAAGTAAAATAACTAAAAGTTAACAGTTACTGTTCTGTAGGTGTAATTTTTAATACTTTATGGAATGTTCAAAATCATTCATAATTATAAACTTTAAAACAGTTTTAAAAGGCTAAATATCTTGGCCAGATCACAGAGTTGGAGCAGACAGAATTTGATCCAGTCTTCTACTCCATGTCTAATGCCTCTTCCCACTATGGAATATTGCTAAAGCATGATTTTGTTACTCACCATAAGCCTCTCACTTTGAGGTTGTCTACAATCTTTATAATTCAAATTATTGCCTTTTTCTAATGGCTTGATATAAAGAGCCGAATGTCTGCTCCCTACTTAGCAGACCAGTTAACTTTATTTTGTGTATCCTTTCAGAAATGTAATAGATAATAGTTTTTTATTTCTTAGACTTAAGTTTGTAAATCATAGCTTCAGGAATAGCTGTAGAGCTTGAGTTTTAACCTTGAATTTTTGCATTAATTATGAGGTTTCTTAGAAACCTTAGCACTTTGTTTTATTAACAAAGGGCCTCATTAGAAAATTAAGAGAATCTGTAAGTGTTACTCGTAATTGTCTCAAAAGTTGAGGGGCACTAATGAATCTGTCATGCAAGAAGGAAGCAACCTTGGACTCTTAAATGTAGGCATTTGAACTGAGAAAGGAATTAAGATGAAAGGTATGGTGAAGGTAGAATTAGTGGGAAGTTGTGCAAATTAAGTACATTTTAATGTATTTATCCAGTTAGATTGAGTAGGAACCATGGTTGCCCAAAGGACAATTTAAATTTATTTTTATGAAAGAACTTCTTGAGGAAATATTGTGTTTTAATGGTAGATTTCAGAAGCAGTGAGGTTTAGTATCTAATTTTTTCAAGTTTTTCAAAGTGAGGAGGGGCTGTTCTTTGAATATTCATGTGTGACTTTCTCCTTTAGGATATTATCTTTATATGATATGTACTAAAACTAATGAATAGAGTGTATGAAATTGTGAAATTCTTTTATTTGGATTAGAAATTATTAGAATAACATTAGTTAAAACTCCAGCAGGCCCTAATAGATAATTTTTTTGGAAGTTGAGCCATTTGGGTTTTGTATTAGTTTTTCTATTAAATCATCTGTGACTCTGATATAATTGTATAAACTTTACTTTCTTCATTTAGTGAACATGGTGTTGTCTCACTGTATTGTAAAATGTTAGCATACCTTTTGACAAATCTGATAAAATGTCACTCTCGTTCTTTAGTCATACTAGATAACTGAGAGTTTCTATACTTCTTTTTTTTTTAATACCTCCTTTGTTCTTGGAATGAACATAATAGTCTTTGATTTGGGCTAATAGTTTATAACTGATACAGTTTATAAAAAGTATCCCTTTTTAAGACATTTCTTAATGGACTACTTCCCTAAGTACATACTAAATCCATGTAATTATGACTCTGTTAATTTGGAATCAATTAATCAAATTTTAATTGGGTACCTGCCAAGTACTACTGGGCTCTAAGATCAGAGCCTTTATTATACTGGTTTGTTTTACAGAAAAAGATGTTGTCATTGAAACGTCTTTTCAGATACACTAAATTAAAAAAAATAAGTTTCAGGTAAGCATAACAGATTGAGCACTTGTTTAATTCTCTGATCCCTCTCAGAACCCTATAGAAAAGACCATAAAGGAATCAAAATAAAAATTTAAGCCACAAAACAAAACTGGAGAGGACAGCTGATGAAAGATGTCCACAAAATAGAAGCTTGAAAATGGTTGTTTGAGGTGCATATTAATAGTAAACTGTCTTAGTAGAAAGCTGAAACCCAAACCTCTCATGGAGAGTGACATTGAGAATCAAATCAGTTCACACACCGTGGAACCTTAGTCTTTGGTCTGGGGACCTGCGTTATATCTGAAAGCAGGTGTAGGGAGTGGTGCTGAAAACAGAATTGGTTAAAATTTTTAAAGGAGCAGTTTATCCTGCAGATTTTTGTCTCTACAGGGTAAGGGAGTCTACCCAAGCAAACAGGAGGCTTACTCTCTAAATGAGTAATTAAATCAGATTAAACTCTAGCACGAATGAGGGTAGAGGAAACAACAGAGTAAAGAGAAGCAAATTCAAGCAAATGTTGAGGTCTCTACCTCCCTACCTATGATCATTTCCCAAAGCTCTTGCAGTGTTGCTTGTTCCTAAAGTGAAAAAGATAGAAGGTATTGATATCTTCCAGAATACTGCGCCTGCTTTAAAAGACTTGGAAATACTGCCATTTGGAAATTTTTGAATGAAATAGCCAGGTCTCTCTGCTTTATCACCCTACAGTGAAACCCATTGAAAGGCACTGACCACGCATCCACATTGTTCTCAGTCAGTATCTTAGTGTTCCACAAACAGTCAGGGACCACCAGAGAGTGAGGGAGCCTCCAGGTAATAGAGGTGGACACATAGACAAAGAAAAGGAACCTGATGGAACAAACCCAGTGCTAGGCAACAGGGAGTTATGTGAAAATTAATATCCTCAGAGATAAGAGAAGGAATATTTCATTAATGAGGTAAGAAAAGACTAAGATAAGAAAAGTTTTGGAAATTAAGAATATTATAGCTGAAGTTTAAAAAGTTGAATGGAAGTAGAAGATGAGTTGTAAACAAGGAGTGAACTACACTGATAGAATTCTAGACTCTGCATATATTTGAAGAGTTTCTAGAGAGAGAAAACAGACCATGTGTAAAAGAATGTTGCCAATAACAGGTGAAGCAGTGGAGCACTACCTTAATTATTATCCTAGAAATTTAATATACAGCCAAACCATCAGTCAAGTGTTAGGGCAATATAAAGATATTTTTAAATACATTAAGAGCTCAAAAATTCACTCTCAAACATCCTTTCTCATTATACTGGAGGATATGTCTGTGTCACTTAATGAGAAAGTAAACAAAGGAACAGTGTGAGACTCAGAAAAATGAGTTCCTAAAAGAAACAGAAAAGGAGGGAAAAAACCATAAGAAAATGCGTTCTGACCCAGGTAAAAGGGGGGATTGTAATAGAGGACAGTCCCAGAATGACAGTTGAGCAGCAGCTTTTATAGAGTTACCAGTTCAAATTGGAGCAGGGCAGAGGAAAAGTGTTTCCAAGAGAATGAGGAACAAACCTGATGGATGAATTGATGTATTTGAATGTATTAAGAGATCTATACTTTTGTTGTAGAGTTAGTTCAATTAATGACAGATAATACAACATAAAAACAAGATGACACCACCCTTATGGCAAAAAGTGAAGAAGAACCAAAGAGCCTCTTGATGAAAGTGAAAGAGGAGACTGAAAAAGTTGGCTTAAAGCTCAACATTCAGAAAACTAAGATCATGGTATCTGGTCCCATCACTTCGTGGGAAGTAGATGGAGAAACAGTGGAAACAGTGGTAGATTTATTTTGGGGGGCTCCAAAATCACTGCAGATGGTGACTGCAGCCATGAAATTAAAAGACGCTTACTCCTTGGAAGGAAAGTTATGACCAACCTAGACAGCATATTAAAAAGCAGAGACATTACTTTGCCAACAAAGGTCCAGCTAGTCAAGGCTATGGTTTTTCCAGTGGTCATGTATGGATGTGAGAGTTGGACTATAAAGAAAGCTGAGTGGCGAAGAATTAATGCTTTTGAACTGTGGTGTTGGAGAAGACTGGACTGCAAAGAGATCCAACCAGTCCATCCTAAAGGAGATCAGTCCTGGGTGTTCACTGGAAGGACTGATGGTGAAGCTGAAACTCCAATACTTTGGCCACCTCGGGCGAAGAGCTGACTCATTTGAAAAGACCCTGATGCTGGGAAAGATTGATGGCAGGAGGAGAAGGGGACAATAGAGGATGAGATGGCTGGATGGCATCACTGACTCGATGGACATGAGTTTGGGTAAACTCTGGGAGTTGGTGATGGACAGGGAGGCCTGGCGTGTTGCAGTCCATGGGGTCACAAAAGTCGGACATGACTGAGCGACTGAACTGAACTGAAAGACAAGAAAAAGGCATCATTAACCATAGGAAAAGGAAGAAGTTGTACAAAAAAAGTAATTGTAATTCAATACATGGTCTTGCTGAGAATGTTTATATAGTTACTATAATGCAACATTGCTTACATCAAATGTTGGTATATCAAAAAGAACATTTGGAGACGTCCCTGGTGATCCAGTGGTTAAGATTCTGTCCTTCCCCTGGTGGTGTCAGTTCCTTGTGTTGCACAGTGCAGGTAAAAAACATTTGTGGAAGAGCAGAAGTCTTATCTTCTGGAGGAAAAAAAAATTTTTTTTTAAGGGAAATACCTGAAACCAAAAATAACAAGGTAGAGTAGTGTCTATATCTTTTTCAGTTGTGTCCAACTCTTCTGTGACCCTATGGGCTGTAGCCCTTAGGCTCTTCTGTCCATGGAGTTCTGTTGGCAAGAATACTGGAGTGGGTAACCATTCCCTTTTCCCAGTGATCTTCCCGACCCAGGGATTGAACCTTGGTGTCCCTGTTTACCGTCTGAGCCACCAGGAAAGCCCAGAGTAGTATGAACATGTGATGGGTGCTTTGGTGGAGCTGAATTAAGAATGAGAATTGCTGTAATGTTTTTAAGTCCAGAGGTGCTGTTTGACTTCTTAAAGTATGTATATGCATTACTTTGATAAATATGAAAAGATGTATCACTGTTGTCCAAAGGATAGATTAGTAAGTGAACATGTGAAATGATCTCTAGGAAACCACAATTTAGACAAATCCACAATTGGAACTGCTCGATAATTACCTGAGAATTAGCCAGAAATATGTGAAATATCTTTGGGACTAGATTTTCATACTTCGCATTGGCCAGAAAAGTAACAGTTCTTCCCATAGAGAGCGTTGGGAAGTGGTGGCTTCCCAACAGAGGCTTCCAAGTGAAGGAGTGCTATGTAAACTGTATGTACTCCTTCAGTATTGAGTGAACAAAACCTGATCGAGAACAACTCAGCACCCTTAGGGCTTAAAAACTGCAGTGTACCTACAGTGTAGCAAATCTCGGTTTAGTTGAATGAAATTGTTACTTCTGAGATTGTGGTTGGGTACCTATCACATTTTTATTCCTGGCTTCTTTAATCATTTAAAAAAAAATCAGTATCATCTTTTAAATATATAATGAGGGGTAAGAAGATAAATTCCTGGAACTCCATCAGCACTCCTTTCCCCAGTCAGTTAAGTCGCTCAGTCGTGTCCGACTCTTTGCGACACCATGGACTGCAGCACGCCAGGCTTCCCTGTCCATCACCAACTCCCGGAGTCCACCCAAACCCATGTCCATTGGGTCAGTGATGCCATCCAACCATCTCATCCTCTGTTGTCCCCTTTTCCTCCTGCCCTCAATCTTTCCCAGCTTCAGGGACTTTCCAATGAGTCGGCTCTTCGCCCGAGGTGGCCAAAGTATTGGGGTTTCAGCTTCACCATCAGTCCTTCCAATGAACAACCAAGACTGATCTCCTTTAGGATGGACTGGTTGGATCTCCTTGCCATCCAAGGGACTCTCAAGAGTCTTCTCCAACACCACAGTTCAAAAGCATCAGTTCTTTGGCACTCAGCCTTCTTCACAGTCCAACTCTCACATCCATACATGACCACTGGAAAAACCATAGCCTTGACTAGCTGGACCTTTGTTGGCAAAGTAATGTCTCTGCTTTTTAATATGCTGTCTAGGTTGGTCATAACTTTCCTTCCAAGGAGTAAGCGTCTTTATTTCATGGCTGCAGTCACCATCTGCAGTGATTTTGGAGCCCCCCAAAATAAATCTACCACTGTTTCCACTCTTTCTCCATCTATTTCCCATGAAGAGATGGGACCGGATGCCATGATCTTAGTTTTCTGAATGTTTAAGCTAACTTTTTCACTCCTTTCTTTTACTATCATCAAGAGGCTAATCGTCTTTGCTTTCTGCCATAAGGGTAGTGTCATCTGCATATCTGAGGTTGTTGATATTTCTCCCGGCAATCTTGATTCCAGCTTGTGCTTCTTCCAGCCCAGCGTTTCTCATGATGTACTCTGCATAGAAGTTAAATAAGCAGGGTGACAATATACAGCCTTGACGTACTCCTTTTCCTATTTGGAACCAGTCTGTTGTTCCATGTCCAGTTATAACTGTTGCTTCCTGACCTACGTACAAATTTCTCAAGAGGCAAGTCAGGTGGTCTGGTATTCCCATCTCTTTCAGAATTTTCCACAGTTTATTGTGATCCACACAGTCAAAGGCTGTGGCATAGTCAATAAAGCAGAAATACTTTTTCTGGAATTCTGGAATTCTCTTGCTTTTTCGATGATCCAGTAGATGTTGGCAATATGAAAATGTCCTCTCCCCAGTATGAAATGTCATTTGTTACAGCTGTTCTGGGTGGGACATGTGTGATAATAGCATGAAACCAAATAGCTGTTGTATTGTAACTTAAAGTTGGTATGCTGTTTAGTAGAAAGTAGGCTATTACCAACTGGACTGACGAAAGAAACCCAAAATACTTATAATCTTGCAGTAGCAGGAACTTGGCCTCCCAGTTAGGCTGATTTATTTTGAACAAAGTTAGATTGGCCTTTTTGAGACAAGCTTGGCTGAAGATTGAAAGACCAGTTATCGTTTGTACTGTCTACCCAGAGTTCTGAGGAGAGAGCAATGGCAGTACCAGCAGCAGTGTATTGCAGACAAGTGTATTCATACGTGGTGATGACTAATAAAACAGACTTTATGGTAAAGAAAAACCAAGAGCAGTAATCTTTAACAGTTTTTATGGTTAGCAGGAGCTATTTGTCCTTTATCTTTTTTAACCTGGAAGAACGTATCCATAGAAATGGACATGTAAAACCAAAAACCAAGCCATAAGCAATACAACCAAAAACGTTGCTATAGCAGAAAGCTGTTTTAATAAGATTTCTACTTTTCCTAATTCCATACAATTTGAGGAGGATGGTGAGGGTACTTGTTGAAGTTGGTGATTAAATGGTACTTTATGGTTGACAAGGGCTGGTGGTTTCAGTTCCCCTGGTCAGCTCCTACTTGAGGTGAGTTAATAGTGCCTGTCGTTTAGGTCGTAACTGGAAAGGACATATAAAGTGTATTGATATTACATAAATTGATTTCTTTTATATGCTTCATATTACAAGACAGTTTAAGTTTGCACGTAGTGCCAGAACATATTGACTAAAATTTTGGTACTTAATGTTCTAAGCCTAGCCATTTTACATGCTTCACTAGTTTTCTGTATTGTGGCCTCTTATATTTTCCTTTTGTCTGTGGCTTACCAAGATAAAACTAGCATTTGGAAAATATATAAATGCAGTTACTATTATTTTAAATGCAATTTTTATACATATTTTAACCTTCTCTTATCAATATGCCAGTATTAGTACTGGTTTAAAACCTTTTAAAATAAAAATTAAGGCAAGATCTTTTTGTGTCTTTGTACAGGAAACTCTAAATACAGTGAAATGGGAGGAAAGAAAAATTCAATAATAAAGACAAACAAGGTTTGTTGAAATAAAAAATTTTTTTCTTAGATAATAACAATTTATGGTTGTTTAGTACATAACTCTGGTGCCTCAGGTACATCAAAATATTTAAATGTAACTATGTCCTACCTATTACAGAAGGGTGTTTTTTTTTTTTTTTTGCTGTTTCACCAACCTCATTTTACTTTTCTAGCCTCGAAGATCAAATCCATATACAAATCAGTGCTTCAGAAATTTTTTCTCCAATGTCTTTTCTTCTAGTAGTCACACTGGAGAATCTTCTTTTTCCCGTACAGCTTACTGGTTAGTATTTTTTACTTTCAATTGATTTTTTTTATATATTTGATGTTTTATTTATTGCAGTTAACTTCTGGTAGAAATTTAAACTTGGCCCAACAATGTTATGAAAGCCCATGTTGTTTTTTGTTTTTGTTTCTTTTGGCGAATAAAGAGAACCTTATTTTGTGACCGTCTATTATTCAGTGACTGCTGTGGACTTCCCTTTTCCTTAATAATAAATTAAGTTGTACACAAGGTTTTTATATGATAGAGACGTAGGTTAGTTGTTAAGCTGTTAAATTATGGGGGTACCCTTTCAGAGTAGACCCAGTCATTTTTTAATCCATTGTGACTGTATGATAGATAATGTGTAGATATTTGTGGAATTTGAAGATTAAGTTGAGGTTTAAAAATAATGGACCTGGTTGAATAAACGAGACAGATTAAGATTGCGATTTAACTTTAAAGACTGGCAAGGTACCAAAGAAAACAATTACATTTGAGTAGCCTTTTAAAAAACTGAACTCTGCCTATTTTGGGTTATAAAAATAACCATGCCTGCTTTATTTTCTTCCTTTGTCTTGTGCGTAGTTTCAGATGGCAAACTATTGCACTTAGAATTTCGGCTAAAACTGCTCTTTGCTTTGGTTCATGGGAAGGAAATAGTGCTACTTCTTTTTTTCAATAATAATATTTGTCTGAATTGACTTTTTAAAAGTGGTTACAAGTCAGATTAGTTCCATTTTTATTTGTAATATAAAAGTTTAAGTTACTTTAGGAATTGGTCCATTTTGAAAAGTGTTTAGATAGAAAAAGTTTCTTTCTTTTTTTTAATGTTACTTATAATGCTGGATATGAAAATTTGTTACTTATGATATAACCCAATTGTTATTCTGAACTTAAAATTTAAAATTTTGGAATTCTGATGAGGATCTAAAATTTATCTTTTAGTACAGAATTTATAGAAGTCAATGAGATCAGTGCTTTGATTAGGCAGAAGAGACAGGAACTGGAATTGTCATGGTTTCCTGATACATTACCTGGAATTGGAAGGTAAAAAAAATTGTTTACTAAAATGTTTAAATGCTAATGTGTGCATAAGATAATAATATCTTACATACAGAGATATTCAATAGTTATGTTTCTAAGAAAGTTTTGTTCAATTAAACCTTGGTGTTTCTGATGCCTAATGAAAGGTCTCTATTTAAGGAACCCCTTGAAAAATAAAGAATATTGTATTTATTTGTTTAATAAATGTAAATATTTGATTTCTTTAACAAGGAGAACACCTAAATGATAAGGTTCATTATTAGTAATAGCATTCAGATCTTTCATCCTTCTGTTATCTTTTTCTCCATTCCAGTCTTCTGTGTGTGTTGTTAGCTGAAGCATTGCTTTTGTCATGACACTTCCATCTCCGAAGTGTTATTCTAAACAACTGCTTGATCAAGTCCCTACTTTGCCCTTGCATTCATGACTCTCTATATAGCCTAGCCTTTTCTCTCTTAGTGTAAGCCTTGAAACTATTAGCACATTGCTAGCTAGGTACATGCTATGTACTTAAATCAAGCTCCTCTGTAAAGATTAAGTTCCTTGCCAGAGTTTTGTATTCATTCCTATAACTTTTATATATCACTGTAATGGAGTTCTGTATAGAGCCTTCATACTCTAGGAGTAACAGTGGAATATAAATATGTAAAATCAGACTAAGTCCAGATATGTAAAATATGAAATTTTCCCTTAGAGCTGTATGTTTTTGTATATGTGCAAGTTGCACAGTGTTTTTCAAGCTTCTTTCGTCCTCCAGAATCTCACCTTAGACTGGATGAAATAGTCTTTTGTTAGGAGACCTGACAACAAATACGAGTCAAGAGTAGGAAGAAGCTGACAGTGGATTCGTTGTGACTGCAGTAACTGGAGTCTTAGCATGGGAACACCAGAGCACCTGACCTGCCTCTTGAGAAACCTGTATGCAGGTCAGGAAGCAGCAGTTAGAACTGGACAGGGAACAACAGACTGGTTCCAAATAGGAAAAGGAGTACGTCAAGGCTGCATATTGTCACCCTGCTTATTTAACTTCTATGCAGAGTACATCATGAGAAACGCTAGGCTGGAAGAAGCACAAGCTGGAATCAAGATTGCCAGGAGAAGTATCAATCACCTCAGATATGCAGATGACACCACCCTTATGGCAGAAAGTGAAGAGGAACTAAAAAGCCTCTTGATGAAAGTGAAAGAGGAGAGTGAAAAAGTTGGTTTAAAGCTCAACATTCAGGAAACGAAGATCATGGCATCCAGTCCCATCACTTCATGGGAAATAGATGGGGAAACAGTGGAAACAGTGTCAGACTTTATTTTTTCGGGCTCCAAAGTCACTGCAGATGGTGACTGCAGCCATAAAGTAAAAAGACACTTACTCCTTGGAAGGAAAGTTAGGACCAACCTAGATAGCATATTGAAAAGCAGAGACATTACTTTGCCAACAAAGGTCCATCTAGTCAAGGCTATGGTTTTTCCAGTGGTCATGTATGGATGTGAGAGTTGGACTGTGAAGAAAGCTAAGCACCAAAAAATTGATGCTTTTGAACTGTGGTGTTGGAGAAGACTCTTGAGAGTCCCTTGGGCTGCAAGGAGATCCAACCAGTCCATTCTGAAGGAGATCAGCCCTGGGATTTCTTTGGAAGGAATGATGCTAATGCTGAAACTCCAGTACTTTGGCCACCTCATGCAAAGAGTTGACTGATTGGAAAGGACTCTGATTCTGGAAGGGATTAGGGGCAGGAGGAGAAGGGGATGACAGAGGATGAGATGGCTGGGTGGCATCACTGACTCTATGGACGTGAGTCTGAGTGAACTCCGGGAGTTGGTGATGGACAGGGAGGCCTGGCGTGCTGCGATTCATGGGGTTGCAAAGAGTCGGACACGACTGAGCGACTGAACTGCACGGAACTGAGCATCCATAGGGATCCTGGGAACTTTGAAGAGCCATCGTCCTCAGATTGAGGAATTTTAGCATATAACATAGCAATAGAAATCAGTTGTGGTTCTTTTTTCCTTTTTAAAAATGTATTTTGATATTTTTGGCCTTGATACATGCCATAAAAACATAAATCTAACAAAAAATTCAAAATTTAAGTGACAGAGCTTTCCTTTCAGTTTTTGTTATGTTTTTATTTATTTATGGACTGATTCCCCTTTGACCTTGCTAATTTCTTTAAAACTTGATCTGATTAACTCAAGTAAATTATCTTTTTGGTTGCCTGGAAATAGGATGGGGAACAAGGGTTAGGAATGTGCTTTCTGGGATGGTGGAAATGTTCTATTTCTTATTTGGGGCTAGTGGTTATACAGGTATATGTATACATTGGTCAAAAGTCATCACACTGTGCACTTAAAATCTGTACATTTCATTTGTGTATTTTACTTATCTACATTTTATTATCCAAATTGGTATTTTTAAAGTAGTGAAAAAAAGTTAAAATTCTTGACAAAATAATTGCATTAACTTATTTAAATGAGAATCAACTACTATATATTAATTTGCCCTTGATAATACTTTGCTAATAATTTATTGAAAAAGCATGCTTTTAGAAGGTTTTTTATATTTTTATTTTTTGTAGCCAGGTGGTAGCCATCTTGGTTAGTATGAGTAACCTTGAATTTACATTTTTAGCAATTTGGCAAAAAATAATTTAAGCATCTATATTTTAATATTGCTAGCTTATTTGGAAAATTAATAGTTTTAAATTGCTGGTTTTATTATTTAAACAAAAATGTCTTTATTTTGTTTTAAATTTTCAGAATTAGTTTTATACCCTGGAATATTGAAATAGAAGTCCTTCCTCTCATCTCTTCTGTGTTGCCAAGAACTATTCTTCCAACAAGTACCATATCTTTAGAAAATTTTGGTAAAGTTTTTTAATTTCTTTCTAGTTAAAAAAAAATTACTAAGCCTCTTTCAATCTCATGAAAAGTATAAGTGTTGATGACTTAGAAATGCTGTAAAATAAGGTATAGATAATGAGTCCTAGATATTTCTATAAATATTTGTACAGTGACTTGACTTTAAAATTGTTGCAACTAGAAAATCCTTTTACTTTAGGAAATTACAACTTCATGTCTTTGAGGAACTGATTAGAAGTTTCCTTTCTGTTTAGGGGGTCAGTGTTCAAACCACTGATTTTTAGAAGTAATACTTCCTATGAATTGTGAACAAATAGTTCGAGTCCTTACTATTTGTGGGTAGCTGTTGTGTCCTGCTTTTGCCTAGGTAATAGTGATTCATAGAGCAAAAGGCAATTAACAGACCAAACATTTTCTTTTGATTTTTTCACTAGAGAATTGCCCACATGGACTCAAATCTTGGTATAACTCATTTCAGTAGCTTTCAAAAATTGGTATTACTCAGATGTTAGTAGCTATGCATTTATTAATAATTTGATTCACAAGTATATTTTGCTTTTACTCTGTTATAGATGTCTATTTTATGCTAAAATAAGCTGAAGCCAAATTCTTATCACTTGATGAAACATACATTTATTTTTTCCTTTTTGTATACTGTTAGGTACTTCTTGCAAAGGCTATACATTAGCACATACTCAAGAAGGGGAAGAGAAGAAGCAAACTTCTGGTACCTCAAACACCAGAGGATCAAGACGAAAACCTGCAGCAGCAACTCCTACAAGAAGATCTACACGTAACACAAGAGCTGAACCAGTCAGTCAGTCTCAGAGGTCCCCAGTATCAAATGTTTCTGGGTGTGATGCCCCGGATAACAATAATCCATCTGTAAGTGTTTCCTCTTCCGGTGAGTCAGAGAAGCAAACAAGGCAGGCTCCAAAACGGAAGTCTGTAAGAAGAGGAAGAAAACTACCTTTATTGAAAAAGAAACTTCGAAGCTCTGTGCCTCCCCCTGAAAAATCATCTTCCAGTGATTCAGTTGATGAAGAAGTAGCAGAACCTGACATACCACCTGAGTTAGAGAAAGAACACCAATCAGATGTAGAAAGTATTAACACTGTGCAGATAAATATAGAAAGTGAATCTGCTAATGGCTTAAGAAGTTGCAGTGAGCCATTAAAAGAGAGTGAAGAATGCACCGAGACCCATGATACAGAGGAAAGAGTAGAAACTTTACATTCTGAGTCTGATACCCAAGATCCTCCTGTGTTACTTGGAGGGGAGGAGGAAGTTCAAAAAGTTGAGAATACGAGTATAGAAGCTAATGTTTTATGTCTGGAAAGTGAGATTTCTGCAAGTACTTCCAAAAAAGGAAGTGATCCATTGGAAAATCAAGACCCAATAGCTGAACCTTCAGAATCAGAAATAAAAGCAGATATATGTATAGATCATGTTCTAAATGATTCTCTTACATGTTCAGGATCTGAAATTGAAGTATACCAATCTGCATCAAACTTATGTGAGTTACCTGAGAATGCAGAGCCAATAGTTAATGAAGAAAAAGTTATGGAGAGTCCTATAGTAAAAATTATTGATCCTAGAGATTCTACAGTAAAAACAGAACAGCTTATTGACAGTCCCAAATTAGAATCTTCTGAGGGTGGAGTTATACAAGCAGTGGACACAAAATCTATTGAGAGTTCAGAGGTTCTTTTGCTTGGGCATGTTGAAAATGAAGATGCAGAAATAATTGCAACATGTGATACTTCAGGGAATGAAACTCTCAGTAGTATTCAAGACTCTGAAAATAGTTTATTTAAAAAAAATCTTAACACCAAATTGGACAAATCTTTAGAAGAAAAGACTGAATCTTTGGTTGAATATCCCAGATCTACAGAATTGCCTAAAACTCATCTTGCACTGATTCAGAAGCATTTTAGTGAGGACAATAATGAAATGATACCCATGGAATGTGATTCATTTTGCAGTGACCAAAATGAATCTGAAATCGAACCATCTGTAAATGCTGATGCTAAACAAGTAAATGAAAATTCTGTGGAGCACAGTTCCCAAAAGAATATGTCATCTTCTGATCCTGCAAATGAAAAGGTTGAAACTGTATCTCAACCATCTGAAAACCCAGTGGATGCGACAGATAAAGCCAAAAAGCCTCGTACGCGAAGATCTAGATTTCACTCTCCATCTACAACTTGGTCTCCCAACAAAGACACTGCCCGAGAAAAGAAGCGGTCTCAGTCTCCATCTCCCAAAAGAGAAACTGGAAAAGACAGCAGGAAGTCTCGATCACCATCTCCTAAGAAAGAATCTGTTAGAGGTCGGAGAAAATCTCGTTCTCAGTCCCCCAAAAAGGATAGTGCAAGAGAAAGGAGGAGATCTCAGTCTCGGTCTCCAAAAAGAGATAGTGCTAAGGAAGGCAAAAGATCTGAGTCACTCTCCCCAAAAAGAGAGAACAGAAGATCTCAGTCCAGAGTGAAAGATTCCTCCCCAAGAGAAAAATCCAGGTCCCAGAGCAGAGAAAGAGAGAGTGATAGAGATGGGTCGAGGAGAGACCGGGATAGAGAAAGGAGAATGAGAAGGTGGTCTCGATCCAGATCACGGTCAAGGTCACCATCAAGATCTAGAACAAAAAGTAAGGGTTCATCATTTGGTAGAAATGACAGGGACAGTTACTCTCCTCGATGGAAAGAGAGATGGGCAAACGATGGTTGGAGATGTCCACGAGGAAATGATCGATACAGAAAGAGTGACTCGGAGAAACAGAATGAAAATACAAGAAAAGAAAAAAATGACATTAATACAGATGCTGATGATTCAAATTCTGCTGACAAACATAGAAATGACTGTCCCACTTGGGTAACAGAAAAAATAAATTCTGGGCCTGATCCGAGGATCAGAAATCCAGAAAAGTTAAAAGATTCTCATTGGGAAGAAAACAGAAATGAGAATTCAGGGAATTCTTGGAATAAAAACTTTAGTTCAGCTTGGATGTCTAACCGTGGTAGAGGTAACCGTGGTAGAGGTAACCACAGAGGTGGTTTTGCCTACACAGATCAAAATGAAAACAGGTGGCAAAACCGAAAACCCCTCTCAGGGAATTCAAACAGTTCAGGGAATGAGACTTTCAAGTTTGTGGAGCAGCAGCCCTATAAACGAAAAAGTGAGCAAGAGTTCTCCTTTGATACACCAGCCGACAGGTCAGGGTGGACGTCTGCATCGAGTTGGGCTGTGAGAAAGACTCTGCCAGCAGATGTACAGAACTACTACTCCAGACGAGGCAGGAGTTCTTCAGGCCCACAGTCTGGATGGATGAGACAAGACGAGGAGACAGCTGAACAGGGTAACACGTTTATTTACCAATACTTTTATTTGAAGAAAGATATTATAAATTTAATACCTTGTTTGTATGAATTGAAGTGGTCTCTGTTTATAATATTATGTTAAATTGAACCTCATTTTATGTAATAAACACTTCAGTATATTTTTTTTCACCCCATGCCTGCCCCCAACCTTGCCAAAGACCTAAATATTTTATGTATAATTTGCTACAGTAGAGGGATTTGAAATAATTCTATGCAGGATTTAAATTCTATTTCATTTATATCATATGTGTGCACTTGAATTTTTTGATTGTTGTTTAATAAGTCACTCAGCTAAAAAAGACTTATTCTTCCTTGACTTTTCTTAAGAACATTTGACTTGACTTTTCACAAGAAAAGAGCTGTTGAAGATTTTAAAAAGTGATTAACCTTCTAAGTTAGTAATTAAATTTTATGATTATTTTACTAGTAAGTTTCTTGAACTGCTAATTCTTTGCTAGTGTTGCCCAATGTTATTGTGTAAAGTTATTCTTAAAAATAATTTTGGTTGAATATTTATTTCAGTTAGAAAATCATCCCACATTATTTAGGAATGACAGGATTAAACTGAAGTATTGGATAGGTTTAGGTTAATTGGTATTTAGTTTTACAGTAACCAGTGGCTCGTTGTTTCTCTAAGGAAATTTGTAACATGATTTTTTTCATGTCTTTTTTCTTTTGATAGAGTCTAACCTGAAAGACCAAACAAACCAACAAGGTGATGGTTCTCAGCTACCTATGAATATGATGCAGCCACAGATGAATGCAATGCAGCAGCACATGAGTGCACACCAGCCTGTGAACATGTTTCCATACCCAGTGGGTGTTCCTGCTCCTTTGATGAACATCCAGCGCAGTCCGTTCAGCATTCATCCTCAGCTGCCCTTGCATCTGCACACAGGAGTACCTCTCATGCAGGTGGCGGCTCCTGGCGGTGTATCTCAGGGACTACCGCCACCACCGCCCCCTCCCCCACCGTCCCAGCAGGTCGGCTACATTGCTTCACAGCCAGACGGAAAGCAGTTGCAGGTATGTTTCCAGCCGCTCAAGTGTAGACAACATTCGCCATTGTAAACGTTCAGCTCTTAGGGATGGATGCTCGAGAAAGGGCTTCTTGCTGGATATCCATATACAGTGGCTTATTTGATTAGACTTATGGTAAATCTGTACAACTCCTCTTTCACTGTCCTTCCCCAAACCTCCCAGTCCCAAATAAGAAACTGAATACGTTATCAAATCTAAGCTACATATATGCTGGTGCTGATATCCAAACAAGTTTTTTGGTAAGTTTAAGAAAACCGGAGTATGAGGCAAACTAGAATCATGTGATGGACACTTGAAAAAATTTCCCTATTTTATTGGACTTTTAGGGGCTGGGAACTTGTGATTGGATACTGTGATAAAGCTTGTACTGGTCTTGTTCAGACTGTTCATTACCGTATGTGTTTCATTTTCATGGATTTATCATGCTAAAAAAAGAAAGTAGTGACTCTTGGGCATATAGTAAATTTGAATAACAACTTGTAATGGTTGTGTTGCTTTATTGTTCCATGTCTATGTCCCAGAAATTCTAGATTCCTGGCAGCAGGATACAGTTGGAAGAGCCAGAAAGTGGGAATTTGGGATCTTATGTCTTTTTCTGCTATCAACTCACTGCAAGCCATTTGACTTCACTGTCTTATTTTCTTCTATCTTTAAAGTGGGGTACCTACCTTAAAGATACTTATAGGAAAGATACTGTCATTAATGCTGCTTTTCTCCTTGTTGGTTTTAGTGGTACTGTCAGAACATTACAAATACATATATATTTTAAAAATCATCATGACATGATGGGATTCTATTTAAGAATGTTGCTCATTTTTCTTCACAGTCCTTTAGATAAAAATTACCTGAAATAGACGTTTCTCCTAAGTACTTAAGTATTAAATTGCCTTGATTTTTTTCTTTTTTTAATGTCTAATAGGTAACTAAACGTCTTTTATTGAGTACAAATAATTCATTAACTGATGATACCTCTTTAAAACAGGGTATTCCTAGTGCTTCTCATGTAAGTAATAACATGAGTACACCAGTCTTGCCTGCTCCGACAGCAGCCCCAGGAAATATGGGAACAGTTCAGGGACCAAGTTCTGGTAATACTGCGTCATCAAGTCACAGCAAAGCTTCTAATGCTGCTGTAAAATTGGCAGAAAGCAAAGTAAGTGTTACAGTGGAAGCCAGCGCAGATAGCTCGAAGACAGACAAGGCAAGTTCAAAGTTGAGAGCAACCTACATAATTCTGCATATGATTATGATAAAAAAATAACAGTTTTCTGTTGTATAAGTGGTAAAGGGAATTTACTGTTGATAGTCTTAGATTCCAATTTAAAGAATTCTGTCTACATATGTTGGTGCCCATTGAATTACTGGTTGTATTTCTTGTTTATTTTTAGAAATGTGTGATTTGTGTTAGTAAATAAATATTTTATATCTATGATGCTAATATTGGAACAGTTCTTTGTAAATGTGCAGTGTTTTCAATTTTATATTTTTAAATAATTTTTTGAAAGTTTGTGATTGGGCAAATAATAATTACACATTTTCCTCTTATCAGAAACTGCAAATTCAAGAAAAAGCAGCACAGGAGGTAAAATTGGCCATTAAGCCATTTTATCAAAATAAAGATATCACCAAGGAAGAATATAAAGAGATTGTACGAAAAGCAGTAGATAAAGTAAGTTATAGCTTTAGTGGAGTTATGTACGTATTATTTTGAACATCCCTATTTTAATAAAGGTATGCTCAATTAAATCTAATTAAAATAGTAAGAGGTGGCTTCTGCTAGTCAGCTTTTTTACCTTTGGAGAAAATGAAATATATACCTTCTAGGCGATACGAAACATGTAAAAATGTCTGATTATGTCTCTGGGGTATTTGTTTTTCAAAGAACTTTCCCTTTAATCCCTTTAAATATGAAAAAAATTCCCTCTTCTTTTTTATAGGTGTGTCATAGTAAGAGTGGAGAAGTAAATTCTACTAAAGTGGCAAATCTGGTTAAAGCCTATGTAGACAAATACAAATATTCACGGAAGGGAAGCCAAAAGAAAACTCTGGAAGAACCTATGTCTGCTGATAAAAACATGTGCTGAAATGGGAGCATTAGAAAGGACACTGGCGAGATATCTGCAAAGTGCAATTTCAACATGTACCTTTAACAAAAATCATACATAACTGTGATTGAAATTTGGTTTTGATAAAATTATCTTTTTTAATGTAGGATATAATGTTTTGTTCTAAATAAATATAGTTCTGCACCGCAATACCTATATCTTTTCCTCCTCTCTATCCCCCTGCCCCCAAATAAAATTCAAGGGAAAGGAGAGGGTTTAAAGGAATATGCATTTTTACTAGGACTGTGTTATACTGTGGATACTGGAAGATGTACAGGTTTTTGAACAATGGAGTGCATAAATTAGAAACTTCAGAGTGCACTGGTTTTGGAAGAGATATATATAATACATTTATTCTGTCAGGCTAAAAATAAAAAATGGTCTTATGATTTTTCTCTCTAATTATAGAAAGATAAATAATGTATTATCATGAAGAATATTTCTAATAACAGAACATACCAATTGCAGGGTTCTTAATATGTATTTTTAAAGCACACATCTGAATAAATTGCTTAGGTAGAAGATACTATCACAAGTAAAATTCAGTGTTCAAAACTTTAGAACACTGTCCAACTATTGTGTCACCAAATGAACGTTAACGCTGCTTGTTTTTCTTTTGTGCCTTCTTTTCCCCAGTTGAGATGAAGCAGTTTGATTTGCTAGATTTACAGCTTTGGCAGTCTCAGCTCTGTTGAATTTAGAAGACCTGTTTGGAAAAAGTGTTGACTTTGTAAAAATTATGTTCTTCCATAATATCTTCTGCTTATCAGAAATGGTAATCTGTTTGTGCCAACTGGAGAATTGCTTTTAAGTCGTGACCCCCTTGCTTGGGTCTAAGGCAAAATCATGATATTCGCTTCAGGGGCTTCCACGTTGTTGCTCATCTGTTAATCACTAATGAAATTCTTCTTACACTTGGGAAATCTCCAGATGCTTTACAGTGAATAAAGTGTTAATTTGGTAACCATGTTACAAAATTCTAGACATTAAAACCTGTGTTTTGGAAAAAGGAGAGGAATTAAATAATGGAGTGTTGGTAAGGCTTTCAGGGGCTAGAGATTGAGGTGTGTTTTTTTTTTTAAGTACTAGAATATGTTAATTTTTATTAAAAGTAAATTTAAAATGTTCTACCTTATTATTTTATTTGGCATCTTGGAAGAAAAAATGGATTAACTCCACGATAAACTGTTTGATTCCAGTAACAATTGTCAATAGATACCAAATAACTGGAGAGCACTTTGGATCAGATGTTAATGGCGCAAAGATAGATATATGCCTCAGTGAGACAGGCTGACCCTTATGCTAGCTAAATAGCGAAAGCAATACTCCAGGACTGCGCTCTTCTGAGGTAAAGCTCTTCTGTTTTCTCAGCTGTATGTGTATGATACTTTCCTGGTGCTAGCTTTGATAGGCGAGTTTTGAAATGTTGGCCCCAGTACTGATTGTGCTACTTCATAATCTTTATATGATTATGAGTATAATCCCAAAAAGTGTTAGAAATATTTCCAAGCAGTTTCTGATCTTTATTGTGCATTTCTGGGCGTTTGTAATATGGTATTCTACTGATTTATATATATTTTTAATTAAAGTTTATGTTAAGATTATGATAGGGCAAGAGTTTTAGAAGTATATTTCTTCTAATAAAATATTAAGACAGTGTTTCAATTATCAACACACACCTCCTCATTTGTTTTGGTTTTGGACTCTATAAAGTTTTAGAACATTTGTTTCTAAAAAACAGCTCTGTGAACTTCCGATTTTGGATTAAAGCTAGTTCACACTTAGAAAATTTTGTAGCAAATTGCCTAAGTTGATTAATCACACAACATATTTTTCCTACGTCTTCTTTCAGTGACATTTGGGAGTTGGGTGACAAGTTTAAAATTTGCTTTATACCATTTAGCTTGTGCAAACATGTTTAAAAGTTTTGAAAAAAATAAATGATGTGGTCAAAAGTTAAAGTCTCATATCTTTGGTAGCAGTACCATGAGTTAATTGAATTCTTAATACACATTTTTTGAATAACAGGTATGTACTCTGTATCTGGTTGGGGTACTGGTTAGACTGCACTTGAAATAAGAATATTACTGGACTAGAATCAACTCTGAAATATTTAAGAATGTATTAGAAAGTGCATGCTTTATGTTAAAAAAAATACATTGCTTTTTAACATTCCCCATTCTTTTATCAGAAATTTACATTACGTTGCATGTGTACAAACGTAAAGACACTTTGTGGGGTTGCAGATTTCTTGTTATATATGAAGATTCAGTATTAACTTGATCTTTGGAACCTTGGTCCCTCTAACTTACTAGTCACATTGACTGATGTTTAGGCGATACTGATGCCTAGAATTTTGAGACTAAAATTAGCTACTTGTTCTTTTAACATTCCAAAAATTTGGATTGTTTTTCCCTCTGGTAATGACAGTTTTTCCATTATCTTCTTTTGAATGGCCACGGTATGTACTACCTAAATGTTCACCCAAAAGATGCAGCTTCAGAAGCACAGTGGTTGCTCCATGGTCCATGAGACATTGTAGTATGAGGATGGAGTGCTGTCTACTGAAACAATACTCTTTAAACAGATATGTAGTATGTAATATTTTCTAATAAATTCTTTTGATAAACACAGTAGTGTCTTTAACGTTTTATTAAGATTCCTGGGAAATGATGGCTTTCACCTCATTTTAACTTTTCAGACGGGTTGCAGTATTTCTTGGATTTGTACTAAAGTAGCTGGACTAGCATTATAGGTACATAAATGTCCAGGTTGTAAAGAAAGCTTGAAGTTAGCTATAAGCATGTATTATAACAGCATTTTTTGTAATTACATAATCATTGTAGGAAATTAGAAATGCTTTTACTAAATTAAAAAGCAGTCTAAAGAGGGGAAAAGGAAAATAGTCCCTAATCCTACCATTTAAAGGTAACAACTATTAACACTGATCAGATTGCACATAACTGTGTTATAACATCCTTTTCACTTGATGAATTGAGAATTTTCCATTTTAATAATTATTGTGCAGTGTGGTGTTTAATAGCCATATAGTATCACTTACACTGATACACCATTACTGGAACCAGTCCTCCAGTATTGGGTACTAAGCTGTTTAAAAATTAGTAAGATATAAGTTGTACTAATATAAATGATGTAAGCCTCCTTATACACAGATCATATCCATTTCAGATTATTTTCTGTGGATTGATTCCTAGAAGAGTTTTTATTTTCCTGTAAAAAAATTTAAGATGTAATTATATACACAAAGTATAATTTCTTAAGTTACATTTAGTTTAAAATCCATTGTTTTCCTAAGTTGATTGTTCTCTGCAGAAAGAATTATCAGAAAGTTATTTTTCCCAAATTCTTCAAAACATTTATAAGAACACTTTTTAAGGCTCTAGGAAAATAGGTTTCACAAATCTTTTCCCCTAGCATGTGAATAATAGTCTGTAAACTGTTCTGTATTTTTATACCTCTTAATAAATTGAAGATATATTCTGATGTCCATATTCTAGGGCTATGTTGTATTTCTCTGTTGATGGACATATTAAAGTACGTTTTGAAGTTTTATTAAAAGTGTTTTAATGAACACTGGCTTATCTCTGAATCTCTTTGTGTTACAAGGTTACATTGAATCTCAAGATACACATTTTTAACTTGGATATATGCTGCCATGTCGCTCTCTTGAGAAGAGTGTCCTAGGTTATAGTCCCTCCCCTGTCTGAGCTTCTGGTTTACTTTTGGTTCCTACTTTGATAGTGTGATGGAGAAGGCAATGGCACCTCACTGCAGTACTCTTGCCTGGAGAATCCCATGGACGGAGGAGCCTGGTAGGCTGCACTGCAGTCCATGGGGTCGCTAGGAGTCAGACACGACTGAGCGACTTCACTTTCACGCATTGGAGAAGGAAATGGCAACCCACTCCAGTGTTCTTGCCTGGAGAATCCCAGGGACGGGAGCCTGGTGGGCTGCCGTCTATGGGGTCGCAGAGAGTCGGACACGACTGAAGTGACTTAGCACTGATAGTGTGATAGCATGTAAGATTGCTCTTGTTTTTAGGGTCTTAACATTCATTAAACTGCACACCTACTATGTGCCAGGAATTACTGGATTCTTCACGTATTACCAGGTTTAATCATACCACAGTTTTCTTAAGGATTAGTACAATAATAGCATATTAAACTTGTGACAGGCACCTTGTCAGACATTTGTGTTATTGTGTCTATAATAATTTTTTCTGATGAGGAAATTGAGATGCATAAAGAATTAACTGAGTCACTGAGTTACACAGATACTTAAGAGCCAGGTTCAGACCTAGAATTGATAGACACCAAAGTCAGTGCTTGACCAAGGGTGTTATGTTGAGCTCACAGATGTAAACCAACATCACACGTGGGAGTAATGGCTGAAATAAGTCCAGCAGGAGCACAGACAGGACAACTGATTTTAAGGGGAGGTGGTGTGAGCAGGTGTGATTAAGAGTGATTGCCTGTAAAATCAGGAAAGTGGTCACTGATGTAGGAGAGGGAGGAGGAGGTGACTGAGCTAGGACTAAGCCCTGGGAAGGAGGGGGACTACCAGGGTCTACTGGATTTGGGCAGTAGTTACATAATGCTTTATTCTTTAAGAGCTTAGTTGTATGTGGTGGTGTATTTCACAGTAAAAAGAATTTTTTTTGAAGGCTAGCAATTTAAAGCCATTGTTTAGATTTTTGATAGATCCATCTTTTTCATCACTTTAGTTCTTTAAGTCGAGTTTCAGTGGGGAAAAGAAATCCATGAATTTAGGGAGAAAAATATTCCCACTGAAAGAGTAATTATGCATCACAAAGTGTGCTTCTGTTTGGAGCCAGAAATAACAAGAAATGTGGAAGAGTGAACTTACTGTTTGCAACACTTAAACTGTGCTTTCCATATTAGACGGTGGCAGCTTTCCGCTCTGTTTTCACTGTTACTATTTTAACAAACCATGCCAATTTACAAAGCACAACTCAGAAAGTTGCCTGTTTCCAGGCAACAGCTCTGCAAGGGTGAATTTGTTTAAAGGGTCAACCTGAAAATTAGGCTAGTGTTATCTTTCACAGTCTAGCTGTAAATGGCATAATATCTAATTCAAGTCAATGAATCCTAAGCAAAGGCTAAAAGATTTCCTCAGGAGTTTAGGGAAGCTATATTCTATAGTCCCGGGATCCTGGAACTTTCTCAACCAAATGTGGTTCAGCCCATGTGCTTTTTATTCCAGACTACACCTTTGTAGAGCCTGTTAGGTTCTCTTTACTTGGTGGCCAAACCCTTTCTCTGCTTAGCAACATCTAATTCAC